>NC_138577.1:42353312-42953312 GCF_964289735.1 Phaethon aethereus | reverse complement strand
GTTGCACCATAAATGTATATCGCACGCTTGGAGAACATTCTGAAGCCATTCACTATTTAAGACTTTCTCCCTTCAATTTTGCATCAGTTACCACATGGCACATAAAAGCTTACCATTTGCCCCTAAATATCTTGCATAAAACTCAGGCATTGACCTATATGCTACTGATATGCAATACTTCCCAAACTAATGTGTTACCCTTGTTTGCAAACAGAGTGTATGAAACTTTTTTCCACCACAGAAGAGGAAAAGAAGGTGGGGAAGGAGGTGGGGGAGAAAGAGAGGGCGAAAGGAAGTTTTTGATACCTAGCTATTGATAACTCATAGTACCCATATTTCTCTTTAGCTGCCCTTTTAAACCTATAATATTCCACAACCTTAACAGCTTCTTCTCAACCACAGTGCTAATGAATATGTATTACCCTAACTGCTTTTTTTCCTTGAAGCCATAAATAGGACCATTTGCAGAAGACACAGAAGTCGCTCACAATCCCTCACACCGAATGTCAAAGCTACCATGCAGTGGCTGCTGTCCTCCCCACAGCATGGCCCGATCCTGTGTCAGGGAAGTCTCTGGGAATTTTGTCACTCATTTTAACAGATGTAAAAAGCAAGCACTCAGATTGGAAACAAACTAATGACCAGATCCTACAAACTATTTCTGTACAAGGACCCTGGAGGGTTTATTAATTGCTCATACTAAGGTTTCTGATTTAACCCTCAAATTAAGTAAATCAAGATTGTACATATCGACTCAGGGCTTCCTTACATATTCTATCTTTTGTCCCAGCAGCTAGTAAGAAAAAAACCCTGTATAACATGTCCTTGCTTTTTTAAGTTTTGCATTTAAGATGATGAGCAATATTTTCAGTAATGCCCTGTGATTTTAGGTGCTCATTTTAGAACCTTTGGAATGAATCACATTGCCTAGGAGGAGACAGGAAAGATGCTAGCATTTTCCAATAAAACTGAGCCCTTTAAAAAGAGCTCTCAAATCCAGTAATTCGAAATCAGAAGGCACTCAAAATCATGAGTTACACCAAATTTTTTTTTTTTAATGTGACTCATTTTTATAAAGAGAACATGAGAAAAATATTGAAAATAAAGTACCAACAAGACTACTTGTTGTTTGTATTCAAATACTAATTTCAGTCACTAGTTTATGTCTGACATACTTTTCCCAGTCTCCTGCAACGCTAAAGCACTTCATCCAAAATATGCCTGTCTGTTCCTCCCTGGAGGACTCCTGAAAGGTATCCCCCAGGCAGGGCACTGGCTGACCACATCCCAGTTCTCCCCAGCTTGTAAGACCTTACAAACTCTTTCACTATCTCAAATGCTCCCTTCAAGCACTTGGAATAAACACCACCACTAATAATTTGGTTTGGGTACGCACACATTTGCCCAAGTATCATGAAAGTATGGAGGACTAAGCCAGAGAGGGGAAGCAAGAGATCTTGCTGCTTTGAGCGGAAACCCTGACATTGGCAGTGATCCTGCTGGATTCACACTTAGGACAGGCCTTCCACAGGAGAGTTCCGTTCACAGATCACCAGCGTTACAGAAAAAAAGGAGTACATGGGAGATTTTTGCCTTTTTCACAGGACGTTACATAAATAGTTCTACCACCTATCCCTCCACGCATGCATACATGCACACTTACTGTGGGAGAATAAATAAGCTAATTTATTCACAGATAAGCTCTCTACTGATAAAAAAAAAAATTAAAACAATCCCCCTCTGAAAGGAATTAATCCTATGACAAAATAAGACCCGTGAAAAAACAAACAATGCTTTACATTCACTATCCTGTAGAACACTGGTCATTTATCAGATTACTATCCAGTGTCCTACTGTCCTGTCATTATTTCTGCTACAAAATTTACCATTTATCTAATTTTATCTGCACTGGAAATCTACATAAAACTTATAATGGTCACAACTGTGTATGTGAGAATTTTTAATAGAAAAAATATTGCAAAATATGTTTAAAGCCAACTGTATTTTCCCCCAATATGAAATCTGTGAGAATTAAATATTTCCACATAACATGATAAAATAAACATTTTGCCCTACATAGAATAGTACTTTGATGGACATGAGAATGTTACAAAATTAGTGTTTAATGGCTCACTTGAATACTGTAGTGCTGTCACTACCTTGGATCCTACAGCTACTTAAAACGATTGAAAACATCTACTATTTCTATTACATGAAATTAAAGTTGACATTCCCAAGCATGCTTTTCAAGATGACTATGCAGTTTTAAAAACAAAAAAAATGGAATAAAAGGGAATAAACACAGTAGGTATAAATGTATTTTGTCCTGTAAAAAACAGGTTCTGGTACCATGTATCATTTATGTGATTTTTCAGTAACAGGTAATAATACTCTATTAAAAGAAACATTTATCTACTCATTCTACACAGCTGTTCAGGAAATCTTACTGTGTTAACGACGTACCAATTTCATAACTTTATTCACAATGAACGTACAGGTATACCTCACCCAAGAAAAAGTTCTTTGTTTCACTGTAGTTATATTCTGTGCAGGAAGCGTTCCGTGAAGAAAATATGCACCTCACTGTGGTGCATATGGATGCATCCCCATCTCCATCTATACAGTACGATTAACAGCAGGTTCCAGATGGTGCAGATAAAGATGCTTAATAAGCTAGACTTCAGTTAAGAGTTCTGCTCTTCAGAATAGACGTATTATACATAAGCATCCGCCAGCTATCAACAACTAAAAGCTTTTGCAATTCTAGTATTCAGGCTCCTAACAAAAGTTTCTAAAAAAAAAATCTAAGATAAATAGTGCATCAACACAGCTTGTCCATCATTACATCCCCTTTGTGAAATACTGAATATCCTACTGAATAGTACTAGGGAACTCAAGAGAAGAAACCCAGCAACTATGAGGAGCTTCCTGCAGGACTGCAACAGCAATTTAAGATACAGAATAACAATACGATGCAGATTAGATGGTAACGTCTAGTGTGAATCATTAGGTACACTATTAGCTTGTGGGTAGATATAAAACACTATGCTAGACAAAAAAAACTTAAAAGCCAGTTATTACATGTTCAGCATTTATGTGGTGTTGTTTTTAAATCAGTTATTATAAACTGTAAAAATGTACCCTAAGTCACTGCAATAGACTACGCCCTGAGAAGTAACATACACACTAAGTAAAAGCCACTAGAAAGTGTCAGGTCTATAATTCAAAAGCATAAACTGTCTACAAGGAATTTCCTGGAAGCACATACTCCTCCTGTTTTTCAGCAATACATTGCTTCTTCAGAGGAGACGACTAATGAAAGTTCATGCTAATTCCAGTTTTCCCAACTTTGACTACATGATTTTTTTGTTTTGTTTTCTCCTTTAAACTCTCCTGGGGAAACTAGATGGCTTCATAGATAAAGCTCTTTCTTTTCACCTCTGAAAGAGGATGTAGGTCTAGCATGAGGTTCCGAAAAAACAAGAGCCTGATGAACTCCACTTAAGGACATCAATCAGAGCACTTTTTGGGAGGTAGTCAGAGTTACCTAAACACAAAATGAGGCCACCTCACCAATGCTTTGCTACATTCTTCTTTGCTGGTTGGAAGAACAGAGAATAGGTTGGGAAGGAAACATACCTCTACGCAGATGGGAAAAAAAGAATGAAAATTATCTTGGACAGGGACACTGAACCTCCTTTGAAACTAACTTGAATGTTAAGTGCATTTGAGAATAGGTGAGTTACCCTCTTTCCTTTATATCTGACATTATAGTTAGATCTTACTGTTTTATTATAGACCTCTCATTTCCAAATAAGTACAGGACAAACATGCATTTAAAAGTCCTATCTACATTTCACTTCACTACTTCTCTTCCCAAAATTGCTTTAGAAGATACAACTCGGGAGTTGTGGGGTTTTTTTCCCCACACTGTAAGTGCAACAGTTTATTTCCTACTAAATAAAAAAAAAAACCTAAGAAACATTCTTCCCTCACAGAAGGCAAGACAAAACTAGGCAAACAACCTTGTCCAAAAATTCAATCATCAATTCTCTGAAGATTCACCACTTAAATTATTTTCTGGTAGTCACATGTTGTTCATTGTATTGTATGTTATTCTGAACAAGTACGCTTGTTGAGTTTGGCTATGCAGACAAGCCTTTCCAAAACCCTTCATTTCTGTTCATCCATATTATACAGAACTGTTTTAAAAATTCATTAATTATCTACTTAGGAAACAACTCACTCCTGTCCCTAAAGGCTAGCTATACATTTTAATCAAGTAGCAACTAACACAAAACTGCAAATGCCAGAAATTTTGATTGTAAGACAAAAGCTAAGCTTTCTCACTATATTTCCACTTTATTTGTCTTAAAATAAGTTCTATGTAAGGTAATTAATCAAACAGTATAAGCCGACAATTTACTTTTCCCTCTGTTTAAATGACACAAGAATTTAATTATATAAAGAATATGTAAGAAGTCAACAAAACACTAATATGCAGGCATGAGTAGATTAACAAATATTAATCAGAGCAGCTATAGCAAATGTGGTCCAATAACAACTTTATACAAGTTGGTTATTGTAGCTATCTCTAATGCTGCATGTGTTGCTCCAGTGACTGTAACACACAAGATAAAACAAATGCCAATGAAGTAAGAGTTAATGTATTTAGCAGCAGAGAATTCACACCCCCTTAAAAATGTGATTCCTTCTCTTCTAATTTCTGTAGTTTCAAATTACATTTGTTCCTCAAAACCCTTTTTTTCTAGCACAAAGAAATTTCTACAAATACTAATCCAGTGAACAACAAGAATTTGCATCAATTCAAATGACACATACTACAGCAGAAGATAAAATACTAAAGATGCTGAACTTTATATGAAGATGTTTTCAGCTGTACAAAGTTTTATCTTATATTTGAAGGAAGTTCAGAGAGTGAGAGCCTTATATTCTGCAGCTTCTTTTGGACACTTTCTCCGCAAGAATGTTCATTGATTACATTACTGACCTCTGAAAGACAAAACAACTAAAAAACATTACTTAAAGTAGCTGTACTCAGTAACCTTTATGCATGTTAACTACCAATGGCCTGAAGCCACTTTTTTTTTTCAAGTGCTGCCCAAATGGGACCCAGTAATACCAAATGGTTAGGTAAGTATGTTCCAAAGATCACAGTTCCAGAATATCACACAGTTGTGAGCTTAATGCAATTTGTTGGAAGTATCTCTTCAATAATTTCATGTAAGAGGCTTCAGGACGTTGGCAGCTGGAAGTAATTTAGTTATGTATTTCCTTTCATATAATTTATATTGTTAACCATTAAAAAATTAAAGCTCAATTTTGACAGTTTATTGTTTGCATTTCTTTCAAAGGGGAAGATCTAATTTATTTCAATTTCACATTTATTGTTCAGTTTTCTGGATGATAAAGTTTGGTCTGCAAAAATTTCTAAATTTAACTATTCTTACTGGATTTAAAAAAAAAGGAGGGGGGAAGTATTTCCATCAGGTGTAGGCTTTAAAAACCCACACTTGAGTCATACTACAGCCATCAGTGTTTTGTAGAAGTAATAAAAATATCAGCAATCTCTAATCAGAGCTCTCAGAACATTTTCCAAGTATGAAAATACAATGCAACTCATATTCTAACATAAATCTTTTCCTCTAAAAACCTCAATCATTCCAATACAAGAAGAGAGCATCTCTTCCCTTCCACAGTTCAAGAAATATTGCTTATTCATGCCCTCACTTCCCAGTCTGCTCCTGTCACTAATACTTTTCTCACGAACAAGTAATTTTTGCTGAGGCATACAGAACACACAAGTAGGTTACTAACTGTCTAAGTAATCTAGGACCAAGAATGTGATCCTTTGTACTTTGCCAGCTGACTTCACACTTTCCAGGTTCATACTAGTCATTAATGAGATATTATCAATCAAGCTGACCAAGGCAACTACACATGCTTTAATGTATATTTCATACTCAAAAAAACATCAGGTCCTCTGGGATGGGTAAAAGTTCTTGCCCAAGTTAAGTTCTTAAGTTCAGATGCCAATTCATACCTGAACCTACTGATCTGTCACTGGTCATACAGACAACATCTTATGACAAAATTAATCCTCTCAAGCCATTCCCACACCTCCTTCACACATTAATTATGTTCTTCTCCAACTAAAACCATCAAGCAAGACGGCATCCCAGAGCACCTCAAAACAAACAGCTAGATACTATGTCCCCAGCTGTAAAGAGGCAGGTGTGGATGCCCACTGAGAAAAAGCTTTGCCATGGAGATGCTCAAGACAAGGTCAGTCTTCTCTAGGTACTGTAAACAGAAGAGTGTACATTTAGAAATGTCTCGTTAGCTACTCTGTGCCTGAAATGAGTAATGAACATACTCCCTAAGACTAGACGTGGTCTATTTTCATTTTGAAATGGAAGAATAACCCCTATCCATCAAACCCATCGGAATTCCACATTTCAAGTGCCTTTTTTTTTTCCAAATGATACCTTTTGAGCAGGCTACCTGTTTGTTTTTTTTCTTTTTCCTCCCTCATTTTTTCTCTCTCTGCCCAACAGAAATAGCAGCTTGAAACTTACCACAGTCAGGAGGCACTTTGGGCAGGAGGAATATACAGCAATTTTGGCGAAGACTCTAGCTTGAAAATCTAATCCCCTCAGTGAATAGTCTGTTTGGAACAGAGGCGATGTTGCCATTGTACAAAATTCCACTTTGTACAACATTTCTCCCCTGGGTCTTTGGACCAGCACAATTCCATTAGTGTAAAAAAAATCCCTTATATAGGCAAGTTCTAAGGAAATGGCAATCATGTTTAATTTCACTGGAATAGAAACGTGTTTCAAGTTCCCTTAAAATTTACAGTTACGTAAACAGAGATCTATGGTTGGAGAAGTGCTCTTAAAGAAGAGCTAAAAGACAAAAAAAACCACCAAAGACTGAATCTCTGCAAAAGAACAGAAGTGAAGAGAGAGCTCCCTCCTGCTGTCTTTTTTTTGAATTGTATAGCTTCAATGACCAGTCAGAAGAATTACTTTTTACTCCATCATCTATTGGACTTGCATGGTCTTAGTTAAGTACAAGTTACCAATGTGTGACTTAGCAGGCTGAAATTCCGTAGTGTACATAGTATGTTCAGAAATGTGTATCAAGTGTCACTAATTCTGGATTGTTGAGAGAAAATACATAAATACCAAGTAGGAAATTACGGTGAAGTAGGCTGTTCTAAGAAAAGTATTTCCAAATATAGCTCTGACTGTGAGTGTGAATGTGTGTTTGAACTATTTTCTGTCACATTTTACCATATCTGCCTTTCAGGATTTCAACTTCATAGACTTCCCTGTCAAACTCATGTGACAACTAATAAGCAAACAAAACCCCAGTTACAACAGTAAAAAGCATGGCTCCAATACTGTTAGTGGAGCCTTGAGAAAGAAACACTGCAGTCTGGGGTTCTAGCAAAGATTGCTAATACAAAAGTAATAGCACTCACCAAATATAGTCTGAATCCAATAAGGTATTAGAAAGATGCCACTATAGTAAAGAGGAATAACCTGTAAAAAGGTTTAGCTGGTAACTGACAGATCCTCCTATTCTTTTTCCAGACACTCTGTTTCAAAAGCATTTCAGACTTTTTTTTTTTTTTAAAGCCAAATGATTCAGAGTCCACCTTAATGCAGAAGTTAAAAAATAAGAAAATGGCATGGTAGGAAGCTGACACAGAGTGATTTTTTTAAAAGATTAAAGAACACACTGCATTTGCTTAATAAAAAGGTATGCCAGTTATTTAATAAAGTGACAGGCTTCTACTCTGAATATGAACTTTAGGACTGACCATTGAAAGAGCGAGAAACATATGATTAGCTAACACTTGCAACCAAGACATGCATTTGTGTCTGAAAAGAGAATATTGCACTAAAAGAAGAACCCTGAAGGCTTTAAACTCTTCTTTCACTGACCTAAAAAAGTAACTAACCATTTCCGATAAGCAGTTGCAAACCTGGCTTGGTCTGCATCCCTACAAGTTGATAATACTTTATCAATGAACTGGTATTCCATTTGTGGACCAAAAGAGTCCTGCAGAGGAGCACGCTTCAGGCGTTTTGTTTCTTGGGTATAACCTTGTTTGCTTCTTGATTCATTGAAACCATCAACATCCATAGCTTGTGCCACGTTACTTGTCGCAGGACTGTGGTGAGAATTATTCAGAGTTTCATCACTGCTGTCCACAGATACCACTGCACTCAGAAGAGGAATTTTGTTGGTTAGGTGGTGCTGAAGGTAGAACACACACCTTCTTCAGAGGAAAAGGAAGGAAGAAAAAAAAAGAAAGAAAAAAAAAGAAGTCATGCACTGAAAATAGTCTACTGATGTTGCTGAACTGCTTCTATTCATTTGCCATCCCACCAGCCTGCCCCACAAACACAAAAAATCTGCTGCCACTGCTCACACTCTACAAAAAAGGGCTCAGTGTCACTTTGGCAAACTTGTTATTACCTAGTCAGGCACATACAGCCGGCTGGCAAAGCAGGGATTTTCTGCAGCTGATCCATCTTCTGCCTATTTTTTTCCCTTTAAAAATTTAAGTGTGAGGAGGCTGCTTAACAGTATCTTGTGTCTCTTGCACAAACTATAGGGACAAGTGGAGCTTACGTCAACAAGATACTTAAGCCCGATCAAATTTTCCATTCAATAACTCTGATTATGCTCTTGAATGTTTTCCAAAGGCGTTAAGTAGCTTAGAAATCTTTTATTGAGCAGTACCTTTTAAAATCAGAACAACAATTTGTCTGGAAATGTCAGGCAAAGAATAATCCACAAATCAGAAGGATGCTCTGTTGACCAAGTCCTCTTACCTATGACACCACAAGGTTTCATGCCCTGGGTAAGTATCAATCAGTTCAGTGCAGAGCTCCAACTCTTTTTCTAAACAGCAGGGGAGATCCACGCTCTGCTCCTTCACACAGGCAGCTTCTGCCCCTGCACTCTCCTCCTTTTGAAGGCTAGGGTTTTGCTCATTTACCATTTGATTTTGTACCAGTACATTATTGTCAGTCACAGTTCTGCCTATCAAGGACTTGAGTAAGAACTGGCGGTAGTGAAATCCACTATGGTCTGACACATGCACGGATACCCAATATTTAGTGGATGAAAGTTCATCAAGGAGAACCTGAAACAAAAAGCAGCGACAGTTATCAACCAGTATAAGGAGGAATTTATCAACACTGTTTCTGTATTAAGATAACCTCTCCTCAGGATTTCAGCCACCATGCTAATGGTTTAAGAACACACACAGAAAAATGAAATAATCACTGAGTCTTTTCCACCAGGTGGTGAAAAGTATTTTGCCATCCCTGCACAAAAGAAATTATACTTCTTCCAAACTCTGAAGAGGTAGGTGTCTCAGAAACCTTCCCACAGGGTGAGGAGAAAAAAAACCCAAACCACTATAACGAGAAATACAGAGTGGTTTAAGAATCTCAAAATGGTTAGGAATAAAGACTGTTTTAGATGAGGTAGAGGGTATACCAAACTACATGGATATTAGAAGTATTTAGATTTTTGCCTAGTGCATTATGGGTCCCAGAGGGTGGGTGAACTGCTTAAAAACAACAAAAAAAGAGGCCTTAAAGTAATTTACACTTCCATTTCCCACGAAAGAATGTCAACCACTAACATTATGTTCCCATAGAATACAAGAATCCCTGTATTCTAGAGCCTGTGGAATACAAAACTATTTGTCCATAGTTAAGTTGCTTGACTTGGTAACTGGTGAACTCCCAGAAAGGCTTTCACAATAACTGTGGTAAATACTTACACTGGTGACTGCAGCTGTATTTGTAATACTGCTGGCACCTGTGATTTTTGTCTTAATTCTGAATGTTTTTAAACCTTCAAAATTAATTTCTAGGAAAATGGGTGAGTTTGGCTACTGGCCAAAGCGTCTTTTACTTTACATTCTCTATTAAAACTAACAGTTGTAGTTTTTGAAAGACTTTAACCTATTTCTTCACATTGCTCCTCCTCTGCAGTTTAAACGCTTCAAAGAGATCAAAACTAGTTTTTTCGTTCTACTTCTAAAGACTTTGGATATAGCCTTACTGGTATATTCTTGCTTTTAATCTTTTTTTCTAAGCTACCTACATCACTTAGCAGGACCAGTTGATGCAAAGCAACTTTCATAGGCACAAGTCTTTTTTCTCCTGCAGCACAGGAGGCACAGCCTCCCACAAAGAAAATCATGGAAATGTGGCAAGGCTAGTTACACAGCTTTTTTGTAGTGCATCTGTTCTAAAAGATATTAACAGCAAATACAAATGACGTAAATAGCACCTTCTACCCAAGCTGCTCAACATGCTTTTCTAGGTCTTGACAGAAGATACCAGTATCGTCTTCCTTTTACAGATCAGCAGACTGAAGGGCACGATTAAATAACAGCCCATGCATGGGATTCGTAAGGGGGCTAAAACTCCACATCTCCAGTTCTGCACTTGAAACCACAATATCAGCTTCCCTCTTCTCAGCAGAGCTGAGATTACTATTTTAAATTTCTGAACATTAAAATTTAAAGGCCGGTTAAAAACGTGAGACTCAAGGGTGACATCAGAAAAATCAGACCAGTCTTTATTCAGCTGGAACTGATCCTACACACATTATGTCCAACTTAGATCTCAGAATAATCTTATTCATTTACCTGATATGTTTATAAGCTACACAGTTACAGGGGAACATTGTAATTACACATTTTAACTCCCTGCAAAAGAGGAATGATCATCATTCCTTACCTGAACTAGAAAACCTCTTTTAGAACAGAAAGACAGAATATTGACATTAAACCTCCCGAGATCTACAAAAAACAAAGCCTTTCCTCTAGGAACCTCAGAGTAACAGTGGAAGATGCTTCAAACAACTGGAGGTAAAACGAAAAGCCAGCTAACATCTGAATTCCAACCAAGGTTCATTCTTACCAAGCCAGTTTTCTCCATTTCCACACAGAAAAGCACAAGCCCTTTGCCATTCTTCTGTGAAGCAAAGAGGAAATGATAATAAAAACGCCTCCCTCCCCACTCTCGACGTCTTACAGAAGGCCCTTTTCTACCTTTGGTGGTGAGCTGAGTACCATGGAACTGGCATTCTGCTCCAGAATAGGACATAGGCGCTCAGTGACCTTTACATCAACCTCCGGGTCTGCAGTCCCCTCTTACACTTTCCCTGACCCTGCGCTTGCTTTAATGTGCTTACCCACTGTAAACCACAGCCCAAAACTTCCTCCTTGGTCCAGGACACTGCAGAAATGAAAAGGAACTGTACCTGGGGTAAAAACCTTTTAAGGATGATCAAAGCTTTTAAGGATTAACAAATAAATATGGCAATGTCCACTCACACAAAAGACAGGTACTTTTGGACAGCCAGTCATCAGAGAAAAGCCAAGGCGTTACTGGGGATGTCTACAGGAACAATTACTTTGTGTCTTATGAAGAGACTTCTGTCTTCTGCGCATCGCACGAGAGGTGTTGCCTCATGACAATCACCCCACCACCTGTTTCTTTGCTTGTTTTTGTTTGGGTTTGTTTGTTTTTGATTTTTATTTTTATTTATTTATTTTTTAATTGTAGGGCCTGATCAGTCACTCTCCATCCTGTAATTATGAAGTTGCGTATTCCTATCTGAAGAAAACAAAAAAGTTTGGCCATCCTTGCTGAGCTACATGCTGGTTTTGTACCTGCATGCTTTCTCTGCACATCATGATGTGTATGAATTTTAACAGCCTGTACTGGTATTACTCTCTTAACTCTGGTTCTCTAACTAATTACACACCCACCTCTTAGTAGGTGTCTGGAGCCCATGTTTTTCCGCCGTTAGCTAACTGACTGTCACATGAGAAAACTGGAGTCAAGCTTTCTTGTCCTTTTCTGAGGCAAGTACTCCAATACCAGAAAGATTAGATTGGTTTGGAACAATCTACGCTTGACAAATCCTTACTTGGTATTAATGAACACTACTCAAACACTACGTAAACTTGCTAACGTGGTTCACTCTGCAGGAAAAACAAACTGAGATTTCTATATTCAGACAAGATAATGTTTTTTATTGCCTAGTGTAAGAAAGAAGAAATATCTATATTCTATGAGAAAATCTTCCTACAGGGCCAAAATCTTCTCCTCTACAATTTTGTATCCTTTTCCCAGAGTCTGAACTGAGAACGAGTGTGCAGAAGCATTAGGATTACCAAACCACAGGGAAAAAAAACCCCACATATCCTACCAAACAACCTACCCCCTCAAATCCTCCAAAGCAGGCCAACAGTTTCATAAATAATAAACCTGTTTTGAGAAGTCTTATTTCAATGACAATACAACATACACATTATGTTTCTGGGCCTCTGTTTCCTTGTACATCGTAATAAAAACTAACTCAAACTACATTCTATTATAGCAGAAATGTGGCCCTAGACAATAAAGGGTACTCTAATTTGGAGCAACCTTGTTAAGAACTAAATGGCTGTAGAATCACAGTGACTGTTTTATCTGCTAATTTTTGCAGCACAGTTCCAGTCTTACATCTCAGTGAAATTGACACTTCTTTTCAGATATTCAAACACACAATTGGTTGAAGGCGCAAAACGAGACATCAAGCAAGAAAGCAATCTGTATATTTTTGTGAAAATCTGTAATGTCTGCTTTTTCCTGTCCTCCTCCGTATTTGGTTTTTTCCCCCCCTTACATCACATCTTGCAAAATAATCACTTTCTGATTTTGCCTTTTAAAGTTACCTAGACACAAATTTTATCTCAAGATTCTAAATATCTTTTATATTCCACACTTTTTCCTAACTTTCCTCCATTCCAAACACCTTCTGCTAGGCCATCTGAAGAGATCACTGGTGGTGTCATGAAAAAAAACCTAGAGTCAACATGGAGATTTCCCAATGGATTAAACACATTGCTTGAGGAATAGCAGCACCAGTCAAATTTTGCTAGAGGTAATAAAAGCCAGCTGGACTAAACTAGAGAAAATGATCACTTCCTTAGTAATCAGTCTAAAAAGAAAACCAGTAGGGGAACTGGGATGTTGGGCAAGGCAAATGGACTTGGGACTGATAGAACAAATTTAAAACACTTCCTTCACAGGCATGCTTGTAAAGTCACACAAACCATTGACAACTGCTGATGAATAAACCCACCAGAATAATTCCAGCTCTGAGAATAGTTATTCCTATCACAATGCAATTCTTTCTGTTTATTTAAATTAGTAATGAATAGCAAGTGCAAAAAGCACTCAGGCCATTATCTTGATCTTCAAACTACTGTTAACTAAGCATAAAATTACTTGAGTTTCAATTAACAGTGTTAAATCCCCCCCGCTTTTTAATAAAGCTATTAAAGACTTATTTGAAAGTCCCTGTTTCCTATTAGCATAGACCTCTAACCCTAATTTCTAACCTCCAAACTATCCCAATCCTGTAACTCTTCTGAGTTTTCCATAACTACCTTTTCATATTAATTTGCTAGGCAGATGAGTCCAAATTCTGGGCTGCCTCCTTTATGGAGTCTGGAACATACTTCCTATATACTACCAATCTGATGCAGCTATTTTTAAAGTTCCTCAGGTGACAATTAACAGGAAACATCAGCAAAACAGTATCAATTGCTAGGATTAGCTGGCCCATCAGACACAAAAATAACAGCTATACTGACTCAACAACCTCCACTAAATTTCTCCCTCCCCTATGCATTTACAGGAAGGCAAAATGCAGTGGCTGCCATTAAAAGCGTAACTCATGTATCACTGTATCAGCCTAATATTCACAAGAAATTCACCTAGAAACCACAGTATTACAAAATTGCCTGTATAATTTTAGACCACCTCACATTAACTAATTCAATTTGCTGCAGGCCTCAACGTTTTAGATACTACCATGTGATCTGAAATATTCACCACCGCATAAGACGTCCCTGCTGGAGCTGAAATAGCTTAATCAGTTTAAATGCTGCCAAAAAATACTGTTGGAGCTGAAGAAACTAGTTACACGCACATTCAGAGCACATGCTTTCTCTGAAATTCCTGCTGTCTTTACTTAATTCTTCAATATTCTGAAAGCACAGATAAGATGAATAAATGTACCAAAACAAGACACTGCATGACATTATCAAAATAGTATTACATATATTATCTTTTTCTCTATTAGGATTTTCAAGATTAGTGCTAGAAGAATTATTTTCAGTTGTCCCTTCTTTATTTCAGCTCTCACAGTCCATATATCCTCCTGTCACTGGTTTATTAACACAAAGTACCAAGAGAAAAATAGAACTTTGTACATGGGCATGAAAAATCCATTCTTTCTCGGAGCAGAACCTGCCTACACTGGCAAGAAAATGCAAAACATACTTACTGCAATAATTTGGCTGTTGTTTTAAAACATTCTTAGCTACGTATGCTAAGTTAATATATTCTCCACCCATGTCATAGGATCTGCTTGGCAAACCAACGTTTTACTTTTTTTTTAAACGAGGAAATTTAAGACTTTATTTGCTATTGTATTATACCTTGACGGTCAGCTTTCCCAAATGCTGTAAAACCCAGATGCGATGGGACCAGGCATTGTAGTTGCTTGGATATCTCCCCGCAGCTTCAGAGCAGACATTCATTTCCTCCTGCACTAGTCGGTGAATTCTCTGCACAGGTGCTGCTCCCAAGTTTCCTTTAGTCACAAGACTGGGCAAGGAGTTTTCCTGAATTAGTTGTTGCAGCACCCATCGTCTGGTTAAATGATGTACAGTGTTAATGGTGAGAGAGCAATTTGAAGAGAAAAAATTCTTTTTCATTTATATAAATCAGTCAAGACTTTCTGATACTTCAATTATCTGAACTACACTGTAACTAGATGATGAATAAGAAAAAGTAGTGAACAAAACCATCTGAACTCTTCCCATGCTGAAAGCTATGACTTATAATCACACTCCAGAATAATTTAACTCTAGCTACATTTTTTTGTTTGCTCACTGTAGGTAGTCATAGCTACTTCCAGCATACTAAAAGAAAACAGAAAGGAACAGCAAATTTATGACAAAAACGCAAGAACTGTCTGCATGAAGTTTCTAATGAGCTCCTCCTTCAAAGACTTGTATAGCACTGAAATAAAGTCTCCAAAATGAGACAGAAAAGAAGTGACTACATGAAAAAAAAATGTAGCTGTGCTTTGTGAGTATTTTTTACATTTGGCTGCACATGGCAAGCCAAAATAGTTTCTGTACATGACTAGCAGAAAGTGCAAAAGACTTATGGTTTCCAGGGCTATAGGTATAATCAAAACAAATGTTTTTACTGCTGAATCATACATATTTGATTTGAAGTGACTGAGATAAGCACAGATTCCTACATGGCTTTTTAATTTCACTTTGGACTGACTTTTAGTAGCATTTTAGTAGTATTTTTCGATGAGTATTTTGAGAGATGTCCTCAATGCCACAAGAAAACGTGTATCTGCAGAACCTACACAAAAGGGTCCTACAAAAAAGGGTCACAGAAGTGTAGACTTCCACGCAGCAGCACGTGTCAAGAGACTTGCAATGGGCCTATATGGAACGCTCTGGGAAGCTGGACATCCTCCAGTCTGCAACACAGAGATTTTTCTGTTTTGTACTGGCTCACATCGGTTCAAAAATAAATTAATTGCTACTTTCAGAAAGGTATCACTGCTTGTTAAAAGATATCAATAAATAAAATAAAAAAAATACTTCAACATGATAATTCTATTTTGCATTTTTATATATAAAATTGCATATATATTTAAAAAAGATAAAAAATAGATAAGCCAAACAATGTTAAAAAAATTGATAATCGACCTGCTTTTTCTCTCATTTGATAACATTTGTAATATTCTTGTTCATTGGTATTTACACTGTCTTTTTGTCTTAATTATTTTTAAAAAGACTTAAAGTACTGAAAGAAAATACTAAAGATAATTTATAAAAATGCAATTTTTAAACTGACTGTGCTTCTCAGCAAAAATCACAAGCAGTGGACTGAAGCCAGTGTCCATACTCTGGCTTCCCATATAACACTCGTTTTACCTAAAGATGTAGCCAAAACAATCATGCCTATTGACTGTTGTGTAATTTTATTTTATGAAATCAGTAATTTTGAAGACTTAATTTTTGCTTTTTAAAAATGTCTGTGATCCAAACATCACCGTCTAGTATTTTTCTCACTTCAAGGCAGTAGATTTGCAAGAAATGGGAAATTCTAAAAATGTCTAGTGACAAAAGTTAAATACATAGAGAGTAATCTCTTTAACAAAAAGATAAATATTACTTTATTAATGTTGACTTCCAAGTAAAATGATAAAAAGAAAAATTATTTTGATCCTAAAATTATTTCAGTTTCTTAAAATGAGGATTTTTTTATAAAATAAGGAATTCAAATAAAGACTATATATACAGGAGCATGTGAAAAAACACAAACTTTATAGTCTCTGTGGCTACAACAAAAGAAAAAAAATTATAAAATCAAATCCAAGCTACTTTCTAGGCTTTTTGCATGGAAGGAAAGACAGACAAGCACAACCTCAGAAAATTTAAAATGTATTTTTGGTACCTGTTGAGTATCATGGTATTACTTTGGAAGTTTTTAAGAGAACTTTTTTCTCCAGTAAATTTGGAGGAAAGAAATCTGATTTTTTCTGTCACTGTATGCATGTTTCTGTTACTATTGCAGTTCCTGGAGTTACTGCAAATTAAAGCAGGATTAGTCAGTGACAATTGCACAACCAATAGATATACTGACTGTGTATGCACAAGATCTATCTGAAACCCTCCAAAACGTAGAGCAAAAGGCCATATGGCAAAATGTATGACAGGTATTTTGGTATCTTTAGTGAGTGTATTTGTCATGTGTAAGACAAAAAAATTTGGATATATTTTACTGAATTTTATAATTGCCCCGTTCTGGTTTTTTGCAGTTGTCTGAAATATGGTATCATGGGGGAACAGAAAACAGAAGATCAATCGCTATGCTGATGCGGAAAAAACAGTTTTGCACATCTTATTTTTTAACATGTATCAATCATGGTCATCACATCCAAATCCAAGCCAAACAATTGTACAATCATCCTCAAATATACTTTTCTGTTTTAGGCAAATATGAGAAACAACAACAAATTACAGCATTATTAAAATACTCCTAATTTAAGAGTACACAGAAGTTATAGACAGAGTTTCTTATTATTTCTAAGATGTAAATAAATATTAAGAACCCACCATTCTGACTAATTTCATAAAAATGTATTGATCACCGTAATGACAAGGATGGCACCAGGTTCAGCACTAGTTACATGCAAAAAAAAAAATCTTAGTTTTCCAGTGTTAGCTATCTTGTAGGAAAGGCTAAACCATGACAAACTGCAAGATTTTTTCCCCATTATTTCTGCATACTCCTTTTGCTTCACAGAAAGCAATCAAGCAGCATGAGTCAGTAGCATGGAAATTATGAAAAGCAGTTGAAGAACCACAAAATTAAAAATTAACATTGCAGAAATCCATCAATGTTGTTGCTACATCAATGCTACTAAGAAAGAAATTAAGAGAAAATAAGTAGATGCATATAAGTTAAGAAACGCCTAGGAATATTCCAGGTTATTCTAGGTTAACTTTGAGAATTTTAAGCTCATGCACTCACAAAGAAGAGTTCACCAACAACTCTCTCTTCCAAAAATTCATTCATATCAGTAACACTGAAGCTTTGTTTATGTTTTTTATAGAGCATGAATCCCCTAATGGGGTATCAACTTTATGGTTGTCCTAATGCTGGACATGCGAAACGCAAACATTGCGAATGGCTTCCTGATATTTTACATTCAAATAACTTTAAGGCTGTCTACAAAAGGATGAGTTATCCTACAAAAATACGTAATGGTGGGGGGGAATCGCACACATACCAAAGTTTTAATTTTTTTCTTTTTCCACACAGTTGAGCAGTGGATCTACACTTCACTCAGCTGTGCTACAGGCATTTTATGTACACTCAGTCATGACCGAGATGGTTACCTTGGTGAGCTTGAGTAATTCTGGGTAATTTCCAAAAATGTGCTCTGTTTTAATACTTAGTGGTGGTGACTAAATGACATTGCTCAAGTTAAAAATGATAAAAATAAATTCACTAAACCAGAAAGACCAGCATCAGTATGGAAAAGAACCCAGCTTTGGTTATAAAGATTAGCTTTTACAGATTCTTTCTTTCTGAAATGCCTGTAGACAAGCAATATAGTAGTAAGTTGGAGGAGGGAAAGAGGGAGAAACCCACAATATTCAAATACTTACTATTGGTGGAATCAGAATTCTCAGGCTGAGAATTTTAGGTGCTGCAAGACATGACAAACCTTTAAGAAAATTTATCCCACCTCCAAGGTTTATTTTAAAAAAATGCAGCAAAAAAGGTGCGTATGATTTTGGCTCTAAGTGTAAAGTATAGCCAGGTATCTTCAAAAGCCAAAGCATAGTATTTTACACTGAGGGGCTCAAAGAATCTGCTATATTTCTAGATGTCCTCCTTCATCTGTGGGTCTCCTTAACCCAAGCACAGGAAAAAAAAAAAAAACAACTAGGAAAACCATTTAAGTTTGGGGAGGCAACAGAAGGCAACGGAAACAAACCTATGAATCCATGTTTCTGGACTCTTTGGAAACTTGGTTAACGCCAGTTTTCCAAGATGCAAATCTTTAAGTGGATTTAAAGTGCCAGACAGTATTAATTCTTTCCTACAAAAGATAAAATAAATTTGTATGAATAAAAGATGTAATCTGAAAACAGAACACAAATCCCAATAACAAAGAGCATGGCATTTCCTTTTTATCGTAACAGGACTTCACCATCAAACTACAAGAGTTTAAAAAGCCTTTGGTGGACTAACCCATTTGACTCTGTTCTATATACATGCACCCTCTTCAACCTGGCCCAATAAAATAAAACTATATCAAAGAACTTTATCTTAATATGAATACAAACAACCCATCAGTTCCCAAACCTATCCAGATATCACTGAGTCAACTGTAGTTGCATGTGGCTCTCCATCACATTTTCTGTTATTAATCAGAAAGCCAAGGATTTTGGGCTGTATGTAACACCTGTTGAGAATAATGTTGCTTTTACCTGCACACTCTAAAAGTATCTTAATAACACAAGCAACTTTTTTGGTTTTTTTATTTTTTATTTTTTATTTTTTCTTTGATAGAAGGACTGTCAATAGGGTTACATATATGACTAAACTTTTCTTCTTGAAATTAAGCCCTTAGATCATTCCGTACATCTGAAAATAAAGCCAGTTTTCTATACAGGCTTTCCCCCCATCCTCCTTACTTTAGTTTTTAGATACGGCTCGAGATACAGCAGCAAGGATCCCTACATTTAGAAAGAAGTCGGAAATATTCTGTATGTGTAGAATGTTTTTCAAACTCAGCAGGAAGGCCGAGATTGCTAAATTTACTTACGAGTAAAACAACTTCTGGTTTAAAAAAATAAAAGAATTTGCCCTAACAAAACTTGGTGTTCATCCAATGCAATCCTTCCCAGAGTACCTCCAACGCAGACATAGCAAAGTGAAAGTCTGTATTTATCTTTCTTGCCTTCTTTGCACAGAATTCCCTGCCCCACACCCTATTCTTCTTTCTAGCTCTTACTGCCTGTCGCAAGCCTGTTTGTAGATCACCAGCTACCCCCAGGACATTAGTCTCCATATCCTGTTCTCCAGTGGCTTTGAAGTAAAGATACAGTAAGTTCTAAGGATACCATTTGCAGACAAGAAACATGCTACAGAAGTCACAATTAAAAACTATGACTGCAAGAGGGAGAAGCAATTTTAGCATCAGTTTGGTGTTTTGGTGTGGGGCATTTTTTGTTGTTTTGGGTTGTGGTTTTTTTTGTTTGCTTGCATTCTTTTTATAATTTATGGTTCATCATAATGACACATGTGGCACCAGGTTCAGCAAGAGGAACACTACCAGGTGAAGAGCAGATAATCAATTTTCTGACACGAAAAAAAAAACAAACCAAAACCCAAAAGACTGAAGGGTACAGGGAGGAAATACACTCTGAAAAAAGTTGCCATCCAATAAGAAGTTAAAACTTCTCTGCAGCCTGACATAGAACACATAACGTGTACTTAAACTTATGGCCTAAGTCTCAAAAACAAATTGACATATTCCTTAAGTGTGAGCACTTACTGTCATTTTCTGTCTGTTTTGAAAGTTTTCAGTAGGAAACTGACTCTACCTGTTAAGTTGGCTTTGTATTGCTTTAATTGAACTGTATACACACAGTCAGAACTTAATGGTGGCAACACTAGCAGTGAGCAACAGATTATTTCGAATTCAAAAAAAATGGTGAGATGCATACATCTAGGCCTAGACCCTTATTTTGCTACTGAACCAACAGCTGAACAAATTCTTAAGGAAGTTTTGCTCCTGATATCTACTGCAGTCAGTAGAGAACTACCTGCAGAGACCAGAAACATCGCTACCATGACATTTGTTTTTTATGTGAATCAAGTTCCAGCATGTTTCAGCTATGGATGCTTTTAGCAGGTGCTCAGCAGGAAATCCAAGTATACCAGCCAGGAGCAGCAGACTGACCAGATTGTTCAGTGCCAGTGTGTTGGCTTTTGCAAAGCAGGCAAAAGAAAGACTCAGGGAGTATCAACACTGGAGCAGGTGGAATAATTGCCCCATTACTGCAGTGCAAAAGGTGACATCTTGGTAAAAATCACTTACCATATGGACAATGAAAGAGCAGCCTACATCAGTCTAACACTCAAAACAAATGCATGCACATATTTAAAGATCTGGAATACCAGGCCACCTTCCAAAATCTAAACTCTTGGTCAAGAAATTGCTCTTTCTATTTTAAAGCATTAACTGTAAATAGTAGGCTCACACATATTTACTCTTAAAGTAAATTTACTCTTTTGCAAAGTTGAGGAATATTACAGACAGAATTCACTTTCACTGCTGTGGCAGAAAATCAGGTTTCCATAGATTTTCAAATGAGAGATCTTCCCATTCAGAAGTAAGGGACTTCAATCACAAATATGAATAAAGTATCATATACTCCCAAATAAACCCCTTTCAAGCTTTTTAAGGAAACATCCAACTTGGGATATATAATTTCTAGCACACTTTTTTGCCATGTGAACCACAGATAATTATTCAGCCTTCAGAATTCTAACTCCCATAAAAGATAATCTTAAATGATTTTGACTTGCCTTATGTTTTTGCTGACACCTTGGAAGTCATTGATATCTGATAGGAAAAAGTTTGACTTTTCAGAGTGTCTTGCTACCTAATATCTTTTGACTTTCAATCAATTGTACATGCCAGCAAGTACATCAGCAAGAACAAAAACACCTCTGACAATTCCTTTACAAAATTTTGGTAATTTTAACTTGGAAGATTTTTCAGCTTCTAAAAACACAGGATAACTGAAATTCTGATTAACTGCAGGTGTCTTGTTGTCCATTAAGTATAACAGGGATTTCCCTCCGAGTTCTAAGAAGTGACATGTCTCCTATTCTTTAGCATGCCTTCCTACACCACGCAATTAGCTCTTGCTCAGTCCTTATGGTTTAGGTTATAGTCTCTGTCCTTCTGTAGCTTCCCAGTCACATCTAATAAAAATAAAGAAATCAAAGACAAACATATGCAGGCATGTTACAATTGTTTAGAACAGCTCCAAAGTCAAGATAGATGATCTATCTCTTCCCAGCAGGGAACACATTTTTGAAGTTTTATGTTCTCCTGTGCTTCATTAACCAGATAGAACCTTCTATGACTGTCAGCTAAGCTCAAATGCTCATTAGCCTTCCACACCGCCACTCCAGTCTTCTTGGTCTGTCAGGTCCTGTCTCCTTTCCAAGGAAGAGACCTCCTTTTCCCACTCTCAAACAACCTCCTTCCTGTATCTTCAAATTCAGTGCTATTGAGTCAACCACTATCTCTGAAGTTCTCAGCAGAGAATTCAACACAGGAAAAAAGAATTATTCCAGCCTAAAATGAAAGACTGCTATTCAGTAAATAACACTTTTTATTTTTTAGGATACTTAGAGTCCGTAATGTTTTTTTACCATCAAAATAAAGCAGTGAATCTGCGCGTGGAGAACATAAGATGAATCTGGCGCGACAAACATCCTCTAGGCAAGATGAAAACAACCATCCCACGGCAGAGCCATCATGTTCTGTAAGTACAGTGCAAGTCCCACACAATTAGTTCCCAGCTTATACTAGCTCAGAATAAGGATTTACCTCCCGCATCTGTGCGGAACACAATCTGTCCTCTATGACTGTATATGCCACACATCTGGCTAGCTTGACCTGTAATCTACTGAAGTAGGACTTGCACAGAATAGAAGCTCAAATGTGGTGCAAATTAAGGGCCTAGCCTTCAAAAGAGCAAACTCCCAGTGGCAGCCAAAACCAATGTAGGTTCAGATTCAGCACAGCAGTCCCCTGGCTACAGCAGGCTTGGTGGTAAACTCCACAGCTACTGACTGGCTAGTGTTAACAGCTTCCCTCTGAATGCTAAACAGAGCTTCAAAGACAGACAACCAATCAGGCCACTGTCCAAGAACTTGAGAAGCAAGGCCACCTTTTGTAGTGATTTGCATACTTTGGTAAACCATAAACATCATAAAAGATAAAACAATCCTCATCCATATTCATTAACATTTTTAATTCCACTTACAACTTTGAACTACTCCTCTCACAGAGAAAACTCTTTCAGCTGTCAGGCAAAAAAAGCACCAGACTGATAAGGATGGATGCATTTGCATTAAAAAAATCCACAAAACCTAAAACAAAAGCATGAATTCAGTTTTAAGGACTGGAAGATTATACTACTGTAGGAGCTCTAGTACCTACACATGCTCCTAATTCCATTTTACCACTTGAAAGCTACGCAAGCTATACATTTTCATGAGAGTAAGCCCTTTGCTATCACTTTCATCCCCCTTTCTTAGACCTGAGATGCTAGAAAGATATAGATCACAGCAGAATCCTTCAGAACTACACCAGCAATGAAAGAAAAAAAAAAAGCAAAAGAACCCCAAACCCTGAATTTCCCATATCTAGGGCTGACAGCTACCTGCAGCCATCATCTTTCTAGGTCATTTTGTTAATTTTTCCTACCACAATAACGCACCTTAACTACAAAAGGCCTATTTCTAATGAGAGCCCTCCTACACACTAACATACAATTTTCTGTCAGCCCTTCTAAAACTACTCCTTTAAGACTGTCTCCACTCTTACCTAGGCAGCAGAAAGAGAATATTACCCCACCTCTGAGATTTACACAAAAATTATCAGACTACAGGGTTGCGAAGAACTGTTGCTTCTAGCCTCCACCAAGAGCAAGGAGGTAAATTCCTGCTCCTTCTCCATAATGACTCCTGGATAGGTGCTGCAGCATGACCAATGGTGAAGCTAGACTAATCCCAACAGGTACATGAAAGGAGCAGGGTTGGGTAGAATGTGTGTGGGATAAAGGATAGTCACCTTTCTCCCCAACTCTTGCAGTGTATCTCTTGAGGGTTATTCACCTTTGATGGGCTGCACTGGTAATGGCAGCAAATTGAACTGTTATCTCAAAAGGACTCAGCTACAATATTCAGAGGGGTAATATGAAAACAGCGAAGATGGCAGCAGACATCAGTTGGGCAGTACGTGATTCAGTGAAAAGGATATGCCCTCTAAAGGTTAGAAGTGGCCTTCCTTAACAGACAGAAGGAAAAAGAGGAGTGATAGTTCAACAGGACTTACATCCCCCCAAAATGTGCACCAGACATGTGCCTTCGCATGCAGCAGTGTAATCTTTAGCTTGCACTACAAAAGAAAAACAACCAAACAAACTCACCAAAAAAGAAAAAAAGGCAGTCTGAAAGCTATCTGCAAGCATACAGGATAGATTTTTAACATTCCTTCAGTACTCCTTAACTGAAAAGCTCTTGCTGTGCCACTAATTACCACTTAAAACCAAGCTTACAGCTGAGTCGTACATAAGGCCCAAGTCTTTCTGATGTCATTCGCTGAATGTAGCATACCTCACGTTCCAAGCAGTGGTGAAGTCAGGGTTCAGCAGCAGCAGGGTACACGTGATATCTATCAGCTCTAAAACGATTGAACAAGAGACACAAAGATTAGTAATGATTCACACACAGCAGCGTTCTCTCTGCACTCCACTCCACTCCCTGTCCTTCCTCAAAGACTCTCCTCTGTGGGCTGCTGTGCCTATGGATGCCCACCTCTGCAAAACACTGCTCCATATCACTCCAGAAGACAGGCTAGCTTAATTTAAGAGAGAGTAAAATCAGCCATATCCTCCCTTTTCATTGTTTAAAATAATGGACTTCTGTCTTGCTAACAACTCACATGTAAGAAGTCTGCAGCTAGAAATTTCTGACCTCTACCTGTACTGCTATAATCAAACATACAGTATGGCCTCAGCAAGGGACAGCAATTACACAGAATCCTTGAGTATTTAGCGATTTAAATTGTAGACACACTGTACATATCATAAAACCAGAGAATTCTTCAAAGAAAATCCAACAATTTTTAAATAAGTACCATGAAAAATATACCCTACTATTTCAGTACAAGTCTGAGCTGCAGATGGCTGCCGTATACTATACTGTTACAAAAAATACGTACTGTAGAAAAACGCTGTAGCTAGGAAAATGAAACACCATAACCATGAATTCTGATCACAAAATAACTCCACTATCTAACTACACAGAAAACACTTTAAATACATTCTAAAGTGACAGTCTTGCCTCAGACTAAGGTTTTAAGACTAATTCAGTAAAAAAAGAATAAACAGAACATTTGTTTGCATCCCTGCATTTAAGCACTGCGCAGACCGTAGATATATGTATTACACCGATTTTTAACAATGTCATAAAAACAAGACTGAGGTATATATGGTTGCTGAGAATGGAAGAGTAATTGCATTGTAACCTCGTCTTTCCTTTTCCCTTTGCACTCCACTGTACCGTTTGAGCAGTTTGAGTCCCACCAGGGTAGAAGTCAGAATCCATGAGGCATCTCCACTTACTCTTGAGATACTAAGGCCTGTCACTGTGCTGGCTCCCTTAACCTCTGCTCTCAGGAAACACAGCATCAGATCAGTTAACCTGTTCTCAATCATGATTCTTAAATTTACATGGTAATTTTGCAACTGATAAGAAGAAACCTGCTTCAAAACAGAATGTGACTATCCAGGCTTTTACTGCGAAGAAAGTTCGGCTACATTCTCTCCTAATCACCTCGCATTTAACATGTTGAACAGATTTCCAGCAAATAAGAGGCACTTCATTACATTTTAAGGAAAAGGCAAAAGAAGGTACCTCATGGAACTAGATCTCTTGTTAGTGCAGTTAATATGACTGTAAAATGAAATTTAAAAAAAAAATCACTGATGGAGCATATTAATTCAAAATGCAAAGGAACATGGCTTCATGTATCTTGGTTAAAAGATTTTGAGAGAAGTTAAGTACTAAGTGGCTCAAAAAGTGGAATACCTTTGTATATTACTATATGATTACTCATTCATTTATGTCCAACAAAGTAATTTTTTGTTTCCCAATATGTTCCCGCTTATGAGGAACATGTTATGCTATTATATAATGCAGGAGGAAAAAAAAATTCTTTAGTGTACTCCATTGATTTTGCACTAAGCTGTTATGGTGATATTTTAAAAATTACCTCAAGGAACTAACTTAACTTTCTATTTTCATGTTTAGTTGAGGTTTTTTTTTTCTTTAATGAAAGATTTCCTTTTAAACTCCTCTTTGTTGCAACGGAATTAATATCTCTCATTTGTGCAAAGCTTCTTCCTAATCTGCTGTCTAAATGTAAAAAGCTTTTTCTTTGAATTAGCCAATCTCTGAACCAGCAAAGTACTTCAACACCTATTTAGACAGATGAATTGCTCAATTGAAATATCCAGGATTACTCACATATGTAAAATTAAACACCTACTAAGTGTTTTGCTGGCTACTGTTTCAATTTTACATTCAAAAACTTCATTGGCAACATTTAACAAAACACCAGTTTTATAAGGTTAGATTTACAGTAAAAATTGTGAGCTGTCATTGTTTCATCCAGATTTGCCATTTTACCTGCTCAAAATATCAGCATTTATTAAATATTTTTTAAAATATATCAATTTTACATAACATGAATATGCATAATTAAATGCTCTGATTATTCTGCTATTATTACCTTGTGTCATAAACAACACAAATTGCCTTTCAAAATGCAAAAGTCCAAGAGCTAATAATAACTCTTCCAAGGTAACATAAGTCTTCTTTATGTCAACGTAAATGTCAAATTCACAGTACCAACCACATGGCAACTGCGAGTTTTTTCAATTAAAAAAAAAAAAAAATCAGAATTGCAAGCTTTGTTGGTAACACAAAGCAAGGCTACATACCTTTATTGGGTTAATTGCATTTTTACCCCATCCAGACAACTTTCTCTCCAACTGCTGATTATTTACAAAAACAAACAACACATCCTCCAAGCCCCCAAAAAACATAAACACAAAAACCTTTAATACTAGCTTCTCCCCTAGACAAGAGAATTCGCTTTAAGTTATATTTAATCTAGACTTCCAGCAAATTGCTGGCTTAGCGTAATTTTTGAAATATTTTATGAAGAGTTCAGAGCACCAAATCTAGGCTGATTGACAATTCTCATGGTGAGCTTTATTTTCAGCTGCTTATCACTTTGCCGAGAAGCCAATGGGCTGCATCTGAAGGTTTCAACACTCAGTTATGGTAAGTATCAATGCAACAAGACTGTGCAAGAAAAGAGATCTGTCTGCAGGACTTTTTAATTTGTTAGAAGAGAGAAAGGTGTTTGTTATAGGAGGGAAAGGTAAATGAAAGTGTGCAATGCATTGTAAGAAGTAGAGACGTAGCAAGAGCTGCAACAGAGAACAGGATTAGAGGCAGCTCTGAACTGTCATTAAAAAATCTGAACTTTTGAGTGTTGGATTTTACAAATACAATAATGTTTTTAGTAATTATTAGGTAATACCACTGTACATGCTATGGTTGACAAGACATACTAAGGAAGAGCTTATTACAGACTAGTTCCATCTTTGAATACTTTTTAGAAACTGTTTTTGTAGTCTACATGACTCCAGTTAGAAGAATATAGTTCATTTATCCTACTAAGTCATGATTTCCAGTTAATACGTCTATTCTGGTAATGTCAAAGGTCTGGAAGAGCACCAAATCAAGCCCAATTTAAACAGAAGCTTGGCTACTATTTTGTCCGTTTTCCTGTTACAGACGTTCACTGTATCCTCAACATTATCAAAGGAAAGAAGCAGACAAAAGGGAAATCTCAAAGCAATAGCCAGTTCTTTCATGTCCATGTATTTTGATGCTTTGTGCAACAGGTAGCAGATGAATATTTCATGAAGTGGGGATTCTGAGCCAGAGGTGTCAAATGACACAATTTTAGGAACCCCTGAGCCACTTTTCAACAGAAAGTCTTGTGACAGATCTGGCACACAATGACAGTACTTGCCAGCTAGTTCCCTCTGTGCCAGCATCAAAAAACACCTTTTATTTACAATTTAAAAGTACTTTCTGCTAGATACATTTTATGCAAACCTATGATGCTATCACCATAGGTGCTCACAACATGGTTGGACTCTATCATTTTAAAAGGCCTTTTCCAACCTAAATGATTATACGATTCTATGAACATGTGTTCCTTTTTGTACATTAAGGTTTCCCCAGCTCCAAAAGGACAAATATGATAATACAGTTTTAGCTCATTTTATATTGTTATATTTTTATATTTATATTTTAAAATATGGCTGTATCCAGATTTTTGTTTTGTAAGTGTATCACACTAAGACATGCTTTTCAGAAGAGTGTTGTAAAAGTAGAAACACAGATTTATGGGACATAAGGATATTCTGGGAGTACACACAACAACATATAAAAAGAGGAGAAGTTTGTAGGAATTTCAGAAAACTATCTCGTTATAATACAACTAATACGCATGCATATTGTTTCTCAAAAAATACTGGAGAAAAGATAAAAACATATTGCAAAATTAGGATTTCTAAACTGGAACAATAGCAAGAAGAGAAGCGTCCACGACTCTGGATTCCAAGATACCACCTTATTCAAGAATCCAAAAGAAACCATAGCTTAGACATCTGTCACAGTTAAGTTATCAATGACTGACTATAAAGTCCTTCCTTCCAGGATCCTGCCAGAAGAATATCAGACACAACACCTGAAAGCAGACACTTAAATCAGCATGCTGTTTTTCTTCTCTGTTCTATTTAAAATGGCTTACAGTAATTCGAACAACACAAAAGAGGTAACAAGAGACTACATTTGCAATCACTGCTTGTTACAAGCATCGATAGAATATGCAATTGAGTTTTGCAGCACTAATAAACAACTCTATCCCATTCAGAAGAAAACAACTACCTTGCCAAACTCCAAGCATGCACTTTTGTCTATAAAAACAAATTTGAAGGAAAATCCTTAGGATATTTCAAATGTCCAGAAAACATAACATCACTTGATAGAGTATGCCTACTTACACCAAATTAGAGACAATTCTGTAAGTCAGCCTGGAAAAGACTTCCATCTTCATTCCTTCCACCACTGCAGTTCAGTGTCTGCTATAATTTCCTATCAAATGTGAAACTCATTTATGGTAAAACATGGAGGTCCTCATCATGTTTTACAGCTGTGACACAACCTCAATACGTATGAAAATGCTGTAGATGACCTTTTTCTCACATATTTTAAACTGACTTTTATAACTGAAGAAACAAAGGGGAATGGAGTTTCATTTTCAAAAGAAGAAAACCAAACAAGTCTCAACAAACAGGCAGTAATCTAAACTTCATGCCACCCCAGTATTTACTGATAATGTTTTATGATATGCATTTTGAGAGGAAGGGTTCTGCAAGGCTTCATCTGGGAAGGAGGCAGTGACACTCTTCAGGAAGTCAGTGCACAGTACTGTCCTGGCAGAACAGGCACGTGCCACAGTGTCACCGCAACAAAGTGCCATGAACAGAGCAGGGTGGCAGCACATTAGCACCCAGCTGCCCTTTAGCTAACAGCTATCAGTGGTCTCCAGCCTCTCAGTGCAAGAGTGACACAATCAGTGATCTGTGTTTTGGCTTGAAACCATTTTTTTTTGTCTGTGTGGCAATTTCTAGAGGAGAACTTTTCTGTAACACTTGAGAACAAAATGAAAAGTCCCCCTGCAGAAGGTCTGCAGCATAATCAAAATATACCTTACAAACTCCTACCTCAGACCTGGAAAAAACACTGCAATGAAAACCTTTGGTCTTGCTAAGATTGCCTGTGCTAGCAAGTTTGGCTCTTTAAACGCTAAAATTTGTTTCTGGCTACATGTCAGAGTCAACATTATTAATATTCCTTATATTAAAGCTCTTTTTTCTGAATTTTATAATTGTCTGCATTATAAATTCTGAATTTGCAATCAGATCACAACCACTGGTTTCTATCAGAACTCAATGCATCATGCCACTTGGTGGCAGCTATCAAAAAAATCCAGGTCTTAGTAGGTCCAACCATAAACCACGGAGACAAAATAAAAAATGGAAGTTACTTATGTTAGAAACACACAGACCCTAGAAATAGAAGTCTTTTAAAGATGTCTGCAATGCAAAAGAATATGCAAGAAAATAAATTATGTGAAAATAAAAAATAAAGGGCAATATGAAATTTACAAAGTCCACAAAACACTTTTCCTAGGTGTCCTGGTTTCAGCCAGGATAGAGTTGGTTTTCTTCACAGAAGCTGGCGTGAGGCTATGTTTTAGATTTGGGATGAGAAAATGCTGGTAACTTGCTGATGTTTTGAGCTGTTGCTAAGCAGTCAAGGACAGTCCAGCTTCTTGTGCTGGCCTACCAGCAAGAACGCTGGGGGTGCCCAGGAAGCTGGGAGGGGACACAGCCAGGACAGCTGACCCAGGCTGGACAAAGGGATATTCCATACCATACAACATCATGTCCAGCACATAAACTGGAGTTAGCTGGGGGTGGGAATTGCTGCTTGGGGACGGGCTATCGATCGCTGGGTGGTGAGCAATCGCTGTATTGGGAATCACTTTTCTTGTACATTCCTTTGTCAGTATTATTATTGTTGTTATCATTGTTGCTTCCTTCTCTCTTGCTGTCCTATTGAACTGTTTTTATCTCAACCCATGAGTTTTTTCCCAATTCTCTCCCCCGTCCCACTGGGGGAGGCAGGGAGTGAGTGAGCGGCTGCATGGTGCTTAGTTGCTAGCTGGGGCTAAACTGCAACACTGGGTAATCTTATATCAACATGACATCAACCCTCTATTGGGGGGAAACACACAAAAAAAATCTGTTATGACAAAAAGAAAATACAGACAATCAACAGGTCAGTCACACACAACAACACATAAAACCAGTTCAACTTTCTTAAGCTACTCTTTTGAACGGAGAATTAACTCCAAGTATCAAACCAGTACACTCTAACACTACTCAAGGTACACAGCCAGCACTGGACGACTGTATGTTCCCAGGGGAATGGGTTCCTCTCTATCATCATCTGACTTGCAAAGAAGTAGAAAGTTCCTACATATGAACTCTCCCCATCAATTAGAAGGCAAGTGTGTTCTTGCTCAACTTACAAACTCTCTCTGCCATTTAATGCTACTCTTTTTAAAATGCCCACGTTCTGTATTCACCTGTTGGTAAGAAGGAATTAAAGTCTATTTAATAATGCTAGACCTTACATAGTGGTGTTGGGTTGACACTGGACTTTATGATCTTAAAGGTCTTCTCCAACCTTAATGATTCTGTGGAAGGCTGCAATAAGGTCTTCCAGGAGCCTTCTCTTCTCCAGGCTGAACAACCCCAACTCTCTCAGCCTGTCCTCACAGGAGAGGTGTTCCAGCCCCCTTATCATTTTTGTGTCCCTCCTCTGGACCCGCTCCAACAGGTCCATGTCTTTCCTGTGCTGAGAGCTCCAGAGCTGGACGCAGGACTCCAGGTGGCGTCTCATCAGAGCAGAGTAGAGGGGCAGAACCACCTCCCTCAACCTGCTGGCCATGCTTCTTTGGATGCAGCTTAGGATACAGTTGGCCTTCTGGGCTGCACGTGCACATTGCCAGCTCATGTCCAATTTTTTACCCACCAGTACCCCCAAGTCCTTCTCGGCAGGGCTGCTCTTGATCCCTTCATCCCCCAGCCTGTACTGATAGCTGGGGTTGCCCTGACCCAGGTGCAGGACCCCACACTTGACCTTGTTGAACCTCGTGAGGTTCACATAGACCCACTCCTCAAGCTTGTCCAGGTCCCTCATTGCCTTAAGGATGCTCCCTTGCCAAGATTCACTAAAGACCTCAATCTTCTTCCTCCATATCATCCCTGAATACAAAAGAAGCTCAAATGCACATTTATAGACTCATCTAACACCATCTGATCATCCCTTACCCTACACTTCAATGAGGGGAAATGCACAGCTGGCTTCATCCACTTAAGGTGAAAGAGACTATGGAAATAAAAAATTAAGAAAAGCAAATGGCAGTTATGTCAAGAAAAAGTTGTTACTAACCAGACCCCTTTTCCTGATAGACATAGACCTACTCTCAAAACCTATCTGTTCAAGATGGTACAGCATGTTAGTTCTATGATGACTAGATGCTAGAATCTGCATCAGATGTCTGCTAGCATCACACTATTTAAAACAATTATTTATCTTACTAGTTCAACAACCAACCAGGATTGCTATAGCTGCAATCAGCACAACCCAATGGATGGTGGCTGTTGGATATGTTCCAGGAGGGGAAGATAGTCCAAGACAGTAATTTTAAAGCACAGTGGACACAGCCAGTGCTTTACGGATTAGGTTAGTTTCATGCAAACAGAAAAAAATTAAAATATGGTAAGAACCCCAAATTGAAACTCAGGTGCATGTGAGATACTAAAGATCTGAATTCTGTGAGTGGTCACAGGGTGTTCTTCAATAGAAAAGCTATCCCTCTTTCTGGGACACAAAAACGCTAAAAATGCCATAGCAGGTAGAAGATATTAGAAAGAAGTCTCAAAAAGAACAAGAACAAACGCCAGAAATAAGACACTGAGATAAGCCTAGAGCAAAAATTTTTTTTTATGCTGACTGCTATTTAGACAAGACCTGAAACCACAAACAAAAAAATCAGTTTCGTAAACTACAGTTACCCTTTTTCATTCTTACTCTGAACAGAACACTTTGTAAGCAAATACCTCCTACGTCACACCTGTTTATAATTCTTAAAAAAATTTCAAAATAGACAACATATACTAAAGTATTTTTCATGCATGTAAAAGCAGCTAAAAACCAAACCAAACCAAAAAGATGAAAAAGGAAATAAAGCTTTACAATTACCAAGTTATAGGGACTAATGATTTCTGGTACCCTTATGACTGAAAAACACTGCACTTATTTCTTACTTTACGTCCACACATCACCACAGGTTTCCTTCTGACTCAGGAAAGCAGGACCAAATTCCTTCTGTAAAGATTAACATCACTTCCCTAAATCACTCGTGGGAGTTAAGTCACCCCCCTCTTAACTCCTCCAGCTTGGGCAAGAGAGAAAACATTTGCATTTTCAACCAAGCAACCCTACAACTTGTTTAGGTTGCCAAGATGCACAATCCAAATCCTGCCCTCCCCCCGAGTAACACTCAGTTCTTTCAGAACAGGTTAAACTGGCTTTAATAAGGGCCAGTGTAGTGTCAAAGAAGGTAAACAATCTGGACAAGGGGACTGAGTGCTCCCTCAGTAAGTTTGCAGATGACACCAAGTTGGGTGGGAGTGTTGATGTACTCGAGGGTAGGAAGGCTCTGCAGAGGGATCTGGACAGGCTAGATTGATGGGCAGAGGTCAACTGTATGAGGTTTAACAAGGCCAAGTGCCAGGTCCTGCACTTCGGCCACAACAACCCCATGCAATGCTACAGGCTTGGGGAAGAATGGCTGGAGAGCTGCCTGGTGGAAAAGGACCTGGGGGTGCTGACTGACAGCCAGCTGAACACAAGCCAGCAGTGTGCCCAGGTGGCCAAGGCGGCCCACAGCATCCTGGCCTTTATCAGGAATAGTGTGGCCAGCAGGAGTAGGGAAGTGATTGCGCCCCTGTACTCGGCACTGGTGAGGCCTCACCTCAAATACTGTGTTCAGTTTTGGGCCCCTCACTACAAGAAGGATGTTGAGGTGCTTGAGTGTGCCTGAAGAAGAGCAATGAAGCTGGTGAAGGCTCTAGAGCACAAGTCTTACGAGGAGGGGCTGAGGGAACTGGGGTTGTTTAGTCTGGAGAAGAGGAGGCTGAGAGGAGACCTCATCGCTCTCTACAACTACCTGAAAGAAGGTTGTAGGAAGGTGGGTGTTGGTCTCTTCTCCCAAGTAACAAATGACAGGATGAGAGGAAATGGCCTGAAGTTGCGCCAGGGGAGGTTTAGAGTGGATATTAGGAAAAATTTCTTGACTGGAAGAGTGGTCAAACATTGGAACAGGCTGCCCAGGGAAGTGGTGGAATCAGCATCCCTGGAGGTGTTTAAAAGATGTGTAGTTGTGACACTTCGGGACATGGTTTAGTGGTGGACTTGGTAGTGTTAGGTTTATGGATAGACTCGGTGATCTTAAAGGTCTTTTCCAACCTAAATGATTCTGTGATAAATAAAAAATGTGCATTAAGAATCACATCAGATACTGTTCTAACTGGGTAACTTACCATCTTTGTTCAGCCATTGTTTTCTTTCTCTGTAGAGGAGAAGTTTATTGTGGACGTATGGCAAAAGAAACTTGACACACCAACTCTCCACACCCAGCTTGTTTTCTATCAGGACAATAGGGCTCCGGTTATATCTGGCTTCAGGACAGGGTATTAATCCAATTTCATCTCTTAAAAAACAGAAAGAAATATAATTAAACTTATTTCCAGTAGATGCCAATTATTCTTCTCAATCAAGAAGACTGGCAATGCTTCCCACCCAGTCAGTCCATCATTTTTTCCCCTGTTTGCACTGAAATCTGTACTCATTATCCTCAATTCACTTTCATGATTCTTGCCGGACTGTAGGTACAATACAATGCATTTTCAGAAAGCCATTCTCTGCAAAACTCATGCAGTATATTATTTTGGCAAATAAATAATTAAAACGTATTGTAAGGCATGAATAAAGGTTTAAGTTGAACAGAAAAAGGAAATGTATTTTACCTCTCTACAATTTATTCAAACACAATATAAAAGCCAGTTGTGGTTTTGAGTTAAGAGTCACTACAAAAATTCTGTATTAGCTCCCCAATGCTGTAGTGATAGAAAACAAGAAATGTTTTAAGACTTGGTGATGACTCCAGAAGTAATAGCCATGATTAGATGAGGTAGCATAAATTTAAAATCCTTTAATTGTTGTCTAGGAAGTTTCCTTTCAGTGATTCTGGCTCTTCTCACCTTAAGATAATTTGAAAAATTTTGTTAGATTTTCTCAAAGATCCTAAATGAGGAAGGCCCCTTTTTTGTATTTTTAGATTATCACCTACGCAGTTTAACTCAGCTGAATTAACACAAGTGTGATGGACATGCGATGGAGTTGTAACAACAGCTACTGCAAGGGAAACAAAACAAGTTAACAAGTACAGGCATCCAAATGACCCAAAGCTACCCAGGTGTGCCCTGCTGCAGCATGACCAGCTGCTCTGAAACCAAAGACAGTACAAAAGAAAATCACGTAGACAGCAACGTGTGGGTTTCCACATGTACATTTCCATTTTTCCCATTCTTTCTTCTCCTATGCAAGGCAGCCTGCTGAGCAAGGGGCAGATTCGAGACAGAGACACCAGCCTGATTAAATGGCAACTTCATATGAGAGGCTTTAATCAAGACTTTAAAAAAAGTAAAATAGTGATGGCCACAAAAATTCATACCAGCAAAAAAGCAGAAGAGACTCAGCTGTTTAGTTTCAAAGGGCCATACTATGTTCTACTTTTTCCTCAGCTTTCTCTAGTGCATAGGGAGGTTGGAAGTTGGAAGTTTTTTTCTTAAAAACAAACACGTTGCCAAAAATTCACACTCATTTGAAAAAAGCACAACATTATTTTATACTTTCCATTATGCACGATTTCCCCACCAACTCCTGTTTAGTGGAAAATTTTGTTGCTGAGGAAGGAGATCTTCAGATCTCAGGCAGGGAAAAAAGGTCTCCTGTAATCTCAGATAGAAAGCGAATTCTCTACCTTAAATATTCTCAATACAAGGCCTACAGACACATTCCAAGCACCCCTGCTGCTCTAGTCAACACAAGTTAAGTTATTCAGGAAGCTGGTCAAATTAGACCTAAAATGACATTCCAGCCTACTTCTTTTAACATGGCACCTTATAGCCTTAAGTTTGTACTTACTGCTGGCTCCTTGCTTTTACGAATGTCAAACCCAGTCCTTGGCCAAACTTTGCCTGGCCTTACCATAGAGACATACAGGTCCCCACCTGCAATGAAGATGCAGTCACCCACAGCTTATCCCTGTGAACTACTGCAGGAATTTACCACTATTGCTTACAAACAGTACACCAAAGGTAAACAGCAAGGAGAGGGGGGATGGAAAATAATACATACATCCACACCTACACTTCTTACCAAATGCAAAAAGTCTGACTCAGGTGAGCTAGTTTCACAACACTGTTTCAAACATGCCAAAATGACAGATAGGTAGAGTTTGCACAGAGCTGACAAGTCAGCCTGAAACACCCCAACTCCAAAATGTACTCATCTAGCCAAAATCAACAGAGAACTAGACCACTGCATAATGAAATTAACCAAGATACTGTGCAACACAGAAATGGTTTATCTGCTAATTACGCAGTTTTTGCTAAGATGCAAACCAGGACTTGTCATTTGGTAGAAACTTTGTCTCCAACACCCTGGTATTGTTTTTGATGACCTGTGTGGTTTAGAAATTGTATGTTGCGTTCAGTTCCTGAGAAGGAAGAGAATTCATGGTGCAAAATACCAGGAGGGCAAATTTATCTAAGGCGGGGTGCCTATCTCATGGCCAAAACAATTCATTCAAACCACCATCTATTTCCGCTCCTGAAGGCCCCTCAGATCTGCAGAAGGAGCAAGTAACAGGGCAGGTCTGTCACCCCAGGTGACAGTGCTTGAGAACACCTGCAGTCTCTGCTCCATCATGTACCTAAAGAAAGCTTCTGCAGCAGGACTTGCATGCAAGTACCACTAAATTAGTGCTTGTAAAATGAAATGACTGAAGTACCCTTCATCTTGCACAAACTGCCCCTGGCCATGTGACAGAAGACATGCTCATTCATAAGACAGGATTGCCAAAACTTATTGCAGGATGGAGGATGCCTACATCTAGGTCAAGTGACATGTGCAAGCTGCTCACAATACTGAAGGAGACACCAACTGAGGGCTGCTGTTTGTTGGAGTTATGTACTATCAGAAGCACCATCTACTATGAAAGTCAGATTTAATTTCTCTCCCTAGATTTCCCATTTTTCTGATACTGTCTCCTGAATTTTTGAGTTATTTGGTGCTTCTACATTTATTTTCCTCAAAGCAAGCACCACAGTCACATTCCAAAACCTGCATGAATTATCTCTGTATTTACAGAATACCATGCTACTTAGCATTCCTAAAATACCTCATGGAAGTAGACAGAACTTAGTGGAAGATTTTAGCTGGGTTATCATGAAGTCTGCAGACATTACAGAGCTTCTTCAACCTCTGCTGAGACCAGAGAAGATGTGCATGATGAGACCTATGAGAACATGGAACATCCAGACCTGGTCCACACTGCAAACCTCAGCAATGGAAGAAGAGTACTGACAAGCCGTTGCAGGACCTGCTCCGAGAACCACAGTCTGTCAACTAAGCCATTCAATGGCACTCCCCAAAAATAAACCCTAGCCAACCTACTTTAAACTTTTAAAACAATGATGATACAAAAAAGGACCTTCTTTTGCAAAACCGCAATACCACAGTACTGCTAGGGAAGGAGGCATTTCTTGTGATGCTACTGTGATGGGTCCTCAGCTATGTGAAGGGTGGAATCCAGTCTGATTTTTTTCTGGTAGATCATCTTCAAAATAACCCAACCTCTCCCCAAAGAATTAGAGAGAGGATATTGAGTAACAGCTGGGAGATCTTAATGAGGTACAATCAATGGATCTGAACTATGGTTCTACTGACAACAGAGATGGGATCCAAGTAGTTGAATATTTCTGCAATTATAAACAGCTTTTAATACTGGAAAACAATGGACAGAGCATGGACACTTGAAAGGTGTATATTTTTACATTAAAATGAGTCTCATTAAAGGGCTACATGTCTAATGAATGTACAACATTTGAAAGGTAAGGAAGAGGAAGCCTAAATCCAACAAGTTGAAATTTTTTTTTCCTTATGCAGTTCATCATATACACATGATTCTGGTGTAGAATTTCAAATAATTAATTTGTGTGTTATGATTAGTCATCATCTCAGTGGTACAACCTCATGAACGAAAGAACAGTAATATATTCCTGAAATCCAAAGTACTTCTAGCCAATATTTGCTCTGAAGAGGCTATAAATTTGACACTTTCACTCTCTAGGACTTTCCTTTTGTTTGCTCTCACATTACTCTCCACTTGATTTGGAAATTTCTGCTGCAATAACGAAGTTCTGCACTGATGACCCCTCTCACTAGTATTACAAGCAAATTATTTTTACTTACTATTGGCATATTTGGAAGTATCAAAGCTGCACAAAAGTATTAAACAATCTAACAAAAAGAATGCTGGCAAGACAAATTTCATCATCAGCTAAGAGTAAAGACTTAAAGGAATATGTTCTTTTTGAATCCCCTGCAGAGAAATTTGCAATCACATCAGCAGAAACCTTGATTCAGGGTTTCAAATCTAACAAAATGAAGTCTGCTATTTTTACTACATTAAGAATGTGATAAATTGAGACAGAAAAAAGAAATTATCTCAACTACAGTGACATAAGTGATTCTTGGCAAACCATAAATAGTATCCTCAGATTTTGTACACACATGCTGGGCTACTATCTAAGAGTTCATCTTCCCAATTATGCCAACTGAATTAATGTACTTCTTTGACAAGTGAGTCTATTTCTGCTTGACTTCATGTGCAAAAGAACAGCAAAGTTCAAACAGCAAGTAGACATTGATCTGCTCACCGCTGGTGATCCACTCAGTTCCAGTGGGACAGCTCACGTATATGACTTTATCAGGACCTATGCTTGTAGGAATAGGTAAAAATATATTCCAGTAAATTTCATAGCCTTACAAAATTGAAAACTAGCATGCTGACACAGTTATCCAGCTGAAGAAAATGAAGCTATCACCAAGACAAGGCTAAAAGAACTTTATGTTGTATATTTAGTTAGAAGTAAACTCAGCTTAAAAAGATGTACTTTTAAGTCTTGCTGCAAATTTAATTCAAAGCAAAAAAAAGGGAAACAACAAGCCAACATTCTACTTAATCTAAAACTGTATTTTTACATGCTTTTTACTGTTGAGCAGAGAAAACACCCCCTTTAAAACCTGCAAAATTGTGAACCTGCCGGAACAAAACACCCATTCTGACAGATGCAAAAGGGGCAAGCGAACACACATAACGGACAACAAGTGCTGAAGAGAGATGAGTAGGGGACAGAAGTATGACATATGAATAGGAACATTACACAGCTGGCATATCCCTTATTTTTAGTGGAGCCAGACAGATGCCATGTAAAAGAATTCAAACCTGGATCTGTGACACGAACAGGCCATTCAATTCAAGAGGACATCATCTGTCAGGGACAGCAGCTGGCTACAACTGTCTTGGCCACCAGCAGGAAGATCCTCTGAGATACATGAAAGCATCTAGCCAGCATGACTGCAACCTGTTGCTCTAGAGGCAGAGAGGCATCGTAGCAAAAGGCCCGCAGTCTACTCTAGCTGTGCACAGTCCCATTTCAATTACTGCAGTTCAGAAATCTAAGAGTTCCTGCTTTTTATACTTTAGGGGGTCAACTAGCAGTAGCGCGTGCTTCCTCACTTGAAGCATGGCACAGTGCATCAGTCTCAGACCACACAACTCTTGTAGCCTACTTTCATCTCTGAAAGAAAACTGCAACAGCAGCGTATTCTTCAAAAACACAAGCTCGAACTTTGCTACCAATAAACAATTACGGCGAAGGAGTAGGAACTACAAAGAATCAGAACATTCATTCACAAATACTGGCTGTTTACCACACATTATGCTTCATGACCTAAAAATGAAACTTCATGGCAAAATGCAGTTCTTTTTTAGACATCATCCATATGCTGTATTTTAAAACTTGGCCACCCACTCAAGTTGCTTACTACATTTATAGAAACATGAGGGTATTCATTCTAATCCTCTCTTTGCTTCAAAGAGATAGATTAAGTGCCTGTAAAATTTTCCTACATAGTTGCTTACCATACCGTTTTCTGGGACAGATTAATAGGCCACCACCTCAAAGACTGCAGTGTTTCTGACTGACACAAATATACTGTACTGATGTTACTATGTTGTTATCCATTATTATGCTACCTCATTCGCCCTAACCAATATGGAGTGTACATAAATAGATAGAAAGATGCTTCCATAAACAGTTTATGTCTTAAAACAACAAAGGATGGGTAAGGAAACAGAAACATGGGAGGTGCCTAGATCAGGGTCTCAGAGCTGGTCAGCAGTGGAACTGAAAATAAAACGCAGACCATCTGACCCACAGATTGTTAGATAAACCTGATTCTCACAAGACAGCAATAACTGTAGTTTGTATTTACAGTCACCCTGTTTGTCTCCTCCAAAACAACCCACAACAAAAAGCACTGGCATCTCTATCAACAGATAGAGATTTGAAGGTGGCATTCATCAGACAGTGGTGTTTGTACGAGAGTGCAATTCAGGAAGGTTCAATCCCGAGATTTGCTCCCATCGGCACCAACGCTCTACCTCAGACACACACACAGACCCCTCTCCCTTCAGTGGGGCTCGGCACGCCTGACCCATCCACCGGCAAAGGTCAACCCCATCTCGACTACGCTACGAGTTTAATGCTGCCAAACCTCAATTCCAGTGCAGCTCTTTTAAGAACCGCTTCCCAGTTTTAGAGGCCTTGCCTGTTTCCATAACTAAGTCCTTTGCACGGTTTTGCTGGCGGGCCGGTGAAGCAGCCCGCGCCCGGCGGGCCACGCGGGCGTCCAGCAGTTACTCTTGACTCCCGGGGCAGGAACGTGGCGTTATCCAGAAAAGGAAGAGGCAGCAGAGAACACGTGTGCCATCCGCGACCTGACCCCATGGAGCACAGGTGCCAGGGAAGCCGCCCGGCGCCGGCTCTCCCGCTTGCAGGCAGGCACGCCCCGGGGAGGTGCCGCGCCGAAGCCCCTGCGTCGAGTGAGGAAACCCGGCCGGTCCCCGCGGCCCCTCACGGCGTGACCTTGGGCCCGGCACCCGGCCCTGACGAGCACCGCGGCGCGCCGGGCGACCCGCCGCGCCTCCGCGCCCCGCCAGGGACCCTACAGTCCCGCCCGCCCGCCCGTAGGTGGGGGAGCGAGGCCGCCGCCAGCCGAGAAGCACGAACGGGGCTGAAGGTGAGCAGCGCTCCCGCCCCGGCCCCGACCGCCGCCGGCCCTCGCCCCGCTCACATGTGGGGGTTCCGCTGGAAGGCGTTACGAATGTCCTTCACCACTCGCTGCACGAGCACCGCCACCTCCTCCGGCGACTCGGCCATCTTCCACCTCCGCAGCCGGCCCTGCCGCGCCGCGCCGGGCGGGCAGAGCGCTTCCGGGTCAGCGGCCCGCGGGGAGCCGCGGGTAACGCGCGGGCGGCGGGGTGGGGTGGGGCGGGGCGGCCTCTCGTCCGCCGCAGGGCCTGCCGGCCGGGCTAGGGCCGCCGCGGCGGTCCCGCTTTCTCCGTCAGAAAGGGCCCCGGCCAGGCCCCGGGAGCGGGGGGCGGCGGTTGTAAAATGGTCCCGGCCGTTTGCGCAGGTGGAAGGGCTTTCCTCCCGGGGACAAATCGTTCTGAAGGGAGGCGGGCGGAGGTGGTGTCGGCCGTCGAAGGAGGGCTGACCTGACAACCGGTAGCCGGACGCGGGAGGGTGCGGCCTCTGCACATCGGCCCCCCCTCGTCAGCAGGGGCCGAGCCCTCGTGCGGGGAGACTTGCCCGCCGCAGTTCGGGAAAGTCGCCTAGTGCTGCCGTTGAGGGAGGGCGGGGCGGGGGCGTGTGAAGTGGCTCCTATACGGTTAAATCTGACGGAGGGCGAGCACCCGCTGCCCTGTGGTGCGCCTGCCACAGCCAAATGGCGCTCCGTTTCCGTCAGCGCTTCCCTTATTTCATAGAACGTTTTATGGAATTACTAGTTTTGGAAAAGACCTCTAAGATCTTCAGATCCAACCATCAACCCAGCACCACCATGCCCACTAAACCATGTCCTGAAGTGCCATGTCTACACGGTTTTTTTAACACCTCCAGTGATGGTGACTCCACCACCTCCCTGGGCGGCCTGTTGCAATGGTTGACCACTCTCTCGCTAAAGAAATGTTCCCTAATATCGAGCCTGAACCTCCTCTGGTGCAACTTGAGGCCATTTCCTCTTGTCCTATCGCTAGTTACTTGGGAGAAGTGACCAACACCCACTTTGCCACAACCCTCTGAAAGGGGGTTTTCAAATTTTCACTGCTCCTGCTGGCCACACTATTTCTGCTACAAGCCAGGATATTCTTGGCCTTCTTGGCCACCTGGGCACACTGCTGGCTCATGTCAGCCGGGTGTCGACCAGCACCCCCAGGTCGTTTTCCACTGGGCAGCTCTCCAGCCACTCCTCCCCAAGCCTGTAGCGTTGCACGGGGCTGTTGTGACTGAAGTGCTGGGCCCGGCACTTGGCCTTGTTAAACCTCATGCAGTTGGCCTCAGCCCATCAATCCAGCCTGTCCAGATCCCTCTGCAGAGCCTTCCTGCCATCGAGCACATCAACACCCCCAGCCAACTTAGTGTCTTCTGCAAACTTACTGAGGGAGCACTCAATCCCCTCATCCAGATCGATAAAGATATTAAACAAGATCAGCCTGAGTACTGAGCCCTGGGGAACACCGCTTGTGACTGGCCGTCAAATGGATTTAGCTCTTTCCACCACAAGTCTCTGGACTCGGCCATCTAGCCGGCTCTTTACCCCGCGAACGGTACACCTGTGTAAGCCACGAGCCGCCAGTTTCTCCAGGAGAATGCTGTGGGAGATGGTGTCAAAGGCTTTACTAAGGTCCAGGCAGACAACATCCACAGCCTTTCCCTCATCCACTAGGCAGGTCACCTGGTCATAGAAGGAGATCAGGCTGGTCAAGCAGGACCTGCCTTTCATGAAGCCGTGCTGGCTGGGCCTGATCCCTTGGTTGTCCTTCATATGCCCTGTGAGTGGCCTCAGGATGAACCTCTCCATAATCTTCCCCGGTACAGAGGTCAGGCTGACAGGGCTGTAGTTCCCCAGATCCTCCTTCTGGCCCTTCTTGTAGATGGGTGTCATGTTGTCAAGCCTCCAGTCATCTGGGACCTCCCCTGTTAACCAGGACTGCTGATAAATGATGGAGCATGGCTTGGCAAGCCTCTCCACCAGCTCCCTCAGTACTCTTGGGTGGATCCCATTTGACAGGTAAACAAGCAAAAGCAGCGACAATAGTCAATTTATGTATGAAACTAGCTGTTTATGCCTTTATCATTTTAATATTCATGCTGGTTGTTAAGCCACGTAGCTTTAAAAGATAAGTGTGTGTTTACAGCTTCCTTGACTTAGAAGGGAGATGGGTGTGCTTATCTGCAGGTTGAATGTGAAAAGCCAATTTTAATTCTGAACCATAACTGCTCGATTTGGTTGTGATTTAGCAATTAATGTATTATTCCAAAAGAAAGTGTTTTACAAAGCATTAACTATGCATGACTTAGTTGTCTGTCATTTGAAAGCTTGCAATGTTGTCATCATCACCTGCTTCATAGTTGCATTCACCACCACCAAGAAGGTCTTGTAGACCCACTGTATATTGTCCTTCAGATAAAAACGAAAGAGGAGAAAGAATCTGGGGACAAGAAGGGCACAGTCAAGGGTATGTGTAAAAGAACAAATAAGTAGGTGGTTGTCCCTTAAAGAGACATTGAATATGCTCTCACATGATGGGAGTTTCCACTTTTTTGCTGGATTTGTAAGTAAACTAACCTTAAAGAAGATGTATTTCATGTTGGCTTATGCCTTTTGGTTGTTAAATTTTGTCATATTTGTTTAGATGTGACAAATACAGGCACGGAGGTGATGTCTGCAAGGAATCCTAAGTGAAACAAGACACTGCCAAAAGCTCAGTGTTAAAAGCTGAAGAGAGCTCTTCAGCAGCAACTGCTGAAAGGTAACTTCTTGCTTTTTATGTTGTTTTCCATACGTTCCCTGAAATAATATTTTTAAGTGTTTATGAATGTTTCTTTAACCTTGCTGCTATATTTTCCCACATGCATGCTTTGTTTTTCTTTTCATTTACTACAAATGCAAGTTTAGACTTGTATTCCTCTGATGGGAGGTTGTGTAGAGCATGTACCCTGGAAGTAGAATCTACGATTTCCTGCATTCCCAATCTGTGTGACTTTGTTTATTCACCTGTAATCTACCTTCTGGACTGTGGACTGGCTACTTCGTTATCAGACTAATTTACTTAGGTAGCCTAAGTGGGGATCTCTTGATGCTGTCAGATGGCAAGCAACTGTAATGGTAGAATTCTGAACTGAGTGCATTTGCAAGTGAAAGACACACAGCACGCATTGTGTTAGCAACTCCAGCTGGCTCCTATGAAGCATACTTGCCAAACCTTCTTTATGATTCCGAGAAAGTAATTTGTTACAACAAATAAATAATAATTCAATAAATGTTGAATTCACCTAGGGTTTTTTTTTCCCCTTTCAGTAGTTATTTTTACTCCAGTGCATGCCTAGGAAAAAAGAGGATATAATAGAATGAGGTAGGTCTAAAATACCGTGTTGAAAGTACTGAAGAATTAGTCTGCTCTGTTGCGTTTGTTGAGAAAATGAATGATGCTTTAATTCTGGTTTGGGCTTCAACTCAGTAAATTTTTTTTTTTGTATAAATGAAGAGAAAACAAGAGCCTGTAAAGTAGTATGTCACTTCAGATGTGATTGTTATAGTAGTCTTTCACAAATCTGGGCCTCGACAGATTTTTTTGAGGTTCAGTGTATTAAATTCCAAATTAGAAAACTAATTAGATATGGGAGGTTTTATGGGGCCTTCATAATAGCCCATATATTAAGTGGAAGAATTCAGGCTAAATAATGCTGGTTTCAGGTAACTGGGTTATACCTCTGTGATGTGTCCCAGGTCTTCATTCAGCTTATAGGCTGTACAGGCACTGTTTGATGATGTATGGTGTCTGAAATTATTGAAGCAAGCTGATGCATTCTGGATGTCAAATAAGCAAAAATACAAATATGAGGAAAGGTATTACAACTCTTGGTGGGCACTGGGAGATATTTTTAGCTGAAAAATCCAAATTGTTTTTTCAAAATAGCTTTGATTGTTATGTTCAGCATAACCCAGAATTTTTAATTTATGCCCATTTGCTTAAAAGAGAATAAGCCAGCTTTATGTAGTTGACAGCATACCTTTTCAGGCTCACTGCCTTCTCTCTGTCCTGTGCAATTTCTTCAGTATACAGGTTTGTTTCATATTTCTTAAAAGCAGCACAGTTAATTTCAGTCAGGTAACACAGTGAATGAAGTATTTCCAGATATATATGAAGTTTGAATTCCATAAAGAGGTTTTAGTGAATTAGACCTAAAAGGAACACCTTTAAAATGTCATTAGTAATGCCAAATTTACTCAGTGGATTAAAAGTCTAATTTTTTGCTTGGGAGGGTTTTTTTTGAGTGTGGGGTTTGGTTTTTTTTAGTTTTAGTATTGAGTACAAGTGAAAATCAGTCATAATGATGCAAAGTTCTGTTCTGAAAGTACTCAAAATTGTTACAAAACTGCTACTGTATTTACTGGAAAAAGTGGTTATTTACAACAGTGCAATTAACAGACAATATGCTGTGTATAACTTCATACATGCCTTTTGAAGAGGACTGAATATTAAATTGCTATTCTTATTTAAATAGCATAATAAAATATATTTAAATTGTGTAATTTAGGTACTTACACACATTATCAAAGCTTATAAGGCAGGCATTGGTATTAATTTGGACATGATAGTGTTCAATAGCTTTTGGGAGTGATTATTGAGTTGTAAGCCAACCATACTTACTTGCTGTAATTTTGGGATAATTATAATAAATTATTCCAGAAAATACTATTTTGTTAAATTTCACATAAGGTATAAGAGTAAACTGTAGAAAATACACCATAATTCAATTATCTAAGAATTACATATATGCTATCCACAGAAACGAAATATCCCTGGGTACTTAATTCCTATGACACCTGGGGAGGTGTCAAAAATCTTGTAAACATTCTGATTGAGGTAGTTCTTCTGTGATGAACACAGGATAATATATCCTTGTAGCTATGTAAAGTGATAAACTTCTATTAGATTAAGCTTGCCTTAACAAATAACTAAAAGGTTAGAATCTTTCAATTTAGATCCAATTTACCAGGTGTGAAATATAATTGTTAATGTCTTCATGGCCACCTTTGCAAAATGTGCGTGATGATCTTGGTTTGTTTCTGTGTCCCTCAGCTATCGTAGTTTGTTACAGCTTTATGGACAAGTTCAGTTGACTTTAATGCTATTGATTTGAGTATCATATTTTGTGTGAAAACCCCTCACAGGTTGGTATTGTTGGCGCCCTCCACTTTGCGGGGCGGGGAACAAGTGCATGGAAGAATGGGCACATTAATCTTCTTGATTTCCCATGGCCTAAGATGATTTTTCTAATTAGGCCACAAGGCACAGTCAACAGGAGGAGAATTGCATCACCACTGTCCTTGCTTTGCTGTTTATTACAAAAATCATTCAGTAATTAGACAGCTATGGTACAGATGCAGGAAGGCACAGCATGTTTTTTCACAAACCAGAAAGCATCAGTCTTCAGATTTTTCAATGATGTTTCTTTAACATCAAAAAATGCTCTGTGTGTGTATATATAGTTTTATATTTGCTTATTTATACATTTGCTTTTAGGGCTAGCAAGCAGAAAGATTATCACCGCCTGTACGTGACAGGTGCACCCACTCTGAGTGAGTTACCAGCACTTTGGTTCAGGCATTGCCGACAAATACACCTGGCTGACATCAACCCCGTTGTGCAAGCCTTGCCAACTTGTGCTAAGTCACATCTTACCAGGAGCTAACACTCTTGAGCCAGAACCAGAATACCTGTCTGAGCTGGAACTAAATGGAACTAAAAATCGCAATCGTTGCACACCTGCGCGTGCATCAAAGGGGCGTTTGACTACAAGCCAATGGCTTTACACTACCGGTATCTGCAGCCACCAGAGCGCATTGAGCTCACCTGCACAACAGCGGGCTGCATGGCAATCTCCTCGTCAGTAGGGACGCCTCTCAAGGTTACCCTTTCAAGCTGAGAGGTGCCGTACCCGGCATCTGGTGTCTACAATGAGAGGTGCTCTAAATGATCTAAAAGTAGATTGTATATCAGCTAATTATTTGACATGTAGTAAGTAGTAGATTGTTTGACCGCCGTTTAATCACTGTTTAATAAAACCTTTGGTTAAGCCCGCAACGATGACTCCTCTCAGTAATTCTCCTCCGACACTGTTACAGTGATGCTCAGAAATTGTCAGTTACTTCTGGTTTCACTGCAAGGAAGCTAATTAATATGAAAAATTCATTGTAAGTTATTCTTGCATCAAAATTTAATATTCTAATATAATGATTTTACTGCAAAAATTATGTTTTATTATAATGGTTTCTTAACATTGTAGGGAATGTGGTGTGGCTTAGTTTGTCATGTGGTCAATGACATCAGTGGGCTAGTGGAAATGGCATCACTGAGGGACAGTGCAAACACGGTCCTCAAATGTATGAGAGAGAAAAGGAATGGAAACAACCTCATACTGAAATGTGCTGAAAATTTTGCATAAAAAGTTTCTGAGCAACATCCCATATTTTCTACAGTTTATGTATGATGGATATTAGTTTGTCTGTGTTTCTCCAAATTAATTCTCTGCCCTTCATATTAGAAGTAAATGCAGTTCATGTGCCAAGAAAAAATTCTCTCACATATGCTGAATTATTCATTCTCTTTTGTTGCATACTATGAAGTTAACATAACAGTTGAAATGACTTTGATTTTAATTCTAGAATAACCTTAAGAAAAAAATGTTAAATTGATAAAAACTTCTACTTGTGTTTTATTAATACTTATTTAATATAGTGACAGTGTTCCTGATACCTTAAGTAATGTCAAAATTTTTCTTAACATCAAACTGTATATTTATTTTCATTAAAATCTGCATGGGATTTGGAGCAGTTCCAGCAGCGCTTGTATATGTATGCTACCAAGTGGTTTGAGTACACCTACCCTGTCTACAGAGCAAGATGTCTTTTAGCAGCAATTGATTACAATATGCACTTGAATTGGCAAATCATGCACAATCAACAGCATCAATTATTGTAAGTCTGTCACCTTACTTTTCCTCTTTTTAAATGTAATTTATTTATTATAATTTCTCTGAAGGGAAAATAATTGTTTTCAGTGCTAGGTGCATACTGTCAGTCCAATGTTAACCAAGACAAAGTTGAGATTTCTTTACAGTTTCCATATCAGCAAACCAATGTTGGAACTGTTTGCTTACATAAATAGCTGTATAGCCTACCTCTAGTTTTAGTATGTTTTTACTTAACAATTGTTAAGGACTGGTACAGAGAAGTGATGCGTGTGACTATTTTGTTTTCCTTCCTATGGTAGTATGGGGGTGGGATGATTATTTTTGTAAATAAGCATATTTTGTGTTGTGTTTAGAATTTCTTTAAATGTTTGTGCTTATTGCTAAGTGCCACTTTAGACTACTTTTGAGAAAGCTTTCTCATTTTCTAGGGAAGGACAGAGGTCAGTCTCAAGAGTATTTTCTTATATGTAAGAACATTGATTTTATAGAAAATGACATTAATTTATACTTAGGATGAGGATGGTAGAAAATGGAATTCTGAGATGACTTGATTTCCTTTTGCTATATATTTACATATTTTAACTAATGCTTCTTCACAGCAGTCTTGCAATATAAACAAGTAAGTGAACTGATAACGGTGGGCCTGATTCTTGACTGATTTACATTGAAAAGCCTTGTATCCTTCATATGTAAAAATGAAGGGATAAGGAACAAATTCCTTACTGATGTCCATGTGTGTGTAATGCACTGCTGGATAAAAACTGCAAAAACAAAGTAAAAAATTAACTGTTTACAATGATCTAGTATGTAATTGAATGGATTTTCTTATCTGTAAAAAATTTTTCTCGCACTTCAACTGTATAATAGTTATGGTAGAACATGCCACAGGGAATCTGGAAGACGGACTTCAGTACCTAAGAAAGAAGTGCACTATGTCTATATTGATGTCATAATGAAGGAAATATTTCAGTGTGGTTTGGAGACATAGAATGAGGTCACAGTGGAGAATAATGCTTCAGGAATACAAAATAATCTGTGCTACTTCATCCATTACGCCATCTAACACCTCCAGATTTCTGCTTACCATAATTACTGACAATAGTGTTTGGTTCTGTAGGAGGATGTAGTTGTTTAACACTTACACTTGGTGCAGGGAGAGGAGCTGATAATCTGTATTAAGGGAAACACTACAAATTGGAAAACCAGACATTTTAATAAACTTGCTAATCTATGCTTAATTTTATATTTGTGTATAATGCTCATATGTACACAGGCTGTGTTACTGTTTAATTTTGAGGACTATGTTTTTGAAAGTTGGAAACTATTTTATGATTAAAGTGATATGCGTGTTCTTTGTGTGTTATTTCTATTATGTGTTCTAAATCAAAGGTATAATCTTGTGTATTTATTTTTTTTAAATGCAACTAATGAAAAGATTTTTGCTGAGGTCCATTTATCTTAATATTTTGAAATTATAGAATCCTAGAATCGTTAAGGTTGGAAAAGACCACCACGATCATCAAGTCCAACCATCAGCCCAACCATTATGTTTTCATACCAACTACCATTATGTTTTCAGTTGGTCTTCATTTTCTTTTTTGTATTATGTTTCTGAAATGTACAATGTACATTAATGTAACTCTACTATTATTATAAAATTTGGTACAAACATTATTATATGTGAAATGTTTGTTATTTGTTACTAATAGAAGTAGATGCCATTAGAATGGTAAATGCCTATACCTTATATGTCTGGTGTTGTGATAGCTGTGCTGATCAGCTTGGAAGTGTGCATGTGTGTTGCTGAATTAAGTGCAATCCACAGCAGCTCTGAAAGTATGTCTGCTGATGAGTTTCTCTTCTGTTTCAGAAAATCTGCATAAATTTACATACATTAACAAATCATAAAAGTAAATTTAAAACCTTGTGAGGTAGTAGAAAAACTAAGTAAATTTTCATTTAGTAAAGGCTTAACCTTATCTCTTGGTCTAGTGTAAAAAAATTCCTAAGATACTGTTTCTGTCTTTTACATTAAACAACAGGAATACGAAGGGTGGGTTAGCCCTTCATATATTAGCATATATTATGCTAATATAGCATATTGGCATATTAATGAGATATTTACTTATAAAGCTATAAAAATAAAATAATGTGGCGAATCCTGTAATTGCTTGTACAGAGACTGCATGACTGCATCTTTTTTGCTGTATTGAGAATAGCAAAAATTAGTATCATCACTAAGGTTGCAGATTCTTCAGTTATATTCAGTTTAAGTTTCATTTTAATAGAGCAAAAACAAAAACAATTTGGGGGAAAAAGAAGTTAGCAAAAGTTGAAAATGGTATTGATGTGTAATCCAGTGTTTTCTCTGTAAATGTTAACTGGTGTTTTACTCAGAGCTCGAGAGTTAAACAATATCCACACCCATTCAGGACGTGACTGCAGCTGCAAAGCAGCATAATGGGGCGGCGGAATTCAGCCATCCATAAGGGCTGATGAAGGTGCTGAAACCACACAGCAGCTTAAAACTGTCCTCTTGGCAGTTGTAAGTGGGGCAAACTCTATATTAACACAGTTAAAATGCATCCCTGTGTTTTTAAAACAGCATTCAAGTCTGAAAAGTGAGCATTCCATTACAAATGGTAGCATTCTGCCCTAGAGATCTTACAATGGAATGTATTTATAGCTTTAGCCCAGCAGTTTTAGTGGGAAAGTAAGTTTTTGCTACTTTTCATCCCAATTACTGCTGCAGTGGGTGGTGGGTGGTGTGCTGAGAAGTGTCGTCCAGGCAGGGTCCTCCTCGTGTTCCACAGGAAGAGACACTTGCTGTGCTGTATGACGGGGACTTGGTGGATCCGGGCACTTAAGTCAAATTAGTTGAATGTCACTGGTGTTGTACAAGAACGTGCTATCTATATAGGATGAGGTGAAGTCCAGGCGTCTGCAGATTTAGAACAGTGATTTTTTTGTTTTTGTTTGGGGGTTGTTTCGGGTTTTTTTCTTCAATGTCTGTGCTAGTCTCCCTGTTACTCTGCCAGATTTTCTTGACCCTCTTTTTCTTTAGCTCTTTGCTTTGAACAGACTCCCAGACCTAAATCCATATATGGGCCTTCCCCTTAGCTCTAATTTTGCAACAACCTGACACACTACATTGAAGTTGAACTTCACGGACTGTGCTTAGAGAGGTGATCACTACATGGCAACACCTTCTGAGTTCCTTTGCTTTTATCCCTCACTTACGTTACAGCTGGAACTCAAAAAGCAAGTTCACAGGCTTCTTGTAGCACAGAACATAATTCAGGTTAGAACTGACCTTTCTCTGGGCCAATGTGACTACCCCCATCCTATAAACCCAAACAGTAGTTATAGTCTTTACCTTTAATTGCTGCCATATGGAGTCACCATCACTGGAGGTGTTCAAAAAACATGTAGACATGGCACTTTGGGACATGGTTTAGTGGGCATGGTGGTGTTGGGTTGATGGTTGGACTTGACGATCTTAAAGGTCTTTTCCAACCTTAATGATTCTGTGATTCTCTGTCTTCTTGTGGTGATTGCATCTTACATCAAATGTAGTGGTAGTGATCTGTTTGGGTACAATCTGTCAAATAGTGGGCTAGTCCCTGGCATAGGTTTTGTTCACATAGTACATTATTTTCTCTCTTAGTTGAACCATAAATTGTCATAGCCCAGGGAATGATAGTAGCAGCAACAATTAGTTTGACTGGTCGTCTTCTCCTGAATTCGTGTATTAACTGTTTTTAGTCTGAATCCTTGCCTTACCCACTAAGCCTAATTCTAGCCTATCCCAGTGCTACTGAATGTGTTCTCTTGGTCCAAACTGGTACTAGCAGTCCACTCACCTACTTACTTAATTTCTTCCTCATCCTAGGGTGTTTTTTTCAAGTCTTTATCTTGCTTAATGGCAGACAGATGGGAGGTAGTATGCATTCAGAGAACTGGATAGATAAGGAGTCTCACTCTCATATTTCAAAGGAAACACCTTTTTCTTCTGTCTCACAAACTCAGATATTTTACTCTGCTTAATCTAATGCTTAAATCTTAAATCTTTTAAGTATTTTCTTGGCTCATACTAGTACTTGTGATTTCTTACCATTCTTGTGTGGAGAGAATTCTATATTCAAAACTTTCTAGATGATAGGAGTCATATCTAACATCCACTGAAATTACACGTCCGTGGAGGCAAACAATGCTTCGTAGTTAGAGTATAAGCAATCTTGTCTCAAGAATTCTCGTGAAACAGAGTTCAAACTAAAAATCAAAGGTTAAGTGTGTGCTGCAAGAATATAAGGTGTCATTTTCTCTTCACTGAGAGACTAGCAGTGCTTGTAGTAGTAGGCTCCAATAAAATGAAAAGATCTCAAATTTGGTTGCAAAGGTCCTGTAAATGTGTGCAGAAATGAACTGTTGCTTCCAATATAAATCCTATGGCTTGTTTTGCATGTGTGTAAAATAAGGTAAGTGAATGTGAGGAGCTACATATGTAAAATGTACATTCTCTTGGTAGCTCTGCAGATTTTGAAACTTTTCAACCTGTATTTCCTCAGGCAATGAGTGAAACAGTAAGATCACAGACCTGTTTCCAGTTCATTCACAGCATGTATAAAGTAATTTTCAAGTTCTTGTTTAGCTATTAGAATGGAAAATTACTTGCACATAATTTTTTTTGTGCAAAGTATAACAACCTTATTAACTCATCATGCACTAAACAAGAAATCAAGCGTGGCTGTGGCTGTCAAGTTGAAGAAAGACCTGCAATTCTAAAAATAATGTTACTTGGTTTTGTGGTGGGTTTTTTTCCAGATAGAAGGCACCGTGCTTCAAAATATGTCTGTACTTCTTTTACATAGTGTTAAAAATGGTGCTGTACTCTGAGTCCAAACTTTCAAGAAGTCACAGATGTGCATGATGAGTTTCTTTAATACACAGTTGAAATGTTGCCAGAGCAAATATAAGTAAAAAACCCTGGCTGGCTAAGAACAGTTCTGTCAGTTTTCATGTATACAAAAATTATACATTCACTGGACCGTGGCCTAGTCCTCAATTATTATCCTCAAATGTAATGGAGAAGAAGCATTATGTACCCAGCATAGCTTTCATCTTTTTGTTTCTTAGTATTGTCTGGCATTGCATTCTGGCCTTGTATACTTGTATGAACAACTGTATTTCATGTCATAGGCAGCTATCCTGGCAAGGATAAATATCTGTGCTCTAACTGTATGTAAAATTTAGTTGTTACTGCTTTTTAATGGCTATATGGCCAAATAGTATGTAGACAACTTCTTTTATTAAGTTACAATATCATGGTTTCACTGCGTGACCAGGAATCTTGTGTGTTAAAACATTTCTGAAATATTAGATATTACTAGTGAGAACCTCTTTGCCTTTCTGAGCATAATGCCCTGCTTAATTTTCTTCCAACGGTTTTCTATTCCTATCCTTATTTTAATGTCTGAATGCTCTTAGAGTTACCTAGGGACCCCTGCTGCTAATAAGAAGGCAAGCTCTGTGTATCTTGATTGAAACACCTCCTGTAGATGGTTCTGCTCAATTAACGTTGACAGAAAACAGAACAATTTTTCAGAAGCCCTTGCTCATATGCCCAAGGCCTGCAGGTGTTGAAAGCAACGATAAGCCTATGTTTTCTGGCTTGAGTAAAATGAAAATTCTGTGAGAATATTAGTCATTTAATTCCAAATATAAAGAACAGAGATGTGGAAAGGCTGAGCAGTAACATAAAACTTAATGCAAACTCATGCTTTAGAGATCCAGATTGTGATAAAAGACTAGAGTGGTTATAAATTAGGACACTTGGAATGTACCTGTTAGTTTCTCTTTTTTTTTTTCCTGTTATGCTTAAAAAAGAAAGAAAACATGCTACAGCCCTGTCCCTGAAACATGACAAGGTGGTTGCCTTGCTGTGTTGACCAAGGTCATGCTGCTGATTAAGCTGGGATTCTGCAGATGATTAATGTCTCTGGAGTGTGTGTTGGGAAGCTGTGGTGCTATTTTAATCTTAGAATTCTCTTAATGAACCAGTGCCCTTCTCCAGCATTTAAAGTATAGCCCTGATGAGATCAGCTCTTCTCTGAAATTTTTTACCAGTTCTACCTCTTCCATGGAGCTGGACTTGTTGCTTTGTGTAGTAAGCACAAAGCTGAGTTACTTAAGTCTCCAGAAAGATGAGACAATCAGTTTTTTGCCTAAATAGCTAAAAATCAAAACATAGGAGTAACTCTACTGGTTCAGACCAAGCGACTGTCTGGGTCCAAGGCCAGAGACCACAGAGGCCACAGATGGTCACCCAGGGAGGACTAAAGGGAGCTTTTGCATGTGCTATTCCCCTCTGTCTTCTTGCCCTGTTAGAGTACTCTCGTAGCTTCTGACTATTCCTCAGCTCCAGGGAAGTAAAAAAACTTGAGGTTTGTTTTGTTAGTAACCCTGAGAATAGCTCATAAAAAAACATTGAGTCTTCCCTTGAACCCATATAAATTCTTTGTCATCTCTACCTGGATGAGGTATAGTCTCTCATTTCTCTTTTCCAGGAGGTTTAGTAGTTCAGTGTTGGATGGGAGGAACAGCAAAGGTTACACCATTGAGCTTACACTGTGTCAGCTGCTGGATTCTGGCAGTCTTAAGCTATGCAGATTTTCTGAAATATGCAATTTTCCTGGCTTTTTCTGCCCTTTTGCTAAATCAGTGTGTGTATCTACATGTGTAAATTTTGATGGGCAAACAAACAGTTCTTCTTTACCCAAGGGATTAGGAAAATTGTCTTGCACTGTGAAAAGCTCTTGCAGTGTTTTTATTGTCAAAGCTGTTTAAAAAGAAAAAAAGCATAACAAGGAATGGATCATTAATTAGCAGTTTTGCAGTTTTACCTGTTTACCTGTCTAGAGGAGGAAGGGATGAAATTTAATTAACTTTGTTGACTTTTGCTAGATTGGTTGCAATGTCATAAAATGTACAGAATTAGAGATGCAGCTCCTCATGCAGCTGAGTTCCTCCCTCCTACCTTTGTTAAATACACTTTTTGAAAATACAAATAGCTATGCTTTTATTTTCCTAAGAGTGTTTTATAAGACAAGTTCAGATTCTCTTGTGTACAGAAGAGATATGTGAATTAGATAAAATGTGACAAGTAAGTTGTTGAGTCTCACTGTGATTTTTGATGACAGTATTCAGGAGTTTCTGAATTGCCAGTGTCGTTACACTGAAAGTAATGGATTCATTGTGACATTATCAGTCAGCAATAAAGTTACGTAAGTTCAGAGGAGACAGCATTTAAGATTAATATTTTAGGGCGTGTGTGTTTTTAATACAGGTGGATGATGTGACTGCCCATGGTTAAGGATCTCTGGGCCACTGCTCTGCTTTCAATAGAAAAGCTCTGCTCTTAACAGGTAGAAATCAGGTGACAATGAAAAAAAGTGAGTGGGGAATTTTATCTGCTGTTATTAGGGAGAGTTGACACAAGACTTATTTTTCTGGCACTTTTTTAGCACTCCTTGCTCAGAATAATAAACTTAAAGACTCTTGGGACTTAGCCCTCTGTAGGTTTGGGCATATATTCAGACGACAGTGATACATACAGCCTCTGCTCACACATCATGTATTCCAGGCCTTGACCACCTTGGTGACCTCCCCTGGACTCTCCGGTGTGTCAGTGTCTTTCTTGTTCTGGGGAGCGGAAAACTGGGCACAGTCATTCCAAATGTAGTCTTCTAAGTGCAGATTATGTCATTTGATTTGGCTTCTTGAACTGTTTTAATAAAATGTCCCAGATAATTCCAATTTTTAAATGGAAATTGACCTCCAGTGCAGTTACCAAACACATTGAGAGATATTTGTGTACCGTCTATCCTGTTTTGAGTAAAATATCTTTTTTTTAATATCAAGGCTTCAGCTTGTGAATCCACAGCTCTCAGAAGTCAGATAATGCTGTTCAGATTAAGTGTTGAAGACTGGAAGGAAACGATGTTATATATAAACTAAATACTTGTTCAGGAACTTGCTTTTCAGTGACTACAAATAAAGCTTATTCCAAGATTTTTTTAAGTCCTCCCTCACTCCCACTTCCTGGGCTAAGGTTACCCCTCTAAGCTTTTCAAAATACATTGTCTTAATAGAATTGAACAATTTTATTTGAGGGTGATGCATGCAAGCCTCAGTTAGTTCAGTCAAGCTAGATAATGTAAAAAAAACTATTAGCAGAGGCCTATTGAGAGTAACAGCTGTCACCTCTGAAGCCTTCAGATCCTGCAGTATTCTGTCCTGGTACTTGCAACTTAAAATGCCATATCACGTTATGCAGGTATTAACATGGATTGCTAGAAATAGGGAGATGATATCAGGATTGACGTTTACTTTGAATCAGGGACTTGTTTGTTCCTCCACACTGTATGTGGTGAAATTAAATTTTTAATTAAGTTGATGGTAAAATACATGTGGACCCATAGTACGATGAATGGATGAAGTCTCTCTTTTGAAGGCTGGGAAGCAAATAGAGGGATTTGTGGAATACTTCTGTGATTTTGGTATCTGCAGCTGCTGTTTCGGCTTGCATCTTTTTCAGTGTCGTGGTTTAGCCCCAGCCGACAATGAAGCACCACGCAGCCGCTCACTCACTCTCCCTCCCACAGTGGGACGGGGGAGAGAATTAGGAAAAACCTCGTGGGTTGAGATAAACACGGTTTAATAGGACAGAAAGAAAGAAGGGAACAACAATGATAATACCAACAAAGGAATGTACAAGAACAAGTGATGCCCAATACAGCAATTGCTCACCACCCCGTGATCGACAGCCCGTCCCCGAGCAGCGATTTCCGCCCCCCCGGCCAACTCCAGTTTATGTACTGGGCATGACGTCGTATGGTAGGGAATATCTCTTTGGCCAGTCTGGGTCAGCTGTCCCGGCTGTGTCCCCTCCCAGCTCCCCGTGCACCCCCAGCCTGCTCGCTGGCAGGCCAGCACAAGAAGCTGGACTGTCCTTGACGGCTCAGCAACAACCCAAAACATCAGCACATTATCAACAGTTCCTCATCCCAAATCCAAAACACAGTCTCACACTAGCTTCTCTGAAGAAAACCAGCTCTATCCTGGCTGAAACCAGGACATTCAGTTATGCTTTTGTAGTGCTGTTGATGACTCACATTCCAAATACTACTTATTAAGATAAAGTAGTTTTGAGGTGGTGAATAGGAAATGGTAGTTGTTAATCTGGAGAATATTTAAAGGATATTGCTAGGGAGGAACTCTGCTAGGTGCACATCACTGTAGGTAGAGAGGAGCTGTAATAGTTCTGGCAATATGCTGTAGCTGCATACATCCCAGCTAGTTTTGTTGCTGTTCAGTTTAGTGTTAATTTAGTGATCAGGAAGCAGATTTGACCTTTTTTATTCTTTAATGCACAATATCCTGTTTGTCAGTAGATCCTTTGTTTACTCTGAAGGGGAGGCATAAATCTTATTTATTTGTCATCTCTGAAGTGCAATAAGATGCAACTGCAAACATCATCTTAACTAAAGGTGGTAGCAGATGAGAGAGTAGGGCAGTAGTGTTAAAAATAAGATTAGTTTTTAACCTTGGTCCTGAAACTTGAGAATGGCTCATTTTGGCTTTCCAAAAATGAGTTGTACTTTTTTTTTCGTTCTCCGTGCATTGCCTTGGCACCAAGAGGCTGATCCCGAAGACTAGGATATAAATGAGATTCCTTTGGGTTCAAGGAATTTATGCTGGTCTTATTTGATACAAGGAAGTACAGAGGGAGTAAGTAATTGTGCCTTCTCTTTTGTTACAGCTCAGAAATTTAAATGCATACTTCTGTGAGGCCTGCCTATAACCTTGATTAATGAAACATCCATCTTCATGACCTTTAGGTTTTCTTTTTTCAGCAAACGTAACATTTAAATGTGCACTTTCCATTGAGAAGGTTAAATGCAGATTCACTTCCATTAAACTAAGTAGCTTTCCCTCTTTATATAACAGACTAAAAATATATTCACTCTGTGAATAATCATGTGATGTGTACAGAAAACAAATAATGTTTTTCAAATATAGCAGACATGTCTGTAAATTTCTGGGTCAGATTTGCTGGCACATAGGAATGCCATTAAGGCAAAATGAGGAATAGGTCTACATCACTCTATGCCGGCTAAGCAGACCTCTCTACTCATAGGATATAATATGGAGAGAAATAAAATGCAATTATGCTAAACAATTCATTGTACAAAGTTATTTGTACAGGAATCTTTCTCCAAGAAACCGTAGTTGGCCGTGCTGCAGTTTCCAAGGCAACAACCCTCTGAGCGTATCTCCTGGGTTTTTTTTTTTCTGAGTTACTCTGTGGACCTCCTAAGTTGAGTGAATTGAGAGTCAAAAGCTGGTGCAGTTCGATTAGGTGCCTTTTTAATAATAAAACCAAACTACTTCAGCAGGCTAAGTCTAAAGTAAAGCATGTTTTGATTTTATATCAATTATGCCTTTTACATTTCTTGCTAGGCAGCTTTAAATAAACTTGCTATCATTTCTATTCAGTTGCCTACAAAGGTATGTTATGTGATGATGGGTTTTTTTTAGAAACATTCATATAAGAATGTTCATGTAATGAAATATGCTAACACAAGAAATGTCAGACTTGTTTTCTACAAAAAAAAACGAACTGAAAAGCACTCTTTAGAATAGAATCATGGAGAATTGATTACAATTTTACATCAGCTGTGCATGGGATTTTATAACCCTTCCTCCAACTTGTCTTCAGAAACCCAATTCCATTTACACTCATGTGGATGCAAACTTAAATTCAGCTACATGTGAGAATAGGGCCTGACCTGTCTCCTCCTTTGTAGTAGTATGACTTAATGTGTTTGAGTTTGCTTATATTTATCTAAAGTGTTGTAGCTGTCATATGAGTAATACCGTAAATACGAAGAATGTCGGTAAATCTGCAGTAGGTGCAAGAGCTTTCCAAAGTGTCAGATTCCGTGTTGCACTGAACCTGTGTAACACAAACATAAAACACAGCAACTGCACCTTGATGTGAGAAGGTTCCACACTTCAAAAAAATACTGTAAACAACTGCTTGAAATACTGGACAATTTGAGCTTAAAACCACTCTCTACTGACCTAACAGCACTATCATTCTTTACTGAGGATGAGTGTTTAAACCACAAGATTATGGAATTATGTTATTCTTATTTAAGCTTATTAATCTGAAATATTTAGTATCACTTGATTAAATTAATACAGTGCTGTTCTTTGTGGCAAAACTTCTTACCAAGCACCTTACTTCTCCTGAGCGCTAGAAAAATATGCTTGAATGTGTGAGTGGTGGTAAAATGTAATGGAGGAGCTCTTCTGGTTTGTTTCATCGTTAATAGAGGTGGTGGCACAGCTGTTTTGACTTCACTTTTCAGGTAGGACTGACAAAGCCCCATTTCATACTGAATCATCTGACTTGTGGAAAGAATATTTAATACTCATTGCAGAAGGGAGAGATTAAAAGTTTCTCAAGCCCAGGGCAAACAGAGGTAGCACATGAATTTCTGACGTGTAGCAATTCCTGCATTCCTTCTTTGTTAAATCCCAGTAATATGCTGCCATTTGTAATTGTGAAAAAGAAGAAACCATGTGGCTATGTTCTGCTGGAACAGTAGTTCTTACTACAATTGTAGAAAGCTGATTTATATTAGAACCTAACCTAATTTTTCAAACCTTTTTGGACTGGGGTTTAACAGTGTTATGAGGTTGTGGTTTTTGGAGTAACTCCTCAATGCTTATTTTCAGAAGCAGCCACTCAAGGCTTTGATCTTGCAGTGAAAGTACTAAATGCTGTTTTAATATAGTCCGAAGAAAAAAGTGAAAAATGAAAAGGCTTTTACGGTGGAAAGCACTTGCACTTCACACATTTTATTATAATGTAATGAGTTTGGCTGCGGCTGCTGGAGAATGATTTGATGTAAAGACAAGAGCGATGCCAAGATAATCACTTTGAAACATACAGAAGCTTGTCCTCAGACACTAGAGGGTGCAATAAAACCTTGTTGCTGGTGCCTTTAGAGGCTTGATGTACCTTGGCTTGACGGTCTGGTTGCAGGGAGATGGACTTCCTCTATGTGGTTGTGCTGAGAAAGTGCCACTCTTCTTAATGAGGATGTTCTCTAGCATACTACCTGTTGACTTACAATACGGGGTGATGTTTGAATCCTAGTCGTGAAACAAAAAAAAAAAGAGACAGAAAAATATGCAATATTTTGCGTATTGCCCAGAGCCTCTCCTGTATTGAAATAATTTATTGCATATTTTTCTGCACTGAAGGGCTTTGATTGTAGGTGTACTTACTAATCAATGAAGTGGTGATGAAGATGGTATTTGAAATATTGCTTTCAACATGTGTTTGGGAACTGTATGGTTGTCAGGGAATACTTACCCGTGTCTGAAACACAGATGAGTTTTCAGTTAACAGTGATGAATGCCATCCTGTGTAGGCCCGAGTCTGCCACTGTTCCCTGGTGGTGGGGTAGTGAAGTGGTATTCACTTGAAATAACAACTGAATTTGGTGCGTAATATTGAGTTAGGTCTTCGGGAAGGAGAAACACCGTGGATAAAAAGACACGCATAGTTGTGGAGGGGTGGCCTGGAAACCATGAGCTCATAGCAGCCACACTAGTGAGAGAAGATGAGAAGGGTACAATGAATGACAAAAGGATGGGCTGTATCATGCATTTTAGGGGCTGTTGTGGTACCACAAGGAGATACCACGAGGACCTTCTGCTGGAAAATTTAATTTACTCCATTGCAGAAAGTAGCGTAGTTGCCATCGCACTATGGCTAAAATAAACTCCCCGTGCTTTCTTGAGTACAGAAACTTATATTTTTGAACTCATGGACTGACAGCTGCATGCTGGTATTCACAGAATCACAGACTGGTTGAGGTTGGAAGGGACCTCTGGAGGTCATCTGGTCCAAGCCCCCTGCTCAACCAGGGACATCTACAGCCAGTTGCCCAAGACCGTGTCCAGGTGGCTTTTGAATACCTTCAAGGATGGACACTCCACCACCTCCCAGCCACTTTCACAGTGAAAAAGTGTTTCCTGATGTTCAGAGGGAACCTCCTGTGTTTCAGTGTATGCCCATTGCCTCTTGCCCTGCCTCTGGGAACCACTGAAAACAGCCTGGCTCTGACCTGTTTGCCTTGAGCCTTCTTTTCTCCAGGCTGAACAGTCCCAGCTCTCTCAGCCTCTCCTCATAGGAGAGATGCTCCAATCCCTTCATCATATATGTGACCATATACTCTTCAGTATATCCATTTCTCTGTCATACTGGAGAGCCCAGAATTGGACCCAGCACACCAGATGCGGCCTCACCAGTGCTGAGGAGAGGGGAAGGATCACCTCCCTCCACCTGCTGGCAGTGCAGCTCAGGATGATGTTGGCTTTTTTTTTGCCACAAGGGCACATTGCTGGCTCATGGTCAACTTGGTGTCCACCCAGACTCCCAGGTCCTTCTCTATGAAGCTGCTTTCCAGCTGGGCAGCCCTCAGCATGTGGATGGAGTTGCACATACCCAGGTGCAGGACTGCACACTTCTTGTTGGACTTCACGATGTTCCTGTCAGTCCATTTCTCCAGCATTCTTTGTAAAGAAGTATAGATCCTCTTTTTCAGAAAAGGTGATAAAATTACAAAAATAATTTTAGAGGTAAATAATACAGCATTTTCTATAAAAACACCACCAGATTTTGGATTATTTCACTAGAAGATAAGTGTGTGAGTTTTCTTCTGCTTTCTTGCAGGCTTGGGTCATCACATATCAAGCTCATCTTTCTCAGCCCTTTATTATTATGGGATATAAGGAAGTTATATTGAAGAGTTTCAAAAGTCCATGCTAAATGAAAGAAAACTTCCAATGTGGTATCTCTGATAGCATGATGAGCATTTATCTCTATGTGTGTTATAGAACTCTGAACTGGACCTCTGAAATTATAATTTGTAGCATGATGAACTGAAACAGCCCCTTCAATCCAATGGTTGAAGGACTTCATGTGTAGAATTTTCCCTTGATCAATCCAGACCTTTAACCCCTGACCTAAAGCCATGCTGATGGAGGGGGCCTTATGTGGATGAAAATGGTATATGGCCTGATAATATGCATAGCATTATATGATACAAATATGGTTAAAATGTAATCTGTGTGTTTTAAGGTAAAAGTTTTCTATATATATCCATTGGGAAGAGGGATTGTTGAAAAACAAAGAAATATTTAAATAAGAAGTGAAATAATGCATGCTGAAGGTGGTACTTATTAATTTATTTTGCTGATTTTCATACTGTTTTTAGCTGTGGCACAAGGAGCGATATTTTGTGACAGATACATATTATTAAGTCTTCAGCAAAACCTTCCCTGAATGCAAAAAGTAATGTGCACCTCTAACAAATTCCTATAAATCTGTTTGATTCAGATCAGTTCTCTATCATTAATTGTTTACTATTTAAACATTTCTTCATACCAGATGGAATGCAGTAAGTCTGGAAACTCAAACTAGTGGGGATTGATTTTCAGGAATCACACAGAATGTCTTTCAGACTCCGGACCTGTTTTTCTCAGGACGTCATCCAGATCGCTTTAAAATATTAATGATTTTCATTTTTATTCTTTCAGTTAAAGAACTGTATGGTGAAGATACCCAGCGCAGAAGAAAAAGTTTGGAAAGATTATAACAAAGTTTGACCAGGTGTAGTTCAGAACTGCTTTTTAATCTGCCCTTGGTTGTCAGCATGTGTAAGTTTCCCTTGCAAGACTGGAAAAAGCAGTAAAAGGATGTTGACTTCCAAACTGATTCCCTCTGATAATTATGCTAGAAAAGCATAGGTGAAATATAGAAAGGCACTTTAACAGAAAACTTAGGTGCTAGAGCACAAGATGTAGCTTGCAGAGAAATGGCCTGTGTATGTCTTTTACTCCTTTATTTTGTCCTCCTTTGATCTTTTGGTGCAGGTATATTTTCATAACTGGATTTCAGCCATCAGATGTTTTGGTACAACTCTTGCCAGAGATGACTTAGTACCTTATATTGCATTTTACAAATAGAGGTGGGTTTTATTTTTCTTCTTTGCCTTGAAACCATTGTCATTTAGGTAAAGAGCTGTCAGTGTGCTATTTGCAAAACTATTCATTGCATGATATAATACTTAAGTACGACTATATATCTAGGTTGTCAAAAAACTTCTGCTCGACTAAATGTAAAAAACTATACTACTGTGAGAATATAAAATATGACTATAATAATGACTAATATAAAAATAAATGTTACTGTCTGTAAGTCTGAAAGCACTGTAATGACACTGACATAAGGAACACTAATGAGGATGACTGTTTAACTCTTGGTAGGAAATCTAGGATTTCTAACTTATTTGGGGGCATTTTACATGATGAATCTTTTAAACTTTCGATGAAGATATGCATGTATCTAAACTGCTGAGAAGTAATTAGTTATACTTCAGGATTATTTTTTAACTTTTTGTTCTAAACCCCAAATCCAGAATTGTCATTCTAAATATTTTAGCACGGTGAGGTACAGCCCACTCTGGAGAGCAGAAGCACTGCTTGTATGACTGCTATTTACCCACATGAGACCATTTGTATGCAGGGCTGTAGCTTTTTGGTATCCCTGATGTAGGTAATGTAAGCCTCTTTAAGATACTATTGGCCTGTTGTTTAAAATATATACATACCTCACCAAAAGGAGTCACCTAGGGCATTCTCGATCTAAAACACGTAGGTCAACTTACTCAATTTGAAAGGATTTTGTGTTGAATTCTCTTTTGCATAAATCAGGTGCCTACACTGAACGATTATCAATGTCCCTTTCTGTCATGGCTAATGCCATATTGGTGATTTACCTCTAGCACTTTTCTTTCTTCTTACTCTTTCTTTCCTTTCCCACCTCTCTGTCACCTCCAAATAATACATACTTAAAAAAATCCAGCTGAAGAAAACCCCTACTTAGTAGCCTTGCTTAAATCCATCTTGTCATTGCATCTGAATATGATTTCTCTTCCAAAGAACACTACAGCTGGTTTATAAAAATGCACACTGCCTTCTGAGAGATTGCCCTGCTAATTTGCCTCTGGTAAATGAGGATGTATAGACAGGTCTCTCAAAAAGAAATTCATAGTTTATCATCACCCTAATATGAATGGTGATAACAGTGAGTTAGAAAGAAAGGATATTATGGCAAAAGCCACTTTTTTATGGTATTTTGTAGTAACAAATGAGTATATATGTCCCCAAAGTCTGTAGTTAATGAAACAGATTCATCGCCACCTGTTTTCTCACAAGCATAGAAAGCTTATTCAGCTTAATTTTATTGAATCAATTTTGTGTAATGATTGATTTCCAGGTAAGTATCAGTGAATAATAAACCCAGCACTCAGATGTAGAAATGGAGCAAGGTAGGACCGGCAGTCCCTTAGGACTTTAATTGCATGTTTGTGGTAAATCTTGCATGGGCAACCTGTTTCCACACACTTCATCAACTACATCATCTCTCTGGCTGGGAAATAGAAATTAAAGTCAGCCTTAGTAAATATAATTATTGTTCAGAGATTTTTCAAGTAATGAAACAGATGCTGTAATGAGTGTGATTGTTTCCTGTGTGCATGAAGACAAGAGTGACCAGTAGTTCCCTATGCAATTGAAACCTTGAGTGAAGTGAGAACTGTGTCCCACTTGTCCTCCTTTTTTGTGATTTTTCAGTAGACAAATGTTGGAGGACCGTTTTCAGGCATCTCTCGAAATACACTTAAAGTACAGGACTTAAGAAAGGGCTGATAGGACTGAAAACATACAGGCTGTTGTATACTCTTTAATAAAGTGGTTCCCTCTGATAAAACAGGTGGTGATAAATATGTGCTAGTGCCACCAGGACCAAAGAGTTTGACGCTAATTAAGATGGCCAGATATTGACCTTGTCCTCAGCAATATCCTCAAGAAACTTTCCATCTAACTACACTTTTTTTCTCCAACCCATATGAGCATTATAGTCGTTCAAGATTTCCTCATCTTGTGGTTAAGCTACCTGTCAAACTGAGGAGGAGGTTACTGAGAAGACAAAGCTACACTCTTTGCTGAGATGCACATCAGGAGATAGTGATTGTAAACTAAAAGAGGGAGGATTCTAACTGGATACAAGGAAAGAAAGTCAATATGGGGGATAATGAAGTAGTAGAACAGGTTTCACAGAGAGGTTGTTGTACCTCTATCTCAGGAGGTTTAAAAAACTTAGCTAAACAAAGCCTGGAGCATTCTGATCTGAATTCTGTATTGACCCTGCTTTGAGCAGGAGGCTGGACTTCTGACATCACTTCCAACCTGAATAATGGTATGTTCTCTGTGACGAGAGAAGAAAGATTTATACAGACGGAAGTATTTCACATTCTTATACTCTTCTCCCCATGGGCAAAAATTGGAGCGGTCAAAGAAGGTGTTACGAAAGTTTTGAAAGGATTCAAAAGTTTGATGCATAAGTCTATAAGCTAGATTCCTCTTCATCCAATAAATTTTAAATTTGACATTAAAACTGTATGTGATTTATAAAGGAGCTCTCAGAAGGTTTAAGATTTGTCAGAAATTGTCTTGGATGCCTGCTATAACTAGCACAGCCTTACTGTTTTACTTTTGTTAGTACTCTGTGTTTGTATCTGCTACAGTTATAGTAGAATTGAATTTTCAGCCTTTCATGTAAATCTCCTTTCAGAATTTCAAGGGTAGGAGCTGAACTGAGAAGTTGAATTAGTTCTTATCACAGTTAAACATCAAATCAGTTTAAGATTCCTTTGACAATTATGTTTAGACCACCAAGATAAATTTCAGGGATGTATATCTGATGAAAGCATTGACAGCTTTGTCTTAAAAATATTATGCCATAAAGCATTTTCAAATGCCATCTAAGTAATTTCACGGAAGTCAACAGTGATACAAAGATTTATTTTAGCTGAGGATCTTGCAGACATCATAAATAAATTTGTTCTCATTTGACTGCTGTCAGAATTTCATGTTCTTCTTAATTAGAAGGTAGTCAATCTTGAATGTCACAATCATTCAGAAAACTGGAGAAAATATTACAAAACCCAGGAATGGTGCTGTGTTTACCTAAATGGATACTCCTGAGTCTGGACTATGCATGTCCCCATCCATCTGTGAAAACCAGAAAGAACACGTCTTGTTAGGTTTCTCCAGCTGCAGGCAGCCACAAATCTTGGCTTATTAGGAAAGAATTTTCAAACAAATTTTTTGGAAACTATGTAGTCTTGCTTTTGCTTTGTTTAATCTCTCAGGGTTTTGGTTTTTTGTTGTTGTTGTTGTTTTGGTTTCTTTTGGGGTTTTGGCTTTTTTTTTTAGTGCTGTAATCACTGGAACATCATGGAACCAGATTTGTAACCAAAGCCAGATAAGTTTGCCTTTTTTTTTTTCTTCACTGTCTCATCTCAGAACCAAATGGAGATACCTAAGTGTTGAGTCAAAGTGAAATGCACAGCTTACTAAAACAGTAAAATCCTTCTCTCATCTTGCACCCAGCAGATGGAAACTTTTCAGGACTTTTTAAGAAGGTATTTTCTCAGTGTTTTCAATATTTTTAATATGCAGATGGCTTAAGCTCAGTTCTATAGAATTAAAATAACTATAGACCCCATCCCAAACACTGGCCACTCTGAGTTACAAAATGTAGGTTTTATTTGGGGACTTTCATAGAAACATTTTATTGTGCTGTTCATTAGTTGCTTTCTTTCTCTGCAGTTGAAACATGAAAGAAATTATTCTGCCATTAATAACTGGGATAAGGTAGAACCTGAATTTTTAATATTTCTGGAGATGTAAAAGCAGCTTCTCTCACACTTTCTCGCGTTCTTTTTTCATTACAATATTTTGTGTATGAAGCCACCGTGCAGAAATGCACTCATGTGAAACTAAGAGAAGTCTAAATGTGATTGTTTCGAATTACTGGACCTCTTCCAAACACAGAAACTTAATTGGCTTAAGTTTCCACAACCACACCATATATTTTAAGTGGAAGATTTTTAATCATTCCTGCTGCTGCATATTGTCTGTCCAGTTACCATCAAAAATACCCCATGTATGAGATACTTCCTTCCATTGCTTATGAACCTAATAAAAAGCAGAGTAACATTTAATTTTAAACATCTAATTACTATTAATTTGTTTGGGATGTGTTATGGTTAAATAAATCACAGTGGTAGTCATATTTGGTAAATTTGTGCATGGCATATGTCCTTTACATGGTACTTATTATGTTTTAGAACTAGCCGAGTATTAAAACAATTTATTACTGGAAGAAAAAATAAAACAATAATAGATGGAACACTTTGTTTCATCCTTACTTATATTCATACTTCTTTTGCAGTTTTTGTGAGTGTTTGAACTGTATTTTTCATAGATCAATGAGAGGTCATTATAAGATGTGTAAACAGCTTCTGTTGACAACTTGGAGGCTAAAGAAAGCATTTACAAAAAGCTTGCAACTATTGCTCTACAATAACTAGACATAGAAGAAAACAGGTCTTGGTAAGCTAGCATGGAGAGATACTGAACTGTTGTATACCTCCAGGAGCTTCACAAGAAGAAATTACCATCTCAGGAAAACAAAGAATGTTAACTGTCATGTGTTTTCTATGCACGCACCTGGAAAATACTTACCTACAGGATACTGCTATATGTTCCTTTTTTCTTTGTATTTGGACATGGATCCAGAAAGGGGAGCGAACAGAAGAAAACAAAAATTCTGTAGGGCTTGGAAGCAAAGCTACATTTGGACTCAGATTTCATGCTTCTCAGAGGCTGTTTTGGGGCCCCATGTAAGAAGCCTTTCTTATTTTCATACATGGCTCTTTTTGGGTTACATTTACATTAGACTCATATGGTGGCAAAGACTGTATTTTCAGGACTTTTTTCTGGTTTTCAGATAATTTTGTTAGATTTGAAGCTTTTTGAATTCTGCTTTGCAAACAGTATCAAAAAAGAGAAAGTGTGTAAAAGTGAGTCTGCACAGTGTCTACTGTGTATGTCAAGTACAAAGCAGTGGGAAAATAATGTGCATTTCTCATTTTCCTATCCCTCCTTTTCTTCCTCCACAAACACAGATATGATGTCCTAATCCTGTTGGAGCATCCTAGTAACAGAACTACCATTCGTAATTCATAGTGATGAATTAAACACACCAGGAGAGACGGCGGGTGTTTCTGTTCTTGTAAAATACTCTCTCACAAGAAGATGAATGCCCACTTGAGAGCCAGATCTTCCATACTCTTTGCTCATCAGTAACAGAGAGGAGCGGAAAGAAAGATATAACTAATCAGGTACAACTGAAAATTACTACCTGCCTAACTCTTACCCACACATTCCATTTCAGTGGGAGTTAGGTAGAAAAGGCCAAGGTATGCGAAGGTTTTTAGTACTGGTTGTATTTTTCTTCCTTTAAAATGAATCTCCAATAAAGGCTTCAAAAGGATCAGTTGTAGGTCATGAAGTGCTTTTGATAATCTTAACTTAAATGTTAATCTCAGCAATTCATAGCTGAAGAGTGTCATAGCCACAAAAAAATTAGTATATTTAAGAGAATGATTGCTCTTTTAATGATAGCGTTGTTTTGGTTGTGGTGATCTAAGGACAGACAGGAGGCAAAGTATATCTAGAAATCATGTCTCTAATTAGACCAAGTAATTTAGCAGGAAAGAAAATACACAAACTTTTAAGTATGTGACCACTTTCTTGAGATAATTTTAATAATAGAAGATTTAGAAGTTTAGAGCTCCAGAATATTCACCGGAATATTCTTGACAGAATATCAATTTATTAACCTTTCAGTTACTGTTTTATTAATGACAGACAATAAAATCATTGATGGTACAAACTGGTATGATGAATGAGTGTGTAATAGGTATGAAAATTAAGCAATGTTAAAGATGATGAATTATAGTAACTATTATTTAAGAGATTAATTGTCATTGAATTTCCTGAAATATTTCATATTTTAATCTGGTGCAAACAGTAAATTATTTCATTTCTTAATTCTGTTCTGGTCAACTATGCTGCTATAAGGGTCATTCACTATTGCCATGAGAATACACTTATTGGCTGTAGTCACAAACACTGCGTGTTACTTGTGATCACACTTGATTCAGAGAATGGGGGGTTTTCGTTATACCAGAGAAGCTAGATAACCCACGTCTCACAGTTTCTTTAGTGTTTGATGACTACCTGCAGCAGCCTAGCCTCCAAGGGGCAGAGCTGAAGCGGGGTCGAAGAGCAGAGCTCAGGGAGTTGCAGTGAATGGGGCTACATCTTGCTGGCAACCAGTCACCAGCGGTGTTCTTCAGGGCTCAGTTCTAGGGCCGGTTCTGTTCACTGTATTTATCAATGATCTGGATGCAGGAGCTGAATGCATCATTAGCGAGTTTGCTGATGACACCAAACAGGGAGGTGCTGTTGACCCTCTCGAGGGACAAGAGGCTTTGCAGAGGGATCTAGATAGATTGGAGCATTGGGCAATCATCAATGGCATGAAATTTAACAAGTCTGAATGCCAGATTCTGCACCTGGGATGGAGTAACACCAGGCACAAGTATAAATTGGGGGACAAGTGGCTGCAGAGCAGCCCTGCAGAAGGGGATCTGGGGGTCCTGGGTGACCTTAAGCTCGGTATGAGTTAGCGGTGTGCCCTGGCAGCCAAGAGGGCAAACTGCATCCTATGGGCATCAAACACAGCGTAACCAGCCGGTCCAAAGGGGTGATTATCCCGCTGCATTCAGTGTTGCGTGGCCTCACCTTGAGCACTGTGTGCAGTTCTGGGGCTCACAATTTAAAAAGCACGTGAAGGTATTCAAATGCATCAGAGGAGGTCACAAAGCTGGTGAATGGGCTGGAAGGAATGTCCTATGAGGAGGGGCTGAAGACTCTGGGTTTGTCTAATTTGGAGAACAAGAGGCTGACAGGTGACCTCACTGCTCTCTACAGCTTCCTGAGGTAGGGAAGTGGAGAGAGAGGTGCTGATCTCTTCTCCCTGGTGTCCAGTGATAGGACACATAGGTATGGTTAAAAGCTGCGCCAAGGGAGGTTTAGACTGGACATTAGGAACCATTTCTTTGCTGAGAGCGTGGTCAAACACTCTAGGAACAGCCTTCCTAGAGAGGTGGTTGATGCCCCAAGCCTGTCAATGTTTAAGAGGCATTTGGACAATGCCCTTAATAACATGCTTTAACTTTTGGTCAGCCCTGAAGTGGTCAGGCAGTTGGACTACATGATCATTGTAGGTCCCTTCCAACTGAAATATTCTTTCTATTCTATTCTAATCTAGTCTAGTCTAAAACACCATTCAGCTGTCACTCAGTTTAATAGTTATAAAAACTATAAATATTCTTAAGGCAATCAAAACAAATAATTTAGTGAATGCATAGTACTTCATGGCACACTTCAGGACCTTGCTGTCTGTCCAGGAAATCTGTGAAAGGGTCTTTAGCCCTACAGCTACCTGAAATAAGGTTGATTGCATCTAAGGGTTTAATGAATTTATGCAGACAAATGGAAAATGTTATTCTGCCCACATGAGGTAATCTTGAAAGGTTTCTCTTGCTGGTTTGTGCAAAACTCAGCCACCAGGCTATGTTGTGTTTTGGGTTCCTACTGCCTAGCTGGGTGTCATGGTTTACCCCCAGTCAGCAATTAAGCACCACGCAGCCACTCACTCGCCTCCTGCTTGGTGGGATGGGGGAAGAAATTTGAAGAGTAAAAGTGAGGAAACTCATGGGTTGAGATAAAGACAGTTTAATAGGTAAAGCAAAAGCTGCACATGCAAGCAAAATAAAACAAGGAATTCATTCACCATATCCCTTTGGCAGGCAGGTGTTCAGCCATCTCCAGGAAACCAGGGCTCCATTACATGTAATGGTTACTGGGGAAGACAAACACCATAAGTCCAAACATCCCCCTCTTCTTTTTTCTTCCCTCAGCCTTATATGCTGAGCACGATGTCATATGGTATGAAATATCCCCTCAGTCACCTGGGGCCAGCGACCTTGGCCGTGTTCCCCCCCCAACCTCTTGTGCACCCCCAGCCTACTTGCTAGTGGGGTGGTGTGAGAGGCAGAAAAGGCCTTGACTCTGTGCAAGCACTGCTCAGCAACAACTAAAACATCTCTACCATTAAAAACGCTGTTCTCAGCACAAATCCAAAACATAGCTCCATACTAGCTACCCTGAAGAAAATTAGCACTATCCCAGCCAAAATGAGCACACTGGGATTTTTGCTCCTATCTGACCTACTCAGGCCATTGTACATACTAGCTTGTAGCCTGGGATCTCTCACTTCACCCTTCAGATGTTGCATTTCCTTCCTCAATGCATCTGAGACACGAGGCTTTTGTCACTGCCCTTGCTTTCCTCTGAACACAAGGAGCTCCAATTGTCTGTGTCTCAATTTCAGATCTGACATTTGAGGACTGAACTGTGATATTTTTCATGGACACAGCTGCTTCTGTCACTTCAACAAATGTTTGAAACTGCTGTGCTTATGACCACAGAAATTAAAGAGAATCCCAAACTGAAAAAAAAAACAAAACCCCAAAACCAAAAAACATTTGTACTGGTAAATTCCAAGGAATAGACCTTTGCCAGGACTGCAGGAATATAATACCAGAATAATTTAAACTGTCTGTTCTAATCAGTATTCAAGTTACATTGATCTTGTATTTATGGTAGAAAGGCCTCTTCACATTGCAGTTTCAGTGCTTTGGCCAGATTCGTTGTCTGACTGATGGAATAGAGTTAGCCCATAATGGTAAAAACTACCTCTACAACTACATCTTGGTGTATCCTTTTTTCCAAAAAACAGCCTTGGGAGAACATGAATTTCCCCAGTTTCAGATTTGAATGGAACTTGAACCCATTGCTACTCAACAACCACATTGAAGCAGTAATCTAGCCTTCTATTAGTTAGATTTTGCAACTTTTCCTTTTGTGAGCGACTTAACAGGAGCATCCTCCCGGTACCTACAGGAGGTGATTAAAGATTCTATGATTCCGTGAAAATGATGATCTTAAGGGTCTTTTCCAAACTAAATTATTCTATCATTCATGGAATTAATAGAATCATAGAATAGTTTGGGGTGGAAGGGACCTTTTAAGATCATCTAGTCCAACCCCCCTGCAATGAGCAGGGACATCTTCCACTAGATCAGGTTGCTCAGAGTCCAACCTGACCTGGAATGTTTCCAGGGATGGGGCTCTACCACCTCTCTGGGCAACCTGTGCCAGTGTTTTACCACCCTCATTGTGAAAAATTTCTTCCTTCTATCTAGTCTAAATCTACCGTCTTTCAGTTTAAAACCATTACCCCTTGTCCTATCGCAACAGACCCTGCTAAAAAGTTTGTCACCATCCTTCTTATAAGCCTATGATTCTAAAAAGGAAAGGCAACTAACAGCTGAAGTTGCTTCCTGGAGTCATACCTGTTGTGATACGCTTATGCTTGGCAACACAGTGGTGATGAATACAGAACGTGAAGTTGGTAACAGGATACTTTTGAATGTGAGAGAAACCCATGTATGGATTTTTCAGATCCATGTCTTCTACTCGGCTCTACCTGTCCAGAAGTCAAGGTCTGTCACCAGCATTGAAAATCTGTGCAAAATTAGTAGAATTAGAATTAGTAGAATTCTGTGTCAGCCAGCAGATGCCATATGAATTTGATGGATAAAAGCAGGGACACATCAGGCCATCCTTAGATTATGCCTCTTGCTTCACTGGAGGAGCATAAGAACATTACCTGCTGAAAGGTGTATACATATATATATATATTCATTAGGAACAGACAGTACGATTTTTTGCAGTTGTTTGTAGCAACACAACTCAAATTTAGGGTTTCTTCAGTGTGTTGTGGTACATCCTGTTCTGTTCTACCTTGGGCATGTACAAGCCCAAGCATCTGGTGATAGCCTTGTTAAGCCTCACACAGTCTAAAAAAGAAAAAGCTATCTTTCAGATTCTGATGTGTATCCGAGTTATTTGTTGTACCAAATAAATCAGTGTTTGCAGGGCTTGTCTCTTACATGCATTGGCACTGGTGTAGTCCTCACAGACCTTGAGGCATTTCATAATAGCTACACAGTGCTCTAACTATGCTTGCTTCTTTCTCCAATACACTGCTTACCAATACACTTCAGAAAAGTGTCATGTTGCTGGCTTTGGCCTTTTCCATGGGAGAATAATGATTGAGACTTGATTTTTCATTTTGGTGATGGAGGAATTTCAAAAGAAAAATTAATTTCAACAATCATTTGGACACTTAATCTCTTTTTTTCATTTAAAATTTCAGTTTACCATTCTCACTATTTTAAATTGTCAGTACTTCTGCTGACCCCACTCACTCTTTTTACTTTTCTCCTTTTTTCCCACCAGAAAAAAACGTGCAGAGGTTTAAAAGGAAAAACATGGGAGAAAGCTTACAGTTGTCTGTAAATTTTCAGTGGCTTCAGAAGGAAATCAAGCGCTTTTTGTGTTTCAGCTCAGAAAAACTCCAAAGAGCATAGTTCTTCAAAGTGGAAGGAGTTTGAAAGGAGAATTTTTGAACAGGATCAAAAAAGTGCAAAAAGGAAGTGTATTGTTAAAATTATATTTTTCTTTAATTAAAGTTTAGATCTGTCTCTTCCTATACATAATTGATGAAACACTTTTAAGAAATTACTGTTTTATCCAAGTTATTCTCGTATGGAGGACAAGTTCTACATCTGGATAAAGAAGCAGGGCCAAATTCTCATTTTATGCCTATATGTTAAATACTTCTATGACTTTTTTAAAGTTAGAAGAGTGGAAAAAAAGTTACAAATAAATACTCATCCTAGCTGTAGTTTTCGCTGAAAACAAGCACTGAAAATAAGGCAGGTTATTTATTTAAACTGTAGAAACAAGTACTCATAATCTGCTTTAACATTTATTTTGCTCTCTTATGCTAATGAATGCGAACAGTTAGAGCAACTCCTGTTAAACTGGGAAATAATAATGGCAGTTTAACCACTCAAAATCTAGCTAAGAGGACACAAAACATATTTCAAACTAGAACTGTTATTGTGTCTCCTACTCTGTTCCTTACTCTTCACAGCTAACTTAGAGAAGGACTTTCATCCCTGGACATCCCCGAGTCCTGGTTATGCTGACAGCCCATGCAGGAACAGCTCTTCTAGAAGAAGAGCTGGTGGTTACCGTGACTGCTGACTCAGGAGGACCCTGATGTTTCTCTTGAGGTGCTGGCTGAGGAGACACACCTTTTCCTGCTGCTCCACAAAGACTTTCGTGGGCTCTTGCAAGGGACCAGGCGTGACTGCATGGCTGCAGGCATGCAGCTCTCCTGGAAGAGCTGTAGGCAGAGGTAGGGCTGTTCTGTTCCAGTGGACCCTTCCTGTTCTATGTTTCATCAACAATTGAAATGAAAAATAATTGTGGCAATGGCACACAAAAGAAAGAACCAACACAGGTGTATGGGATGGGAGGGTAGTAACACACATTTTTCCTTTGTAAACTGAGTTTGTCCAATCTGAGCATTTTGGGGTTGGCAAAGCCTAATTCTACTGTTAGTTACTTTTTACTCTAGAAAGAATTGTACTTTAAAAATGAAAGCTTTTCTCTCAGAGGGATATATTAGACTTATTAAGCCACATTTGTGTTACACAGTGCAAAAGGTGCAGATCAAAACAAATCAATAGTGAAAGATTTACCCCCTTCTTTGTGTTTCCCCATTGCTTTTCCCTTTAATTCAAGATCAGTTAAAGGAAAGCTGTTGGTACTTCAGTAACCTATTTTTAAAAGAACCGAAGAATAGTTTTTAACTTGCTAGGCAAACTATAACAAAGGAGCAAGCCTTAAAAATGTTTCTTCAGCTTGAAGTGTGGTATGTCTCTACAGGCCTCTTCATTGTTCTGATGGTTTACTGGGTCATGCCTGACCTTTTCAAGGTCTTGCAGATACGCTAGCTGTAGCTCCAAGTACAATTAGAAACAAGTAAACACTTACTAAATGATGAATTATCTGCTAATAGGACTCATTGGAAGTCCCAGACCACAGGAATGTGAACTGAGACTTTTTATATGGGTCACCCTAACCTCACTGCAGACATCACAAACACCACTAGCATCTATGTGAATAATTACTTTGACATCTGGCAATAGTGGCAAATAAAACTTTCAAAATACTGATATCCGATATTTTTAACAGCTGCATCAATTAGTATGATAGGGCTGGAATATCTCTCCTAGTGGTTAAGAAATTACTTGTGATGTGACTTGATGACTTAAGATGTGACTGCTGACTCAGGAGGACCCTGATGACCCACCTCTTCAGGTGCTGGCTGAGGAGATACACCTTTTCCTGCTGCTCCATGGACAAAGATCTTCGTGGGCTCTTGCAAGGGAGCAGGCGTGACTGCAGCGCAACAGCAGAAGCAGCAGACGGGCACACTGTGGTTATACTGGGATTGTTCCCTTCATGGCACATAAAATAGAGCAGAACTATTGAGATCTGCATCTGACTAGGAAAAATGAAGTGTTGTAGCCTGGCTACTTTTGCTTTGCTGGAGCCATTGTTTATGTGGGTGAGGTGTTCTTACAGACAGGGACCGTTCAGCATGGACCTGTTCTTTTGGTGCATGCTGATTATTCAGGTTTTGTTGAGGAAATTTAGCAGGAGGAACTCTTCTGCCTGGTGGGCCTGCAGGACATCCCCCTGCCCAGCTGAGGCTGGAGCACTGGCAGCTCCACAGTCCCAGGCACTCAATGGTCACATGGGGCTGTTTCATAGAGAAGAATGCATGACTCCAGTAAAGTGGTATTTTATGAAGCTGCATCTTCTGGGATGCTTCACTGATTTGAGCAGTAGGAGCCTGAATCTCCATTTGCTGCATATGAAAATGTGAGGATTTGCTCCCTCTTTTCCTTTGGTTCATCTACGTACTTCTTCCATCCATCTTTAGGTGTTATCTTCAGATGTTTCAAAAGCTTTTCATACAGATTGCCTTAAGATTTCCAGAGGGTTTCTCATGACCTAGTAATAAATTTCTAATGACACATATTGCCCACATTGTGGCCTACTATATGTAGGCAGAAATATAGCCAAGAAATCCTGCCTGCTAAACCTCTTACTTCTTTTGCAAGAGTTTCTTTTCTGTCTGGGACACAGGAATCTGAGTTGTCTCATGCACTGGCCCAAGAGGCAGAGTAAATCATGAGAGGTGGCTGTTCTTCGTAGGAAATAAATCTGTAATTGATCCTGATTATAGTATCCAACTGTGGAACCACCCAAGAAGACAGATACATGGCCCTGGAGATAACAGCCTAGCAGCCACAAATTCTAGGTTTTGAGTGGAGACTTGAGCATCAAGAAGGAAAAAACAAACTCTTGGGGACCTAGTTACAGAGGAGACTAGTATGGGAGAAACAAAAGCACATAGGTGAACTACTTTGCCACCATTTCCTCTACCATTGGAAAGTGTATGAGAGCAAATATTCTGACAGCTTATTGTAATGCCCGCTTTGCTGCAAGGACCTTATCCTATGGTTCATCATTCAGGATGTACATGTGCTAGTTTGCTCTGAGATGGAGCAGGGAAAACTGGGCAGAGCTGGCAGCGTGTTTCAATCCCAAGGTCTTTACAAAAAGGCAGCACAAATACACGTTGCACCACGTGTGGCTTCTCTCACCACTTGCAACCCCAGGTGGTCAGTGCATGCCTTGATGCCCTGTGCTAGGACAGGAAAAACACATCATTAGCGTGATGTTTCAGTAGTCCTGCACTGGCAGGGTGTTCACTGTGCCTTTTGGTTTTCTGCATAACTTGCCATTTAAAAAATAGCAACTATGATCTGGACCACAAGGATGGCGCAGAGCAGGCTCGGGCCAACAGCCACGGAGCGTGGGCACAGCCGTGCTGTTCTGAAGGCTGCTGGCCCCGTGCAGGCTGGATAAAAGCCAGTCCTTGCCAGGCTGACCTCCAGGCTGTGGTTCTCTCCCTGAAGCAGGTGCCAGGGACTACAGATGCACTCACTGCTGTGGAAGAGGTCTGACTAAGTTTAGAAGTAGGTCTCGTGTAGCTCTGCCTTGGTCTGACCCTGTGTAGGTGGATGGGGTAACATCCTTCATCAATCCCTGGGCTGCTGGGAGAGCAACATTCCTATTTGTATACCACAATTATAGGAGACCATCAGGTCCATAGCTGAATCCTTCTTCTCTTTGTTCTCTTCACTTCTTAGTTGGGGTAGAAAAATAGGCCTTTTTGTCTCCCAAGATATACTGCGTGGTAAAAGAGTTCACCAGTTTTTCTTAATACTGCAACAGCTGTTTTAGTTACTGCCTGGACCCCTTTGCTCCTTTTCTTGTGCAGCTGTATTTAATTTAAAGAGGAACAGATAATCCATAGCCTCTGATACAAGGTTAATGCCTAAAAATACTCCGCATCCAAAAAGTTATCAAAGTCAGAGAACATGGGTTACCTGTGTTCTTAGTGGACAAAAAAAAAAGGTTATTTAGTTAAAAAGGAGAAGTCTCTGGAACAGTGCGAGACCTCCACCTATTCCCATTTGCCCTGTCGGTATGGCAGACGAAGCTGATGATGCTGACACGTCACCTATGCAACAAGGAGACTAAGTGTTTGAACAGTTAATTGAAGAAATATTATGAGCTTTCTTAACTTGTTTGTTGATATTGCTGTTAAGGAAAAAGAAAATCACAAATCTGGATGCCCTTTCAGTTAATATTAACCATCTGTCTGATTTGGTCTACTTCTTTTCTGGCAGGACTTTTACTTTTGTGGTTCTTTTTCTTTCTTTCTGATTATGAAGCAATCCCCAGCGGCATGTTAGAAATCACCACTATAAATGCTGACAATTGTTCTGGAGTCAGCTTCAAAGGCTCATAAAACCCACATCGTTAAATCTACGTCTGAAGTTGGCGTAGTCACTAGCTCCAAATGACTAGTTTGTGTGCAAGTTGCCCTCAGTTGTGAACACCCCACGAATTCTTTTAACACAGGAATGCTTGTCAAATGCAAATCAAAATTCGGCCTTTTGGATGCTACTTTTAAGGGGCGGGGGGGAGTTTGCCAAGGACCCAGCTGAACACAGTGGGGTGGCTGGAGATCCACAACTGCAACTAGTGAAGGTGGGGGAGAGCAGAGGTTCTTTGTACCAATAAATGGTGGCCCTGAAGATGAGCAGTGGCAGAAATGGTAAATGGTTGTCACAGCTGTACACAAACTGATTGGAAAGCAAAGGAAAAAATGTGCAAAGCTGCTTTGCGGATGGATTTTTGCTCCTCTCTAAAAGATCTGGCTTCTTTTGCATGTTATTCTGCCTGCCTTGATTTCATGGGGGTTTGCTATCTATTATGTCTACTTGGATGAGACTAGAATTTGACCCATTGCCTCTTGTGTACACCTTTCAATCACAAAGAAAACTTAAAGAGTGTGTATAAGAACAAGAACTGCGTTTAAGTTTGCATCCCAGTGAACTAACAGCTGTTTTGCCTACAGATACTCTGAATGTGAATGTGGATCTATATACTGCTGAAAGAGAAAGGAGAATTTTTAATCTAGTGCTAGGGGTTTTTTTAAGGTACATTAGAAAATCTGAATCTCAAACCTGCTTAAGAAAAAATGCACACTGAGGTGAAGAAAATAACTCATTCGCACAACAAATAATTTTAAAAATACTGCTTTGTTTCTGTTTTGAAGCTAGAAATCTTTATCCTCTGCTGTGATGTTGAGGATGAGCTGAGTTTAGATGTCTTTGATAACCATTGTGGATTCATTCCCTATTTGTGCTTTGGATCTTTCTTGGACACAATTCCCACTCGTGCTGCTCAGAGCATGCTTTTTAACCATGGGTTGTCTTTGTTAGGACCTCTGCTGTTTTTTGGTGCCTCTTCAATATCAGCTTCATTGGATGCCAGAGGAAAAAAATTAATAAGCATCTTTATCACTGTGTTTAGATGTTCTAGTGACTGACTGAAGCTTTTTGGTGCTATTGAGACTACCTTTCTGTTTCTAGTGTCAAATAGCAGTGAACAGAGTTGAATAAAATATAACATTCTCTTTGTTTCCCACCTAGTCTTCAATGATACACGTTTTTTCAGTTTGCAGCATCTGAAGTCCTGAAGCACTGAAGTCCTTCAGAAATCTGAAGAACCGGAGTTTATATTAATAATATATTAACCTGAAATTAATAATATTAACCTGAAATCTGAAGAACTGGAGTCCTTTGCCTTTTTCCGTTAATATCAAGAGAAAGTCTGTTTCTTCCTTCAGTGGGAGCATAGCGGAGTCATTAAGTGCAGCTTTTTGAAACCAATTTGCAATCCTGTTTTGTTTTGCCTTTTTACTTTTTCCTCCTTATATCTATTTTAGAAATTGCCTAGGTATTAATATTGCATTATTCTCTGGCCTTTTACTATGTTCATTTTCTATTTACATGTGTTGTTTTGGCACACTGGAACCACCAGTGGAAAGACTTAGTTAATAAAATTCAGAGAATATTAGAAACAAAACCAGGGAAACACATCACTGAGACTGAAGTAGCCTGACTACTTAATTCTGCCTGTGCCAACAGTTTCAGAAGTATGTTTATTGTAACACTGGTGTTTTTCTCATCTATTTTCATCAAGAGGTTTTGAATCTTTATTGAAGCGTACATAGAGAAACATGAATGGCTAATTCTTTTTCTAAAAGCAGGAGATTGTGTAAAATGTTAGTATTGGACACAATGTGTGACCGTGGCCAAGTCAAACACGACACTCTCTAGTGCTTGACATTGTGTAATGGGGCTTCCGATTCTAACAGACCGAGGTAGTTCTAGTTCTGCTTTGAATTAGCAAAAATCAGAGCTTTCCGTTCTACTCTCATTTGGTAATAACACTGGCAATTAAGGAATAAAACACCAGCCACAAACAAAGAAGCAGTTCCTGCCTTAATGAGTTTGTGGTCTGAATTCAACAGTCCTGATGGTCACCAGCTGTTTTACACCATTGTACCATTTTCTTCTTAAACTGAACTTCCTTGTGAAACGTAGTTCCACCAGCTTGGGGATGCTTTCTCCTAGTTTTCATGAGTATACTGAGATCAGAATTAGGACCTATATGACTTATATTTACACAAATTTTTGAAGACTCATTTACTGTACAGCTGTCTCTAAAACCAGTTGCTTTCACTTCCTCTGCCCACAGAAGGCTCTGCTTCTGGTGGTTTTTTGGGAATTCCTCTGTTTGAAGAAAAATAGCACAGGTAGTTCTTGAGCACGAATTATATACATTTTATTATGTCTTCTGCATGATGTCTTTTGTACCAAAACGATATTATTTTCTGATGGGTACCATGCAGAAAGGAACAGCTGCCTCTTTCACACTCCTGTTTTGTGTGAGGCTCTCTGCAGCAGTAATGACAAGCTCCTGGCAGGACTGAATCCGAGGACTCCAAGCAGGAAGACTTTGTTGATCGTGGCATACCTTTTTGGTGTAGATTCGCACATGGCTTTTCCATCGAATTTCTGGCTTCTTCAAAATGAGACAGCTTGTCTCAGTAGAAATACACTTGCTTGGCATATGCGCTGTAGCTTTTAATAAACGTTTTACCTTATTGCTGCCACATCCATGCCAAGTACTAAACTGGCCACGACCTTCTCAGCTCAGCTCTGACTTGTCAGCGTCTTTGCATGGCATTACACCTTTAAATACACTTCACTTTTATTTTAACTCATTCCTTACTTTGGAGTGCTGGACATTTTATCTCTGATTCTACATGTTCTCCATTTATTATGACCAAAGCCTGCAAGAGTTTACAGTGCCTGCTACTAGGGTGAATAACTACCACAGTGTCACCTGCTATAGGCTTACACATAACCTAATAGAAAACCACAATGCATCGTCAGTCCGTGACTAGAAAATGTCTCATTTTAGGGAAGGAATATGCAGTGTCTTCAGAGCTTGACACAAACACAAGCCCTGTGTCACATTTCCTACCCCTGTATTCACAGCAGGAGTGTGCTGTATGATTCCTGTTGGTTGAGCAGATTACCTTTAGCAGGGAGATGGTGGTATGTGGAGGTACTCTGACATACAGGAGCATAAGGAGTTAGATTAAGCCTTCTCATTTCAAAGGACATTTGTTCGCTTGGGGTTTGGGTTACACTGAAACCATTTTCTCCTGTTTTTTTGTGTTCTCCCTTGCACTCCTGCCCTGTGCTTTCTGGAGACTTCGTATTGAACAGGAACCTATAAGGACTGCTCTTCAACGCCAGCACCTCAGGCCTTTAAGCCCCATGCCACCCTGTGCCACCAAAGCCCCACGACCGGTGTAGGAAAATGTGATGATTGCTAATTTCTTGTGAGTCAACTTCTGCATTCCTTGCTCAGGTCCTGAGTCTCGTCTTTCTATTTCACTTGAGTCTGTCTGTCTGGTCTAAGCAAGAACAAGTGAAGTCCTGGTGTGCTTATTACAAAATGGCCAGTGGTTTGCCCCAAATCCATAATGTTGTCTGCATGTAAGTTAGTACCCATGAAGGACAGGCCCTCCTAAATTTGTAATGATCTTTGTTTTCATCAGTGCAAATGAAAATAGTTGCCCATAAAGGTAAACACAATTAAGATAGTATTTATTTGAATCTAGTAAAGAATTAATTTAGTTTCTTGAAAAGCAACTGTGAAATACTAGGAAGTTATTGATATAATCCTTTAAATGGATATGTAAAGAAGAAATAAGAATGTCACAAGGGTCACATTACTTTCTCTAGCAGTGGGAAACTTTACTGTTCTAGAGATAATAATGCAGACATAACTGGATACAGAGGTGCCGAACACGCTGAACAGTTTGAAAATAAATTACATTTGGTTGCATACCAAAGTAACAAAATGTTAAATGTTTTCAGTTTCACAGATATGCCTGCAATAATAATGAGAATGCTATGGCTGCCTCTGAAACTACCTTGAGATAAGTGATAATTTTTCCAGATCACAAGAATTTAGTAACTGTATTAAAGGTCCTCTATGTGTAAGGAACCTCCTATAAAAATTAGCCACAGTCTGCTACTCTGAAGGTGAGTTCAGTTCATTACTGATCAGGTAAAAATATAATTCGCTGTGTGAGTTTTAATAAAAACTTTGCAGTGTTAAGAAGATTCAGGGGATTTTCTGTTTTAACTCCGTCACATTTGTGGTCTGGAGACTTAATCTTAAATCTTAAATCCCACATGAAACTTGTCAATCCATGACAATCAAAGCCAAAGACAATATCAGCAGGAATCCCTGAAATATGAAAGTGCCAAATTTAGCCCTTGCACTGATCGCCATTGTAATGGTGTAGCCAAAAGATGATCCAGAGAAAAGGAAATGGTTCTGTAGCTGCAGTGGTCTATGGACATGGTCAGGACAATTAAAATTTAATTATTTCAACTATAACTGTTGGCCTAGCAAGAGAGAAAAATGTCTACTTGCACATCTTGTTCCCGAGGAACTGCGTGTTATATAGGCTAAAAAATGTTTGAAATGTGTATACCTAATGATTCTTCCAGCTTTAACTTCAGTCACAGAAACATTAGCTGCACTTAAAAATAGAGAGCTTTAGCTTAGAATTTGCTAGGTATTGTCATTATTCAATATATGGAAAACTTCAAATTAAAATACACTTGTTGCAAATGATAAATATGCTTATCTAAGCATGGGATTTGCCCTCAGCTGTACATGTCAAAAATAAAGAAGACAAATTAATTCTTTAGACACTATCTTCCTTCCTAGCTTCTGTATTGGGATCTTTACTGAACAGGAATTATCAAAATTATTTTGTTTCATGGTGTATTTTGTGGTGTTTAACCTCATGAAGTTCAACAGAGAGAAGTACAAAGTTCTGCAACTGGGGAGGAACAACCTCATGCACCAGTACATGCTGGGGGCTGCCCAGCTAGAAACCAGCTTCTCAAAAAAGGACCCGGGGTCCTGGTGGAAACTGAGTTGACCATGAACTAGCAATGGGTCCTTGTGGCAAAAAAAAAGCCAACAGCATCCTGGGAGGAGGACCGCTGCCAGCAGGTGGAGGGCGGTGATCCTTCCCCTCTCCTTAGCACTGGTGAGGCCACACCTGGAGTGCTGTGTCCAGTTCTGGGCTCTCCAGTATGACAGAGAAGTGGACATACTGGAGAGAGTCCAGCAATGGGCCACAGAGATGATGAAGGGACTGGAGCATCTCTCCTATGAGGAGAGGCTGAGAGAGCTGGGACTGTTCAGTCTGGAAAAAAGAAGGCTCTGAGGGTTCTTATTAATGTGTGGAAATACCTGAAGGGAGAGTGCAAAGAGGGCAGAGCCAGGCTCTTTCCAGTAGTGCCCAGTGACAGGACCAGAGGCAATGGGCACAAACTGAAACACAGCGGTTCCCTGTGAACATCAGGAAACACTTTTCACTGTGAGGATGACTGATTACTGGCACAGGTTGCCCAGAGAGGTTGTGGAGTCTCCATCACTGAAGATTTTCAAAAGCCACCCAGACATGGCCCTGGGTAACTGTCTCTAGATGGTCCTGGCTGAGCACGGGTTGGACCAGATGACCTCCAGAGGTCCCTTCCAACCTCAAACAGTCTGTGGTTCTCTGATTCTCTGTATACCCCCTTATATGGTCTTCAATGAAACAGAGCTCCAATCACTCACGTTTTGTTTTATAGACTGTTTTTTTACATTATAGACATACCCGTAACCACCATTTAGAAATTTGAAGTGGTATCATAATAATGTATTATGAAATATGTAAGGGAAGTTTTTAAGCACAGAGATACAAAATTTAAAATTAACAGAGTAGCAGAAAAGGGAACGATGCAGCACAATACCAAACATAGCGAATTGGCAGGTGAGGTTGCTTGCAAAAGTTTGCATGGATTAAGTGGCTGTAAACATGAAGCTATTGCATTACAGAAGTAACCAAGGTCTGCTGATTTTTAAAACTTGGCATTGTTAAATAGCCCCTGTGGTTGCCTAAGATAGTTAAACTTCTGCTGGTTGTTTGTAGGAAACACGCCGATCAGGATTATTCGCCATCTGTTTTTGTTCACAGTCGCTACTGTTGTGGCGCAAGTTTCTTTTGCAAGCTGCATCTTTTCCATCAGGGTAGATATATCTTAATTTTCATACTTGTTCAAAAGACAGTCTGTTTCTTTGCAAACATCACAATCTGCCAATTAAAAGAACACGGGAAAATGAGGCTGTTACATGTGATTCCACCTCATGAAAAATATCTGCAGGACATGCTTGGACTTCTTTGCTCCTGCAGCCAGTCTCATCTTCCTCTTCTGTCCCCCATGCTGTCCTGTACAGGTAGACCTCCCTGCCCATCCTACTACTTCATTTTCCTCCCTTTTTCTAACAGTTTTCCTTCAGTCTGGATGTTACTTACAATCTTATGACATCATCAACCCATATATAAAGTAAAACCACACAGGTGTTCAAAATGCCTTGTAAATATGCCTGGTGAACACAGACGTGTGCTGTTTCCTCCACCCCCCAAGAGCAACGCAGCACATTCCTTTACCCAAAGTGACTAGCTCTCTGCTCCACATGGGAGAGGGTCTCACCATCTGTATCATGATCGTGTGTCATGTCTCTATGTCACCATCCCTTTGGGACATCTCAGCTCGCAGTATTGGGATAGGTTCTTGAGGCACTGAGATGCTGCCTGGGCTTACAGCTGTCTCATGAGCAAGGATGGAGTTTCTTTTCTCCCTATCTTTTTCCAACTGTCACCAAAACAAAAGGTAACGTAAAACTGAAATGCAATGATTTCCCAAAAAGGGGTTATTAGACAAAAAATTAAGCAAATATTTGGCCATAGTGCTCAATTAATTATTCCCTTGCATGATTTGCTGTTTCTATCTAATGCTAAATGCTTCCACAGGTCTTTGGATTAAGCTGGAGGAAAAATCACAGCTGTTTGTTTATTGGTTATTTTATTTTTATTCCTAAAGGGCTGTAAAGAAGAAGAATGAAATAGAGGTTAAAACGTGACGGTTTTTTCACCCTCTCTTTTGAAGTTCATAATTAAAGCTGCAACCACCCTTTACCATTTCATTATCCATTGCAACATGGGGAGCAAACTGGAGGCGTTAGAGATCGGTGTGCAGTTGCAGGGCTATGGTCTCACTGCAATCAGGTGATGTACTGCAGTAGTTCACATGACTGGAATGCTGCAATGGATTGGTACAGGCTCGTTAGGAAGGACAGGCTGGGAAAGTGAGGAGAAAAAGCTTTTTTACGTGCCCATGACAACATCCTAGTTCTTGGAGCATTTGGATGTGGTGCTTCCACCGAAGTGGGACTATTTCCCTCTTAAAAGAGTATCAAGGGTCCAGTATCTCTGAAAGGAGGAAAGGATGAGGTGGGTGTTGGTCTCTTCTCCCAAGTAACTAGTGACAGGATGAGAGGAAATGGCCTCAAGTTGCACCAGAGGAGGTTTAGACTGGATATTAGGAAAAATTTCTTTACTTAAAGAGTGGTCAAACATTGGAACAGGCTGCCCAGTGAGGTGGTGGAGTCACCATCACAAGAGGTGTTCAAAAAACTTGTAGATGTGGCACTTGAGGACATGGTTTAGTGGGCATGGTGGTGTTGGGTTGACGGTTGGACTTGATGATCTTAAAGGTCTTTTCCAACCTTAATGATTCTGCGATTCTATGGAGTTGCCCTTTCCATGATAGAGCAGCAGGAGCATGTAGAGCTCTACCTTAGGATGGCATATACACATGGGTGATGTTGTGGCAGGTGTCTGCTACAGAGCACATGCTCAAGAAAAAGAAGTAGGTAAGGTCTCCTTCAGACAACTGGAAGAAGCTTTGTCTTCACATGCTGGCCCTCATGGGGGACTTCAGCTATGCTGTTACCTGCTGGAGTGTTAAAGCAGCAGAGCAGAAGCAATTTAGGAATTTTCTGGACTACACTGGTGACAATTTCCTGACACAGGTGACTGAGGAGCCAAAAAGGGGAGAAGCTCTGTTGCTCCTGATAGTTCCACAGAAAAAATGGTTGGGAATGTGAATGCTGGGAGCAGCCATGGCTGCAGTGACCATGAGATGGTGGAGTTCAGTGTGTACAAATACTTGAGGGGGGGAATAAGATGGACCCACTGGCCCGCTCTAGTGGTACCCAGTGACAGGACAAGAGGCAGCAGGCACAAACTGAAATATGGGAAATTCCACTTAAACAGGAGAAAATGCTTTTTGTTTTTGGACAATTAAACAATGGAACAAGTTTCTCAGGTAGGTGGTGGAGTCTCCATTCTGAGAGATATTCAAAATCCAGCTGGACAACAGTCCTGGTAAACTTGCTGTAGCTGATCCTGTTTGAGCACGAGTTTGGACTAGATGACCTTCAGACCGCCAACCTGTGCGATTCTGTGATGTAAATCTGTAATCAAAATATATTCTAAACAGACTTCAAGGTAAGCTTTAGAAAAGCTTACTCATAGAGAAATTACATGGAGGATTCCTAGCTGATGAACTGGTTTTAAGGGGTGATTTATTTAATATTATAGCAGCATCAAGACATTCTTCTTTGACATAGTTGTTTGAAGAATGGTTCTTTGTAATGATTAAAAGAAATTCAGATGTTACTACATGATACTTCCGGACTAATTTGGCAAGACTTTTAGCACAGCATGATCCAATTAGTCCACTGTTTAATGAAAGGCACTAAGTTATACAGTGTAAGTATTAATTTTGAGTGTTAAGCAGGTGCACAGCAGGGTATAGGAGAAGAGTGGAAGCTACTTTCCAAGCATACAGCTAGGTGTAGTCCAGGCTGTCTCACAGATTGCTACCAAAGATGGAGAGGATGGGAGGAGGAAGAGAGCTTGAAGGGTGATGGCATTTAGTTCCACTACTGTTTCCTGGGAATCAGGAATGAATTCTTGTGGGGTCTCGTGGAGTCTCACAGCCACTGGCTGCTACTTAGCAAGGTCTCCAGTCACCAAATCCTTTTCCACAGAGCTGGCAAACACAGATTCCCATGGGGGGATTTTTTAAATTATTTCATGACCTAAAAAAAAACCCAGGAAAATTTGTTTTCTTTTTGATATAGAACACTTTTTTAAGAAAATTGAATGAAATTACTGATTTGATAAAAATTTAATATCTTTGGTTTGGGGTTTTTATATAAGCACAGGAAAAGCAGAAACAGGAGGCTGGATTAGCAAAACAGTGGAGGAGGAAGTGTCCACACCCCTTCTGTGTGCAGTAACCCAGTGGTGACAGGCTGAATTTCAAATATTCACTTTTTGAACCCAACCCACGGTCTTGAATAAAGATCTTTCCTCTGGTCACTGGAAGTGCAGCAAGACCCCTTGTCTCAGGGTATAGTGTCCCTTTACTCAGCACTTGTTCAATCATGTCCAGAGCACTGTGTCTAGTTGCAATCCCCTCTAGAACAGGACAGACATCAATAAACTGGAGCAACTTCAGCAGAGGTGGATGAAGATAGCCAGGGGCTCTTGCCCTGTGAGGAGAAACTATGGGACTGGACCTGGTTTAGCCAGGAGAAGGGATGGCTTTGGGGGCACCCAACAGCAGCCCTTGCACCCACAATGAGGTTACCAAATGAGAGAAAATGGTCATAAATGGAAACAGGTAATGTTCAACTGGACATAACAAAAAAAAAAAAATCATCCAAGAGGACAGCCAAGCAATGCAGCTAGGGTGCAGAGAGGCTGCATCATCTCCATCCTTGGAGGTTTTTTTATGCTCTGACCACATGAAGCTCTGAGCAACCCAGTCTGAGCTCAGAGCTTCCTTGCTTTGTCAGGGGTTTGGGCCAGAGACCTCCTGTGGTCCCTGCCAGCCTGGGTGATTCTGTGATCCTATGATTTGCATTTATCTCGCCCATTCAAAATGCCATGTTTTCTCTGCAAAAAGTGAAATTCAAAATACCCTATGTCTCAGTGGCAAAGGCACTGTCCCAGGAGATGAAAGATCCCAGTTCAAATCAGACAGAAAGAGTGCTAAACTGAGATGCAGCATTTCCCAGGATAGCACTGTAAACCTAGCTTGGCAGTCACCCAGCTAGGAAGATTAGTGGTGTCCACACTGCCTAGTTGGTTTTGCAATGACACCAAGTGTCATTGATGATCTTAAAGGCCTGCAAATTCCTATTTATTGAAAGAATGATTTTGCCAAAAAGAGCTTCACCTTGTCCTCATAACAAGTATTTTCTGTGCAATGACTAACATACTGGGCTATGTTGATTTTCTCTGGTGAGCTTTCCCAGCATGTGCTCTTCTCATTCTGCTTGGTAAAGCTTCTTGATCTCTGCCAGGACAGTCCCAGAAGCCTGATCTAAAGTGCTCCAGGATGTAGCAATTGTGCCTTTGGCTGATCAGCCATGGCAATGAAAGACAGAGCAAAGACATGAAGAAAAGAGAAGATTTTATGGGGTAAGAGAAAGGCCCATATGTGAGGGGTCAATGTAATGCTGATGATCAACAAGGTGGCTTTAATTTCTTTTGTCTGTGATGCACAGTCCAACACCAATAGCGGCAGTACGTGCTCCTGTTTACTCTCCCATCCAGTCTGTGAAAGCTAACACACAGGGAACACTTCTACAGCCCTTTCAGCCCATGGCTTTGCTGCTCTGGAGAGGGCGATTTGAGTGACACGGTAAGCTGTCATGTAACTTGGACTGATGGGCACATCGACTCTTATTATTGTTAACAACCAGTTACTTGTCCGTTGTGGTGATGATTTCCAGACCTTCAGCCAAATTCACATCAGTATAAAGGAGATCAATAGAAAGTTAATTAGGAGATGAAGGATGCTTTCTTGACAGAGGTCAGCTCTCTCTTTTCATAACCACTAGGTCTGGACAAAGAAGTAAGTGCCCCAGTACTTGGAAAAGGTGGAGCACTGATGAGCAGTAGATGGCTCAAAGAGAAGCTGACTGGAGAACCTGATGAAATTGTTGCTATGTCATGGTGACAGCTGTCAAATCCGGGTGGGAACCCCACTCTTTGAGCTCTGCAGAAGAACAACTCTTGTACCTCATCACTTACTCTCGCTTGTTCCCTAGCTGTCTACAGAAATTGGCACATCATAACCAGAAATCTGTCTGTGAGCCTTGGTCTTGGGGTTGATACTGGGGAAACAACAGAAAGAGGCTGTTGAGGTACTACTGTGCCTGCCAGATGAGGCACAAAGTTTAGTGAGACTCACACCATGTCTCAGAAAAAGATTAAGTAAAAATTGATGTCTAGAAACTGATGGAAATAGGGCATTTGTCAGCTTGCTAGTTATTGAACCCATCTTGTAATGATGCTAGAACTAAAAATGGAATACTCCTAACCAGATGAGAACACAACTCAAAGAGAAATACCCGTATTTTGTAAGCCAGTCATAGCACTCAGTCCATGACAGCACATTGTTGTGGCAACATCATACCCAGTGTCATTAATTATTAGTAATTTTCCCCCTTGGACCCTGCCATCTATTGTAATCCTCATCACTTTTGTTTTGTTTCTACGTGGTTGCAAGGAAGTCACAGATCTGTCATTTTGTTTGCAACCAAAATTTGTTTGCTTACCACGAAGTGTAATGTTTGGTGCAAAGACCACTACTTGCACATCTGATCATTTTGGTCTGGTGTGAGATGCCCCATGTGCACACACAGATTGTTTGCAGACATTGATCAAACCGGCTGACAGTGCAAACCACAGCCACAAGAAGGGATGTAATTTTGGCTTTTCTTTTTTTGTCTAAGTGAAAAACATTATAAGAAATAGCCTCATCTGTTTGCTAGCTTTAAAAACAGGAAGAAGAACCTCTGAAATGTCTAGATTTACTTTTTTTTTGGCTGTCTTTTTTTGTTTAGAGATGATCAGTGTGACTCAGTCATTCCTTCTGCCAGGCAGAGAGAATTCATAATGTCCAACAGTTGCCCCTAATAATTCTTGGGGAACAAATATTTTAACCTGAGAAATAAATTTTTTGTCCTTGTGGATTTTCAAGTTGGCAAGGCTTTTTGGTTGGAAAGCAAATCAGGAATGACAAAGTGGTGCTGTGTCTTTCATGGAACTTGGCTTTTGCAGACCAGAACATAGAGGGATTTTTCTCTGCCTCTGAGGTTTGAGACATTTATGTCCATTACTTGGAACCTATACTTCCTTAGCTCAGGCTACATAACATTTCAGGTTGGGAAGCCTTGCTGTCCTCACACCAACCACAAGGTAAATGAGGAAGGACTAGACTGAAGTATAAAACTGGGATACGAAACCCCCATCAGGCCTTAAATGTTTAAACAATGTTGAAAATATAAACATCTGCGTTGATTCACATGCTTTCTTCTTGCTGAGGAATGAAATGGATGGTTCCAAACAATAAACAACCACCTCTTTCATCCCTCTCCTTTCTTCTTCCAACAGTTTCCTTTCTCATACCCCTGCAATAACAGCCGCCTTAAAGATTTTCAACACCGCTCGAGTGCCGCACAATTCACAGATCAAAACAAATTGGTGAAACAGGAAAACAAAAGGCCAGTTATCCCCGTGAAACAAGGCAACTGTCAGGATCAGTTGGATATGCAGGAACGCTGTGGAGCTGCCATTCAGGTTTTTCATCAGGTAAGTAGCAAGTTATGACCTGTAATCAAAGTAAGCGATACGTTACAGAGATCTTTCTTTGTTGTATGCGATCTGTTGAAATGCTGGCATTCAACATGAACAGGCTGGGGGGGAACCCTGTGGCAATACCTGCCTGTACAGCTTGTACGTATATATTTATCTTGTGGTCTGTACATTTATGGTATGTGTCAAACTGAAAAACGGGGAACAGCTGGAGCTGCCTCATTTGGAAGGTTTGTACAAGTGAAGCTGTACTTTTTGTGATAATTGGCAATCTTCAGCGTGAGCACGTATTCTGATTTCCTTTGCAGCTGCAGTCTCATAGAGTATTCTTCACTTTGATATGAATTTGTGAAACTTCAGCCATAGCCCCTTCAGGCAAAAGTGCCATATGTATGTCAGCTCTCTTGTTTCTGTGGTGCTGTTTTGGGGGGGGGGGTGTTTGGTTTTTTGTTTGTTGGGGGTTTTTTTCCCCCTAATCTCATAAGTTTACTATTTGATGTTGCGACTGGAACTGCTGTTGCTGTGAACATGCCTTTCCTTTTTTTATATATATATCCTTGCTCTATTCAGCGTGCTTCAAACGAAGAGATGGTGCCCATGCTGGCAAAGAGAAAGCTCTGACAACAGCGGGAGGAGATACGCAGTTGAGAGATTGATTTTACCCCATGACTTCAAGCCACACAAAGTCCTAGCCCAGCAGCCGGGTGGGTGCAGTAACCTCCAGCTGTAGGACTCCCAAGCCCAAGGGTACAATACTGACATGGTGTCTGCCAATTCTTTGCTGACTCAGGAGACAGAAAAGCTCCTGACACAGCTGAACTAGTCCGGGAGGCCTCCCTTAAACAGGACCAACCCTCCTCTGCAGAATTTCTGCACTGTTTTGGGCAGTTATTTTGCCCCTGCCAGGGAGATTCATTACCCTAGTGCCACTCTTATGAAGAAGTCCCTGGAAAGCTACTTTACAGCAAGGTATGGCACGTGCAGATCCACTTCATGCAGTCCTAAATAAAAGGGGCTAGTGGTTTTAAACAGAACTGAACAAATCTTCCTTTTCTTCTGTCTCACTTCCTTTTTTTTCCATTTTCCATCTCTGCACGTCTCCTCATATTTGGCTTTCTCCTCTGTTTTCTTCCGAGTTCTGCAAAAGCACCATCATCTGAGGGAGAAACTGACCGCAGGGCATTTATTTGTACACAAATAATATTTTACCATGGCAACCCTAATTTTTTTCATTATGCAGTCTTCTGGACAATGAAGTTGCTTTTGAACAGCTGGGCATTCTCCTGCTGCTTCTGCTGCTGGTATCTCAAAGAAATCTTAAAAATAGATTATTATAGGCACAGAACCAATAAGGAAAAGGGACATCAACCATAGAAAAGGATTTCTGCAATTGCTGATGGCTTCTTGGTTTGTTCATGTCTGCAAGTAAGAGTTACTTATTTACAAATGATCAGTGATGTTACATTGCTCTTAACAGGCCTAATTATGTTTACTTGTACACCTGTAGTGTAGCATCGGTACAAATTAGCAGAGAATACCGTCCACAGTGTTTTGTTCTTTCTGGATTTTTTGGAATTTTTTTACAAAGTTTTCTCTTACCTGATTCATTCTGTAACGTCCAAAGATGATAATAGCATTTGAATATTGAATAAACAAAAGAATACTTTTCTATTTTCAGAGCTAAAATCTATACAGGCAGCCTATACTGAAAAGAACAGTTTGCTTTTGTCAGTTATACATTGCTCCAATGGTCATACAGTGGCACTCAACTAACTAACGTAGCCCCTACCTTTACGACTCACCTTTCCTTGCAGGAGATAAGACCAGTTCCTGATTCCAGACGTGCACTGAGGTACAGCCCTGTCCTGAGCCCAGCTGCCATCCCAGGTCTCTGGGCTGAGCAGGATGTTGCTGGCATTTCAGCTCCAAGGTTTTTGATTCCCCTAGCCCTAAACCCAACCCTAACCCTACCCTTCTGCACAGTAGATGATAAAAAACTCCCCAGATCAAAATGTATGATGACCTACCACTCCATCCTGAGCCCACCTTCATCTACTTCTCTAGGCAGAGCAGGATTTCAGTGTTACTCCAACTCTGAGGATCTTCCATAACTCTAACTCTAATGCTATATTTCACTCATGTGGATATCAAACCCACCCAGCTGGAAGTGGGTGATGAAACCATCATTATCCCAATCCTCTACCCTAAGCCAAATTCTCATCCTAGCTTTGGGCTGAGCAGGACTTTGCTGGAATTTTGGCTTCATGGGAAAAATTTGCCATTTACTACTTAAACCGTCAATCATTATATAAATGCCTGCTGCAGCACATTTTGTTTCAGTGTACTTTAAATCCCACTTTAAATGAAAAATGTACTTGGGTTGAAATTAATATTTAGACTATATTTTTGCAAGTAGCCCCTATTCTAAATTTGAACATTGTCCTGGTTTCAGCCAGGATAGAGCTGGTTTTCCTCACAGAAGCTAGTGTGAGACTGTGTTTTGGATTTGGGATGAGGAACTGTTGATAATGTGCTGATGTTTTGGGTTGTTGCTGAGCCGTCAAGGACAGTCCAGCTTCTTGTGCTGGCCTGCCAGCGAGCAGGCTGGGGGTGCACGGGGAGCTGGGAGGGGACACAGCCGGGACAGCTGACCCAGACTGGCCAAAGAGATATTCCCTACCATCCGACGTCATGCCCAGTACATAAACTGGAGTTGGCCGGGGGGCGGAAATCGCTGCTCGGGGACGGGCTGTCGATCACGGGGTGGTGAGCAATTTCTGTATTGGGCATCACTTGTTCTTATACATTCCTTTGTTGGTATTATCATTATTGTTCCCTTCTTTCTTTCTGTCCTATTAAACCGTGTTTATCTCAACCCACGAGGTTTTTCCTAATTCTCTCCCCCGTCCCGCTGTGGGAGGGAGAGTGAGCGAGCGGCTGCGTGGTGCTTAGTTGCCGGCTGGGGCTAAACCACGACAAACATTTAAACTCATATCTTCATGTATGGGAGCAAGGTGTTATTTTTCTTCTAGATATAACTAACCTTCAGTAATTGGACACTTATAGTACAGCTTTAACTGTATTTATTATTGTTCTCACCTGAGTAGGTGAAATATTCAGTAAAATACCTGAACCTTAAAGTAATTCTGTGGTTTTGTCCAGGAAGCAAAACTTGTTTGAATACTCAGCCCAAAAGACCAAAATATGGAATATTAATATTTCCTCCTTCTTCTCTCCAATTTCATCTCATAACTACTCATCTTCAGCAGAGCATCCAGGGAGTTCCACCACAGAAGGCTTGTGAAGCCTGGTCTTCTTTTGAGGTGGCTTCTGCCTCTTGCTGGTGAAGCACAGGTGATGTAGCTTGGATTCATGCGAGGAAACTCTTCGTTTGCATCCATGTGGCAAGGCTACTTTTTAGCAGGATTATTTGCAGTCACCATGACCGTGAGGTTGCCTGTCTCACTTTGAGCTCTTGTTCTCCTGCTCTCCAAGGGATGGTGCTGCTGCGGCTGCTGCCTACTGCCTTTTTCTCCGCAAGCAGGTGACCAGCCTGTGGCATGAGACTAGAGAAGGTCTTTTGTAGAGCTGTATTCTCTAGCATGGGTCAAGCGTGGGTATCCTCTTCAGACCCCCACACCTGATCATTCATACCAACTGCGCAATCACAGTGGCTGGCACTCTCTCTGTTGACTGAAAAGGGCGGAATTGGCAGCTGAAAGCAATATTGAGTGGCCGTCAGAGGCCACCACCTGGCTGGCAGGCCATTAACCGGGCTTGTAGCCGGTTTAAACACCTTAGCACCAATCACGTGCTAACTGCTTGGTTTTAAAAAAAAAAAAACACATGGAAGTCACGCCTGAGAGCTGTTATAAAATACTAATTATCTGCAAAACTGAGCTTTTTATGCTAGCTATTTCCCTAGCACCTGCGTGCTTTTTTCCAGAGAGGAAGTTGCAGTTTGCTGGTGCTGGCAGGGTTTTTACAAACAAAGAAACAAATCACTGGGATTTAACTTGTTTAGTAACTTCACATGCAGGTGTCATTCTTGACTGTTTCTTTTACTCTTCATGAAATCATGGTGACACGCAGCAACAGCCCGCTTCTTTCAAGCAGCTGGCTTTCCTTTATGGGGAATTAAATAAGGGCTGAAAAACTTACTATATAAATAAAAAAAAAAAAGTAGGATGATACTTCTAATGTAAGGGAGGGATCCTGGAAGTTTTTTGTTGTCAGCTTTACTGATCTGTGACTTCATGCCCAGCTTTACCTTTTCTGAGACTGGCCTCCTGGTCATTTTCTTACCAGGAGCAGCCTGCACGTTGCAGCATTGTTAAATTTCTTTTTTAAAAGGTTCCTCAGTTCAGCCACTAACTGAATTTGTATCTGGAGGTACAGCAGTACTGACTCCACATGTCAGACAGATGAACCCCCTCCCACCTGTTGTCCCGGCGCTGGGTGACCACCCTCAGAACCAGCCTACCTGGCGAAGCTCAGCCGCAGCACGGTTCCCTTCGCCGAGTCCCAGCAGGTGAATCAGCGCCCGACTGACTGCAATTGCCATTAATAAACTCAGGTGCCTCTTTAAGATCAGCCACCAACCCTCAGCAAGCCACGAGCACCCGAGAGTGCTACAGTCTCCACATGAGGTTTTCGGGGTATCAATCACCAGAAGCAACCTCAGGGCACGGAAGAGTAAATATACTGAGTCAAGACACAGTATGTGGGGACAACATGCCAAACACATGTACTTTGTTAGTACTAAACCATACCAGGCTGTTCAGAGCAGAGCCTTCCAAAACGTTATACAGAACCAGTTCAACGGAATGTGAAAAGATTTCCCCTCCGAGACATCCTAAAAAGCACAGAGGTACCTGCTGCGCTGGCGTGCACGTGTGGCTCATGCCATAGGCAGCAGTGGTAGGAGCTTTCCCTGCTGCTTCAGCTGGCAGTTGCGGTTTTGCTGCTAACAGTGCAATGTGATAGCAATCAGAAAAATCAAATAAAGCTGTCAGGACCTTTTCTTGCTCATCCCATGAGTGCATTTCTTCTCGTGCCCCCCCCCTCCGCCCAATGTCATGTAAGCCATACGGGAGCAGAAATGGCTGGCACAGTCACTGGCTGCTAGTACCTTCTACCCTGACGTTCTTTGGTTTTCTCTTAGGAATCCCTCAGAAAAATTTGAAGAAAAGACATGAGTATGTATACGCCTTTTACTTGCTGTCACCATTACATGTCACCTCTTGGTTAGCCACGCAAAAGGGGAGTCCTTATTCACCTTACCGCATTTTGTAGTGTAGTACCTTCATAGAGAAGCAAAACTTTTAAGCATTTTCTGCTTGATTTATGACAGAGTTTAGCCCATAGGGTCTAACCAGGAGTAAGTCCCTGGGAACAACAGAAGCATTGTATGCAAGGGCTGCCATAAAGCCAGATATCAAAACTGAGCTGAATATGACTACACCACTCTGTGAATGCCACTCTGTGATGTAATGTAGCCATGTCCTCAGAAAGACAGATCTAGACTCTTATGTGGACTTGTACCATACTCTGTGAGAAGCCCAGTGAAAGCCAAGGGAAGTATTTCTACAGCATGACACACTTCCAAAGAATGGAGAAGACAGCAGCTGCAGAAACTGGCTCATAAGCAAGATCAGAGTCAGTTGGTATTGTGAAGCACTGGACACAACGTGCTAAGGACATAAAAACTATGGATACACCAACACAATGTTAATCTGATTAGATGACCTCAGCTCATATTGGTATTTTTCATATTGAAGATAAATATAAAATAAAACAGATAGCAGGATTTCTGCCTAATTAGACTTGTAAAGTGCCATGTACAATTGTAGTACCGTTAAAGCGTATAAGGCATAATATAGTAACATTAACACATGTATATGAGGAGACTGAAATGTGAACACTGAACTGTGCTACAAGACCTCATTTTCTTGTCCAGCCCTGATGTCCTTTTCCAGCTGAGAACAGTACCAGTGTCCAATGTCTGAGAAGAAGTGGAAAGTTTGGATGTGCCTGGGCATGCAATGAGACCTTTTTGCGAAGTGTATTTTCCAGGATTTCAAAACAAACACTGGAGAGGAGTGCAGAGAATTTGGAAAAGCTCGGACTTTAATCATTGCTCTTCTACTTCTCTGGTGTGGCAGCTAATCTGGAAATATGAAAGGAGTCTAATTAACGTAAGGCAAATTGCAGCCTGTGGATCAACTCTGTCCTTAAAGCAAGCTCATTTAATAATAGGATTTACTAAGAGATGTATTTGGCCTTCTGCCTTATCCTGGATCTCTGCATCCCCTGTCTTAAAAAGGCAACAAAGACAAATGTGGCTTACCCATTTCCTGGCTGGTGAGGAACGAACTGGGGAAGTGCCTATGGAATTAAACTCTGCCATTTGTAGAAGGCTGTTGTACTCCTCAAAAACTCATATTTAATTGTTAGCGACACTTCTGACATTTGTTTTCCCTTGTGAGGTAGCCTGGTTAACATATGCATCATCTGTATCATCCTCCTCCAATTCCTCTAAATTAATCTACAAATCTAAATTACACCTCAAAAAACATCTGCCCTAACCTTTGGTCTCATTATTTTAAATATTTTCTTAAATCTCTTCACAAACTCTGCATCTATTGCATTTCCCTTTACCTTCCAAATATTAACCGCTAATTACATTTCTGCTCACCTTTTCCCTTTGCCCCTCAGAACATCTCATTCACAGACATCTCTGCCATTACACACCTCTGCCGTTACTTCCCTGGCTCCTGAGAGGTTACAGCAACCTGGAACTGCCAGTTTAACAACCAGTTTAACACATGGAGCTGTACACTTTGGTGGCTGAGGAGCTGCTGCATGTGCAGCTAAGCCACCCCTTGATAGCCATCAACATCTTGAGGACCAGTAAGGAAAACAACCGAGGGCATTAGCCACTTCAGCTGTTCTTAGTGAGTGCTTATATTGGTGAGTCACCAATAGCAACTGGCTATTTGGGCCATCAGCTCTTCAAAAGTGGTGTGTACTGTATAATGCACTATGCTTGATGCTGTATGTATATATTGTGTGAAAATGGGCATTTTTCAAAGCTGCTGGAGACATTCAGCTAGTCAGCTGCCTTGGTACTGAAATTAATTCAGGTCAGGTGTGCATATCTGGCTTCAGAAAGTTTGGCTAAAAGACCTGCAAAGCGTTTTTTGTAGCTCTTTGAAACAAGAATAAATCCATTTACTCTAAAAGATTAAGTAGATATATTAGTCAGCCAGCTGTCAAAAATTCTTCACAGCAGATATGTCCTGAAATGAGATCATTCAAGTCTCTGAGGATTTTAGCTATGAGAGTTTGTACCAGGAAAGAAATCTAAATCGTAAGTGCCTGTGGCTTTGACCTGATAAATCCCAGGAAAAATCTTCTTACTGAGGAGACAACAGAATGCTATTAAAATGAAAGTCTGTATTTTAAATGTTATTGTATGCCACAAGTCAGATCTGGCAAGTACGCTGTGTCTACAGCCTGGATAGACAGATAATGCAGAATTTCGGTATTTTGCAACGTAACAAATGAAGTGATCCTGATTTCTTTGTTATTTCTTATTGTTTATGTTACCATAGCAATTAGGAACCCAAGTACCTCTATTAAACTGGGCCCTGTACAAAAACAGAAATAAAAGTAATCCTTTTCTCTCCCAAAAGCTTTCTGCCTGTGAAAAGGGACAGTGGATAAAAAAGAGCCAGCCAGACAGTAAATATAACGAAACAATCCCACATGACTTATGCTGGACACAGCAGTTTCCATGATGTTGTCGTCAATCCTTTACAGGTCTCAGAGGAAAAGAAAAAAGCAAACTACAAAGAAACCACCTTTTAAGGAGGAGCCTGAAGGAGAACAAGGAAGAAACCGTGTGGACAACAATGGAGAGCTTCTTACGTGGGAGATGATCAAAGGGGGTAGAAGCTGATGTCAATGCTGAGGAAGAGCCAGCCAGGGAGCTGTAGGTCGTGAAAGGCTTTGAAAGTGAAAGCGGCAGCTTACGTTATGAGGAGAGCTAATGGAGGGATGGGAAGAGAGGTGTGTGATGGTCGAAGCTAGGGAACTGGTCTTCTCTGTAGTACTCGGAGTGGTTATGGTTGAGAGAGATATTGAGTCTTAGCTGACCAATTAAAGGAAACTTGCAGCAACAGTATTGGAACAAAGGAAGAAGCAACTAAAATAGTTCTAGGAGAAAGCAAGGTATTCCCTTCTGAGTCTCTTACTTCAAGTCTGGAGTTTCTGTGTACATCACTGAAAGAGTGATTTTGAATCTGCCACTGCATTATAATGAAACATAATGACACGCAATGTGTCGGGTTTTGTTTGTTTCTTCTTCAGCGATAAGAGTCTGGTTTGGGCATCTCAAGAGAAATATGATCGTTACACAACTGGCGGCCTTAACAGTGAGTAAAAATCTAAAGACTAAAGCAACGTGGTACTTCCATCAAAAAGAGAAAAAATCTTTAGCTGACAGTTTATTTTTTGGATTTGCCATATTTCTGAGCAATCATTTTACTGCAGCCCAACAGACTTGATTCTGAAGAATATTCTGGTGAGAATCCTCCTAGTTTTGCTAGCCAGCTGGAAAAGGTTGTAACGTGCTTTTTTTAATTTTTTTTTTTAATCTATAACCTCCTTGACCTTAAGACTGTGTGTTTGTGTGGGCTTTGTTCACACTGCAACAGAGATGGAAAGGCAGGGCAGACAAAGGCACAGCTGCAAAAGTTGGGTGAAGACGCTACACAGGCACCATTTCAACTTTTTGGGAGGTAACTTACTGCAAAAGCTACAGCTTCAGGCTTATCTCTATCTGGACTCCTTTTTCAGACAAAGAATCTAATTCACAGAAGGCTGAAGGCATGGGACCTATAAGCAGTTTTTGCATCCTACCAGGATCTTTTGTCTAGATTATCAGGAATAAATTGAACTTATTTGAATTGAACATGTTTAGGGGACATGGTGGTGCTGGATTAATGGTTGGACTTGATGATCTTAAAGGTCCTTTCCAACCTAGTGATTCTGTGATTCTGTGAACTAAGGAGTAGAGATGGGACCAGGTAGAAGCCATAGGAAATAGGGTACTCCCTGAAAACATGGACAAGCACGCTTAACTGTACATGCATGAGAAACAGAGCCCTGCACAAAAAGGAAAGCTGGCCTTATTTCTGAAGAAGCTGGTTCTGAAGCACTTAATGTCTCTAACAAGCTATGATGTTCTGCACACCATAAAAAAATGAATTACAGGAATGCTATGTTTTTAAACAGAGAAAGTAAAAGAAGATAAAAAACCCATAGAGTTTATGACCAACCTGTGGCTGAAGGGCCAATTTTGCATTTTGGGATTAGTCAAACCCCTGAGAAGAGACCAGCTCATGACTGGAGTCTGATGTAGACATTCTCCAAGAAACTACCCAAGGAGTCTGTAATATAGAAAAACAAAGTTGAAAATATAAAACTTGTAGTAAAAGCAGGGCATAAACTGAGTTAAAAATGAGCCAAGTCCCAGATCTCATCAGGGCAGCGCATTCTTTGAAGGAGATGGAATGGGGCACCCTGGCAGTAGAGGAAGATTTTGAGAACTTTGTCAAGGAGATAATGCAGTTTTTGAAAGAGTTCAGAGTAGAACTGAGGGAGCCCTCTCTGCTGGGATGCTTATACTCTTCCACTTTCCCTGGAGCAGAAACTCAGAGAGGGGCTTGCAGGCTCCTTGCTCTGGAACCTACAGGTCAAACTGCAAAAAAAACCCCCAAACAAACAGCAAATTGAGGACACCTGTGCTGGTCAAGACCACTAGTTTCATTAAAGACCCATACGAATTGAATGGGTTTCTAAAATGGAGAAGTTTTTCCACTACCTGAGAAGAAGCGACCTGGAGGGAGCTGGTGACAGGTACTTTTGCCACCCATTTTCTTTGCCTGATGTATCCACAGAGGCCTGGCATATGTCCTTAGGAAAAGCAGAGGATATGTTTGTGGACATTCAGAAACTGTTTCTGGACATGCCATTTCCACAGGCTGCGTGTGGGAAGTGATTCACTGGAAAATATAGTAACTTCCTGATTTTGTTGTGGGTGCTAAGGTTTGCGTACATGCTGTTTTCATCCAGCCGGGATGCTGGCAGGGGAGTATGATCAAAGGTTTAGAAGTCTGGATTGATTTTTGGCTCTGAGGCAAAAGCTAAACAAGCAGCTGTAAATTCTGTATTATAAGTATTGTGAATACAGCAAAGAGTACGGGTGAATGACAGAGCAGATTTCAGGGCACTGCCAGTATACTAGCCCCTGTGGGAAAGGAGAGGGGTCGAGGAGTTTTTGGAAGGTGAACCATGCAGCAAACTGTGTGTAATCTAACTATCTGACCAAGAAACCTGAGAATGTCACTGTGCAAACCCATGAACAACGGATACAAATATTAGTATGTTTTTGGGGAAACTGAAGGAATTGCAAATTAAAAATTAAATTGCCAATGGGTATCTCCAAGTGCTACTCTAGTCCTCCTACAATGGAGTGGCTGAAATTAAGGACCTGTTGTTTATGCACAAGGAACACACACCAAAAAAAAAAAAATATTGAATGACTTTATGCAGGTTACAGGACTTTCCATAAACCATTCACTGCTGTTCCCCAACGCTAGCAAGCATGTCCTCTGCATAAGAATACAGAGTCTGTTCTCCTCGGTCCAAACTAATGCCTTCCAAATCAAACACATTTGGGAGTCATCATTGAAGAGGCAGGTTATGTACATGGCTAATGTGATATTATAAACCTCCTCTCCCCAAAACATGATAACAGCCTATATTGGCTAACAGCCTATATTGGCTAACAGCCAAGAATCTTCATGGGCAAAACGCGAACTGGGTGAGGGCTGGGGCAATCACGCAAAGTGCTACCAGGGCTGTTAGCACAGTCGGCTAGACGCAGCACCGTGTTAATTTAAGGGGAAAAGTTCTAGATGCTACGTGGGATTCAGGAATTGTAATATGTAAAGTATACTAAAAGGGTACATCACGGTTATTCAAGAATTTAAAAAGTCAGTGAGTCTTAAGAGAACTTTTATGGGATTCAAGTGACTTAGCTAGAAACCTATTAAGGCTTTTGATGCACGCCAAAATTTGCTAACATCATGAAGAATAAAGGCCAAATAACTGAAACAGCCTGTGTGGGCTGTCATGCAAGCAACACATTTTCTCACAATGGCTGAAGAAAAACCCCATGTAGCTGTTCTGCACTATTCTTAGTACTTCCCTGACATAGCCTTACCAAATGATGTAAAATTGAAGCCAGTGACTGTACTTGGAATACCCATTTCCATGAGAAGTGAATTTTAATACAGACTCTGAGAAAATTAAGAAGTATGACTGTGTGTTATAACTAAGAAGAGTTTAGTTGGCATGAATTAAAGCAGTTTTTGTTGAAATGCACATCTCTATGGATTGATGCTCGTTCCTGTTTCACAGAGCCCATGGACTGGTAGAAAGTAGTACCAGAGTAGCCCACCAAAAAGATCCCCACATCCTACATCCTCTTGGTTACTTTTGTAATTTTGAAGGACGTTTTCACTAAGTCAATTGTTCAAACTTCTCACTGTGGCTGATTAGTTTAGGTGATGACTCAAAAGCACAGCTGATGTGAATTTACCTTGGGACAGACTGAGGAATCCTCTGGACAGCTAGGTTTTCCCAGACATTTCAATGGGAAACTGTGTCACACCACAAATGCTGAAGCAAACAAGACAAGATGAATGCAAAAACGTTGAACAGGGAGAATAGGGGCTTTAGACTATCTTACATGGGCTTAGCCACTAGATCTGACCTGGAGGAGGGAACAGGGCAGCCGTGTCAAGTTTCCAGATGACACCAGATGTGGGGCCCAGTAAGATATGCTGGTAGCAGGACTGCCATTGAGGAGGACATGAGCAGGGGCCAACGTGGAACCCAAGAAATTCGACAAGGGCAAACGTTGAGCCCAGAAGTTGGAAGGCAGGGCCCTGCAGAGATGCATTCTGGGGCTGGCAGCGCTGGGAGGCAGCATGAGGGGGCAGCTCTCAACACTGGTGGGCAGTGAACTGAACCTGTGCCAGCCATGTGCCTGGGCAGCAAATGGGGGCCAGCGGCGCCTGGGGTGGTGTGAGCAGGACACGGCCCCAAGAGCCAGAGGAAGGCAGGGTCTGTCCCCTCTCCTCAGCGCCTGTCAGTCCCTGTCTGGGCACTGCCTCCATTTTGGGTCCCCAACCCAGGAATGACACCGACAAACTGGTGGGAGTTGAGGGGAGCCCATGGAGACAGTGGGGCTGCAGCCCTTGCCCTGTGAGGAGAGGCTGTGGGATGAGGGCTGGTTCAGCCGGGAAGAGGGATGGGAGTCAGTATGGATGGGAGGGGAAGGAGGAGATGCAGCCAGGCTCTTCACAGTTGTGCATGTCGGGAGGGTGAGAGGCAGCAGCATAGCTGAAACAGCAGAAATTCAGAGCTTCCATAGGGAAGAAACGTTTTCCCCACAAGGACAGCCCAGCAGTGGAGCTGGTGCCCAGACAGGTTGTGCTGTCTCCAGCCTTGGAGATTATCAAAGCCCCAACTGCAGAAGGCCCTGAGCAGCGTGGTCTGAGCTCAGACCTGTCTGTGCTTTGAGCAGGGCTTGGAGTGGAGGCCTCCTGTGGCTCCCTCCTGAGTTATCCTGTAACCCTATGAACTACAGCTCTTGGAGCACCCTAGTAGCTCCTGGGCCTTTCTTACCAAAAAAGAGCGAGGGTACCCTTCCATGGCCCTCTGTTGTGGCAGGTTTTGTGGCAGAGGACAGCAGGGCAAGTTGTGGTGGCACAGGAGCCCAGATGAGGCAGGAGCCACTTTGTCCTCTGCAGATGTGTATGAGTGGGCACCTTACTCATATGTGTCCAGGTATTTGATGGTGGAGAACATCAGACGGAACCAGGCTTTTATGGGGGTACCCAGGGACAGGAGCAAGGCAGTGGGCACAAGCTGAAAGACAGGAAAATCCACTGGAACAGAAGGGAGCACGTTTTTAGCGTGACGGGAGGGCTGCACTCCAGCAGGTTGTCCGGAGAGGCGGCGGCGCCTCCATCCTCGAGGGCGCTCCAGCCCCAGCCGCCCCGCCTGGGGCGACCTGCCGGGATTGACCCCGCTCCGAGCCCGGGGTGGGACGGGCCGCCCATCTGGGGTGCCCACGGTCCCTCTCCGCCCCTCCCCTGCCCTCCCGCGGCGGCGGCTCTCCTCCCTGCGCCCCGCCGGGGTGCCGAGGGGCCGCGCTCAGCCCCGCCGCCGCCGCCGCCGCCGCCGCCGCCCCGGGCTCGGCGCGGCCGCGCCCCCGCGCTCCCGACCGCCGCGCCCGCCCGCCCCGCCGCCGCCAGCCCCGGCTCCCCCGGCGCGGAAGATGCTGCGGCTCTGTCTCCTCGCCGCGCACGGTAAGCGGCGGCGGCGGGGGACGCGCCGCCATGCCCCCCGCCCGGGACGCGGGGTGCGCGCTGCTCCGGGGTCGGCGGCGGCCCCCAGCCAGCGGCCCTCGGCCCGGGCGGGCCGTGACCGGGGCTCGCTTATGTCCTTGCAGTTCTGCGGCTCGCCGGGGCGGCCGTGCTCTCCCCCGGGTCGTGCGCCTTTGAGGACAGCGCCTGCGGCTACGAGTGGGACTACGCGCATCTGCCCTGGGCGCTGCATGGGGAAGGTAAGAGCCCTGCAGCCCCCCGGGCATACAGCCCACCCCGGGCATACAGCCCACTCCGGGCGTACAGCCCACCCCGGGCGTACATCTCCCCGCGAGCGTACAGCTCCCCTCGGGGGTATACAGCCCATTCCGGGCGCACAGTCCGCCCCGGGGATACAGCTCCGCCCGGACGTACAGCCCACCGCGCGGGTCCAGCCCACCCGCGGGCGCAGCCGCTGCCTCCGCGCCGGGCACTGCTGCAGCCCGCGGCCGCGGTGGCGGCGCGCAGCGCTCTGCGGGGCGGCAGCCCGGGCCGCCGCTGCCGGCCGGCCGTGCCGCGCCGCTCGGCTGTCCAGGGAGGCCGCCGCCGCCGGGCGACCCTCCCCTGTGCGGCTGCGGTCCCTGGGTGTCAGCTCCCTGGCAGCCGAGCCGCAGGCGCGGCGGGGAGGCGCCCGGCCCCCCGGCGCAGGTCTCTGCGCAGGTTTCAGCGGAGTGCCTCCGAAACGTACTTGCTATTTCCTCCTGTTGGGAAGAGCTGTCTTTTGTCAAATCTGCCGTAGGTAACGTACTCTCTTCCGGGGGGGGGAAAAAAAAAATCTGTCAAATTCCTATTAAGCTGCATTATTGCTTTTTCGAAACAGATACTGGGTTCTACTCTAGAGGTGGGTGCATTTTCAGGGCAGAAGACAATCACTTCTGCAGAAGAGTGTCTGTATAACATGTTCAGTTAAGACTTTTCTCCATTTTAGGGTACCTACAGTTCAACAGGAAAAAGCAATAGTCTTTCAGTAACTTGTGTTATACTAAGACTGACTGCATTGAAAGCGAGAAAAAACTCAGTCACTGGACAGAGCTTCCATGCAACTATAACTCTTGGTCAGTTTTTAGTGTAGATGCCCATTTTTGACAGAATCAATAGGAACGAAGACTAAACAAACAACCCAAACCCAAAGAAACCCACAATATGGTTATAACTGGGTAATAAAATAATTTAATTTTGGTTATGTTTTGGCCACAATGTCATTCATAAAGTGAAAGGAACTATGTGTTTTCACAGTTTTTAAGCTCCAAAACAGGTGCCAAGAATAATGAAGAGGTGAGTACAGATACAAAGAGAGAGACCCCCCTCATCACCCCTCATCAGCGCTCCATTCAAAAGTGGCTGGTCCAGTTTTCTCATTCCACTTGTTACTCTGCTGATAATGAAGCTTTTTTTTCTTTTTTTTTTTCTTTCTGATTCAGTTCTCATATATGCAAAATAAGTCACCTTAATTGTTAATTTCTAGATTAATCATTAGGGTCTGAGAATGTACAAAGAATGCTAACTTAGAAATGCCTGTGAGGATGTCATGGTTAAAATAATTGCTCTTTCTCTTCTTCTTGTTTATTTAAATATACATAGATTTGCTTGTATTTTTTAAGATACTAGTGGAAATTTAGTACCTTCTCTGCTTTCTCAGCTATGCCTCTTAACATCATGCCCCTTTGAGCCGCCTGTCTTGGAAGCAGCACTCCCTCCTTGTGATTAATAGAGAGCTATGTTGTAGTGGTATTGATTCAGCTCCAAGGGACACTGAGATGCTGCGAGTAATACCTGCAGAAATGGGTGTGCATCATGTTGTGCACATCCATGCTACGGTGGTTCAAGAAACAGGGAATTTTGATTGGGTATTTGGATCAGCAGCAGCCTACTTTTTTTTGGCCCACAGAACACTATTTTGATTGTCAAAATTTGGTCACTATTTTAGTTTGATTTTTCTATGTGACCACCATATAGATGGCTACACAGCTTCTGTCATTGCAGATCTTGTTTTTCAGAGATATATAGCTGAACTGTTACACTCTGGGAGGGTATGTGGTATACCAGCTCTCTTAGTGACATAGTTCTGTCAGCATTTCCATTATAAACTGTCTTTTCTGCAGTCTGTATTTTAATCATAGTCCTATGCAAACATTTGTCATACAGTGTATTAGCCTCTTCAGAAATGCATTCATAGAATTGCAACTAAATCTAGTTGAAGATAGTTAATCCAGTTCTATGTAGCAGGTGTGCAAAACCAGTCTTCCTTAGAAGTTCTTTTACTCTTTTATCTAATCCATATTCCTTTTGGCAGCACTGGGCCCTGGTATTTGCAGGTCAGTGTATGTCCATGTGGTAATTTACTGGGACAACAGAGGAAGTTAAGGATGGGAGTGGCAGCTTCGCTTTAAGTTGTTCCACTTCTCCTTGCAGTGCTTCAAAATTGTTTTATTATTTTTAAATATTATTTGTAATACAGAGTTACATGCAGCAAATCTCTTACAGGGATTATCTGACTTGCAGTGCAAGTTCTTTCATCTTATAAATCTCTCAATAGTGTGGTCTTGTGCCAAACTGTCAAGATTATGTAAATATAACCAAAATCCTGCCCAGAAATTTCCACTCCATACTTGAAAGTTTTTTGCCCGGTTGCCAAGGAAGCCAATATCTTCTGAAGGGCCAGGCACAGAAAGGAAATGTGAGGCTAAACTTTGCTTTTGTTTACAGCTGTGCATTCCCACTTACACCAGTAGGTTTCTAAGGTTCAACCACTTTTCTAAATATCTCTAGCTTCTCTTGAGTATTCCAGTAGTTCTGGGATAAGAGATTTTTTTGTGTTTAATTTTAGCATTTTTATAATTGAAAAGATTTTTATTTTTTTTTTTTTTTAGCTGAAGTCTTGATACCTGTAATTGACTGGCATTTTAGGGCTCACTTTAGTCAAGTGCAAAAGGAAAATCAACATGAAAGAGTAAGTGCTAGAATGGATACCTGTTTCACTCTTTGCTGGTTTACTCAAGACTGACAAATCAGGCCCTAACACAGTGGGGGTTTGTAGGATACCAGCTACACAAGAAAGAAATCAGGCATTTTATCGCAATACCTGTCCAGCGGGCCTGTGTTCCCATAAACTTCTGCTTCACTGAAACCCCCTCTAAGCCTCAAGCTCTCTCACATGGCTCTGAATTCAGGAACAGGACCTTCAACTATAATAAACATCAAGGTGCTCTTTTTAGCTGTCAGCTTTTTGAGCCAGTCATCTGCTAACTCAGTGGTCGCATTTTAGAATTGTAATGATTTTTAGCAGACAATCACTGTGTAAAGGAAAATGTAAAATATAGAAACAGCTGAAGATACAAAATTCTTGCGAGCTTACCTATGGCTGAGAAGCACACCAAGCTGAGGTGATGGCCCAGGCTGGGTAAATATAGCATCATGCTTGAGGCAGCATGTTCCCTAATGTGCTGGTTCTGTTTTCAGTGCAAGCTGGGAAATCCCACGCAGTCGTGATGTGCTTCATGAAGTGGGTGTTTGTAGGATACAAACTACACAAGAAACACAGTAATGATGTTGCTCAGGAAAAGACCATCATCAGCTAATACTGGTTCTGAAATCTGATGAGCAACAGATGAATTTGTGTGTGATCAGTGGACCCGTCATAAGATCTGTGTGCTTTAAATGATTTGCTAGTAGACATAAACCAAGCTGTCAACGGTCCGTTTTAACTTCAGAGGTGTAGGCATGCTCCCATAAATACTCTTGCATTCATGATGCCTCTGAACAGATAATTTATTTTAAAAAATCCAGGTATGGAATAGAAGACAAAGATCGAACTCCTTGGACTCAGCTAATGGATGAGAAATTTAGAAAGCAGATCCGTATTCATCACTACTGTGGTACTTAGAGATAGTTGAGGAGCTCAAATACCATGTTGTTTGCCACTAACACCCACAGGCTGGTTAGTATGAGTTCATGTCCAGTTACGTTGCGGTATAAAGCTTTGCAGGTGCATAGTGGCGGGTTTCCACAGGAATTTACTTCTGCGTCAGCATTATATGTGTTGCAAAGGAAAGAGCTGGTTAACTGTAATACATAAAGTCAAACTTTGTATGATAGGATTTCATCAAATTATCTTGATATTTTGTTTACCCAAATTGTCCTGTGCAAATAAATGACCCAAACTGGTCATTTATTTCAGAGGACAGATGTGCTTTGTAAGTAATGATCTTCTTCACAAAGCCGAAGATTAGTATCTTTCTTCACACTTTAAAACAAAGGAAGGTGCTGTCGTAATAGGCAGTAATCCTGAGCAGAGTAATAAATAAAGCCATGTAGACCCACTTGAAACGGGAGTAGGAAACACGGCCTTAAGTCAGTTGCAGCCATTCTGCAGGGTTGCATTTTGGCGTTTTTTTGCTGTCCTCCCAGCACTGTCAAGCACAGAGCCAGCTGTACCCTGACTGTAGGAACATCCTGCTCATAGCGTTATTATAGATAAGTTCCATTAGACGCAGTAACTATGACACATCTTTTTTGTGACTCTGGACAATGTTTAAATTTTTGCCAAGAATAGCTGTACAGCATTTTGTGTGCTTGTGTCTGTGGGTATGTTTTGTTCTCGAATCTGCCATCATTTTAACAGAGACCATTTTAATAGAACTAGAAATGTCAGTTCAAATTTGCACTAATGGAGTATTCTGTGCTGCATCTGCTTGTCTGGAGTTAAGCATTAGATGAGAAGTTTGCCTATTACCACTGCAAGCTGTAGGGAAGAGAGGTTGTGTATATTAGCAACGTGTTCCAAAAAGCAAGTGATCATTGTTAAATGTGCCTATGCGCTGCCAATTGCACTAGACTTGGAGCTATTTTAGTAGTAGTAGCAATGGGTTTTGTACAGTTGCCTCCTTATGACCTTTGCTATTCTGTGGAGTGCTGTCAAGCAACTTTCCATGTTGATCTTCTATAATGAGCTATGTGGCACTGAACTGCTAATGCTGTAACTGGTAGCTGATACAGCCATATGCATCTGGCTCTTGGATGATCATTGGCAGCTTTAAATGCATATTTTTTTGTGTGTTGCTTGCCTTAAAAATTTTGGAATTCTGTGTTACTTCAAATCTCATGTCTCCAAGGATGTATTTTAATAGCATGCATTTCAGAGTTTTTTAATAATGTTTTCTCTTTCTGAAGTTTTCCAAAGGAATTTCTTAAAAAGAAATAGATTTCATTCAGAAGAGTGATGTAATAAATTACGATGTATTTAAAAATACATTAATTTCTTCTCCTTAAAACATGCCTACTTTTTGCTGCTAGTCCAAGACTCTGTTTCTGTGATACACTCAAAATGGGCGTCGATCAGGTAAGAGCTTATGGTAAGCAAGGAACATCACTAACAACAGTGTCAGGCAACTGAAGTTTGTCTCTGGGACATACTTATCATATAGCTACACTTTAAAACGGTTCTAAGATGGAAAATAATTTCAAGAGACAGGACAGCCATCCCAGGGCATCAGATAAGTCAGGCATGAGAGCAGCAGCATAAGGAATCTCAAATCTAAACATGGTCTGCATACCATTTAAATAGCTTGTATTTACAGCTGTGCCATATGACTTAAAACTGACCTCTTTTGACCTCTGCTCTCATCTTGAATGCCACGTCATTTGGTGGTACATGCAGACCAATGAAACAGGTAATCACTGGTGATGCTAAATTTTGTTGCACCGCGAACACAGTTCCATATCTGATATGTGCTGTGTCTTGCTCGGTTACAAACCTACTGGCAGATAGATTGACACATCTGTAGCCTTAGTTTTCTTTCCATCTCTCTGCAGTACTTTCCTGTGCATGGGAAAGTAAGCCATTTGAAAATGTACAAAAGGTATAACACCGCTGGCTTTATCAACCCTAAGATGAGGCAAGTGGTCTCACATGTTTATGGTAACTGCGTAATTGGGAGCGAAGTAGAGTAGTGCAAGGAGACTTGCACCAGCTGGTGCCTAGCTGCAGCAGAACCAGGCTGGCATACCACAATGCTCACGTACTAGCAAGGTTTTCAGCTGATAAATCCACCCTGCTGTGGGAGTTTGGGTCTCCCAAACCTGTAGCCTGGGCATCTCTGCACCAAATGCCATTTGATGGAGTGGAGAAGCCATTAGAACTGGCACACAGTCTGTTTTGCCTTGACCCGTTAATTAAAATGTTTGTCTTCCTGGCCAAAATAATTGCATTCAGAGTGACAACTGTCCTTCCTAGTCACTCCCAAGGGGAAGTTGCTTGCCCAAGTATGACTTCTGTCCTAAGGCTTCTAGGCAATGGTGTTTTTATTGAACTATGCCTAAATTCTGGTTGTTAGCATACCTTTTGCTCATCTTCAGAGGCAGGTCCTGTGCAAAAAAAGATGGCTCTTTGCATTCATGGAGGGCTTCATCAGCAGCTACCTGTGCGTGACACTTTTGATATGTCCTGGCTTTCCATTTGCAGTAGGAGAACAAACGAATCCTAAATTGTTATCAGTGAGTCACTGTATGAGAGATGAGTTTCAAAGCATTCCTTCTCCTCCACAGGATAGTAATGTTCTCAGAAGTGTATTTTCACACACAGCTGTTAGTGATTCGGTGCTTATAGAGTCAACAAGCTATTTTAGTGCATTTTACACTGAGCTGTGGGGGCTGGCCACAAGACAGGGGGAATAGCTGTTGTAAAAGTCATGTTTACTGAATATACCTGCAACTCCTGACAATAGGCTGAACTTTGTTTTGCATGAAAAAAACTGAAAATAGATAATTTACCACTAGAATTTGAAAAAAATGTAAAAAATGTAGGAGAAGAAAAGATTGTTTGGGAGTGGTGGTAGAGGCCAAATCACCTCAGTCAAAAAAACAACTTCCATGTAACCCCAGGGAAAAACTGCTTCCCTCCAAGTAACAACGTTCGTTACTCATTAGTAGGATGGAGCAACTTGTGTGGTTTTCTACCACTGATAAAGCGCTGTAAACCACACTTACTAAAATTTATATTGCAGCTTCACATTTCAAAATGCTGCATGTTTACATGAAAAACTAGCTGTGCATCTGTGTAGCCTTCAGCTCATTTGGACATAGCCTGGGATACCTTTAATTTATAAAGCAACTGTGCGTGTTGGTTGCACAGCCTACCCAGAGGGACTACAGTCGCACCATTGCAGCTTCCACGTGTACACAAGGTGACTGTACCCAGAACTTGCTTGAAAGGCTGCAGGAATTTGGGCATGTCACAGTCAATGCTGGAGGGTGAAGTATGGCTTCCTGCCTGAAATCACAGCTGCTGTGGCTGGCTCTGATGGACATGGATAGGGCCCAGGATTAGGAAATCAGTCCAGCTTTGTGCTGTTATCTTCTCCATTAATAGGAAGTTAAAGAACATGTTTTCAGCTTCTGTTATAAACAGGATGGATACCTTGCAAATATTGTTGAAGTTTGCTAAAATGCAAGTAAAAACATGCAAAATCACTTGCTGAAAACAGCTAGAAATATTTTCAGTTTTCTGAAAAAATGAAAGACTGAAATGAATTGAACTAAAGGTTCTTTTCAGGAATTTCAGGGTGCATGCATGGCATGAGTTTTTATGAGTAAAACTGCTGACAGGCAGTACTTTGTGGTCATTGCACTTATTACACTACATATGTAATCATCCTGAAAATGAGGAGGAGAGACAATTATTTGCCAGTTCATTTTTCTGGAGGGAAGGGAAAGTATTTTCAGCACTGTCGATTTTCAGTATAAATTTTGGTCAAGATCTAATGTGGGCCAAGATCTGTAGTGAGGAAAAATAAGCTTGCACTTGTGCTGAAGGCTGACTAAATACATTTCAGAAGTGTTTCTACTAGTAAAAAAGCCAAAGATTCAAGTCTGATTATTATAGTCCTTCTTCATATGATAACTAAGCCAAAGATTCCTACAATTTTACATAATAATATAGTGCCTGCACTTTAAAAATGGTCGTTGATTAACAGACTCTTTCTTCTACAATATATGGATGTTCCTCCAACACATTTTCTTTGGCAAACGTGGCTGAAGGTCAGGGTATTAGACAACTCTACTAGACTGACTAGTTGTGTTGGTGTACTTTGAACGTTGTTTTAAATAGACATATTCTCTGATAAAGTATGAGCTACATGTTACTAACGCTTTGCTCTGTTCTGAAAACCTTGCAAGTCCTAGTATGAAAATATCCATGAATCGTGGTAATTCTATTTCCATTTGAAATATCAGCCAAAGTCTTTCATGAAACAGAGTCTTCACAGTTTTCAGTTAGCGACCCACTAAAATACTTAAAGAAGCTCTGTTGTGGCTTGATGAGTTTCTTAAATTTGCTGGGCCACAAACTGTATAAAAATGTGGGAAGAGCTGCAGAAATGGAAGGGCAGATTACAGCTGTTGTACACAAAACCAAAGTGAGATGCAAAGTTATCAAAAGGTCATTCTCCAGCTTTCAGTTTCTCTTACTTTTTTGGTGTTACATCACAACAATTGATCAGTATGGTAAGACTGTTGCTGTGTCTTCACTCATGGTTGAACAAAGGCCAAAGCAGGCTTCTGTGTGACAGTGGTACCTAGGGAAATGCTTATTGCATTCAGCTTTGAGCAGACTCATTTGTGGAAGAGTCATGCCTGGAGGGTAAGGAAGCTAGACAATCCTACCTGCTCTGTGAATAAGTAGAACATTTCCCTGTTTTCTGATAATAACATTAAAGATCATGTTTTAATGCACTGTATCTAAGAACAAAGTTTAGATTAACTATGTAAACACTTGTCTTCAATAAAGTTCTAAGTGATCCACAAAATACTTTCTACTTGCAGTAGAAATCCTCAGCTGATGTATAGCTGGGTAAACTAAATTGTCCAGTGTTGTTCCCTGATTCACATGTAGATCCTGCAGTGAACATGTGTCTCCTTTCACAGGGCTGTTTTACACTTGCTGAACCATGTTTCTGCAAGCCTGGAACATAGGTTTTTGCTTTTCAGTACCTATCATGAACATGACTGGAGAAGCCCCTTGAAGAAGGCTGGTGTCGGTAGGTAGGATGAGTGCTCTGTCTGGAATAGGGAACTGTGAAATACAGAAAGGATGGTGATGTTGGTGCCTGGCTATGAGAGTCCAGGCTAGCCTCATATACATATAGGTAGCTGTAAGGCAAAGTCACTGCTGAGGTAAAGTTTTCATGGGTACTGCAAGATTTGTGAGCACTGGAGGGTCCTTTGGGAGCACATTCCATGTTTTTTATGCTGTGGCAAACTGAAGTTCTCCAGTTGTTTTCCATTGTGCTGCAGAAGATTTGCCAGTTCTTCAGGCCGTAGGTTGAGAATAGCAGGGTTGAAGAGAGCCATATGTCTAGGGGCTATAACAGGGGGACACAGATTCTTCGTTGTATGGGGTAGGGAGATGATATGTCCAAGAAATAGTGTGGAAAGGATGAGTGGACAATAGATACTTATCTATGTCCATGTGGCTGTTGGGCCATACCACTAAATCACTCATGAGTCAGTAGTCCTGCCCTCAGGAGAACGTGCCTGAGCCTTTCAGAGTTAAAAAACATGAATTCTTCCTTAATTTATCTTCCTTATATTTTTTTGCAGAGTGATAAGGGTTTGGTTTGTGGGGTTATTTTCTTTGGAAATCAATAATGCTGGCTTTCTGGAGGAGTTATAGAAAACAATTTGACTTTTCCCTGACTCTTTATTTCCTGTTGTGGATGTTGGCAGGTCATGGATGGCACAGCTTTATTGCAGTGACTGGGTATAATAGTATCTCAGCCAGAAAATTTTGGATAGCATTTGGATTTTCTGAGTTGCCTCTGACATGCTTTCTGTGTTCAGACATCTCTTGGTTTGCTTAAGTTCATAAACATGCTGGGAAGCAAACACATAAACACAGTACTGGGTGCTAAGGACTTAATCTAGAAAATCTGAATGGAAGAAAATACAATAGGAAAATCTATTTTGCTTCCCTTTAAAGAAAGGGGTATGTCCCCTCTCATAAAGGAGGTTAGAACTAAAGAGCTTAACCAATGTGTTCTGTATTTAAAAATCTTTCTGAGACAACAGTGATTATTATTATTGGTCTTATTACTATTGATATTTGCAACACTATATTCTTTGAGGTGTAGCTGCTCTGGGAAGGCAAGGCAACTCATGTTGCCGATGGGGAAGGCAACTGCAGCCAGGGTTGGGTGATACAGAAATAGAGCTGTCCTGTGGCATGGCTGCTTTCTCACTGCATGTGTGCTGCAGGTGGACAGTAGAAATGCCCAAAGGCATACTTAAAAACTGTTTTCAAAAATTAATTTGTCTCTTTTGCCACTTTGGTGTATAAAGGCAACTTAGCTGAGATCAGTTTAGAAAGTTCTAAAAATGTGTAGGCTTCTCTTGCTGAAGAGCTACGTGGAAACTTAGCTGCTGAGGCTGTAGCATTATAAGCAATGAGAAGCTGAAGAACAAAGAAAGAGGGCTTCCAGTCTTAATTTGAAACTTTTTCAATATTTTCAGCACCTATTTACGTTTCACATACTTGCATGTTCTGTTTTGGGTTTTTTGTTTGTTTGACTTTCTATACCTGTAAGATCCTCATAGAGAAGCTGATGAAGTATGGGCCTGATGAGCAGAGGTGAAGTGAGGATTGAAAACTGGCTGAATGGTTGGGCCCAGCCCAGAGGGTGGTGATCACTGGAACAAAGTCTAGTTGGAGACCACTCACTAGTGGTGTACCCTAGGGGTCAATACTGGGTCTGATCCTGTTCAACATCCTCATAAATGATCTGGATGATGGGGTAGAGTATACTCTCAGCAAGTTTGATGATGATACAAAACTGAGAGGAGTGACTAATGCATGAAAGGGTCATGCTGGCCTCCAGAGGTACCTCAACAGGATGGAGAAATGGGCTGACAGGAACTCATGAAGTTCAACAAGGAGAAGTGCAAAGTCCTGCACCTGAGGAGGAACAGCCCTATGCCAGAACATATGCTGGGGGCTGCCTAGTTAGAAGGCAGCTTGTCAGAAGAGGACCTGGGAGTCCTGCTGGATACCAAGTTGAACATGAGACAGACAGCAATGTGCCCTTGCAAAGGCGGGTAATGTATCCTGTAATGCTGCATTAGGAGGAGTGTTGCCAGCAGGTCAAGAGCTCAGCACTGGTGAAACCCTATCTGGAGTTCTGTGTCCAGTTCTGGCCTCCCCAGTACAAGAGAGACATGGACATACTGGAGAGACCCCAATGAAGGGTCATGAAGATGATGAAGACATTGGACCATCTCTTCTATGAAGAAAGGCTGCAAGAGCTAGGACTGATCAGCCTGGAGAAAAGAAGGCTTGAGGGGGATCTTATACAAATAAATATAAATACCTGAAGCGAGTGTGCAAAGAGGCTGGAGCCAGGCATTTTTTAGTGGTGCCCAGTGACAAGACCAGAAGCGACAGGCACAAACTGAAACATAGGAGGTTCCCTCTGAACATCAGGAAACACTTTTTCACTGTGAGGGAGTCTGGGAGGTGGTGGAGTCTCCATCCTTGGAGATATTCAAAGGCCATCTGGACATGGCCCTGGGCAACTGGCTCTAGGTGGCTCTGCTTGAGCAGAGGGGTTGGACCAGATGACCTCCAGAGGTCCCTTCCAACCTCAGACATTCTGTGATTCTGTGGTATCTTCACATTTTTGACTGAAAGCTAAGAAAAGCCCTGCTGCAGTGGTCTCTTATAGACATCTCCACCTACAATGAAGAACCTGAGAATTTCTGGTACTTTTTAAGGTAAGAATTAAACAGAAGAGTCACATGTATGTGTACATGTCTGAGTCCATTTATGTATATGCATATATGAAATCTCTGCACCCTCATACAAAGAGAAGAAATGAGAGCTTGTTGTAGGTCCCCTATTAGGTGAAGGATCTCTCAGTTGTTAACAGGATATGAAGAACTTGTTCCTTACCGGTAGTTTTGGGGCTTGATTATCACGTAGCTGAAGTTTTCTAATGCTCATGGCTGCAAGATTTTATGGGAAACAGAAAAGTTAAGATGTAGTGCACTCTGATGCATTTTGCGAAAGCATCTGTTCATAATTTCCTACTTTTTTAGTAATTCCCATTTGAAGACTTCTTGTCTTCGGTGTATGCTGTTTTATATGTGGCTGTTATCCTGAGGAAACTATTTAGCAAAATAGTTCTGCTCCATCTAATCACTCTTGGCAGATCATTTGCAAATGAACCTCCTTGACTGAAAGTACCGTCTCGCAGCTGTTTAGCCAAAGTGAGTTGAGTTCATTTAAGGCCATACGATGGAGTTGACAATAATTGGCATCATTGTTTAGTGGAGTCAGCAGGGAGGCAGATGAATGAATGGCTATGGACTCTGAGTTGCTCTCAGCTCGTCAGAATAGGTTCAGGCAAGTGATGAAACAGACATAGATGTCTGCGCTGTCTGCCTGGCATCTGTTTGGGAAATAGAGGCCTTAATTGTCCCAAGCCATGTATCCCCAAGCTAACTTGCAGTTCATTATTAGTATTTATTACTGTTGTCTGCTCTTAGCAAATCCTCTTCTCTCCTTCCCCCGTGTGCCAGGTGCCTAGTGTAGAGAGAAGTGTATTCCCTGCTTTAAACATGTAGACATTTGTGGCAAGCAGTCACAATAATTTACAAGCCCTAAGTAGGGGCTGGAACCAGAAGACCAGAGACTTGGAGACACATTTCCATGTGTCATGCCATGCTTTACAATCTTACTGAGAGCTTTTTTGTCCCAGGATAACCATATCTGAGTACCCAACTGTCAGGTGATAGCCAGCTTCATCCTATATGATTATGGCAGAACATCAGTGAGAATCTGTAGCAGAGCTGGGATAATGCCATTATTTTTCTATCTACAGTGAGTAATTGGCCATGATAGAGCCCTACAGTTTGGTGCCATCCTCAAGAGTCCTGCAGAAAGTTTACTCAGCACAGGCAGCAAGCGAATGAAGAGCTTTTAGTACTGCTCAGGCTTTGAGCCATAGCTTAAGCAGCAGCATGCTCCCATAGCTGTGAACAAATTTGGAGCTTTCTCAGTAAAACCAGAAGAACAATGGTTATGGTTTTCCTAAGTGTAAACTAATTTGTGATTGTTTAAATTCCTGAGTTCTTTTAAAGGTAAGTAAAGGCTGCCTTGAGTGCTAGAATACAAACGCATACACAGAAGAAAATTGCAAATACAAGCATGCTGGTACCTGGATTTTTAAAGTGTACCAAATATATCAAGAACAAATATGTTTAAGGAAACTGGATTTACTTGATTTTTTTTCCCCCTTACAGGTATGCCTTGGAGACGTGATAATGTCCAGGGCACAAACAATGATAAAATCTGTCAGTATGTAGAATAAAGTCTGTTTACAAGTCCGTGCCAGTATACTGGTTTGCTTAGCATCTGCATCTGCAGCTGCATATTCAGCTTCTCAGTACTTACTGTCAGCAAACCAGTTATTAACATCTTCATATATATTCTTGAAAATACAGCATGTCCAGAGAAGGGCAACAAAGCTGGTGAGGGGTCTGGAGCACAAGTCTCATGGGGAGCAGCTGAGGGAACTGGGGTTGTTCAGTCTGGAGAAAAGGAGACTGAGGGGAGACCTTATCGCCTTATCGCTCTCTACAACTACCTGAAAGGGGGTTGTGGCGACGAGGGTGTTGGTCTCTTCTCCCAAGTAACCAGCGATAGGACGAGAGGAAATGGCCTCAAGTTACGCCAGGGGAGGTTTAGATTGGATATTAGGAAAAATTTCTTTACAGAGAGAGTGGTCAGGCATTGGAACAGGCTGCCCAGGGAGGTGGTGGAGTCACCATCACTGGAAGTGTTCAAAAAATGTGTGGATGTGGCGCTTCAGGACATGGTTAGGGGACATGGTGGTGTTGGGTTGATGGTTGGACTTGGTGATCTTGAAGGTCCTTTCCAACCTTAGTGATTCTGTGATTCTGTGTGAAAACTTACACGTAGCTGTATGAATACTTCATTTTAAGCTGTTACTTATAGTATTTCAAGTAGGGTGACTTGTAACATTTTAAATATGCATACAAGTAGCTAGGCAATGCTAATCTAAGGTGTTACTTTGTATAAGATTAGTTGAATTTTAGTAACAAGCAGGACTTCAAACATTTGAACCTTTACTAGTTTCATTGTAGTCATTGCTTTGCATTTTAATTCTTACAAGGCCTTTTGTAGAGGGATTTCTTTCCTGGCCAAGAATATTCTTGCGCGCTTAAGTGGAAACATGAGAGGATTTATACCAATACCAGATTGTTCTCAAAATATAGTGACTTCCAGTGCTTATTTTAAACTAAATGTCAACCTGGAGAGTTATTAGGGCAGTAACTGTAGTTTGTTTGAAAAAGAAGAGAGCTTTGCACAGTGAAGTTATCATATAAGGAAATGAGATGAGTGGTATGTGTAGTTTGGAGCACCACATGTAGGTAAAAAGCAAAGAGCTGTAATCAGTGTTTGTTTTTATATGAAAAAGCACTCATGAATTTGGAGTAGACTTCACAGCCGGTGGGTGTTGAAACCAAAAATGGAGTCATCAATCACCCTTGACTAGCAGAGGACTCCCATAATCTTTTTCCGTGCTGGGTCAGCTAGATCTTTTTCTGTTAGTCAGCCTTTCCAGAGTCGCTTAGCTTTTTTGTGCTGTTTCTTTTTGATAGACCATTTTGTGTTTTCTGTTAGTTATGCAGCTAGAAGGGAATTTCACTGCTATGCCTTTAGTCAACCTGCAAGTTAGTCCACTATTCTTAAGAGAAGTAACCTAGCTGCTTACTGCAAGATTGCACATAGCACCCACTTGTGAGCTTAAGTATCTGTTTGCTACTCAAGAGAGAGCGAGAAAGTGAGAGAGAAAGGAAGACCTCCAGCTGAAGCCCAGAGCAGTAGAAGTTTCAATGGAAGTCTATGGTTTGAAAATATTCACATGATTCTGTGAAAACAGAAAAAAACACCCTAACCTTTGAAACTTGCTGGAAGATTGAATGGTTGCCTGCTGAACATCTGCACTAGCTGAACCTCCCTCTGAGGCTTTTTGAATTTGGTGATTGTACTATCCTAGTTTGTATAGCATGTGTATGACCTGTATTGTACTGCAGAAAACTCCCTGAGCGGGAAGGATGGTGGTCTGAAGGGTCCTCATAATAATGCATTGCTCTCGCCTGATGGAAGAAGGCAGCCTGCAAGATCTTTTGGAGAGAGATGTTTGCAGGCTGTGCCTGCACAGTGGGTCTGTACATTTTACTGGTGACTCTGCTGACATGCTGCTGAGGAGATTGCATGACGTGCATGGGAAATCTGCTGCAGGGTTTCCATTAGTGCTCCTATGGTCACTGTTACCCACTGCGCAACCTGAAGGCTACAAGAAATACAGCCCTGCAAGGGCAGGATGAGAGTCTGGAGTGATAAGAGATTGTCTCAAGTCGTGAAGGCTTTAGATAGTAAGACCACAGTAAATCTGTTGTGACAGGGATGCTGAAGGAGTCCAGGTCAAACAGGAATTGATACGCAGCATGGAGTTTTTATACTCAGCATGGAGTCATGGCTCTGCTTTTCAACCTCTTTACCTGTTTCAACATTTTATGGAGGTGAATCCCCAAACAACAAACCTTAAAATTTTCCCAGAAAGCTGAGAGAATTATAAAAATTATGAAATACTGAGCCCTCTATCCTATCCGCTTCTGCTGCCCATCCTCTGTAGCTGATGATAACAGCCTTGTGTCAGCAATGAGTCTGCAAGCACCTATAACCAAAGAGCAGTAAGCTGTGAGAGAGGATGGACCTGCTCTGTGACAACTTCAGTAAGCGTCAGAAACGAGCATAAGATGGGTTATTAGGTCCAGACTGTTATTCTGGAGGTGAGTACATTAACTTATTCCCTGGTCACATTCAAATGAAACTGATTACTCCAAGTAATTGACTTTGCTGTTATCTTCAGTGATGACATAATTTTAGTTTTCAATTAACATTAATTAAATTAATTGGTTTTGATATACCAGTTGTAATTAAGTACTCTGTACTAATTGCTTTATTCTTCTATCCCACCAACTTATTGCACAATTGCATTCATATTTAATATCATAGAATCATAGAATGGTTTGGTTTGGAAGGAACCTTCAAAGATCATCTACTCCAATCCCCCTGCCATGGGCAGGGACGTCTTTCACTAGATTGGTTGCTCAAAGTAACATCCAGTCTGACCTTGAACATTTCCAGGATGGAGTACCCACAGCTTCTCTGGGCAACCTGTTCCAGCGCCTCACTACCCTCATTGTAAACAGTTTCTTCCTTATGTCCAACCTAAATCTACCCTCTTTCCATTTAAAACCATCACCCTTTCTCCTGTTACTGGAGGCTCTGGTAAAAAGTATCTCTGCATCTTTCTTACAATCCCCCTTTATATATTGAAAGGCCACAGTAAGGTCTCCCTGGGGCCTTCTCTTCTCCAGGCTGAACAACCGCAACTCTCAGTCTGTCCTCATAGAAGAAGTGCTCCAGCGCTCTCATCATTTTTGTGGCCCTCTTCTGGATCCACTCCAAGAGGTCCATGCCTTTCTTTTGCTGAGGACCCCAGAGCTGGACACAGTACTCCAGGTGGGGTCTTGATGAGAGCAGAGTAGAGGCGGAGAATGACCTCCCTCAACCTTCTGGCCATGCTTCTTTATATACGGCCCAGAATACAATTGGCTTTCTGGGCTGCAAGCGCATGTTGTGGGCTCATGTCCGATTTTTCATCCACCAGCCTCCCTAAGTCCTTCTTGGCAGGGCTGCTCTCAATCCCCTCATCCCCCAGTCTGTACTGATACGGGGGATTGCCTTGACCCAGATGCAGGACCCTGCACTTGGCTTTGTTGAACTTCATGAGGTTTGCACAGGCCCACTTCTCAAGCCTGTCAAGGTCCCTGTGGACGGCATCCTGTCCCTCAAGTGAATCAACAGCACCAGTCTGCATGGTGTCATCTGCAGACTTGCTGAGGATGCACGTAATCCTGCTGCCTATGTCATTGATGAAGATATTAAACAGTACTGATCCCAGTATGGACCCTTGAGGGATACCACTCAGTACTGGTTTCCATTTGAATATTGAGCCATTGATTGTAACTGTCTGGATGTGGCCATCCAGCCAATTCCTTATCCCTTGAGTAGTCCATCCATCCAATCAATATCTCTCTGTATCAAAGATTGTTCTCAATATCTGAGAATTTTCTGAGGTTAACAAATGGCTGCTAGGTTTGAATATCATAATTAATATTTGACTCATCTTGACCAGGCTCTGAATTTTATTGAACCTCATTTTTATATTCAGCTATGCTACCATGTTTCTTTCATAGCTGACACAGAAATACACTACAACAGGTCTGTCTGATGAGTAGAGTTTGGTTGCAGTGGAATTTGCTTTCTGTTTCTTTACATACTTCATTATTAGGATTACATTTGTTTGCATGATCTGTTGCCCAGGTTTTCTTATGTTGTAATTCTATGGCAACACTTGTACTAATACACAATATGGCCATATACAGACTGAAAGCAAAGTTTCAGCTCTCCTGGAGCATTAATTTCAATTAATGTTTATTAAAAGGCCATCCTGAGGCTGAATTCTAGCGACTAACTCTAAGCTGTTGTGGAAGGGCATTCAAAAAGGTGAGGTATGATTTTTTTGAAAATTCAAGCCATTGTGCTACAATGGGAATCTGCTTCGTCATTTCTTCTGCAGAAGAAATAATTATAATGTTAACTAGACACTGTCAAAGTGTGCCCGGGTTGGTTTATCTCACGTTTGTTTTGATATAACCAGGAAGTCCCACAAGAAGGCTAAGCATCTTTTAAAAGTGACTTACAGTTGCTTTTCAGTAAGAAGAAATACTTCAGTAAAGAAACACTATTTCATTGTCCCATCAAATGTCTATGTACCCTTTTGCCCCTGAAAAGAAAGGATATGAATTTCAGAGGGAAAATGTGCCCAGAGGGAAATTTTGATGTTAGGGATTTTGATTTTCTGGATATTCAGCAAATTGAGTAAAGAAGGTAAAGAGCTTGACAGGAGACACTGCACTTACGCAGCGTGCAGGTCACACCAGCAGTAGCGAGCCTGTAGGTGAGTGCCTGGTGGGGAGTGTCTTCATCAGTTTTAACCACAAAAATCAGTCAGTAGGGAATGCGCATGTCCGCCTCAGATCCTGCACCGGAGGACTCCTTTCCTGTCCAAATGAGGTTGCCAGCTGCTTCTTGTGACACGTTTCCGCCATGCCAAAGAAGAAACGTTAAATGCCAAGAGATCTACACAGAGGTGCAGCGGGTTTCGGAGGACTTCTGCCTGTCACCGACCTGCCTGTCTGCAGGCCTCCTTGCCATGTTGCTATTTCTCATCGTCTGGCAGGCAGCCACAGCTTTTGCTTAACATGGGAGATAATTTAGCTTGTGCTTATAGCTTCTATCCAGCGGTCCATTGGCCATGATTAAACAAACTTTTCAGGTGACGCCGTTTTCTTTCCACTTTTCTATCTGATGCAGAATGTAAGCCCTCATATACCACTGAATTACTCGTGGAGGGAGATACAAAGAAGTAACTACAGGTTTACTCTCTCATGAAATAGCTGGGCAGGGTTTGAGCTACGCTGTTAGATCGGTTTTCAGTAAGGCTCTTTGGGTTTAATTTTCTCCTGACTGGTCTTCATGTGGCACGGCGAGATAGAGGAGGAAAGCAGGCTTAAAACTCATTGTATGCTTCCCCTGCTGGCATCAGTCTATATTCTTCTGAAACAGACCTTGGTTCACAGGTCTGAGAACAGCTGGGAAGCAGAGCCTTTTTCCTCCCCAGAGGGCTGCAAGGACAACCTCGGGCATTTCTTGAGGCCAGCTTCCTGACCATTAATACTCCTAGACTTTGCCTCAGGAGTCGGAAGCATAACAAAGAGACAATTTCTTTATTTGCAAAATGTAAAAGACATTGCGGACTTTGATTTCATTTTAAAAGCGGATTTTTAAGAAGCCAGCATGGAAAAAAAAAAATCCCCTGGAAAAGAAAATAAAATAGGCCACTTTTAAAAGCAAGGAAATAACCATCTATATTAATATCCCTGCTTGGTTGCTTTCTTTGTGTTGCATGCTGTATCCCTTGCTCTCTAAAGCATTGCATGCTTTTTTGCTTCTTAAAAATTTACAGAAAATTTAGTTACCTATTTGCATGATGTATTTTATTGATCCCCCCTTCACTAGCATTTTCCATTTTTAATGGGAAAAAAAATATATAGCAAAGTTATGGTTTGCAGTGATCTTGTGAAATTACATTTTCATAAATTCTGAATGCGAAGATTTTTGGCCTTAGATGGTTGTCATATACTACTTTGGCTTGGATCAGCTTCTTGGTGGTGGTAGAGACCAGCCTTTTGAAATTTGGTGTGTGATACCTTGTGTCTTCCTCCCGCAGAACGCCACAGTTACAGGCATACCAGCTCAGTGCTTTGGGTTATTTCAGTATCACGCATTGAAAAGTTGTCTTTTTTTTTTCCAAGTTCCCAACGGTCATAAATATTTCCCTTGTTTTCCAAGATAAAACTTGGCAAGCAGCTACTCTTGTGGCCTAGTTTACTCTCAGCTTTTGAGGTGTGGAGGAGGAGCAGCAGCTCTGGGAGTTTCACCCTTTCTGTGCTGTGGAAGTGGGTCTTTTTCCTGCTCCACAGTAAGGGGAGAGGCTGGGGACCGTGTCAGAAAGTTGCACTGATGAGATGTTTCATGGCAGATGTCTCTTGCGTGTGAGTTGCGGAGCCGCTGGCGATGCTGTATGAGTTTATAGCTTACGAGCAGCAGGAAGACTGGAAAACACAACCCTACACCTTCACTTTTAAGAGACGGGTGGCATGTGTGACATTTGAGCCCAAAATAAAGGTTGTGGAGCTAGTCTCATCACTTATTAGCATTTAACAAAGAGTTAATTGCCTCTGTAATCCCAAAGATGTCCATTGATACTTCTTGGGCGAGTACAACTGCGAGACAGCGAACAAGGAGCTTTCTCCGCACGCAGCACAAGTTTCTGACTCTGCAGGGTAACCGGCAAAACTGCTGGGAATCAGCTGCCGGCACAATTTGAGACTTGAAAACCTGTTTCTTGACACCAGACACACAAGCCATGAGTCGCCGCCGGTGGCCAGCCAGGCGTGCCAGGACTCCAGCCGGCGCTGCCAAGTGCGGAGCGCAGCACTGGGCAGCGCTGGCGAGCCCCCGGCGCGAGCTCCGGGCTCCCGTTCCCTCCCAAAGGCTGCGTCTCTGCAGAAAACACTTTTCCAGCAGAGAATTCGCTGTTCCTGGGGAAACTGTAAACATGCAGAAAATGTGTTGGGACCAGTGCTGAGCGCGTTCATTGACACTGTGTGAACTTCGGTAACACCTTCAAGCATTCCAGCATTTGCCTTGTCTCAAATAACTTCTGAACTATGCTTTAGGGGAAATATGACACTAAAAGGCTGTCTCAGAAAAGCGGGACTATTTAGAAAGACCACACAAAGCTTGGCAGATAGAGCAAAGTTATTTCTGCAGGGTTTATTTTCTGCATAGTTTATTTTTATTTAGGATAAGCATGAGGCACATGCTGCTCAGTTGGGCTTGTCTGTCGGTACAGTCGATGCCACAACCAGCTCAGGCAGTCCTCCACGCTGAAAAATGGCAACAGGGACTGAGAGGATGCGGGAGGGAGTATCTCAGTCTGCTTGTTTTACACTTGGTTCTTCCCTGCGTGTCTGTCTGTGACCACCATCGGGTACTGACAGCCAGCTGGGAGGATGCGGGGTCAGGTCTGCTGGGGGCTTTTGGGGTCCTTTCATTACATTCGGAGCAATAAATTGGGGTGCATGTTTTCAAGGGAATCGCTCCCTGTGGATAGTGAGGTTTGGCTGCCCAATTGCACTAAGGTAAATTAATCTTAATGGGGTTTTATGGATTTACCTAAACTTCATTAACGTCTGTGTGATCATCCTGGGATATTTAGGATGTAAAGTAAGTAGAACGTGGCCTAATGGCCTTAATAATCTGGTAGGGAAAAAAAAATACAAAAAATCTAACGAGGGCTCATAAACTCTTAATACTTTGGAAAGTTTTGACAAGCTTTTACTTACTTTGGCACTGAAATGGGAGTCAGCATATCCTGAAGGAAACAGTGTCATGAACTGGCATGGTCAGATTGATAGATTTTTTCCAATGACCAGTTTATATCTCAAGTGCTATTTCTGTCTTGATAAATGTGTTTTGTAGCTCAATCAGGGTATGCTAAATGCCTTTGCAAGTAAACGCCTGAGGATAATACTGGATATTCACTGGAATGATGTTGCAGTAAGTGCTAAAATTTGCCAAAAGTTTCAGTAGCTTTTAACTTCCAAAGTTATCTAGAAAAAAAAAAAAGGAAATATTTTGGGCCTGTGTTAAGAATAAAGTCTGAGCATTTGCGATGACAAGTGTCCCTGGGCAGCTGGGGAGCGTGTGAAGGGGCTGCCTGAAGGAATTTGTTTGTTAACCATTGCTTAGTGAGGGGAAGCAGAGAGGCCACCATGACGTGACGGATGTGTGAAGAGTGGACGGGGCCAGACAGGGCAGAGCCCTGTGCATATGCTGGGTGACATCCGATGGCCTGAGATGAATTCAGATGTATAAGGTGGTTCACTGACTTGGACTCAGTCCCAAAGAAGAATTTGACTGGCTCTTTTAATTAAAATCACAAAGCCCAGGAAAGCTAGAAGTATCAAAACTCGATTACTATCAGCAATTAGATACCTTGTGGAAAGAAAAATATTGGTTCCTAAATCTCCTAAATGCCTAAACATTCATAACATTCATTGGCATCCATTTCTTCCTGTTCCCTTAGCCTGGAGTTTGCACAAGGAGGTGTCTTTTGCTTTCAATACCAAGTGATCCTTACAAACTATTGTACCATGGAGCATGGATATTTATAATTTGAAGTGTACTTTCTTTCTTGAAGGGAAGAGGCAGGAAGCTGGATGCAGTATACTTGAATGAAAAATCCTTTGGCAAACATCTCTGGACACAGGGGATTTGATACTAATGAATGTGATGGTACAACAGGTTGCGCAAATTGCAAATGTAGATTTCAGGATTAAATGTACAACTACTTTCCATTCCCCTAAAATGTGTGTGAGATGTTTTAGAAGTTACAGTTACCTAACCTGGGGCTAGTCTGATAAACCCTTGAAAAAGCCACTCTCCAGTTTTGTGGACTTTGGCTCAGTCTGTCTGTACACACTCACACACGTCCTCAGCTGCTACCAGCCGCCTGCCAGGCAGGAATGATGTACAGCTCTGCAAGTCTAGAAGCATCCCTGGTAAATTGAAGCTGACAGTGCTGATCTTTGAAGTGACTAACTGCCTTATGCAGTTTTGCAGAGCTCCAGGAAATATTAGCCATGGTCCTGGTGGTTGTGATGTTCAACATCAATAAATGTGTTCATTGGCTGCAGGTTTTGTGGTTGCAGATGCTGAATCTTCACCGTTGCATGCTCCTGGTCCAGGATGAAGCTTGCTGGAGCAGAAGATGAGTCACTGTGGCTGCTTTCTCGCCGAGAGTGGATTACTCGAGAGTGGCCATTGAGTAAACACAGCAGCAGCTAAGGGGCTGTTGCAGCAGCAGCCAGTGACAGACAAGTTACGAGACAGCAACCTCCGACAACTTTTGGAAACTGATGGTGTGGCTAGTCTGATACCCTTAGGTGACCTTCTACCAGGTTACTGCTGGCACCCATCAGGTTCTGGTTAGCTCACCTGTAAGCACTTTCTCTAGCCAGCTATTTCGGGACACAGATAGAAATATGTGCCTTGTCTGTTAGCAGTTCTGTTTGTATTTTGTGAGGTGAGATCTCTGATCAGCCTACCATGAACCTGCCAGTCATCCTAATGATCCTGGTATAAAAAAAAAACCAGTACAAAACCACCAAGCTTATGGAAAGCAGCAAGCTGAACTCACAGGAGTTCAACTTCTGAAGCCAGTGAAAACAAATAAATTTTTCAAATGTTTTGAAACCAAATAATATTTCAGTCTATGTAGGACCTAGGGCTCAGGTGAGTATCAGAGTAAATGTAATTTATGTAGGCCAAGCACATTTATAACTTTCCTTGGAGGGACAAGGCTCATGGGCAAAGGTTACATTTTATTAGTTGATCTGATGTAGCTGGGAGAGACAGACAAGCGCTTAGGCAGATGAGTTGTTTTTTGGGGTAATGCAGTAGGCCAAGTGATTTGGCAGACGCAGAGAGAGCAGATCCATGCAGTAGAAAAGATTTGCTTTTATAATCTTTCACTGTGTGCATCCCTGTGGTTTGCAGATGCACTCCAGAAAGCTGCCGGTTGAGGGTTTTTGATTTCCTCGAGGGCAGTGTTGCAGGCTGGCCCAGGACCCCCCGCACGCTGAGACCCTGCTCCCTTGTGCACCTAAGCCAAGTCATGCTGGGCAGATGTCTGTTCTTGCTTGCCCCAGCTCCAAGGCTCGCTTGTCCTCTCCCTCCCGGGGCCACTGCTTGCTGTGACTGGAGTCTTCCCACTTCCCTGCCTGAGTGCAGGTTTGCTGAGATGGTGAGCGCCACAGGCTTTTAGTTTAACCCCTTTGGAGCATACCAAGGAAGTTTGTCAACCAGGAAGTCTTTGCTCTTGAAGCACAAAAGCATGTTCTTCCAGATTAAATGGAAATCCTGACATGTATCAATCAAATCAGGGTTGGTTGGGTTGGGGTATCTCTTTCTTCTCTCTCAAACTCTTACTCCCTGTGGTTGTGCTTGTCCCTCTGATCTGAGCAGAAGTGTAACCTCAGAAACCCCCTCGCTTAAAGCACAAGGAGAAGTCCCCTGTCTCACAGTCTGGCTCACCGACTTCCTTGTGTTGGTTCCCCTGTGGGTTACGGGTCAACAGTTTGGTCTGGGTTGCAAATCTGATGGACTTTTCATCAAAAAAGTGCCAAAGCTGTGTGGACTGTGGATGGGTAGGTTTGCCTTGGGCAGGCTGAGGTGTGCTCAGCACATAATGCAAAGCAGAGCTCGTGATATGTTACAGGCATACTCCACCACATCACCCCATGTGCATCTGCATAAATAAATGAAAGGAGCAGTGAACAAAGTAAACAGGCAACACAGTGCAAGGGAATACTATAGAAGTGAAATCTCGTGTTCTTTTGCTGAAGGAGGGCAGCCCTGTGATGTGCTCAGCCAGGACAAGCAGCTGTGCTGGAAGAGCTATCCCAGGGCTTTCCCCTGTGTGGCTGATCCTGGTGGAAACATCATAGAGCAAGGGGATGGAGCTACTAATGAAAGAGATGAGCACTGTGAACAAATAGATGCCTGATCATTTCTACTTTATCTGTTTTTTATCTTTAATATTCCCTCTGTACTGGGGACAATGGAAACCAATTTAGGATGCCAAAGAATAAAGAAGAGGCTTTTCTGAATTATTTCCAGTTCAGAAATTCACAGCAGAGATTCTTGTGCCTCCAAACCTTATCTACGTCCTGCCCAAGTATACCAGCTAATAGAAATCACAGAGAGGGCTTTTTGAAAGAGCTGTTACAAGGACAACCAGAGATACAGGAGAAGAACCCGGCACCCTTTGTGTCAGCAGACAAAAAGTTGTCAAAATTATGTAATGAACAGCGTGAAAAGGCAAACCGAGTGGTCTGAACAACAGCTCACTGGGACTGATGGGTTGGCTGGAACAAGCAGGAAGAAAACTTGAAAAGTGTAAAAAAAATCAGTGAGGTCATTGTGAAAGAAAACAAACCCACATGCTTGTGTTTGGAACAAACAGACAGTCTGATATAATTGGTGCATGATGTAAGGATCTTGGGACTTCAAGAGGGAGAGCAAGGAGAGGACCCGGCTGTTGCCAAAAAGCTCTTACAAACTCAAGCATCCCCAGTGCAATGGAGCAATTTCTCTAAATCAGAAACAGAAAACGTCAGCGCAAGCTGTCCGTTCGCCAGGCTCCCACAGGCGCGCGGACGGATCGAGGCTGGGAGGCATTGCCAGCGCAGTGGTAGCTGCGGCCAGATGCCGCAGTCGCAGAGTGTTTCAGGGCTAATTCTATGGCTCTTACGCTTTTTGACAGGCTTGCTAACAGCTGTATTTCTGCACTTTCCGGGGCAGGGGGTGTGCAGGGAGCAAAGGACAGGGCAGGGTGTGGGGCTGGTAGTTAATCCAAGCCCCCAGCTGGGAAAGGAGCCTTTGAAGATTCATCCCCCAGGAACTGGGAAACATGAGCTCCGTGGTGGCCCTGGCAAACGAAGGGTCAAATGATAAATTTCAGTCCCTGGAGGGAGACGCGGTTTGCGAAGGACGGGAGCAGGAGGGGAAGCTGCCGGGGTTGCTCCTGTTGTCTGGGCTGTCCGTCCAGCAGGAGGAAGGTGCGCGGCTGCCTGGGTGAGCGGCCTGTGGGCTCATCGCCCGAGGCTGCGCTCTTCTAGGAGACGCTTTTGTTTTCTGTAAATACTACTCAGCTTTGTGGAAGTTGCCTGGAAACTCTGTTGTTCCCGCCAGAAGAAGCTGAGTAGCACAGGGGCAGATTTAGCGGGGTCCTGAGGTGCCCTCCCTGCCTGGGCAGTGAGGGGGGGTCGGGCAGCTGGCAATCCCAGCACAGTATCGTGGCCCAGGTGAACTATTTGTGCAGGCTTTTGTGTGTTTGATGGATGTGGGGATTTCTTTTACTTTCTTTACGGAATTGTAGGGCAAAGCCTTTCTCTCCAACTGAAAAGTCACTTTTTCATGCTATTTTTTGCTCTCCCAAGACACTGCCTAAAAATTTTTTTAAAAAAACCCACCTCATCCTCCAACTCTTCCTCTTCCCTTTTTTTCCCCAAAAAGCCTTGCCAAAATGCATGGTGACTCTTCCTGATTAGAGGAAGAACCTTCTTCAGAAAACCTCAACTTTTTGTAGATAAGACAACTACAATGTTGATCCACACGGTTCTGTTTTTCAAGACAAAATCTCAGAAAAAAATGTCCACTTTAGTTGAAACGTTTCTTTTCTACTGAAAAGAAATTGAATGAAAAGTGGAGTGTTGAGTCTGAAGCTTTCCTATCCGGTGCCACAAGACTTCTCCTAGGTTCACCCAAAATCTCCTATGGAGTAGCTGGTAGAATTTCTGTGTTCTTAACTAACTCTAAATCTTCATCTAGACCTCATCTGTATCCAGGGATTGCTTCCATGTGCAAGCTTCATTTGCAAAATGATGTCTCTCTGGCTGTATCGTTAATATTTTTAGCTAACTTTTCCTGAAGATGTAAGAAGGCTTAATATGTCCTAAAAAATGAACTGCCTTGCTGCCTTTTTTTTTTTTTGGCAGTAGAATATTTTAAAAAATCTCTAAAGCCACGGCCCAAAATCTAGACACTGAGATCCCAGAGAAGGTATCAGTAGATCAATTTTTGTTCTAGGAAACCCAGGTAATATTGTTCCCTCTTTCTGTAAGGCAAGTACACAGAAAATGCAAATGTGATTGGCAACTTTAAGACATTTCTTGCAAATTTTCTGTATAAATAAGTGCCTAATCAAATGTAAACTCCCTGCCTTTTTCTGCTTCATATTTCCATAATACTGTTTCTCTTGGAGCTCACTGCTTATATGCAGTTTTTCTTGTAAAGCTGCACTATTGCTGAACTAAGCGAACAGCTGTGTCAGATATAAACCCCACATAGGGTCTAACATGTCTGTGGTTACCCTTCCAAATTTTTACAGAGGAAATATATCATTGAAAAGCTAACTAGTAATTATAGTTATCCCAGTTGGGGTTTTTTTCATTTTGTCAATGGAATTTGGTTTAGTTTATTAGCCAGTGTCTGGCATTTCGTCTTGTTAGTGTTATTTACAGAGAAAGCAATCTGCACTGTTTTTGCACTGTTTTTGGGAAAAAGTACTATTGCTGGTCTCAACCCCCCTTCCCCTAAGCCATTGATATAATCACTGCTGACTGATGTATTGATGCCTATTTGGTAAGTAAATGGAAAAAAAAAAATAAATATAGATTTGGAAAGTTTGGGTGAATGACTCACAGAGTTAATGTATCACCAACTGTAATTGAGAGAGACTCTGTACAGAACTGCTTATTAGAGCAGCAAGATGAGAGACATGCATACAGAAGAATTTTAAAGACCTCGTTTTGTGAGTGTTACCACCGCAACGCGTAGTTGCATTGAGGAGTGATAGGTTTGAAACACTGGGTCCTAATCCCTCCTGGCCTCAATATTTCGCTTGGTCAGGGAGGAATGTAAAATGAATGCATGCTTGGTCCTGTACAACTTGGTTCAACTGTCAAGGAGAAATCTGAACTTACACAGTAGGTAAAAAGTCATTATGGGAACATGGGTAAAAAGTGCATTACTCGGCAGCCTGAGTAGTGAGTGAGTCGTGAGGGAAATACACCTGAGAGTCCCCTTCCTCCCACCTCTTCTCCTTGGTGCTTGCCTTCACCAGAGAACTGCTAGCTGTTAGCAGTCAAAGGTAGTCAGTGGTCCCTGGCTTTTGTTGTCTGTGAAGAAGCCTGTATGGTGTCTTCACCATAATGGCAAAACCCCAAGCCATTCCCTAAAAGTTGACAGGAAGTGCAGCTTTCCTGTATTTGCGCAATCCCTTGTACTGCTTAGGGCTGCCATCGAGCCCCGGAGCAAGCAATTGCCAGAAACTGTATGCTTGTGTTTCTGCGTCATCAGGCTTTTCCGTGCTTTTTGTGACTGCCTCTCTTTTGCTTTCCTGTGATTTTGAAGCACAGCCCTCTCTTGACGACTTCTGAATGACTGCTGTGAATTAAGTGCTATGGGCATTTGGAGGAGGAGGATTTTGAAGAGAAAAACTGGGTGGCATGCTGCAAAATGAAGCTGCATGTTACATTTTTAATGAGCGACTTCAAGGCTACAGCACTGTGCATTCATCAGCTTCTCCACAGACTGCTAAATGTCCTTCTGCTACTCCCACAGGCAAGCGTGGAAAGTTGTCTGCTACTTTACTCCGAGGAACTCTCTCTTCGCATTGATTTGCCCTCACAATTACTCTGTGTCAGTCCCCGAGGTCTGCGTGGTGAGACCTTCCTTTCTGCAGCAGGGGCAGACGCCGTCGCTGTTACTGAAATGCAGTTCAGCGTAAAGGCCATTTAGTCAATGCCAGCATTCATTTGGAATTTAACATTAGCATTTTCTCTGCCTGATACTGCAAAGTGCCAGGCTCCGCGATTCGCATTTAAACTTACACATAAAGTTCTCTTGCCAGTGCTCCCATTGATTTCAGTGGAGCCAACCACATGTTTAAAACTTCCAGAAGATGCTGAAATGATTAGCAGGTTGGTGGTAAGCGCACTCCATTTCTGGACACTCAACAAACAGGTCAAATTAATCTTTTTTTAAAAAGCAACCAAAAAAAGAGAGTTTGTGATCTTTGCTCTCGTATCGTGGGGAGTCAGACCAAGTGAGAGCAAGCATACAGCAAACAGAGTTTTTTGTACAAGCAGTACAGGTTTGCTGGACAAACAGTCAGGTTTATAGTAACATAATCATCCTGACTTGAAACTCTAAGAGGTTTTCTTTCTCTTTTAAATCACTATTTTTATAGAAGAACCTTAGTCTACTTATAATTAAGTCTTAAAGCCAGACAGCTATTTAAGCCTCGTAGCTGGTAATTTGAGGTCTTCATGTGAATGTGTTTTCCTATGTCGACACTGATTTATTTCTGGAAAAAAAAGGATGAATATTATAAGAAGGCTCTGTTGCCTATGGGGTTTCTTATGAAGTGCAGATGAAAATAGGGCTGAAATCTAAACTGAAATTGCCAGGCATGGATTCTGAATTGCAGGTTTCTTTGTAAGAAAAATGATCCAAATTCAGACTAGCCTGAAAATACAGATTCTTCATCTGAACTGGATATTGCCACTTATGTCAATTAAAAACAAATGTGTGAGAAGCATTCAGCTTCTGATAGAGCCTTGGTGATTCCCCTCTGTCCTTCATGCATGTGAAAAAACATGCATACCTTGGACTAGCACATGCCAGCAAATAAATGCTGTGCATGCTAACTCTTGTGAACTAACTGGATGTCTGTATGCAAGTGGATGTTTTATGCACTCACATTTTATGTAGTGGCAGATTAAGCATTTGGCAGGCACATTAGATGCCTATTTTTAAATACTTATTCCTGTGTTTATTTTTCTTTCATATGCTGCTGGAGTAACTAGTACTTAACCAGTGATTTTGTATATTCCTCCAAGAGACTAACACCAGGCACAGTAGATATGAAGAGAAATTATGGTAAGAGGCAAAAAAAATTCCATTCCCTAAAAAGGGAAAGAAAATGCAGCTTTTCTGTATTCATACAGCCTCTTATACTGCTTAGGGCTGTATCTACCCCCTAAGTAAGTAGCAATCATTTATCTTACATCTGTTAAACAAAAGTGTAGAGTACAAGTGGGTTGCTGTGCACAGCGTCTGCAGGTGGGAGAGGGAGCAGATGCAGGGGGATGCTGTAACATGCACTGCCCAAGGAATCGGGTGTTGTCAGAGCTGCTGCCCGCTCCTGGCATATTCCTGGGGCCGAATGGGAGACGACTTTGGGAACCCCGTAGACCAGATCTGTACCTGCTCTTTGCCTTGGGCGGGAGGGGGGTGGTGGTGGTGGCGACTGTCCCTGCAGATGATTTTTTTCACATTGGAGAGAATACTTTTGAAAAGGCAGTAGGGGAGCTCCTAGGAAGCAACCCCAGGGTGGCTTGGTAGAGTTGGAGGGTTCAGGCAGGATTTGGGAGGGGAGGGCGTGCCTCAAAGGCAAGCAATATATTTAACATCATTCCAACTGCTGATGTGTCCGAGTTAAGTAAGTCTGAGTTAAGCCTGCATATGTGTGGGAACTGAGACAAGCTCTGTGGTCAAGTTAAACGAGATTAAAGAAGAAGAAACATGTGCTCTGGGGATACTAAGGAGGGTAGGTGTGATGTGCTGCTGGGTGAAGGACTGACTTGGCACAGTCCCTGACAGCTCTTACGACTCTTGCTTGCAGCCTGGGTGCTGAACATTAGTATCAGGAGTGGAATTTGTCTGATATACATTGCCACTAGGTTGTTTTGGTGTTTTTGTTTTTTTTTTTTTAATTTTCTTTCTCTCTCTGTTTCACTTGTTTCTGGCATTGCATTCCAGGTTTCTGTGACTCCTGTACCCCATTTTAGTCTCCTGATCTTGGTTTTGATGTATTAGTAAAATCCCCAGGACCCAGCTTCTCTTTCACTGTGATTTATTTACTGTTGCCTCCTTTTTCTACCTGTTGTTTCTTTGGCATTTTTTTGTCTTCCTCGTGCATTTTAGGTTTGTCATCGTATCCTTTCTTTTGTTTTTGTAGAGAAGGTTATGTTTTAGGCTGTGCTCCTAAAATATCCATCCAAAGGGTAATTTTGAAATAATCCCATTGAGACTGCTGATATGTTTAAATGTACCTTTATATTTAGCACTTCTTTGAATCAGCAGATTCATACATGTTAGTTCTACTACTTAAGAGCGTCTTTCTAGTTTTCTTCTTTGAAACCAGAAATGCTTTAGAAGTTTTTGGCTGCAATGTGTTTTTTATGTATTATTTTAAAATCTGAATTACAAAAAAAAAAAAGTTTTGGTCTGCAAAACAACTAAATGTTCCCGCAGCATGTTCCTGCTTGTGTAAATTATCTTGTCAGTCAAATCATCTGTCTACAGATACCAGTTCTAGAGGGCAATACTTGCTTAATAATCTGCGTTACACTGATACAACATCTTCCTCTGAAGATTTCCAATAATTTTAAAACTGGGATTAAAAATGCTGTGAGGCGCACGAAGTGACATTTGTGTGGGTGCAGCGGGATATCAAGAGGTTCCATGACTTGCTTAACAAATGAGTGGCAGTCTCAACCTCCTGACCTACCCCCAGAACAACCGTTCCTATCTACGTAAGTGCTTTTGTCTAGGGATGCAAAAGCCAAGCCTCTGACATTTGTTATTCTGCTGCGTGTCTGTTCCCAGGACATTACATTTCTGTGGACACATCTTACGAGGGTGAGAAAGCAGTGCTCTCCAGCCCTGAGCTGTACTCTGAGGAGTGGAGCTGTGTCAGGCTGATCTACCAGATAGCAACGGCTATGCAGACTTCGCCTGATCCTGCCAGGCTCAACCTGTACCTGAGGAAGGAGGGAGAGAGCTTTGATCGTTTGCTGTGGTCAGCCAAGGAGCCTTCAGATAGCTGGCTCATCGCTAGCTTAGATTTAACGAACAGCACAAAGAAGTACAAGGTAAGCCCGGTTGTAGAAGATGCCACAGGCTTTTGTGGCGCACGTGTCGGGGTGTACGGGCCGCTTTTCGAATATTTCCGCCCTGGGCCCTATTCTTGGCCTTCAGCGGGAGGGCTGGCGGCGCGTGCGTCGGTCAGCCCCTCTGTCCCTAAAATCAGTGAGCAGAGGCGGCTCGGGGCAGGCCTCCGGCGCTCTTCCTGGCGCACGCGTGGCGCGGCTCGCAGGCAAGCGCGGCCGGCTGAGCCGTGCGGCGAGGATGCCTGACCCATGGCAGCCCGGCGGAGCTGCTGGCGTCCTGCAGCAGGTACGGCACCTCCCAGGTCTTGGGCCTGCAGCTGCGCGCGCTCCTCGCTGTCCTCCGTGCCCTCCTGGCAGGAGTCAGAAGCGGAGGGGAGAGTGTTTCTACCCAAACCCCAGCACATCGCACCTCTCACAATGATGTCCTGTATAGTCACAGCTGAGGGAATCTGGAGTCCCGTACTCTTACGTGAAGTGTGGGAATTTCTGGTCTTGTCTCATGGTCCTTCAGAGTGCCTTCTGCCCTCGAGGAAGGACACGGACTCCGTCTTTAGGGCATCCTACCAAGCTCCTCCAGCAAAAGCACCTCTCCTGACTGTAAGGATGATGAGCCCCCGACATGTGTTTGATTTGTTCTCCTGTTTAAATATCCAGGGTGATAATGGAAATACTGAAACCTAAAATTTACAGTTTGGTTTGTATTGTGCAGATTGTACTGGAAGGTGAAATGGGACAGGATAAATCCGCCAGTATAGCAGTTTTCGAAATAAAAATAACTCCTGGATACTGTATTGGTAAGTACTGTCTGCTCAGCTCCCATATTCTCTGTATAGAAAAAAATGCCTTGTTGGCAGTTTTAAAACTGAATTAAAGGCCTGGATTTAGGAAAAAAAAAAAAAGGCTTTTTTCTTATTAAAAAGTAGGCTGCCATATTCAATATAGATATTTTTAAGCTAAGGTTGTGCATACTAATATGTGTTTTTATTCAACCATCTCTGTGAGATATATATAGACATTTCACATATGATAATTCATTCTAAAGCTATTTATTGTTCAAGCAGGAAATTTTCGCAAAACTAGACTACTGCAAATATTGGACATAACAGCTGCGACGTTATTTCAGCTATCTGCCTGCTCATGCTTCCTTACAGCGGCATCTTCCAGGTTGCAGAGTGAAAACTGTGTTGATATTTACACGTACTGCTATTTCCTCATTACATTTGCCAAAAGCCGCTAATGAAGTTCAAAAATTTCAGTGGCTAGCAGGCTGGGAGACCTTTTCATTTCTGGGGAGCTCTGGTGGAGTCCAACTGAATTGTCAGGATTCTTTGGCCCTGTGAAGGAAACAATGCGATCGCATTACCACTATGAAATACTAGTCCTGCTTTGCTTCTAGCCATCCCTGATTTACAAGTGGAGGTTCTGCTCTGACTATCTAATATTCTGAAGTGGTATATTTTAAATCTTATTTTATTTGCTTCTAAATTACAGCAGTCCTATATTGCCAAATAGTGAAAAGATAGATTGGACCAAACAGGATGGAAATGAGAATTTTATCAAAAACTGATCAAAAATTGTGGCCAAGTTTGCTTCCATTTAGTATAAGCTGTTAAGTGCTGTGTCTGGTTTTATAAATACAGTGTTATCACCTGCACTGACATATGTAAAATGAGGCCAGTACTTAGCAATAGCCTCTCTTCCAGTTTCTGTAATGAAAACGTGTGCACTTAGCTGGTGATGTCTGCAATTGCAGAATGTGACTTTGAAGAAAATCATCTTTGTGGCTTCGTGAACCGCTGGAACCCCAACGTCAACTGGTTTGTTGGTGGAGGGAATATTCGCAATTCTCAGTCTATTCTGCCCAAAGACCACACACTTAACAGTGAACTGGGTAAGCAACAAATGTAAAACAGAAGTATAGTGGAAAATTTGAGTCTGTGATCCATGTATGACTCTTAGACTGCAAATCATTATGTGATTTCTTTCTTTTCTCCTGGCATTGGGTTGGGTAAGAATGATTTATGTGAAAAAAAGGGCTTAGAAAAAGATGGAGAATTTGCAGAAGTTCACGCAAAGCTTCCTCTAAGCTTTGTATTAGGGTTGTTATGCCCTTTTCTAGGCTTCAGAATTACTCAAAATAATGATAAAATTTTGGACAGAGACGGGGAAAATGAATCTTTCTGTGGATTCTAAAAGTATGGGCCACAATAATTTTAAAAATCTTGTACTGCTGCTCTGTACATCTGGCAGGGATTTTCTTTCCAGTGGCTATTGGGAGAGTTGAGCAGGAAAGCTAAGGGACTGAAAACATGTTTGGAGAATCTTGTGTTAAACTGCACAGTTTAGGAGTTTTCTTTCTTTCAGTCAAATTTGGTGCTGTTAATACAGTCCGTAGGAAGCAGAATGCAGTACAGATTCAAAGGATTTTCAGCACTTGCCCTGTATGAAATACTTGACCCAGCCACCTTGTTGAGAGGAGAACATTTTACATAGTCAAAGAGAAGGGCTGGGGGATATCTTAGCCTTTGACGTAGTGTTGCACGAGGTGTTGCAGCAGGTGACGGTCAGGAGATCTGGCTGCTCTAGCACACTGCGCATCTCAGACAACACGACGCTTGTGATGGTGCAAGGAATCACATCATGGCAAGCGAGGTTGATCCTCTTTCCTTAACTCACGCCGCTGTGCCTTTTTATTTACCTCACAATTGTGTGAGTTGAGTACAGAGTGTCGGTCTGGCCCTGCATCACCCCACGGCACCTAAATGCTGGTAAAATTTTGATGGAAGTTTAACTCACCACAACTTCAACAGCAGACAGTGGCTCTACTTATTAAATAAAGTACTGTATGTCATAGGAAACGCTGCCAACTGGGAGGGATCTGTTTTCTTGTAGCCACAGTGTTTCTTTTTCACATCAAACCCTCACTGCTGACCATTGACTGAGAAGACCCCAAAAAGCCAAAAGTCACAGAAGAGCCTTCTTTTTGCAAGAATTGTGCTGCAAAGGTACATCAGCCAGGGACATCATAATTAAGCTATGAAATGTGGTAAAACTGCAGAGCAGAAATGAAGCCCAGAACTTCTCAGGCAAGTACCGCTGAAGTGTCACCAGTTCCCTGGCAGTGGGCAGGCTGGAGGAAAACCACAGCCAAGCAAGCCCTTTCCCCTCCTTTCACCGGAGTGAAGTGAGAAGTGGTATCTCCAGGTTTGAGAACTCTATTAGCTAATTAACATAGTGGTGTAGATGCAAACCTAATGGCACAGTGTGCAGTGTCCATGCTGAAATACCCTGTCAGTTTGACACTTTATTCTCCTCTAAGTTTTCTACTTGTGAAGAACCATTTTTCCATTCATCAACTGCTACTGCCTGATGCTGTGTTGCTGGGAGTGGTAGAAGAAAAACTAAAGATGCACAGCATATCTATGCACATAGATGCATCATCTTTAAATCAAGATAGCTCTCCCAAAATCAAAATTTGAGAAGCTGTACCCTTTGACAATCCTGAAGTCATATTGGCTGGGAGTCTACTCATTTTTAATGCATTTTTCTGTTTATTAACATAATATCAATCACAGAATTATTAAGGTTGGAAAAGACCTTTGAGACCATCAAGTCCAACCACCAACCCAACACCACCATGCCCACTAAATCATGTCCTGAAGTGCCACGTCTACACATTTTTTGAACACTTCCATTGATGGTGACTCCACCACTTCCCTGGGCAGCCTGTTCCAATGCTTGACCACTCTCTCAGTAAATGAATTTTTCTTAATATCCGATCTAAACCACCCCTCGCACAACTTGAGGCCATTTCCTCTTGTCCTCTCGCTAGTTACTTGGGAGAAAAAAACAATATCCACTTCACTACAACCTCCTTTCAGGTAGCTGCAGAGATCGGTAAGAGTGTGATTTATCTCCCAAAAATCTTTTAAGGATTTTACAAAAGAACAGTCTATTCAGTAAAGATAAAATATTTAGAAAATCCTAGATAGACTGAGCAGAATTATACAAGCAATGAAATATGCAGAATAAAGGTTATTTGGCAGTTCATTCATCAGTAAATGAACTGCTGAGTAAAACATGTGAGGAAACATATGGCTTATAGTCTTGTTCATTTACTTGGGTTGCCTCAGAAAAAGTTGCACTTGGAAAAAGACTAAATACTATACTGAGCTGTTGGGAGGCAGGGAATTTACTCACTTGTAACACATTTTTCCATTTATGAATGGCTCCCAAAATTCAGAGAGTTTATTACTTTCTTCAATATAAAGGTCTCAAGTAAAGACTTAAGAAAAAGCTGAGACTGACTGTTTCTAAGTGGTATCTTAGCCAAACAACTGTGGGTTGTACATAAGAGGAAAGGAGAAAAAAAAAAAATCTCTTAGAATTACTAAAATTTCCTAGGAATCAGCCATTGTTGTCCAGGTCGTAGAGATACATGTCTAGTCCCTGCACATCTCCTGATACTTCTGTTAAGTGGTTTCCTTTAAAGAGCATCCTTATACCAAGTTTCTTTTATACTTTCAGGTCACTACATGTATGTGGACTCTGTTTACGTCAAACATTTCCAGGAAGTGGCCCAGCTAATCTCACCAAAGACCACTGCCCCAATGTCTGGCTGCTTATCTTTTTATTATCAACTTAAGCAGGAGAGTAGCATTGTATTTACCGTTTACTTGAGAGACACAAGTGGCTTTTATGAAGAGATCTGGAAGACAGACAGTGCACTGAGCATGGACTGGGCACTAGCAGAAGTTGACTTCAATGCGCCGTACCCCATGGAGGTAAAGCAATCGTTCCTGCACAGTCCAGCTATGACTTCCAGGTTGCATCAGTCATCAGGGCCGACTCGGGCCAAGTCAGGAACGTGGCAGTGGCCATCCAGTATCTGTAAGATGGTTATAAAGATGCTGGTGATCTGTTGTTTCCTTTGTCTACTGCATAAGGGTCAAGGAGGAATCACTTTCCATACTGGTGCTTGATTTGCAGCAAAGATGAAGTCAGGTGGTGAAGTGCTTGAATAGAATACCTTGGGAGGTTGTAGAGTCCTACTAGTGTTAGGTCTTTCAGTTCCTACTAAATAATGTCAATGTTCTCTCAGTTCCAAATTTCTGTGACTCAGTGATCCATTTTTGAGGATGCTGAGTATCATAAAATAATGCATGCCTCCCACTGCAGAAGAAAAATTTAAAGAAATATTTGAGCTCTATTCTCTACCTTATACATTCCTGCAATTCAGTCCTTCTGTGCTTTCACGAGATAGAGTCCAAACTTGGGTCATAAGAGTACAGTAGTCCTTAGATGTGAAAGCCAGTTTTCTGTGGTTACTGTAGTGAACTTCAAGAGCATCAGAAAGAAATTGAATTTTTTATTCCCTAGCGTTTACTGAAAAAAACCCCCAAACCTTAGAAGACTGGAATAAACATGTTACATATATATATAAGTGTGTATAAAAATATATATATACACACACATACACATATATATGTATAAAAATGTGTGTATGGGTGTATATATATGGTATATCTGCATAAATACATCATATCTTTATATATATGTAAAATATACATTCTTATATCCCATACATACATAAATATCTTAGAAGACTGGAAGAAACAGTGTATATGTATTATATACGCACATATATACTTGCATGTATGCAAACATATGATATATATTTTACACATATATATGTAATTGTTATATACATATGTACTCTCTCCCTATATATATACTCCTAATACTAGGATGACAAATAAATCGCCTTTCATTCTACGTGCTTTAACTCCACATAATAACATAATAATAATAACAAATAACATAAGTTATTTGTTAATTCACCGTAAACCTGCAGATTTTCAGAAATTATTAGGGGTAAAGGTAATTTTCATCAGATGTTACATAGTCCTTTTATATTCTGGAAAGTCAGTGACCAAGTCATCCATTTGAATTGTCAGACTTAAAATGGTATGGGAAAGATTAGATCTGATAAGGTCTCATAATACTGAATGGTAAGTGAATTACTTATTCAATAAATACAAAGTAATATGTAACAGGAAAAACAGTCCTAGTGCTATAGACAGAAACTAATTAATGATCACTTAGAGCTTGGCATTACTGTGGTTAGTGTTGTGAAATATCCTCTTAGTTCTTAGTGGCATTCATAAAAACATCTGTAATGTTGGAAACTATACTGGAATAAACAGCAAAACAGAGGATGTCGTACCACTGGATGAATGCACAAGGGTACCCCTGGGCTGAGCAGAGTATATAACTGCAACCCTCTCAGTGAGAAAAGAATATCCTAGAAGTACAAGAGGAAGGTAGGGATAATCAAAAGTATGGAGGAATTACGTTAATGAAATAACAGTTTTCAGCCCATTAAAAAAATTACTGAAGTAGAATACTATAGAGGTTCATAAAAATCATGAATGACAGAAAAGATTAACTGCTCCCTTTTTCTCATAATTTATGATGCTCTTCCAAATTCTTAATTACCAAGTAGCAGCTTTAAAATAAACCAAAGGGAGTATTTTTTCCTGCATCACATAACTGTAGAACTCACCTCCATGGCATACTATGGATCCCATTATTCTGATCAGTTCACAACCTGATTAGACAAATTAATGGGAAAGAAGGAATCCATCAGCAATGCAATGTGAGGGAACTTGTCATTGTCTTAAGTTCTTTCTGTAGGTCACCTCTGTGGGAAACAAGACTGAGGGCTAGGTGGGTCTTTATTCTACTCCAGGAATTTTTATGTAATCCAACACAGTCATTATTTTAGAGATCATTTATACAAATAAGATTAAACCTTGCATATAATTTCTTCAGTTACTTCAAGAGGGTCTTCCTCTGTTTCATCTGGCTAAAGGAGATTGCTAAAGATTCTTTCACAGCGCTCCTAGTTTGGCTCCCATCCCTAGGCGAGACATCACAGGCATTGCTTTCACTGAATAGGATCTCACTCTGGAAGCATTTGTCCTCATATCCTTGTTTTGTCCCTGGGGTTGCCTTGTGATTCAGGCCTTTTCTCAAAGTTTTCCTGTAACTCAAAGCTTTGATACTTAAGAGAAATTTTAATACACTTCCTCAAGAGTTATGGACTGTCCTCCACTTACTTGAGGAAATGATGTCCCTTGGGAATGAACATTGTTTGATTTTTGTGGTAAACAAAACACAGCGATAGCTTTTTTCTGGTTCTTATCTTAACTGATGTTTTTAAAGGAAATCTTCCCTGCCAGCTGATGCCAAGGCATGGGCTTCAGTGTCTGAGGATGTTTAGAGAAAATAGTAAAAACTTAGTGCTGTAACTGCAGGGTAGTCCACACAGTTTGTTTTTAGCTCTTGATGCAGATAGATTCTAGATACAGTAATAATTAGGGAGCTTTGGAGTTATAGTCAATACAGACCGACGACCCTGAATACTGGCTTTGTAGGATATCATGACAGTAGCCTTACTGCATCTTTAAAACTGATGCTTCATAAAGCAGCAGAAGAGCTATGTTCACCTTGATTTTTCCTTGACCTTGAATGGGCAAAGATCTGTTTCCAGGATCAGGCTCTGACTTATATCTCTAATAAGTGATATAATTTAATTTGTCCCAACACCTGCAGCATTGTTTGAGATGCCCTGGAGTCTGTCTGGGACATACGATCAGAACTGTGTAATACGAATATGTGTACCAAAATTATTGTTGTGTATATGGTAGATGCATAACAAAAAATTATCATTTCCAGGTAATATTTGAAGTTGCTTTCAATAGTGCCAAGGGAGGTTACGTTGCCCTTGATGACATTTCTTTCTCTCCAGTTTACTGCAGCAATCAGACAGGTATGAGTTCTTATTTCTATTTACCTCCCTTGTTTTCCCCCTTTGCTTTGCCCCTCTTGAACCATCTGGCAGTACTGGCAATATTTGGTAGCAATGAGCACATGCTACCTTCTCAACTGACCAGTGCCATTGGGCTCCTCTTCCTCCTGGTGACAAAAAAGCAGATAAACACTAATGCCATTCATTTGATCCAGAAACCAGTCTTTAAAGCTTCCTCCCCAAAGACCTTGCCTCAGGGATCTGCAACCAGAGAGCTGGACTGAATGCTGTATTTGCATCACCCCAGCTTTTGAACAAACTACCACTTGCAGGCCTGTTACAGAAAGAGAGGAAGATTTCCCCAGGTGTGACGGTATGAGGAAGAAAACGTCCTGGGCTTTTTATTATTGCCGATGTAGGGTGTATGTTCTTCTGTGACACATGCCCTGAGGTCTTCTTCAGAGCCAAAACAGGAGCCTTGCCTTCCTGTCTTCACTCCTCTGGGAGGTATTATTTATCTCAGAGAGGAGCATGTCTGTCAGGATTTTGTTAAGTTTTCACAGCAGCAGAAGTCAGCTGAATCCACCTGAATCCTCTGCTGTAGAGGCACCTGGGATGAAGGACTGACTTTGTCATTTGTGAATGCCACCTCTTAAGTAGCTGTGTCCTGGTTGCTTGAGTTTTAATGTAGCACTAAGCAATAGTCAAAAGTAGATTACTGGTTTCCCACTGAGCCCATCCATCCTTTTGGTCACAAGTTTGAATTTTTGGCTAATGTTTTGAAGTGATCAAGGAAAAAAGAGATTTTTTTTTTTTTGCCCTTTTTAATCTGCTTGGAGTCTTTGCTAGCTTTTACCTACACTGCTCACGTATCAACAGGAGGTGTATTCCAGATTATTAATCCATGACTCTTGACTGAGTAAATCTAGTTGTTCCATTAACTCCTCAATGCCTGTTCTGTTTTTGCTTTGTTTTGCAACAAAAATCCAGAATTATGTTTGCAGTACCCCTTGGATTGGAGCTGTGTGCTCATCTGTGTCCTCCATTTTAATTTGCAGATAGTTTCTATGTGTTGAGGTATGGGACGAATTTTACAGTGTTTTCTGCCCTAACCTTGATCTAGTCACGCTATCACAACCCAAATTCAGATCTACTCTGATTGGTAAATTTGATAGGTTCAGCTAGAGCTTTGACTACTAACTCTGACTTTGAAGTTTCGGGGGTTTTTTTCTGAGAGAAAAAAAAGGTTTGAGAAATGAATGCCAATCATTTGCTTTATATTTTGTTGAACTACAACAAATCTGGTTAATCCTTCAGATTTATCTCCTACTTCCATCTTCAGTTGTTTCGAGTACAGATGTTAAAAAGCAGGAGATCTTCATTCTACTTGCAGTCAGCCATAGCAGTGTATATAACAGCATCAAGTTTTTTCCTTATTTTTCCGGACGTTTTGGTCAACAAAGGTCTCAATGTTAGCCAAACAGAGGGAAAAGGTACCAGAGTATTAAACTTGCTCACCAAAGGATGAATCTTTAATGCTGCCTGGACCTGGTAGTGCTCCAACTGTGTTTTCTTTAGCTGGGAATGCAGAATGGGGGGCTCGTTTTTCTCTGTAGGCAGGGGCAGTGCTTAGATCTGGCTTATTTGAAGCTGAAAAGACCACAGGCATGTCACCAATGCCAAAATTTTGCTTCTCCTGAAGCTGATCGCCTGTGTCCCTGCCCTTGCTGGAAAGCCCCTCTTTGCCTCCATGCCGAAAGGTCATGTGTGCTGCTGTAGAGCGATGCTTACAGGGTCCTGACTCCTGACGTAGCCAAAAATCGCATGATGGCTCTGGGTCGTGTCCCTCCTTCCCCCAGCATCTGGTACAAGTGACTGATGAGGCTTTTAAAGAAGCAGAAATGTTTTACATAAAAGCACCCGTGCACCAGGGGGATTTTTTCAGACGGAAGCAAATCCTGACCCATGAACTCCACCTCACAGGTCTCAGCTTTTAATCAGCGTCACTATAAATGGTGCAGCTTTCCTTGCTGCAGTGCTAAAATGCGTGAGGCATAGCTCCAGCGGTCAGTAGCCATGAGGTGGTACATGAACCAAAAGCTCTTTGGCTTACATACTTACAGCATGCGTACGCACACACACATTATACGTGACTACAAAAGGTTTTTTTTAAAAACTGCTTTTTAAAATAATATTAAATGTTGATGTTAGAAAGATATCCCCTTGGAAACTGAAATGAAAATATGACACCCATGCACACACGCACACTCACACCTATTTTGTCCAAATACCTTTCAAATGAAGAAGGAGGATGAAAACAAATCGTCTGAATGTCTTTGTGTGTTATATCCCGAAGGAGGAATCTTATCTTAATATCTGTAGCTTGTTTATATTTTATAGAGGCCGTGAAGGAGGTTTCCTCCCAGCTCCAGCACACATATAAGAAAATAACACCCATTTGTGACCAAAAATTGATAGCTTGATCCCATTGTGATTGACATATGTGTAACATCTTTGCACATGCTCATCTTCTGTAATGCAAAGAAGGAGGAAACAGAGTACACTTTGGCATCCTTGTGCTTCAAATACCTATGCTTATTATACTGTGAGCTTCCTAACAGAACATATGCATCTATCATTTAGGAACTCCTTTCAATCCTGCTGAGGCAGGCTGCAATTTTGAGGAAGATCTGTGTAACTTCTACCAGGATCCCAAAGACGGCCCAGGATGGAGCAGAGTGAAGGTGAAGCGTAACGTGTACAGAGCAGGAGATCACACTACCGGATTCGGTAAATCAAAACTTTTCACTACAAGAGTCAAACTGCATATAAAGGTTAACCTGTTGTATCATTGTTCTCCCTGTTAAATATTGTCAGCAGCACACTCACTAGATTGCCTCACTGCAACTCCCTGCCATTAAAAATCAGCGTACACTGCTCTGTCCTAGCTGGGACTCTGACTGTGCCACACATAGAGGGAGATGGTCACCTATTGAATAGTCATGCACGGCTGTAAATCAGAGTAGCTTCACTATACTGAACTGTAGTCACTGAAGGGATGATGCCACAAAAATATGCAAGCAAATATAATACTACCATAATGGAGAAATGGTGGGCTCTTAGCACTTCCAGGCTTAGGATAGTTGGCATTTTTAAGGGTAAACTGTGAAATCTTGTGTAGTGAAGCCATGTAGTGAAAGGCCTGCTAATAAGTTCTGAAACTCACACATCTCTTTGCGTAGAGTATTCACGGTCCTTAATAGTCTGTGCTAAAGTCTCACCTCTTTATACTTGGTGCAGGGAATAATAGGTCCTGTGCCCCATCCTTCATTCTTTGGTCTGAGAGGAGTGCCCTTGAAACAGCCAGGTTTCCAGTGAGGCCAGCAGGCCAGAGAATTTTTCAGTGTAAATTTGAAAAATGCTTATTTCTGGTAACTTAGCCACGTGCCAGTTCAGCTTGAAGCAGCTGGGAAACTTTTAGAAAAATTCTTATTTCCTTTCAAACAGAGTGTGATAATTTGTTTCCTGCCAGTAGAAATTGTTTTTATACCTACAGTCTGATGCAATAATGGATGCTGCTTTAATAGCAAATCAGCTGTGCTAATTGTGTATTAGAAATACTCAATAATTGTGCTGTCTTGCAGGTTATTACTTGTTGGCAAACACAAAGTTTACATCACAGCCTGGATACATTGGACGTCTGTATGGCCCGACCCTGCCAGGAAACTTGCAGTTTTGTCTGCGTTTTTATTATGCCTTATATGGGTTTTTCAAAATGAGTGGTACTCTTGCTGTTTATATCTTTGAGGAGAATCATGTTGTTCAAGAGAAAATCTGGTCCGTCTTGGACTCTCCAAAGGGAGTTTGGACTCAAGCGGAAATCTCCTTCAAAAAGCCTATGCCTTGCAAGGTAAGAGCCAACTCTTCAAATCTGCTGAACTCTGGATGGAGATTTTCCTTGCTTTCTCCTCCCAGGGTTCTGTATTATCTGGGGATTAATCCTAAATCAGCTATAACTGCAAAGTGAAATAGAGTTCCCCAGGCAGTACAGCAGGGAGTGGAGCATTTCTTCGCAGCCCGGCTCTCATAGGAGCCCTGATAAAGGGACTTTGTAGCAGGGACGGGGCAGCGTTGCCCTGGTGTCCTCGACCGTAGTCACAGTATTTGTGGAGACTTCACGCAAGAGCTCTAATGGTAGCCTGTTGCATCTTGGTTTCTCAGGTTCCACGTTCCCTCATTTTTGTTTGTTTGTTTCCTGTGTGGTTTGCATCACCGTACTCAATTAAAGTTTTTAATTAATCTAAACAGTCAATATTGGTAAATTCTGGTCAAAATGGGGAGCTGATCCTCCTTCGCTAAACTCAACCACTGGATTAAAATATGAAACCAGAAGTCAGTGTAATTTAGAGCAATGGGCTTGAAGTTTTTGCAATGTTTGGTTAGAGAGGTCACTTTGTTATCTCAGCAGGTTAATAAGAATAACTAATATTTCACATCACCTCCTCAGTAAGTCCTCAAGCTGCTGTTATGCCTCACCTCCACTCTTTTTACAAAGACTGACTTTTATGCAAATCTGTGTAGGCACTACTTCTGCAGTTATCCTGATTTCTGTAAAGGGTTTTCACTATTTATGAGTCACCTAAGGAGGAACAGATGGATTACTATCTGACGACACTGAGAAAAATCCATCTTTTTTTCACAGTGTGATAGCACTATGAACATATGCAAGAAAGCTTGTCTTGTAACAAGGTATTTCTAAATTACAAACATCTTAAGCATTTTCCCCACTACAAAGTAGTTATTGAAATTGCAGTAGTTACTGAGTTTAACTCTTCTTGAAAAAAAAAGTGTTTTTCTTAGAAATAAATACCTTGTAAAAGAAGAAGTTCACTAAAAAAAAAAGTCGCTTAACTGTGTTAAAAGGGAAATTTACGCTGAAAATGTCATTCTTAATTCTTGGCTAGTGTTCTCTCTCGGTTATCCGATAGCTTAAAAAATTGATGGAATTTTACTGTACATATTTTTTATGCATAAAACATAATAGAATTTCTAATTCCCTTTCAGCTGATATAAAAAAAGAATTTTATTACTGCCCAGCAAGTGCATGATAGAAAAGCTTCTTACAGTATCATCCCAAAATATTTGCAGAAAAGTATTTTTCTCTTTTTGTAAAGCATTAAAAGGTATTTGAAAAGGCAAAGTTAAAACATACATTTGCCATCTCCTGTTTACGTATTTCTTTATTACTTCTGAGAAGGTTCAGTAGCTTGTGTAGCGTAATACACTGTATGAGTGGTGATGACAGCTGAGCATGACTGTTAGAAATGGTTTATAGCTTGGAGGTGGCAGTTTTTTTAGCATCTGACATTTACATGGAAAATCTTTTCCAATATGAATTTATGAAGAACTATTTTTATCTTTTCCTAGAAGTTAGGGTATCTAAAACATTTGTGAAGAAGCTTGCCTGGGATGGAAAGCTTTTCGTGAATTGCGGCTGTCTGCAGTTACAGCCTGTCCGTAGGCAGTAACAGATGGGGACGGCAGCACAGAGGAGAATAAAGAAGGGAAGGGAATATCCTTGCTGCTTCTGAGCCCAAAGGCTTCCCTCTGCACGAGGGAAGAAACCCCGAGCTCTGCAGCAAGAGGGTTTGCTGGCCTCTGGCAATTCTCAAAAACCTTCAGTGGGTCCTTCAGGCTCTTGTGATGGGAAAGACTTCTTTCCCATGGAAGCAAGTTGCAAAATGTTTCTGTTGAGGAGGCATTCCTCAAATATCACAAAAAGTGAGATTTATTGGGCTCTACAGAACTCTGCATGTGTTCAGCATATCATAATTCAGACATTCATTAGCCAAATAACTATGTATTTGCTGGGGGTGGGGCGGGTGTGAAGTGATGATATGTGAGAGGTGGTAGATACCTTCCCTGGAAACATTCCAGGTCAGGTGGGACGGGGCTCTGAGCAACCTGATCTAGTTGAAGATGGCCCTGCTCATTGCGGGGTGGTTGGACTAGATGGCCTTTGAAGGTCCCTTTCAATCCAAACTATTCTATGATTCTATTCAATGAAATTTTACCTTAGCCTTGTCTTAAACCTATTCCATCACCGTGTCTTTTTTCCTGGATTGGAAGATTAATTTAGGTTTAGAGTAGGGATTAAGTTGCAGTTTTGCATATGTAGTAGATGCCATGGGTACATAATAAATAGTGCACAAGATATAATGTGCTGAACGTTGTATAATGGTCTTACAGTTTTCATGATGGCTGTGTATGTATATACACCATCAATTTATCCAGTTTTCTGTAGACAAATAGTACATGGAAGACAATGAGTGAAGGTCTGAAGTGTGTCAACATGGAAAAGTATATCAAGATATGTTTACGGCTGAGAAGACATTATACAAAAGACAACTGATGCTAGAGTTTAAGCATGTGTCTGCTTGCCATAAGGCAAGGGAGAAAAAGTGGCGTAGTTACAGGTTTTCTGCTTGTAATATTCACAAGCAGGCTTGAATGAAGTTGCACAGTGAACCAAGTTCTGGCCTTTCCTTGCAATCTCATGCCCAACTCTTCAACCTTAATACTTTTTAAAAGTCTTTTCATGCTTTATTTTGTTTGTTCCTTCTTTTCCAAGCCAACAGAAGGAAATGAAGGAGCATGGTGTGGCATTGTATAAACACTTAGGTTAGTTATCTGTAAAGGTGTGTCTGCCTAGGACCTAGTGAAATAGGTGACAAGGAACATGCATTTCAATGGCCGTCTTCAGTGTAGGCCAGTGTTGGACATGCATCAGAGCACATTTTGCCTGACAGCGAGGAGTGGAGGGAACCTGCAAGTCAGGGACTACCCTTCGGAGGCTCTGGAGGGAGACAGTATAGAGAAACAGGAGAGAAACAAGTTCACTGAAGCTTGACCTGTCTTATCCTGTCTCCTCAAACCTGTCCTTGCATTTCTTGCCTACTCACTGATGTGTCTTTGTCTTATCTATCCTGCCCTATAAGCAGCAAACCCCCTGCCATTCGCCATCTCACTCCTGGCTCCTCAGCTCTGGACAGTCCATTTTTTTTCCCTCTAATCCTGTCCATGTCCCAGTCTGTTTGCCCTGCTTGTCCCATTTCTTACAAATTTTAGTTTTTCAAAAACTAATGACTTGACAGAAAAGACAGTTCTGGCACAAAGATGAAACACTGACACATTTCATGTACCTACTCCAAAGGCTAGGAGTGCCCAAGCTTTTCAAAGAATTTTTTTAATAGGGGCAAAGGAAAACCTTTTTTCCTAGCCTTGTTCTTGGAAATGATGGAACTGTTTTGGCTTAAATATTCCAAAACAAGCCTGAAGCAAGGACCTAGCATGGAAAGTCTGAGCTGAAATCATTGTGTCTTGGCAATGTTATAAGCAAGTGAAAAACAGTCTTTTAATGGAGTGAGGTGGTCTTAAAATAAGATAGGGCTACCACCTTCCCTCTAATACAGATGTGGTGGCTATGTGGCTATCATATTGTTTTCTGAGGTGGATCATGTCTAGGCTTGGATGATAACGAGTTGTAGGCATGCACAGTAGTTTGGCTGATCAAGTTCTTGGTTACTGGGTGTGACTTGTATATTGGGTCAGTGCCTGTGGAAACAGAAAACAGTCTGCTGGCAGTGCCTTAATGGCCAGTAAAGTCAGCGAGGCAGTCGTTTTGCTGCTTTGGCCAGGGAGTCCTGAAGGTCGTCATGATTTTGCAGCCAGAAAACAATTGTTGTAAAATATCTGATCACCTATGATGTCCTTCATCTTTCCTGTACTATGAACACTACTCCCAAGGCTTTGAAAACAATATATAATGTCTGGTATCTTTTAGTTTTGATAAAGTTTTTGTTTGCATCAAGGCAATAAAAAGGCTCAGATTTTCATCTCTTGGTTTGTGTAATGGTTTTTGCAAGTTCTTTTTGAATTAGCTAACTGCAGTCTGGCACAGACTGTTGGCTTCAGTTCTGCGAGCAGGAAACGTGAAGCTGGCCAACAGGCTTTAATATGACACTTTAAAACTACCATGTTGAAAAGGTTAGGTGGGTATGATCCAGCTAAGCAAGTCATAAATGTTTATACATATCTATATGTATGTATGTATGTGTACATACTGCAAATACATATGCTGCTATATAATGTTAGTGAGAAGGCAGGAAATTTAAAATCCTGATTTCTCAATTTGTACTTCAGGCATTCTCTCTTTTAGTTAGTGTAAGTACCTAAGATCCTATACACATACAGTATTGTTTTTATACTCTGTAATGCCCAGGGAATGAACATGAGAATGAAGAAAAAAAAATTCCTAACATATATTGAAATAAATTAAACCCTTCATGTTTTGTTGTATAAGCCTTTAAAAGGGCAGCATAAAAATCTGAGTCTGAAGTATGTATGTAGATCCTTTTGATCTGATTGAATGTACTGAAACGGATCTTCCAGGCCAATACATGGCAGGAAAATGTCAGAGCTAACTGAAAGGAAAATTTACGTATGGCATATGTAACCTGGAGATGCTCATATGCACCATGGAGTAAGAATCTGAATTTTAGTATTGTGTGTGTGTGTTTGTGTGTATACACCATCATGGAAAGATATTTTTTTTATGCAACTTCACAACAAAGTCCAGATACCTAGATTAAAATGAAGGTTTGAGTGCAATTTGGTCTGCTTATATCAGTTAATTTTTGCTAGATTGGGTTCACCATTCTGAAGCTCAGGTTTTCAAAAGCAAACATCTCATGTTTTTTATCCATTCATGCAAGTTTTTGCAATGTTACCTAGTGCTGCAGTGCTTGAATACTTCCCACAGAGTTCAAAACCAAACCCCCAGAAAGGTAGCTGGCATCATAACAGTCCACTCTACTTCCATCAAAGTAGTTGTGGCTGCATTTCTTGTGTTTTCATTCTTTCAGTCTACTTTTCTTCCTCTCTCATGTTTTTTTTTCCTCAGTCTCTTTCCTGGAGTTCATCTGTTTGTTTTCCCCTGTCCTCTAATAACTAATTTTAGTTGCAGTTGTGAGAAAGCAAAATCAAGTGACTGAGAGTTGCACTTTAATATTTACATGCTTCAAAACAAACAGAAGGGAGCGCTTTTGGGGGAATGACTAAACACTGAAATCCTTTGCTGCAGGGTGCTGTGGAGGCCAATAGTATACACGCATTTAAAAAGGGGTTAGGCAAATTCATGGAAAATAGACCTCACAGTGACCGTAAACATAGTGGTACAGGTGTGACCTCCAGTTCAGCAAGTTGTTCTCTGCGGGCTGAACATAATATAACAGCACAAATAGCTTTATGGTTATTTGTTTCTTGTACTGTTTTCCCTAAACATCCATTATCACTCCTCCACCTTCCTAGGGCTTGATATGGGGGTCTTTGGACCTTTGTTCTCACATCATCACAGTGATGATGCTCAATATTAAATTATGTTAGCATTTCTCTTTGCTGCTGAGAAATTTGTGTCTCCCACTTGTCCACTGAAGTCATAGATAAATGACTAAAGCAATCCTGGATATATGATGAAGTCCTAGATCCCCGTGACTGAGTCACTAGCATAAAGGACACAGCTCTCCAGTCAGGAGGAGGGCAGACATACTAGTCTTCATGTCCTCCTCCTCCTCTTCTGAAAAACCCCCACTTGTGTCAAATAAATGAGCTTTTTGGTACCGTTCTAACACAACCCTTGATCAGTCTTCCCATGATAAGGTATGCAACCTAAAGAGGTTGGAATGAGCTGCATTTTTATAGTATGGCACTTCTGTCCTTCCTTCCCTCACCTCGAAAACAACAAATTTCTTAAAGAATAGTCACTGGAAATGTCTATTTAAAATGAGAACATTAGGGTCTGTAAATACTAGTATTAGTGCTTGCAAAACTTGTACCTCACTGTCTGTGGTGTTTGATATATGGTTGTGGAAATGACATACTGGAAACTGTAAAAATTATTCAGGTTAGAAAGTGTTCCCTAAATGGCCTGCATCTTCACAGCAGCTAAGCAAGGAGATATGTTGCATGAAATATTACATACCTCCTTTTGGTTTCTGTGATACTTAACTGACATTTCCCTTTTTTGCTCAGTTTTTGTTCTGGGTACTTAGTATTGTGGTATTACGATGCCACATCATCTGACAAGACTCCTCAGTCTAAAGGCAAGAACCTTTTCATCTTATAAAAAGAGCCAAGAAAACTTTCACTGAGGAGAGTGCCAAAATAGCAGATTTCTGGAAATCTAGGAGGGCCCTGGGGGAGAGCTGAGGATACCGGTGTCCTGTGTAACCTTCTGTGCAGGCAGTATTCTCAACTGGACAGTGCAACCCAGTGACTGTAGATACAGCATGTAGATACTGTAGATACAGCATGAACAGCCTGTGGCCCTAGGCTGTTCTGTTAGCTGGTAGACAGGATGTAGTTCAAACCTAGCAATATTCACTAGGATGGGACCAGGCAAATGAATTTGCTTCAGAGTCATAGCTTGCTTTTAAGTCTCCAGATCTGGCTGCTGTCACATTTTTTCTTTTGTTTGGCTGGTCTGGCTCTCTAATGGAGCAAGAGCTATATTTTCTGGGATAAACAAGTAGGAAAGAAAATACACAGAACCCGTAGGGGCTTGGGGGCATCTTCTCTCCTTTTTTCCAGTCCTTAGTCCAGCTCCCTCAAAACCTCCTTTTACTAGCTTCCCTGTTAGTCCTTCTTCATGGAGGTACCCTGCTGCATGTCCTACTCTTTCTTCTCCTCCAAAAGCAGGTAAACTTCATATGCATCCATTTTGACTCGCATCTACTTGTACAGATGGAGAGTGCTAAGGATGAGAAGTCCCTTCTACCTCACTTAGTGTCTGCAGCACAACCCAACAATATGTCACGGGAAAAGTGAAACCCTGCTTGCTCTACCAGCTGTTCTCATCTGGTGTTGCTCATTACTGATATAATCCAGGATAAATGCTAAGAACTGGTGATTGATACTTTGAGGCTGCAGGACAGGAGCATTGATTAAGAACTGGAAAATAAACAAACCAGCTTCCAGAAATCAGGGCAATGATTTGGAATGGAACTACTGCCCTGGCTGTGTCCTGTTATTGGAAGAAAAAGAGACATGAGAGGAAAATATGTTTTATTTTGCAGTAACACAGGCAACAACTGCCTGCATTTGATAATGTTTTTAATTTAGCATCCAAGATAGCATGCAAGTCCAGAAAGATTTGTTACCTTGTTTGAAACAATTAGTATGTTGTTCATCTGTCATGTTTTATGACAAAAGAGTGAGCTGAGCACAAAGATGCCCCTATATTCTTTTCCAAGACATGAGATAACTTTGTAAAAATTTATTTTGGAATAATTGACCTAGCAACTATTTTAATTCAAAGCAAGAACAAATGTAAAGCATTATGAGATTAAGACTATCAAGACTATCAAGACTGTAGAAGGGGTTCAGAGGTCTGATGTAGAGTGAAAACGAATAGCTAAGTAAATCCAAATTGATACAACTTTGGTAGGCAAAGTTCAAATAGTCAAAGATGTGTCCCTTTATGACAAAAAAGGACATTTAGGACAAAATAAAAGAGGGAATAAATTTGACCTGTGAATAAAAATATGATCTACCACGTTGCTTAAAACTAAATCAAGAATATAACAACAAAATAAGCCGAAGAGACAATGAACAATTTCAGTACATTTGCTATAGCTAACACTGGAAACTCCGCATTCCCAACCACAAGCTCCCCCACCCCTGTGCGATTATAAAGTCTACTCATGGCAGCGTGTCACTCAGCACCACAAAGGCAAGTGGAGAATTAGTAACGCTAAAGCTACAGATTACAAAGCTGAACAACTTTACAAGTGTCACGGAAACAGATCAATCTTTTGATTGTACAAAGGCCACTGGTTCAATGGCCTTTGAGAGACCACCAGTTATTGTTGCGATGATTTTGAAATGGAGGGCTTTCTGCAGGATCTAATGGGTAATTACATACCTTGTATGGAACAAATTACTGCAACTTAAGAATAAAGAACTTGATCCTGCTCCCAATGATGTCAATAGGAAAACATCACTTACAACATGATTCCACAGTGTGGAAATGTTGTTTCACAAACGAGGACTGACCTCACCCTTTCATGTGTGGTTTTCTGAAGATTCTTGGGTTTAGGACTATAATATGTCTTTAGTTTATTACAAATGTTCACCAGAATGCATTTATTAAAAGTCTGGTGAATGACGTCCACCCAACGTCAGTATTTATTGTATTCTTTATTCCAAGAGATGCTACCATATTTTAATAGATTGCGCCTGTTTCTTGAGAATGAACTTACAAAGTAGGAAACAATTTTTGTCCTGTTAAACCTTAAGGCTAAGAGAGCAGCTCTACAGAGGGGGAAAAAAAAAAAGAAAAAAAAAGGCCAGTTTTAGGCCACTATACACTGAGCAGTTGTGCATGCTGTGCAGGGGCACTCCAGAAGTCCACACCTGTAGCAGTTTACAAGACAGATAATCACTATTACCAGGATTGGTAGCACTGAATGGAAAATGGTTTTGAAAATTGCTCCATTGTGGGCAGCATAACCAATACATGCTTTAAAGGTTAAAGTGTAGTTACACCCCAGGCTGTTTTATAAGCAGATGGGTAAATAAATACCACATAGAGAAGCAATCTAGCAAAATCCAGTATAATTACCATATTGAAGGTGTTACCAAGCCTGTTAAAAGGAAGACATACAAAATAATGCATGAACGATTTTTAATAACCTTTTTGTACCCACATGAAACCTTCAGTCAGCATTTAACATCAAATATGTAACTGAGGTGTTTACAGTTGTTCCAGAATATTAAACTGTTAGAAGTGACACTACGCCATCTCCAGTCACTAGCTCAGACCTCATCACAAAGGAATTGTTTTGAAAAGTTCCTCCCAGATTATGGTCATAACCCCAATGGTCAGACAGATGGTTTGCAGTAGTTAGGCAAAGAAAACTACCAGCAGTATTTTCACAAAATAAACCTTATTGTGTCTTCTATAATTCAAACAGATCTGTGTCAACCTTGGGAGAAGGGCAGCCGGGAATCTTAGTTTCTCTACATTTTATTTTGTCATCTCATGAGTGACTTGTATTTTCCATGGCAAAATTAATGTGTATTCAAATAAAATATCTTGGACACTATTCTTAATCTTCACAAACCCAGATGAAGACTGTGAATGATGCTTAGCATTTCCAGCCTCCTGCTCTATGATATCATGGCATTGTGTCATTCCTGAATAATCCCATTTTAGGCAGTAGTTTCACCTCATCTCTATTGTTCTTTGTTTTTTGCCATGGCCATCAGTCTGCATTATTCTTTGAAGTATATCCTTCCATGGATAAAACCTCCCGGCTGTAAGGATAAGATAGCTGAGGAAATTTGAGCTCTTCGTGTTGGTTTTTATTCGGGGGGTAAAAAACACAACAGCCTCAGTGAGTCATGTTTTCTCATACACTAAAAAATACACTCCTAATGAAATGGAAACTACATACAGAGATATATAATTTGCTTATAAAAGTGAGAAAACACTTCCCATTGAATAAAAACATACATCTAAACCTCACTGGATTTGAAATTCTAGTGACTGGCAGTATTAGTACGCACCAAAACGAAGTGGATTCATAATTTCTGTTCTGTAGTGTCAAAACTGTTAGCACATTTGGAAAAATCTAAAATTTCAGACAGTGCCAGCTTTTGTTAGATACCTGAAACTTCCCTTGTGTGTTGCAGGTTGTCTTTGTCAGCTGGTGTAAAAGCTTCTGGGACTGTGGACTTGTGGCACTGGATGATGTATCATTGAGCCTGGGAAGCTGCCAGGCTACTGGTAAGACCATGTATATTTGTCATCCAACAGCTGCTACCCTTTTTAGCAGGAGATCGCATACCTCCATTTTCCAAGCCTATCCTACAGCTGCCTTCATTCCATTGTGGTTTCTTTTCTTTTTCCAATAAGTATTGCATAAATCCTCTTTCTGCTGTAGCATACATACAGTGAGGACCAGTTTTTATTCACAGGGGTACCAGCTAACTCCTAATCAACTTCACTGACTCTGGTGCAGTTGTATTGCAGGTGAGTGTACAATTTAAAAAAAAAAACCAAAAACAACAAAACCAACAAATGAAGGGAAAGTAGTTTTCAAATGGCTTTTAGGAAACCAGGAATGGACCCAAAAGCAATATTTTCAAAACAAAGCATTATTCTTTTTAGTCCAGAAGTACAGTTTTGCAAGTCCCTTATCTGAGCTGCAGTTCTCTAATGAAGACATACGAGTCGAGTCTAACTCTCCCTTCTGTGTAGTGGGAGAAACTGAATGTTTTTGAGCAAGACTGTACCCTCTGACATGCGCAGGCTAACCTCTCTGAACTCACCCAAACTCCCTCTCTGTGGAGCTTTTTGAGGTTTGACAATGCAATGATTGTATCCTAATTTGGAAACCATTCTCATGAGACAGGCACAGTCTATAATCCCATTCTTCTTCGGAATAAAGCCATGCCTTTGAAATGGTGATGAGGCTGATCTACCATGCCATTTATATTCCCATGTAGTAAGAACTTTTTAATGACCTCTTTTGATTGGATTTCATGCACTAACCATTACAGAACAGATTTCATGGTGGCTAACCATTACAGAACAGAAAGAAGTCACGTGTATAAAACCAGGTGCCATTTTTGTAACGTATTTGCAACAGCTGTCTGTTTTGCCTTTCTGTAGTTTCTAAGTAATTTGAAAAGGAACCAAAGGTGCAGAACTGACATTTGGGTGTATTGTCATATGGGGACTTGTCACTGATAGCGGCAAAAAAATGCTTGACAAATGCTCCAGAGTATGTGAGGCATCAAGGCCTCCTCCTTTCCAAAAGATGAAAGCAGCTCAGAGTGTTTACTCCTGAACTGCAAATTCCGATTATAGCGGAAGAGCTGATGGAAGCTTCCTGGCGAGCACCTGACTTGCCAACTTTCTCTACTCTGCATCATCTAGTAGAATTGAAATAATGAAAATACTCTAGTAATGGCAGCTCTGTGGTCTGTTAGAATCTGGTGCCAAGGGAACATAAGAGAGCTAAATGTGCCATTTGATTTCAGATCACAGAAACACCATCTTTGACAAGACTCATTTAATATGCATGTTATACATGCTGGAGCTCATTAAACTGCTTGGGGTGCCACAGTAGTGGAGAAAATTACACTGGTAGAGCCTATTGTGGCGTAAGAGCTATACTGATATAATAAACTGTATGAAATGTATTAAAGAATATTAGTATATGTTAGCGAGCCAGACTAGGGCACAGATTTCCAGAAAGCTGTGAAGAAAATTAAATTATATTTTGTACATCAGTTTGAAGTTAGCTTTTATAAGCTTGTGACTGCTGTATGTATTGCTAGGCAGATGAAAGTGATTTCAGCAGGTGAGTGAATGCAATACATTGCTTATGTAATCTCCCCATATATCTGTCTAATGTATTTGCAGTTTTAAACTATGTTCTCTCCTTATAGATCTATTGCTGCCCAATCCTGGAGAGTGTACTTTTGAAAAAGATGAGTGTGTGTTTACCCAGAAGAAGAGAGGTCGTGGGAGTTGGCACAGGAGGAGGGGTCCAACTCCCACGTCTTACACCGGACCAAAAGGAGACCACACTACTGGGGTAGGTGAGTTAAGCTCCACATTGAACTTTCAGAACAGAGATTGACAGTTAATGAACAGTACTGTGAAATTATAACCTAGAACACAGAGAAAGGTTTTACTGTTCTGTTCAGAACAGTTATTAATCAAATGAAGTAAACACATTTCTTAGGGAACCACAGATGGTTTTGAGAATGTGATGTTTAATCTGAATTATCTGCAGACCAGGTAGGTACTTTGGTCTTCATGTCCCAGAGTAGCCCTCTCCTTTGGGAGAAAAAAGGACAGGATGACTCTCCAGATGCCGCAGAAAAGCCTTCTCTCAAACCCCTATCTTATGTGAATATTCCCTGAAACTAAAAGGCAAACAAGTGGTTTGGGGGCTCTTCCACATTAATATCTTCCTGTTCAAACTTAGAAGAAGACATGGATAATAAAAGAGATCCCACAAACACTTTGTCTTGAAAACCTGCTCCATAACCTCATGTGTAATTTAAAGTATTTAGGCAACTGGGGCCCCCATTAGCATGAGCAAGCATGCAGAAAACTGCATCAGAATTGTCCCCATGCCAGGTGCTGTACCTGGTGACTTCTGGAAATTATGAATGGTGTCACTACCTTGGGTGCTAGTGTTCCTGCAGAAGAGGACCTCAGTAGCAACTCCACTGACTTCAGATTAATGGATGAAACTGCCCTAGGTCTTGTGAGCTTTAAAAGCCTTCAAAAAGGCTTTTGGGGCCTTTGGATTTGCTCTCCTTCACAGTGGTTAGCATTCATTCAACAAGTTATAAAGTCCGTTGCAGACAGGCTGGCTTATTCACAGTAGCCATCTATCCAGTCAGTTAAAAATTTTAGCTGGATTACAAAAACAGTTGACCTGCTCAGAAGGCTCACCAAAAGCTATTATTATTCTGTCAACTGTGATTGAGTGTAAACCTCGTTAAGCATTATCAAGCATAGTTATTTCAGCTATGCATATGAAGTCTCACTCTATGCAAGCTTAATTCAAGTTACTCTGGAAAACCGTTTTGTTTCTAGTTAACAAAATAACAAATGCTTCTAGTTAATAAAATAATTTTTTGGTCTTGTTTTTGATCTCTTCATCTAAAAAGACGGCTTTGTGCATGTTCAGCAAAATTTGCCTTTCCTATCTCCTCGTAAAACTTCTGTAACAGCTGCATCCTGAGCAAGGTACAGAAGTTGACTAGAGAGATGTGCGTTCATGGTGTGTGGGACTGTATGGCCAAAATCCTGCATGTGGAATTGAGAATGCAGATGGGAGTGTCTCTCTTTGGCTTGACATTTCAGATCGCCGAGAAATTATGTTCTTCCATTGTTAATTCTAACCAGTACTGATTCTGGGTAGATATATTAATAGCCTTCAGAGATAAGTAAGTTTTAAAGCTTCAAACTTCTCTTATGTGTTATGAAACAAAACCAAGAAACATTACTTATGTAATAAGCATATTCTGACCAGATCTATTGGCTAAGTTATCCAAGTGGAAATGTAGGCTATCTACAAACCAAGAACGTTTTCCCAATAATGATACCTTTGTACTGTGGAATGACTTTCCAAGGGGAATACTGAAATTCTTGTCCCTTTTCCATTTAAAAATTAGATGACATTAGACTGAACTAGATGACATACTGTCTGTCTTTGTTACCTGTGCTGTCCAGTTCTTCTGCATCAACTAGACATGTGATCACCAGTTTTAAAATAAGTGAGAATTTTTCCTAGCGGTTTTTAAAGTTTATTTGAGGATTTTTATTTTGAAATGCGGGTGAGACTGTTGGAGAGGAGGTGTCTGTAAGCCATCTCTGTATTGTCTGTCAGACCCTTCTTTTTCTACAAAATATAATCCAAAAGGACTACATCACATTAAAGTTGCTGGTTGTTTCATTAGGTAACCAAACTCAATTCTGTAAAATGATACAACATTCAGGTTGGTTTGATGCTTTTTACCCCTTATTATTCCCTGTATAATACACCTTATTCTTCCTCTTTCAAATACTCTATATCCCAGCTCTTGTTTCCAAGGACAACAACCCTCTCCTTATAGTAGGAACAACACTTAAAGTGTTTCTTGCCTAAGAAAAGGAGTGGGCTGTTAGCACAATTTTCTTGATTCCTAAGGCAGAAAGTGACTTCAGACCTATTTTCAGTTTATGTAGATCACTAAGTATTCTGAGATCTGAGGCTGCAGCTTGACTTTAGAACTGGTGAAGCATGAAAATCTTTTAACTCTGGCCTGTGACAACAATGTTTATTTCCATATTTCACGTATCTCTTTCACGTATCTTCTTGAGAAATACGTGGATTTGAATTCACAAACCCAAGAGCTGATCTAGTCTTTCCAACAAGTTTATAATATGATTCAGGCCTTAGAACTAAAGGCACGTTATTTTATTATACTGTAGTATGAGCTGTAGGTTTTGATTTTTAACTCAAGGAACTTTTAAGCATAGTGAACATCAAAATCCTCACAATGGCTTGCACTAGGTTTGGTATAAATAGCCTTGGGAATTCTCGAACACACTGTATGAAATTATCTTTTCTTTACAGGCTGTAGATAATCTTCCTTTTCACCCTTTCTCTCTACTGCTGCTCACCACCAAACTACAACCCGGGTTAGAGGGAATGTCTTCAACATGGGTTTGTGTAGATAATAGGAATCGGAGTATCATGAGAGACACCTGAGCATCCACCGGCTGCTCTTGCCACTCTCAGCTTTTCTCCTGCCTCACTGATCCTTAGGAATCCCCTCTCCCCCTGAGGGCAATCTCACCACCAGGACTTGTGGCGGCAGAAGGGCAGCTTGTCTTCTTCGACACCACAAAAAGGGAACAGTGGGACTGCATGAAGAGCTGCTGCAAAATCTGAGCTCACTGCCTGCTGGCAGAGCATACATCTCAAGACACAGAACGGATGCCACATGCAGCAGATGGGACGTGGGGCTGCTTCTCAGTCTTCTGACATACCTCAGTTTGCTCCACTTGGAAACAAGCAAATGATGGATTGGGGGGCGGGATTAATTTGCCTGCCACCAGTTAATGACTAATTTTTCCACAGACCAGAGTTCATGACAACCTTTCATTCATTCATGGATTCTGGAGAGTCTAGTTTTCCTCACTTGTGTCTTCACATCTTGATCACAGAAAGAAAAATATTGTCACATGTGATTTAAAAGAGGTATTTCAATTCATTTGCTCTGTTAATAGCATCAGCTGCGACCATTGCCTAAACTGTACCCTCAGATGTATGTGCAGCTGTCTGTGAATTCCAATTAATTGACCACTGTCAGAGTGCATTCCTGGTTTAAGAACAGCTATGATTTTTTTCTTACTTTGTATTCCTTTCTGTTGCTATGTATTTCATCAGATATAAACAGGCAAGCTGATCTAGTCCCTGCTCATTGCAGGAGGTTTGGACTAGATGGCCTTAAAAGGTCCCTTCCAACCCAAAGATTCTATGATTCCATGAAGTTTTTAGATGTTCTTATATTAGCATTCACAATTACCATTATTCCACCACAATTATTACAGTGTCACAAATATTACAGTTCACAAATGGAACAGTCTACAGCTTAAAAAGCTGTATCAAAATAGTTTGTCATAGTTTTTTTATATAATGAGCATGTTGAGCATAATGAACATGCTGAGAGAATGTATTCTATCTTGCTAATATTTGCTTGTATGTCTTTTTAAGGATACTACATGTATATAGAGGCATCCAACATGGTCTATGGACAGAGAGCATACCTAGTTTCAAGGTCACTAAGAGGAACTTCTGGAAAACAGTGTCTGACATTTTTCTATCACATGTATGGAGCTGGCACTGGATTACTAAGTGTTTATCTTAAAAAGGAAGGTGATGATGAAGAGATCCCTTTGTGGAGGAGGACAGGGGAACAAAGCATCTCGTGGCTAAGGGGACTGATAGAATATGAAAGTGATAGAAACTACCAGGTAAGAAAAAACAAACAAAAAGCAGTCAAAATGGAATACTGAACTGAACTACATGCTAGAATACAAGTCTTGGGTTGTATAAAAAAAAAAAAATGTTAAAAAGTAGATAGCATTGAACAGACATCTGAACAAGCTGAAGTAACCTGTAATTTCTTACAAATGAAGGTAGGTAGGGAATTATAAAACACATAAGTAGGTTGCAAGTATGAAAATAGCTCATTAATTCAAAATTTTTTTAAAAAGTATTTAAGTGCTGTTTTCCCATTTGTCAGTAGTGCTAGTTTTTATTTAGATCACTTCTGCAGTTGTTTTTTCCTTCAGCTGTCTAAAGCCCAGTCTAGATTTGACATAAACACTAAGCTGTGATAAAATGGATGCTTCTTGCAGGATGGTCCTTCTGAGGTGGCACCAAAGGCAAGGGATGATGCAAAGCCAGAGCTCTGCCTTTGGTTTCAACAGTGCCTTTATTTCAGTATTGCTCAGTATTGCCAGAGAACTGCCTGCTTCAGTTTCTCTGTCAAAGAGAAAGCTGAAATTGCTATTGATTGAAACTGGGCACAAAACTGCACTGATCACTAATCAAAGTTGATGTGTGTTTTTTTTAAATCACTTTGCCTGAAAATCACTTTTAAAAGCTTGGAAATTAAGGCGGGGGGGGAGAAGAAACCTTTTACTGAAAAGCAAGTTCATCAGTAAGCCCACAACATAATATTGTAATGCTTTTTTTCCCTTCAAGTCTTGCTTGCATGTGGGCAACACACAGAGCAACAGTTTGGGCTGAAAAGCAAGATAGAAAATGCCACATCACTGGAGAAAATTTATCAATGGTCTACAACACACAGCAATTTCTTAACAAATTGTGAAAACAAATTTGCTTCCTTTGGCATAGCACACACCCAAATTCTGACCAGGGTGGTCAGTCCACTGATGGAGCATAGATGTTTCTTCCCAAGAAGGAGGCTTTCAGGACACACTACATCCTTGAATGGACTGCATGGGTACTGTTTTTTTTAGTCCTTCCTCCTGTGGGATTCATGAAAAGCTGTCTTACCTTTACAGATTATTTTTGAGGCGATCCGCGGTGTCTCAGTAAGAAGTGACACTGCTATTGATGATATTCTGTTCCAGGCAGGACCCTGTTTAGGTAAGTTTAAACATATTCTATTTCTCTTAGGAAACACCTAGCAATTCACAGTGATTTTTGTAATTAGGCAGGTGATACTTCTTCCCTTGAATCCCCACTGAATGGATCTGAATTTAGTGTCATGCTGCAGGGTTAGTTTTGTTTTCTAGTAAGATGTGAGGCCATCCTCAGAATCTCGACTAATAAAGATGCTGTATCACTTTTTAAAAACCGTATGGCACTCCCGTTTAAATCCAGTGTGGTAATTACTTTATGTTTTACGCATTCTTACGTATGATAAAATATAAATAATTACAGTATTTTCCCCTTCTTGCATTCTAGAAGTGGAAGAAATTCAATTCTCATCAGGCTATCCTGACAACTTAAATGAAATTGAGTATTAAATACAGTCTGCTGAAAGGAATGAAGTGCGTAGAAGATTTGTATGTGAGAAACTGCACAAACTGCGTATTTTAAAGTACATTTTAAGTAAATACTGGACTGGTTTGAATATGCACCCATGTATAGGAAGAACTCAGAGCACTCATGTTCCTCGCCTTTGCAATGAAATTATTGACTCAGGGCTTCTTTGACTGTTTTTTTATATATTTCTCTTTTGCATGAGGTATCAATTACTATATAAAGGCTTCCCATTTTGCACAGATCATTCATTTTAATGCTATTTTTTTAACCTTTCTGGTATATAGGTAAAAAGAGGAAAGTATAAGTGCACAATTAAAATCCAGTATTGTGTTATCTTAAATCTGCATTCAGTGAATGTTTTGTGTTGGGTACAGAATGGATTTTTGTTAAGGAAATTATAAATATTTTGAAATAATAAAGAAAATAGTATTAGCTACTAGTAATAGCCTACAGGTTAAGTGCAATTATTCACAATGACGAATCTCTCTGGGAAACTCTTAACACTCTATTGGTGATTTTTTTTGGTTTTGAATTCTTTTACTATAACAAATATATTTGTCATCCTTGACAATAACAAACTCACTTTTAGTGTTCCAGTATAATTCAGTGTAAGCTGCTGACATTTTGAACTATATGAAATGAAACCCTTTGAAGTCGTATGTTTTCTGGCATACAAGTCTTCTTTTTTTTTCTACTAAGTCGGTTTGTACACTCACAGAGAATGTACTTACACTTTACCCAACCATAGATGCCTTGCATTTATATTAATAGGAAACTGAATTCTCACAACTTGTTAATTTTTAAGGTATTATGTCTTTGTGTGTAAAGTTTTGTTTTGAAATTATTAAAACGTCCTAATAAAATATAACTTTGAAAATCACCTTATTGCTCTGCTCTAGACTTTATAGTTACCAGTGTAGTGAAAAACAACTAAACCCAGTATAATAGCCTGAATTCAGTATTTTGAATATGAAGAGAATGAAATGTGTGGGTCATACCACCTAAGACAACTAACAGAAAGCAATCTGATCTGCTGCAGGAAGTGCCAATACTGAGCCATAGAAATTATTCTTATGCAGTTTATTATTTCCTAGAGACTGAGGAAGAGGCAAAAGGAATTGACATTTTCACTACCTATCCTAGCTACCTATAATCCCTGTTGGCAGCTGGTTATGAATGCATCACTCTTGCTATTATTCTGAAAATTAAAGCAAGCAGAAACAGTGGACAATAAGAGTCCGTTAAGAGTCAATGCAGTTTTACAGTTTTGTTCTGTAAAGGTTATGCTTTGGTATCAGCATTCAGATCAAATTACCTAAACAGAAAACAAGTGAACATGAAGTAGCTAAAATCATCAGGCTTGATGGTTCTCCATACTACTGATGCGACTTTTCTGTAAATGAAACAAAGCACAAAGTATAACTATTTGATTCCTACCTCTACAATTTAGGCAACTCTGCTTCATTTCATCAACGTAAGCAGATTTAGGCTTGTATGAATAAGAACATAAGCAAACTACTCTAATCGGTGGTCCACTGAGCGTTCTCTAGGAACCTCACTGGTACGATGACTTGGTCAGTATCACTCAGGGTAGTATTTCTCCATAGGGTGTGAACCACTGTCCTGACTGCAAAAAAAAGCCCAAGTTCTTTGTTCTGTAGGGAACAACAGCACCTTTCCACACATGTCTGCTGCAGGAATTAAAGAACAGAGGGAGAATTTGACAGGTGGCTTTAAATTACTGTAGTGCCTGCTGAGTATCAATTTATAGAATAGGAAATGGCTTCAAAACATCTGAAAACTAGGGAACGTGCATTAAGATTTCTCCACTGGCAAACTTCAGTTTTATGGCAAGATAAAAAAAACATTCCATCAGCTCTGTCCAAATAGGAAACTCCCCGTGCAACTGATTTCTCCCCTGGTTTCACTTTTATTTACTATTTGTTCCTTTCTCACTGCTGCAGTAGCTGTACAGGGACCACAGCAGGGCAAAGAACAAGTTCTGAGACTTGCTATACTAGGCCTGTTTACTGTCTGAAAGTGTCTTCAAAAGCTACTGGAGAACCTACAAGTAATTGCTTTGATCCCAGCTGTGGCACAGTTCATAAAATGAAAATGAAAAAGAAACCTTCAAAAGCAGCTATAACACCCCAAACACTAACAGGCTTGTATTTGATTGCTCTAAATGTAGTTTTGTGCTGAACTGAACTTGTCCTGGGATCAGAAGAAAAGCCCTTTTATTGCACTCTTATTTAACACTCTTTGTATTCTTTAAATGTTTTCCATTAGTTGACATTTTGTCATTATCCTTAATAATTTCCAAAAAGAGGGCCAAGTTCAGATCTCTTACACCAATCGAAAACCAGAATAACACCATAAAATATCATTGTTATTTTAGCTTTATGCTAATGTAAATGAAACTCTATTCTGGATGATAAAAATATGGATACATATTTTTAAATAAAATGTTACAATCGTGTCACACCAGAATAAACCTAACATAAAGCCAACTTTACAGTCATGAAGCTTCACTAACACAGCTCAAGCTGAGCACTAAAAGACCTTGCATTTCATCTACCTGGATGTGAACACAGCTCACAAGTGTGACTGCCCACACTCAAGAGACCCACTGCTCTGAGAGCACCACTGTGTAAGGTAAAAGGCTGAAGATAGCATGCTTTTCCACAACATGACACACTGAGGCAAAAAGTTCTACCTCTTACATTTTGAAAAAGAGAAAACATCAGTCCCATCCTACTGCAAACAAAACACTAGGTGTCAGGTGTCAAATTTACATAATTTTAACATTTCCTCTGGAAAAACATTTCAATTTGTGATTTCAAGTTTCTTAGGTGCTTAAGTATGCATGAATAAACTTTCAGTACTCCTTTTCATTACTTTGATCTATATTCGTCTTCTTGCTATTTGTTTCCCTGTCCTTCCTCTGTTGTTTTCCTGTCCACCTTCTGCGTCTTCCTGTTTTTCCCACCCGCATATGGTTTTTCTGAACATCAGCATTTTGGTCTTTTTCTTAGCCAACTGCATATTCTGCTACATTCCTTAACTCACTGGTAAGTACTATGTTATATCTTGCTGCTCTTATGTTCTCTATTAGCTTTTACATCCCCCTTCTCTTCTTCCAAGAACTCCTCTTGGTCAAAGCACTGTCTACTTTGTGGCCTTCGCTGTCTCCTTTTTCCAGCTCTTACCAGCATCCATACTCACCAGATCCTGGAAAATGCTCCTGGACAAATTCTGGGAAAAAGGGATCTCTTCAGCAGTCTCTAGTGGGAATATGTTGAAGTGGTTCCCTAATCCACTGTCTCCTCTTTTGGCTGGAAGTCACTGTTACTTAATGAGTCCAACCCTATCCTTTTGGTCTGCAAGCTTGAGAAATAACTGATTTAGGAGCCTACAATTTTTATTGATTGAGTAAAACACTACCAACTAATAAATCAACTAATATTCAAATTAACTCATAGACATACCAGTGTTGCTAATTTACAATGATACAATTTCACACTCTATTACAGAGCTATTACTTTTTCCTCATTGGCCCCACTTGTGCTACACACATACCCAAAGATGCTGTTCTGATGTCTTTACCATGACAGTCTCAGTCTTTGCAGGATATTACAAGTAGGGTTGCTTAGGATTGCCTTGCAAGCCTCTGCATGTCAAGTGTCTGGTTCAGATTGGAAAAACATTGTTTTCCTTGTAAACTTGCTAGGACAAATCACTCTACTTATTTGTCAATTCCTTTACCTATTTCCTCTTAAGCACAAGCAGTTCTTACCTGTCTTTCAGCAGTCTTTATCAGCTTCCTGGGTCCTCGTCAAAGATTTGTGTAGTTATGAGGCCTTCTGCTCCAGCAGGAACTCTTGGTCTGAGAGGAAAAATAAAGCATATGGGAAAGGTAAGGCACCTACAGGAGTCTCAGTAACACCGGTGATTGCCCTGCAGTCCACATGCCAAAATCTCACACGCACGCATTCCTCTAGGATCACTTCCAAAGGACACCTATCCTTCCTACAGACTTCTCGAGCTCCTAAGTAACACATGAAAAATATTTTTCCTGTTATTTTGTTAAAAAATTAAGAAGTAAACAAACCCAGACAGGTGCGGGAATACGAAAACAAGAAGAGCTCGCTCGCCCGGAACCCTACCATGTCTCCACGAAGGGCGGGGGTCACTTAGAAGGCGCCCACCCCTGAAGCACTGTCCGCCCAACTGCTCGGCTGTGCTGCCACCTCGTGGGAAAGCCGCCTCCACCGCTCTCCCGCCCCGCCTCATGCTGCCCAGCAGCCGGTGAAAGGCCGCTAGCGGTAGCGGGCGGTGACAGCCGAGGGGGCAGCGGCCTCGCAGCCCAACGACCTCCCACCCCGCTCCGGCCTCCGAGGGGTGAGCACCGGGGGGGGTCGCGTCCGCGGACGCGGCGCAGGCACCGGCTCCTTCCCTCTGCACAGCGCCCGTCCCTTCACGCCGGGCGCAAGCCGCCTGCCTGTCCGAAACAGAAAGCAACACCACAACCTCCTTCCCGGGTCCACCCTTACCGCTCTGCTACCCTACAGCCAACGGGCATCAGCGCGGCACGCTGCAAAGCCAATGAAAAGCTTAACTGCGGCTTAGTCCCGCCCCCTAAGCCAATGAGAGCGCTCTTCACCTGCCCGCCGTTTCCCGCCCGCCAATAAGAGCGAGGCGAGGGGCGGTTTCTCTCGGCCGAGGGGTGAGGGTGGGTTTAGGGGGAAGATGGCGCTCGCGGCGTCTGGTCTGGGGGGCCTGGGCACCTGTCACTTCGGCAACAGCCAGCGCTTCGTGAGGAGCACCGAAGCGCGCCCCCGCTTCGTCGAGGGTTCCATCGTCAGGATCTTCATGGAGAACTTTCTGTGAGTGAGCGGTGGGCTCTTTCTCGTCCCAGGTGGTGGTGGCGGCGGCGGCCGAGCGGCCGCCATTGGCCGCAGGGCCCCTGTGGGCAATGGCGTGCGGACTCCCTGCCGTCCGTGAGGTCGGTGGCAAGCTTGGGCGGCCTCGGCTTCCCCCTCCGCCTCGCCCCGTTTTAAAGCGGGTGTGGGTCTGGGGAAGCTGATGGTTAAATCAGAAGGGCCAAACCTGGAGCAGGGGGCTGGCGAGGCAGGGACGCGCTCACTGCGGCCGTTCTGCGCCATGGTGCACGGAGCCAGGAGTCGCCCCCGTTTAAGGGAGACCTTGGATACCGAGGAGAGCCGGGGCTGGAAGAGGGAGCGCGTGAAATGTTTTTTCCGTGGAAGATGATGCCTTGTTCAGAGGGGTGAGAGGACCTGCTGTGTGGGTTACGAGTCCCGTAGATTTTTGTGCAGTCTCACTTCCGTGGGGGTGCGTTCCCCAGTGGTGGTTGTGTCGGCCCTTCTTCCCCCTAAGGTGGTGGTCCTTGTTGTCCATGTCGACCTCTACGTGCTTTTTTTTTGTCCCAGTTAGGTGATTGTCCATCAGTGGAGGAGAGGAGAGTGCAGAAGATGTTCATAGGGCGGCAGGAACGGGCCTCGGGAACTATTAGGCTAAAGTATCTGTGGCGGTATCTTTGGCACGTGCTTTCTCTAGCTTTTGTGTATGGGGAATACTGTTCTGTTTGGAACTTTTATAGTTACTTTTAGAAGCTTTCAAGCCATTTTCTTAAAGTATGCTGATAGCTCCATGTCAGCCTTGAAAACAGTTCTGAGTAGCATAGTTCACAGGTCATGCTGGAGATGTCAGATGAAACTTCAAACATAGCAGTTTAAGTCTCAGCATTAAAGGTTCAAATACCTTCTGTTCCAGACGAACGTGGGTTATGTCATTATCTTATCATTAGCTGCTTTCTGTTTGTTTTTTGGTGTTAGTGTCTCGGTTTCCCTCTGTGTGTGTGGCACAATGTGGGAACACAACATTGAATCGTGGAGTTCCTTATAAATTTGGGATGTTACTGATCATATCAACATTAATGTTTTTTCTTGAATTTGCACGCTAGGTCTTGGTCTTTTCCTGTAGTTGCTGTTGCAGTAAGCATGCTGGATGCACACAATGAAAGATGTCTAAAAGAATTTAAAAGAAAATCACTGACAACAGGCTAATGTTTTAGGTTCTGTAACTCAAGAAAGCTGCTGCCTGATGTATGAATACAGAGTTCCACACACTTCTTGTAGAGTTTAAGACAGAAGTACATCATATGGATTAGATAGACAAGTGGAATCTCCTTCTGTGACTGCAGCGTAGCACACAGCTGGAATTAAATGTAACAGACTTGACTGAATTCACTTACATTTTCTGTCTTTTGTTTTTTAATACGTAAAATAATATGATGTCTTAGTAAAGGCAGTAGAAATTGTCATTATGTGTCTTGATTTCATTCTTTATAATAATTTGTTTTGAAGAAAACAAGTGAGTACTCTGGCTGGTAGGAATGTATTCCACAGTGTTTTATTGTAGTGTTAGTTTTCACTCTGAGATTTTCTTACAAAATGGTATTTGAGGATTGTGTCTAGATTTGATAAAATTATCTATCATATTTAATATAATCATAAAGTGTTTTTAAGCAAGTAAATTTTTTTTAGGTGACACAGTGTTTATAAGGTTCAAAAAATTATTGTGCTTTCCAGAACATACGATGTCTGTGAAGTACATCCAGGACCCAATCTGAACATGATTGTAGGTGCTAATGGAACAGGGAAGTCAAGTATTGTTTGTGCCATCTGCCTGGGACTGGCTGGAAAACCTTCTTTCATAGGGCGAGCTGATAAGGTAACTATGAACTTCTGTAACTTTCATGTTTAATCTGAATTTTTTTAAGAGCCCTGTCCAGCAGAGGAGGGGGAGAAAGACTGTCTTCTTTGACGTTTTATTTTTATAAAAATTAAGGTGTCCAAATTGTAGAATAACCTGGTCCAGAGACAAAGGCTTTTACCAAAGGGGTTTTGTCTTACTTAACTACTTATTAACTACTTGTTGTTTTGGCTCAATTATGAAATGGAAACACCTGAGTTGTGCTGGAACCTGAATAGATTAGAGGTTATATTTGAGGATGTCTAAGCCTCCACAATGGGGTGGGAAAATACCTCCTAATGCATAAATAACATTTTATCAGAAATACCAACTAAAGGACAAATAAAAAAGTCTAACTTAAATTTCCAAGTATATAGAACCTGTAGAAATAACATGTGTCTCAGAATTTATCTAAAAGCATGGAGACACTGGTCTTTGAATGGAAGTTGGATTGTTTTGGGTTGTTCTGTTATTTTCATTTTTGCTCCCCAAGGGATCATGTGTTGATGTTATAGTACGAAGTTTGTATTGTCACTTCTTTTAAGCCTTGCTCGCTCTTTCTTGGATGTCCTGGTTGGACAGAAGATGTTTCAGTAGATCTTTAGAGCACTGAATCTGGGTACCTAAATGATTGTACGTATTTATTCGATGGTTGCAGCTCAGTCTTGAGCAAATGCAAATATGGAAACTGACTACATGGCAGCATTGTGTGTTGGTGTTTTTATTGGCTTTTCATGTTCATATATTTTTATACTGTTACAATTGGCAGTTCTGTTGGTACAGATATTTGGCAATGTCTTTCATTTGTATTGCCTTTGCTCCCTGAATTCATGAGAACTTCTTCCTTTCTGTGCATCTGCTGATTATAGTTTGTTCAGTTTTGGAGGTTGAAATTGATCAGAAATTGTTAATCTGTGGATGAAGTTCTAATGCTGCTAGTTGATGAGGAAGATAATAGTTTCTTCCTTTATTTTTAGCTAATACAAAGCCAAAATGAATTTTAGTTTTTAATTTTAAGTTTTCAATAAAAGATGCCATTACAGCAACTCTGTTACATGAATACATATTTTTGCACGAGATTACACTTTAATACACTTATTTTGCAATAATAACTTCTACATTTAATTTTGTAGGTTGGTCTCTTTGTAAAGCAGGGGTGCTTGAAAGGTGTAGTAGAAATTGAACTGTAAGTAGTAAAACTTTATTTTCTTGTGCATTTTTAGTTAGATTATTTCCCCACACAGTCATTCACTGTTGTGATAAAAAATCTGGTGTGCAGAGACTTGTCTTTAAGCTGGTGATCTATTTTTTCTTTTCTTTTTTTACTCAGACTTCAAAATGTTAAGGTTAAATAATTGTCACACAAAAAGTAAGCAGTGATGGCTGGTCTTGATTTTGCTTTCTGAAGCATTTTACCTTGTCTTGACGTACAAAGAATATGTAGGTAAAGATTGACGTATATGGTATATTTAGCTTATGATTTCATTTAAGGTTCAGGTGATTCAGATACAATCAGTACTGCCTTCATGACATAGTAGTTGGAAATTTTTTTCAAAAAGGGGAAAAAAAAAGGCAAAGTCTAAATTTTAAACCCAAATGTTCTGCCTTCACTTTCTTATACTGCTAGTGTGAGGGACTCCTCTACATTCTTACTGAAAACATCACATCATGAAACAAAAGAAGGGAAAAAAAAGTAGATCTGACTAATTCCTGCTAATGCAGTCTTCTAGGTAAGCTTTTGCAAAACCGTGCCACTGAAAATCATTTGGACTTGCTCTGTAAAATTCCATCAGTAGCTTGTGGTTACAGGGCAATACTACATGTTTCCTCTAGGTACTTTTTTTTTTTAATAACTAAAGAGAGACTGTCCTAATAGAGTTCTTAAATGGCTGGTTTTTTGTGGAGGTCTTAACATGAAACTGCAATAGCACAGGTGGTTTTGATAAGTCTTAACCTGATCTATTTGCCTCAACTAAATAGTACATAGAGCTGATCAACTGATTCAGAGCCCGAGTTAATTTGAATAACAATTGGCCACCCTCATCAGATTGTATAAGAAAATTGTGTTAAGGAAAAAAGATAGACTGGAATAGGTCTTTGAAAAAATTCTATCCACTTTTGTTCTTGTCAGAGTCATCAAGTAAGACATTCTTTGGAGACTGGCTAAGCAATAGGTCAGGAGGTAGGATGTCTTTCAGGTAGCTGGTGTGATTGTTTCAAGATAGATACATCCCGATGTTACTTGAAAGTCTGAAGAGAGACTTGCAGTATGTGATGAGTTGTCATTTTTATTGTCGTGGTTGCAATGTAATTCAGTCCATTGTCTAATTGGTAGAAAATATTTAAATGCAACATCTAGTGTGATAGCACAATGATGCAGAAGACTGCTTTTTAACAGGAATTTAAAACTTGAGTTCTGTAGGCACAGACTGTCCTGATTGAATTTGGCCCTTGGATTATAACTAAAATCAAGAGTTATAGTAGGAAAAAGTCCTTAATTTGATAGAAGAAAGCAGCATGGCTTTTTAGGTCTCTTGAAGGAAGTCTGGTATAAAATAAGGTAGTGGATATTTGTGAGGAAATAATCATACAGCCTTCAAGAACTAGGCTCATATGCCTATGACACTTACTCCAAATGCTGGAAACGGTTGAATTACTCCTACTTTGACCTCTAATCTTAAGTCTCCTAAGGTGCATGGCCTCCAAACTGTTATGAGCCCTTGTCCTCCACCTTTAACAACATGCTGACTGAACAGGTAGTAGACCATTTCTAAATCAAAATGGTGAACAAAATTTCAAGAGTTTGACTATCTCATTGCTCATTTGTTATTGATGCATCTTAACCAGACTAAATTTTTTAAGATAATTATTGAGCTAGAAAACGAAGTGGACAACTGATGCATCTTTGCTGTTCTTTAAAGGCACAAAATGAAAGCAAATTGGTATTTATCATACTGTATGATGTTATTTTTATTCCCAAATGGAATGTATATACACAGCTTATTTATGTAGTTCTGTACACTAATCTTTAAGGCATAGTGTTAGTGTGCACCTCCTGCATACCAATTTTAAAACTTAGTAAATGTATTAAATACATTTTTATATAAACTATTCACATTTGACAAATTGTTCATACGTATGAGTATGTCATTTATATAAATAACTTTTTCTAACTTAAGACACTTGCAGATATTCTTCATGTTTTCTGTGTGAGATTAATTCATCACTGAAATACTAGGTGGTTTCTGAAGCATAAAATGTTCATCTGCTGCTACTGTCCAGTTAATGTATATTAAATATTTAGATATCTAAAAGTTTCAATACCACAACTCCAACATACTTTGACAACTGGTAACCTTTGTGTGTTCTCAAAAGTGTAAACACTTCTTTTTATCAATCAGGTCTAAAACACCTGACAATATCATTATCACACGTGAGATTCATGTGCTGAACAACACATCAGCATGGTTTATGAACAGAAAGCCAACAACCCTGAAAACAGTAGAAGAGCAGATTGCAGCCTTAAACATCCAGGTGGACAATCTGTGCCAGTTTCTTCCTCAGGTATGAATGAATTTTGAAAGACAATGGGTGCAAATGGAGTGCTACTTTTTGAGAGGGTTTTGTTGCTTCTTAGCATTTGTAGCACTTCAGCAATTGAAGGGGACAGCACAAAGAATGAGATGGATGAGGTAGCCATACTGGTGTGATGGTGAAAGAAGGGAGGAACTGCGTGACCCTTAAGGCTCACTGATTGGACTGTTTTGTACCTGCTATCAGTTGACGCTTTGTAGCTGCCATCAGTTGACACTGAAAGGAAAGCTGCTGATGTTCCCCATGTTGGTGTTCGAGTAGTAGCACTAGCAGTGATATCTGTCCATCCTGTCTGTGCTGTTGTAGAGATGTTCTTAAACAACAAATCTGTAGGGAAACTTTTATGAGGTCTTGAGATCTAGCACTGTCTCTATACCTGCATGATTCCTGTATCCTGCATCTCTGACCTTTCCAGTCAATCCCTGTATGCACTTTTCTCTGGTTATATCCTGTCGGTTCCTCAAGATTGGATCCTGTACTTGTTAAGTGGAGGGGAAGAGTTGTCTGCTTTTCTTTTTCCGAAAAGCAGAAAGCAGTCCTACTAAATGACTCTACAGTTGCAACAGAGACTGCTACTAGACCCTTTTTGGTAACGTCTGTGGCTTAACAGTTTCTTGAGCGTAGCATAGGACTTAAAGGTATTTAGGATCAAATTATCTAAGTGTAAAATCATCCTGATGGAACATAGCTCCTAAAGGAGAGAGAAGGCTAAGGAATGCTACAAGTGGTTTCCCTGTTCGAATCCATGCTTGGGCATGTCAGGATTTCTATGCCTCACAATTGCACCTTAAAAAAAGTTATGGTGGATTCCTTCCTAAGACCTTCCAAGTTCATGTGGATCATAAGGGATGGTAGTGAAAGGAAAGCTTATCAGAGCCTAGCCAACCATGGGTTTATTGTTCTATTCAAGGAGTGCATTCAAGAAGATAGGCTGAAAAAGTCACAATTTAGAAAGCTTATATTGTGGAAACAAATATTCTGGGGTTTTGTTGTGGGTTTTTTTCATTTACATATTCACAGTTTTTGTTTAGGGTAGAACTTTCTGCATAGTCTGCCAACATAACTTTTGTACTTAAACTAGCTTTTTGTTTAGTACATAAATATTAGTTCAGTGAATATTACTATGTTGGTAGTTTAGGTTTATTTGCTCTTTGCTGCTGTAGCAATGGCAAGCACACCTTTCACTCCAGTCTTGGTTTTGAGCTGTTCCTCTGCCTTGGATGGTAGCAATACTTCCTAATACCCTTGGCTGCCAGCCAGTAATAACTTCTGTATTGCTTAACTTGTGAGTTAATCATAGCATTTATACTGGGAAGGTGTAGCCTCAGCAGCCTAAGAGCCAATATTAAGACTACAGTGGAATAAAACTTTTAATTGTCTGTACTAACGTGTCTTGTTCAGAAGATTAATAACCAATTAAAAAAAAACCTAACCAATGTTCTCAGCTACCCTCAAAAGCTGCCAAACAGCCAAGAACAGCGAAAATCATTCCAGAACAGGTCCAAGACAAGGGTGTATGAAACTGCACAAATGTTTAGGAAAGTTTGGTTGCTACTCTGAGATTAAGTTAAGCATCCTATGCTTAACTAGGCCAGAGCTATCTGGCATAGAACTGTAAGTCAGATGATGTTCATGAGAAGTCAACTGCGGTATTTAAATCTAGTATTACTGTATTGCACTGTTCTAACTAATACAGTATTTTTGTAACTTTTTTTATTTTACAGGACAAAGTTGGAGAATTTGCAAAACTGAGTAAGACTGAGTTGCTTGAAGCCACTGAAAAATCCATCGGTCCTCCAGAAATGTACCAATTTCACTGTGAACTGAAAAACTTTAGAGAAAAGGAAAGAGAATTGGAGGTAAACATGCACATTATAGAGACAGAAAGCAGTGACTGTAGGGAAATTAGCATAATAAAATTTAACGCGAGATCTTGCAGAATTAGAAGATGGTATCTATTCACAAAGTATGCAATAAGCTGATTTTACTGAATCATGTTCATCTTATCCTAGAATTCATTCAGTCCAACACTCACATGCTCGTAAGAACAAAGACATGTGTGCAAGTGGTTTGGACACAGAGAACAAGGCATGCCTGTTGTCAACTACTCATCACTTCTGTGGGATTCTTGACTGGCAACAGCTTTTCTGAACTGATCTTTTATGCCTTTTAGAAGTCATCAGCTGTTATAGGGTGGTCCTTTGCTTTAATCTTGCTGACTTCAACTTCCATAAATTATGGACAAGATTGTTGCCTGCTACCTGTTTTTTCTGGTTTGCAATATTAACAGACAAAGAGGAAAAGGGAGAGTGTATGCAATAAGCGGCAATCTTGTTCCTGTGTCCTAAAACCAGGATGGTGTCTTTCCCTGATCTTAGCAGAGTGCAATCTTAGTGATCTTTGCAGAAATAATGTGTTCCTTGCTGTTAGTGCTGGGGATGGTGTCTTGGGAACAATGTTCTGGGAACAGTGTCTGTTGTTAGCCATACCGGCCATTCTTTTAATCGTTTGTTCTGCTGTTCCTTCTTGTGTGTGTGCATGCATTTCCACTCATACATACTACATTCACATACCAACCTTAATGTTTCTGTTACAAATCTCTACAAGATGCTTCACAAGCATTTTTGATACTTACATTTAGCAAAACCGGTTATGGTGGTTTAGAAGTGTCTAGAATTTATGGAGGCTTGAGCTGTAGGGAGAGAGATTTATTTTCTTCCTGAGAAAATAAATTAAATAATTTCTTTGATTAAGATTTCTGTTTAAATTAGATCTGTTTTTACAAAAAGTATGTGATAAACATACTTAGCAAAGCTGGACAACTAGTCCTAGTTGGGTTGTTCCTCTCTGATTACTGCTGTACTAAAATGTCCTCCCAGGTGTTAAATTTCTGCTTTAATGTACAGGTGAGGTGTGGACTATATCTGGAAAATGTTTTCACAGAGTAGATAAGTAGATAATGTAAAACATGACAATGTATATTCTTACAGAACTTGTGCAGAGACAAAACTAACTCTTTGGAGAAAATGAGACAGAGGCTTGAACGATACAAACAAGATGTTGAGCGATACCACGAGCGCAAGCGCCATCTAGACTCAATAGAGATGCTTGAGCGGAAGAGGCCTTGGGTGGTAAGTTTTTGTTTTCTGTGTTTTTTCTTACCTAACCCATTTTTCCTAATACTGCACGATTATAAAATATGCAAAAAGTTTCTTTAAAAGAAATTTTAAATTTAAAAGTAACTTGAACATCATTAAAATTTCTTGGTGCAAACAGGCCAGGTCTTGAAATGCTGTTCTTGGCCTAACTTTGATCAGAGATTTGCTTGGATACGTAGCTGGACTGAAGAAGTTGCTTAAGAAGTAACTTAAGTAGTTAGGAAAGCCAGCAACATTGTGCCAAGAGCAGTACTCCTTTTATTCCTTGCAGACACAACTGGCTTAATTTAATCTGTGCCTTGCCAGTCCCACTTGGTTCTTCCAGCTGTAACTTTTACAGACTGTGGTTTTTATGTTTTGAGGGTTTTTGGGGGGTTTTTTTACAGGTTGCCTTCCTCCTTTGCTAATTTTAATTTACTGATTGAGGTTTGATGTGCATGACAAATGATGATGAATATAGGCTGCCAATCTAAAAAATATTGGTATTTGGAGAGATAGGTATTTTAAACAAATTTAAAAACCTAGAATCAAGGACAGGTCACTTACACAAAGCAAAATAAGTCTTTCTGAACAGCACTCTCATGGTTGTAGTTCAGTTTAATGTTGAATGGTCATTCAGATTAAATTATTACAAACAGTTTGAGCTGATGTGGATTTTATTATATTGAAGCAATATGTTGTTTGCCTTGTTTGCAAGCTTTACAGAATTCGTGAAGTACAGATACAGAAGTTAGGAAAATGTACGTGTAATATTTGTGGAGGATGCAGAAGACTTTGTAAGGTATTCTGTGGCAATTTTGCAGATTACAAAGCCTTGCATGGGTATACAAAGAACTTTTTGTACCTTGTATCTTGAGGAGCGACTGGTTTCAGGGGATGTTTGCCTTCACTGCCTTTTAACCTCTGTGCTAACAGCACAGAGGGATATAGGAGCAGCAATTGAAATAGATGGATGGTGGTAGGTGATAAGGAGGTGAGCTTGTATGCACTGTGCCGTTAGGATTGGACTTCTGCACTTGCTGAATGATGCAGGTTTTTCATACCACACATGCGTTAGCCTGGCTTAGTTAACAAAAAGGGAGAGTTACGTTAGAAGAGGTCTTGCATAGTTATGTAGACTGATACTGATTGTTCTCTAAGGTATTTGCAGATACAAAACTCTGAAGGCTGATTGGAAACTGGCGGGGGGAACCAAAGTTAAGAATCTTACCTGCTGTCAGTTAAATTGCCTTCCATAAGTTTGAGAACATGTGTTATGTGTTTCTTAGCAAATTTAGGCAGATCTCTTCACATCTTACTCTCACTGCTGTCTTCTAGGCAGTTTGTGCTGCTGAGTATATTAAATACTTCTCGTGGGTCCACTCAGTTGGGACTAATTTAACTTTTTGGCCACTGAACCTATAGAAAAAACAGTGTGTTTTGACACTTGCATGAAGTTCTGATTTGTAGTGCAGAATCAGTAGTGTGTACCAGATTGTCTACCACAAGTCACTTGCTTGTGGATAATCTGCAGTTGAAATCAAGGGTTGTCAACACAATTGTATTACTAGGTAGAAGTTATTTCACAAAATTTCACTTTCTATTGTGATTTTTAGTGTACATGATTGTTGCCATTTTGTGGTTTGTCAAATCCTCCTGATAGACCTCTTGGTATTCTATTAGGTTGCAAGATATCAAGCTCTCTCTGAAAGAAGAAATGCATTCTCTTACAAAGGCATATTTCTTTGTCATCTGATCTAGCACTGTTTAATCCTAAGAATAAACGTTTTTGATGTCTTAAAATTTGGTTCACCAAAGTTGAGGGGAGCATGGGAGTTTATTCTTCCTTCTGCGGATCTTTCCCCATCCCAAAGTAGGTTTCTGTTTGAAGACTGAACATACCTAGCTGTTTAGAATTGTCTCTGTAACAAAACAGAATAGCTAGGTGACCCTTCAAATCAGCCAGGAGGCAGATGTATAAAAACTGCAATATGTTTGAAAAGGAGAAGATAGGCAGCCTGAAAACAGGCCAGCTGAAGTATGACACTAGGTTGTCTTTTGATAGTAGTGGAAAAGAGAAAGTCTAGCGCTGAACTTGTTTAACAATTTGATCACCGCAGAGCTGTGTTTTTATCCTGAAGACTCTACTGCTGTTCACCTGAGGAACACTTTTCTTGTCAAGTGTTTTTTTTCTAGTCAGTGCAAGCTGCTTCTGTATGTTGAGAATTATAAACCATTTTTATATAAGACTACATGTCCGAAATGCTTTTTAGCATCTGCTTTAAATTCCATAAAATGTACCCTAGAAGTACAACATTAAAGATTTGGACTCAAGGATTTAAGGGGTGTTTTACGTTCTCGTGTGTACCTTAATGGGAGTTTCATCTACAATCAAGGAGCAGATTTAAGGAGCTACATTTTTTTGACATAGATAGCCCTTCTTTTCTAGGGCCTTAAAGAAAAGGGGTTTCTTATTCTTCCAAGCTTAAGATTAAGGTAGTATGGTATACCATATGGTATACTGTTTTAGCAGCAGGAGGTGCTGTTCCTCCTGATGTAAGTGTCCTGAAAACATGTAATTCTGAAAATGTGTTTTGTCCAAGCTATGTCCATTTTTTTCCTCCTCTTCCATTCACAACTGAGAAAAGCTTTGTTACATAGTTTAGGAGCAAATATCTGTTGGGAGTGTGAAATCCTTTGGAACTGCTACAGATCTTTAGCTAAAGTGCATAATTACAAGCATTGAGGTTATTTGCTTAAAGGTTACCAAAATGCAGTTGTTTAGTGAAAATCAGGTTTTCTTAAAGTGTTAAAAGCGTTTGCTGTATAAAAACATAATTTCTAGGGAAACTTGCCTGTACTGTGTATCAGAAGAAATGAAATGAGGTGTAATTGTATGTGTGTGCATTTGCTTTGAACTTGAAATATAATACCTTATTTAGAGAAGAACTAAATTGTAAGCTTATTCCACCACCTAAGTGGAAGTATAATTGCTTTACCTCTGTGACTTTGTAATGGTGGCTACTGATTGTACTCCACTTAATTACAGCAGCTTTCTTCAAATAGTGTTTGGCATTATGAAACACTATGAAGAAGGAATTTGAACTTAATAGCCTAAGTTGATTTATTTGTGATTAATTGTGTGTGTTTACCAGCAGGGTAGTTAACTAACTAGGAAAAAGTGGTAGCAGATAAAGCAAAGTTAGCTGCTACAGATGAAGCTTGCAGGTTATCTTCAGTTTATTTTTTTAATGCTGCAAAACCTGGAATAATTCAAGCATATGTTCTAAACCAGGGGCTTTCTTTAGTGCCTGCCAAATCCAACAGCTTTCCCTTCCTCTGCACTGCCTCCCCCGCCCGCCCACCCCACCCCCCCGTACAAGTATCTACTTCTCTTCCCTCTGGTCCTCTGAGTATCTTTTTTTCTCATGAACCCTTAACAATCCTTGAATGTCATGTCCTTTGTTTGGTTTTGGGTTTTTTTGTTCTTTTTTCCTCCCTCTCCAGAGTTTGTAAGACAAAAAAATTCACGTAGTTGAACTGAAGAATCTGAAAGAAATGCAGTCCCCAGTGACAAAAAAAATTCACAAAAAAAGACAAAAAAAAAGACTCGTTCAGCCTAAACTACTATCTCCCCAAAATTCCCACCTTCTTGAAGTGCAGGTTCTTAGTGACCACACAGCGTCTTCTTAGGAATGCATCTCCAGTTAAACTCCCTAGATAGCGACTTCTGTAGTATTTGTGGTGTATGGTGGAGTTTTTGTTTGTTTTCAGTTCTGTTCTGCTCTGTCTCTCCTTGGTTTACTTCAGGGTTATGTCTGTTACTGGCTCCAATGATCTGTCCAGCTCCTTCCTTTTCTTTCTCCTGAAGTTTTCTGTGGTTATTTGCTCCTTAGCTTGAGGACTTCTGCCTAAGTAGTGCTCAAACTGTGGACAGAGGAGCTAAAGAATTACTTTTTCCACACCGATCCCAGATGGACTTAGAGGCAGGGTAATTTTAGACAAATTGGTCATTTCTTCTGCTACTTGAATTGCATATTATTTAAGAACATTGAATGCGTGTGCTTGTTCATTGGGTACTGAATGATCCCTCCATCTCCTAGTCATAGTGACTAGTAACAGGTGGTTTACTTAAGTAGTTGCTCTAATACTAGCTTCTAAATGAGATTTTTCTCTTAAAACTCATGTACAATTAAATGTTAGAGCAGTATAAAATACTGAAACAGACAAAAGTCTTTAACTATTTTACTTTCAACTCTTCCAAGGAATATGAAAATGTTCGTCAGCAGCATGAGGAAGTGAAGCAAAGAAGAGACCAAGCCAAGGAAGACCTGAAGAATCTGAAAGAAATGCAGTCCCCAGTGACAAAAAAAATCCAAGAAAATGAAGAATATTTTAAGAGTCTAGATACAAAAATCAGAGATACGGTAGGTATTTTAAGTTCTCAGTTAACATATGTAATATTTCAGGTGTTCTGTGTTCAGCTTTGTAAACTGTAAAGCAATGATCTCTTTCTTTGTAGTGTGCCATAATGATGTGTTTCAGAAGAAATTTTTCTGAAGGACTTGTGCCTTTGGTGCTTACTGCCTTCTCCATTTCTGTGTTCCATTAAAAGCAGTAAAACTCAAGGAATACATTTCTTAGTAAACCTTCAGTAGCAACTCTGAAAGTCAAAAATCTAAGAGCATGCAAATTTTACAACTTTCTCCACAGACCCTTCAAAATCTTCAGGGATATAATATTACAGTTTCCCTAAGTTACATACTTACATAGAATTAGTTGCCTGTTTTCATGTGTCCTGTAGTTTGGGTTTGTGGATTCTCTTTTTATCTTCTTAAAATGTAGCCAGTTTGGGTGGTTGACTTAAGCCAAATTATAGTTTTTCTGGCCTAAAAGCATTCCTCTAATATTTAACCTAATGCCCTAAGTAGGGTATAATTTTTTTTTATTAAATAGTATTCACAAGTGATGGAGGATTACTTCTATGCATAAGAGCATTTAATGGTAAACTTACATATGCCTTACAGCTTACTATGAGTTTTTTGAGTAGCTGCTCTCTCCTGGGATATGGAAAATCACTATTTCTGTATGACAACTAGGAAAGTACTGTAATTCTGTGCAGGTTTTTAACTATCATGTGCTATTCAGGCTGCAGAAGTCATTGTAAGCATAGGCTGTACAAATTTTTAATGGATAACCAAAGTTAAATGATACCATGAGAATGTTTGCTGCAGTGACTTCTGGTTGAAGATAACTGATCAGATCAAAGGACTTGGTGGAGACATATGTGACACCTGTAGAGGACTGCTGTCTTGAAATGTCTTGTAGAATCAGGGTATGAAACTTCAGTGGCACTTAGTGTGCTGTGAGCTAATACACTGTCCATGTGCTTTCATTAAAGAAACAAACAACCCCCAAAGAAAGAAAGAACCCCACCACAAAAATGAAAAAACCACAGCAGAAAGACCAGACAAACAAAAGCACAGATTGTTGTTCACACCACTTCTCTTTCTGTTTACCCAAGTACGTTGTTATTAAGAAAGCCCGTTGCTAAATGCATCCTTTGAATTTTGTGCTCCATAGTACTGCAAGAGTTTATTATGCTGTAATTCAGAATACCTAAATCTTTAAAAATGTTGCAATTCTATTGAAGTGGGTTTTTTGGCTGTGGTTGGAGTTTTTTGTTTGGTTTGTGGGTTTTTGTTGTTTTAAGAGTAAGTATACTTCCTTAAAGGAAGGTTAACAGCTGGAAGCTTGAAATTAATTTTCATAATGCTGTAAGGGCCTTCATGCTTCTGAAGTGCTAAGCTTTGTTTTCACAACTTGGTATTATCCTGCTAGGTTTTACTCATGTCTTTCATTTTAATTAATGTTATACTAATATATTTTTAAAAACAGGAGAGAATTCTACTGAATCATTGCTACCACAATTGTTAGAAGTTTTGTGCTGTTTATATTCATATAAAAAATATCCTCTGTTGGCATGAGTTATACTCTGTATGGGAAACCTATGACAAAACAGCATTTTAGTTTTAACTTGCAGGGAGCATGCTCAGCATAGGCTATTTGCTACAGAACTGTGAAAGAAAAATTGGGTAAGTATACTAGCTGATCGACTCATACTCTTGGATTAATGTATTTTGTGCTCAATCTAAACTTCTGGAATAAGGCTTTCACACACTAAATGTTCACTGTATGCTGAAGTGGTGTTTAATTTGGGCCCGGAGAATGAATTGGGTGCATTTTGTTCTGAAATATTCCAGAATTCAAAAAGATGTGAAGAAGGAAATAGAAGACTTACTGAGATAGTATTTAGCTATATATTACAATCGAAATAAAAGTAAATAATCACTGGAAAGCCGTAGTAGACCATGTTGTATATAATATTGTAATACGACACTTTCAAGCTTGAGTTTTGTTCTGATGTTAAATGATACATGAAAGTCTAATTTGAATGGCTAATATTCCATCTTGAAGAAGCCCTGTAGAGTCCAAAATCCTGGAAAAAGGCTTAAGAGAATATATTATACACCTGGTTATGGCATGAACAATTTGTCAGGCAAGTTAACAAGATGTTAGAGCTGTATTGCCACTTCCTTTACTTTGTAACAGTAGCTCTTTCCTGGGTACTGAAATCTGTTTCCCTCCCACATACATTCTTAGTTGGGCAGTGAAAATTAAGTTCTTTTGAAGGAGAATCAATGCTGCTTGCAGTATCAGGAGATAGTTTTCAAGTAAGGCAAAACCTCAAGGCTTTTAAGGACCATACCTTAAAATTGCTTAAATTGCTACTTTTTCATTAGTTCTTCACTTTTCCATAGATACTGCTTGAATTTATTTTAACTTTGAATTTTATCTTTGTAGATGCAAGCATTTGGTGAGCATTTAGCAGATAATTTATGCTGTAAACCTGCAGGAGTTGATTAATGAATGATTTTATTATAAAAGCAGTATAACTCTATTTTTGACTGAAAAGTTTTTTGGGGCCAAATTTCAATTTGGCATTAGGGGATTTTAATTTTAAGTCCTCTCTTTCAGACACACAGACCTGTAGGGAGCATAACTTGTCTTCAGGCCCTTTAGTCCAGGCTTATATCCATTATCAAATAACTAATCCCAACTGCTTCTTAAGGTTGTGCTCTTGGCTTGAACATATATATGTGAGAGCCGAGATAAACCACCTCTTCATTATGTCGTGTTTGCGCTTTGTTGGCAAAAAGCCAGGCATGATGTTACAGGTTTTGCCAGGAAGGAGCTGGACTGAAAGTGAAGGCAGAGCTAAATCTGGGCAGAAATTCATTTATTGAGGCACTGCATGACTATTAAAACCCTTTTAAGGATTTGTTTAGACTAAGAATTCCTAGTAAAATTTTGTGCTTTGGGTGTGTAGTGCACACAGATTCTGAAAAAGACATCAGCCTGTTTTGTACAAAGAGGTTGATAACACTGCATGAGAGAAGCCTAGAGTAGTTTCTGCTTAAGCCTCTTTAAAAGCATTTGAACGGAGTGGACTATGCAATACAATTTTTTTAGCAATATTTAACAGTATAAAGCCACATGTTGCAGTTGTACCATGAAAACCATAAAAACAATTGCAGTTGTTGATCTGTTGTGTAAAGTAGGTGTATCTATAAATATATGATAACTGAAGATATATTGATAATTGAAAAATTGAATTCCACTTCCTTACTAGTGTGCTGATTTTGAGATCCTTCAGAATTGTTTTGTGAGTATTTTGCATCAGTTTACTGTGAGAGAGCTTCCCCTTCAGAGTGCCTGCTTCAGGTCTTTAGAGTCAGTACCATGTTGCAGTCAACTGTAAGACCAAAATGTGTTCCATGTTGCCTTCATGCAAACAGCTGTAAAGTCAGGGTCTATAATTTTTATACACCTTCCAGGTTGTGGGAGGGAATCTGTATAGTTTTATTTTTCTCCATTCTTGATGCATCTTAGCATTTTCAGTGTGACTGGGTTTGTAGGAAGACATTTCTTCCAGCAAGAGGGGCATGTGTGTTTTGTTTTCATGTCTGCACTGGAGTTACTTGCAGTCCTTCTATCCTTCTGCAGTGTTCCAGTATTCTGCTTGCACTGTTTTCAGCCTTGAGGGTTCAGGGAAGGAAGAATTAAGTTTGCACAGAAAGCATAGTACACTTTCGCTGTCTTCAGGAATCAACTGTAACAAGTGCCTGGGCAACCTCACCTAATAAGACCCCCTTTGGACAGGGGATTGGACTGGGTGACACCTTCCAACCAATATTATTCTACAATTCTATAAAAGCTGAGAAGGACAAAAAGATGAGACCTGGGTGCCTACACATAAACGAACAAGTTTTCAAGCTCAGCTGTGTAGGATATAGCTTTAGCAAAATGCACTTCAGAGGTCGGATGATCTTGACAAATTTCAATTTTGGCTGGCCTGTGTCTAGGAACTTATGCCTTTCTTGCTCAAAGTATAAGCTTTCCTCGGTAAAGTTTGTTTGGAAAAAGAGGCAAGAACATTTTGTAAGTGTAAAAATCTGAATGTAACAGTTTTATTGAAATTGAGGATGGAGTTACTTTAATTTCACATGAAGTTAGGAGGCTTCCTTTATCTGTCATACCTGAATTTGCAGATCAATAGCTGAATGTTTGTGAACAGTTTATATTTCATTATTCAGTTCTTCACAAATTGCTGAAAATATACATGTTACAGATACAAGTAAGAATAAAGAAACTGGTGAGTATAACTTCGTCAGTAATAAAATGTGGAATAAATGCATATACAGAATGTTCTTCAAAATATGACTGCTTTTTACAAATATAACTAAGTTTATGATTATCTAAGTATCTTACTGTATGCAGGCTGCTGAAATCAAAGATGTTTCTCAAAGATGTAAACAGAAGCAAGATGCTTTGGAGATGAAAGATAAACAAGTAAGTCGTGATATTTTTGGTGTTTCTTTGCTGATGTATTAATTCAGTACTAGCTATAGCATGTGCTACATTCAGGCAGAATGCTGCTTCTTAAATTCTGCAATAAAACGGATATGGGTTTCCTCTGTTTGCTGTACTGTTAGTGGGGAGGGAAAATACCTGAAGAGGGTACAAGTGCTTGCACACTTCACTCCCTCCGGTATGCAATGAATCTTTAAAATGCCTGTTAATCGAACAGGTATTACTAATGGTCATAGTGCCCTGTGCAACAAACTGTGTGTGTGTCTGTGTGCTATGTTACAGGCTTTCTTGAAAAGCTACAGCCATTATAGTACAGTAATGCACTCAGCATTAAACATGCCCTCAAATATTCTATGTGAGGTTAGGGTTATTGCTTCTGTTAAGTATGTATGTCCAGCATTTTTTTTAAAAAGAAAACAAAGATATGTGTAAAACAGTTACAGAACTTCATTGAAGCACTTGGTCAAGAAATGTGTAAATTAAATGTGTAAGGGTGCAGACTCAATGTTGCACATTGTATTTATGCTATAGGTTATATGCAATCTTAGATTAACTTTCAAATATGTTAAGGAAGATCTTAAGCTTTAAGCTTCTGCTTTTGTAAAAATAAAGGAACTTTAAAAATTAATTTAAAGCCTTCATTGTATTTTTGCTTAAATGTTCCTAAATCTTAAAAAAATCTTGTCAGTTCTTCAACTGTCATAGGACTATTGGAACTATAAGACTCTTGTGGTTTTAGTGTATGGTTACTTAAGTATTTAATACCAGTTGCACAGATATCCTAGTTATTTGTCACAGGTTTTGTATACTAAACTCCTTTAATGTTGGAAATACTCACAATTCTTAGATTGAAGAAATTCATCAAGCTTTAAGAATGAAAAAAGATGAAGAAATGGACAGACAGAAGAAAATACAAAATACTCATAAGATGATAGAGGACTGGAAGAATGAGCTCGATACAATGGTAGCCTGTGAGAATCTTCAGCCACAAATTGATGCTGTTAATAATGAGCTGAAAAAATTACAAGAAGAAAGGGCAAATGTTGATAGTGATATCAGTGATCTAAGAGCAGAGAAAATGAATCAAGAGAGGGAAAAGAAAAGTAAGTTACTTGGGGGTTTTTCTGTTGGTTTTTCCTTTTTTTATGACTATTTGTAAAGAATCTTCTTGTCCTGCTGTAGTGAAATAATTTGAGACATTTTCCTTAAGTCTCATAGTTGTAGCCTACATGTATATCAGTCCTCTTGTCTGCTACCAGTTTTATTAAAAGTAACAGAAATTGTTTGCAAAATAGAAAGAAGATTCAAAAGTGGTCATTCCACATTCATTAAAACTGTCATTCCAAAAAATTAGTTTCCTCTCATCTCTGGGCAAGGAGACTGCTTTGCCAGTTTCATTTTTTTTTCTGTTATTAAATGAAGGTGTGTACTGTTAGCAGGACACAAAAACACAAACCTGAAGCAAAAGCAGTTTGCTTTGAAGATGCAGTGTTTAAAATTACCTCTTTGGCAGTAGATTAGCTACTGATGCTGGGTTTGTCCTTTCTAGATGAAGTTGAGCTAACCTTATAGCAATTCCTATATACTAGCCTAGGATATACAATTATTTCTTTCTAAGAAATAAAATTAAACTAGAGCTTGGCAGGTAGAGGTTGTTGTATATATTCCTTGGTGAGCGTAGTACATTTGTATGGGCCTATCTGTATGGCACTCAACTTCTCATAGAATCTGAGAAGAAACAAAGTATAGAGAGACCAAGTGATCTAGAGAAGGAGACACTATATATTTTACCTTGAGAAGCACAGAAAGTACTCAATCTCTGTTTCTCCTGAACACCAAATGCTTTCACACACAGTCCATTGTCACATTTTGTTTTCTGCAAACATGAAATAACACTCAGATTTCATGTTGCTAGTCCTGCTACCTCTTTCCTCTTGGGGTGTTTTTGGTTTTAAATATAAAGGTAGAATAAGTTTTGAAGACAGGTATTTTTAGGACTAAATTCCTGTGATTTTACTGTGCTACCACATCTCATTATCCTTTGGGTAAGTCTTCATTTTATTTTAGATTTTCAGCTTTAATAGTTCTTAAGATTTCTTTAGAATAAGCAGCATCTTGATTGTGGAAAGTGAAACTGAATTTTTATAATCTCCTAACAATCTTACTGCTGGAGTAGCATAGTCAATAGATATTAGAAAATGCTAGTTATAATGTGTACTTGCTATGGACTCTGTTTAAGAAACTGCCTTAAATTACAGGAATAATTGATCGCCATGGACAACTTAATAATATAATGACTATGAAGGAAGAGAATCTTAAAGGGAGATTTCAAGACACACACTCTGCTCTTATGTGGCTAAGAAAGAACAAAGACAAGTTTAAAAAAAAAGTTTGTGAACCCATGATGCTTGAAGTAAGAAAATTTACTTGTATATCTCACTAACCAGTTAATATTTAGTTTATGCCTTGCAAGGCTTCAAGAATGACTTTAAGACTTTGAAGACACATCTTGAAATGAGCTGCCAATTACATGCAGGGTATATTAATATGGTGAACTAATTTTAATTCCATAGGCAATGTAGTAAGAATCAACATTGAGTAAGATGGAATGGTTCCTTCCCCTTCCCCCCTCAAGGAGCAGTCCTTTATTAAGGTGTCCATTGCAGATTTCCTTTAAGGTACAGCCAATCACTTAGACTGAAGTCATTCTTTGCTGCTTAAAAAAGCAGTGGTAGTTACAATTGAATATCTCCCCTTATAGCACAGTCTGCTCACAATGATTGTGACATGTCACTGTGACCCCCAGGTGTGTTTGTGGTTTGCTTTGCACAGCCAGCTACAGATACAGAAACACCTAATCTATCCCTAGTTTTGTTTTGTGTTTTGGTTCAACAGACATGGTACTAGCTAGGAATAGCAGGGCTAAATTTTCCAAAGGACTGTTGGTTTTCTAGTGCATTCCTCCACCATTATCCCAGCCTCTTGCCATATGTGCTCCCTGTAATGTGAAGAGGATGAACTCCAGTGCACTCCTCGTCTTCCTCTTCAGAATTGCAAGCTTATTTTAATAGCATATTGCTACAGTTTCTAAATTAATTGAATGTTCAATATTTGTGTACCAATTCCTACACGTTGTGCATGTGCTAAACTGTTCAAAATTACTTCTGTTTAGTATAAAATACTAAGTATTTCCTATTACTGCTAGAACTGCTGATTCTTCCTGGAAGACCACATCAAATTAAGTATTACAAATGCCTTCGTAGTATGCCTTTGCTTTTACTTTAAGGCCTCATTGACCTCTCTAACATCCACTAATGTCTGAATTTGTTTTCTTTGATACAATGTAAGTTAATCTCATGTACTTACAAATTCTAGCTTTTGAATTGCTGGTAAGTGTACCCAGCCTTTAGCTAACTTGAGGTTATTAAATTGTGTAGCTCGGTGTAATTTTGCCATTGTATGTCACGTGTGGTGACATAATGTCTAATTATTAGTGAGAGTTACTGAAGAATTCCAGCATTAACATTTCATTCAGGTATGAAAAGTTTCATCCATCTTAAACGTGGATTTTTTGGTTGCTTTTTAAGAATTCAAAGAGAATTCAATCAGCCTGTGAATCTTTGTCTTTCTAGATCTTCACAATTCTGTATTTGTATTCACTGATCTTCACTGTGTCCAAATCAAAGGGAACTGAATCTGAATAATTTGTGGAGTGTGGTGTTTTTTCATTTTTGATTCCCTAGGTTAATTGTTTCTAAATGCTGAGGTACCTTTAATAGTATTGGAGCAGAGTCGCTAGACATGAGATGGTGGTGGTTGCAATTGTAAAGTTAGGGTGGAGCATAAAATGGGAGGTGGTATGATGGAGACAGTCATAGCTCCAGGAATGCTGAGAAAGGATATGCGTGGCTGAAAATTAAACACAATGACACATGAGTTGCTGAAGGCTTCCTCCCAAGAGAATTGATTGCAAAAAGACAGGGAATAGGTCTTTAAATACATTTAAACATTGTCTTTGTTTTCATTAAATGTAGGCTTGGATATCATCTGACTGCTTCAGATGTTTTGGGGGCAGTGTTAATTCTGCTTGTATTAATCACTTTCTTATCTTTCTTTATCAGATAAATATGAAAGATGATAGATATGCTAAATACGTTGAAAATCACATTTCAGCCAATGACATGAGGGCTTTCGTTTTTGAGAGTCAAGAAGATATGGAAATGTTTCTTGGGGAGGCAAGTAGGCACCAGTTTTAAAAATTGATTAAATAACTAATGTAGGAGCCCTAAACTTTGGAGTCTACCAAGTAAGTCTGTGCTAAGTTTTGATTGTCAAGGTCAGCATAATAGCTAATACGAAGTATTCTAAGGTTTTCTTCTGGAGTAAGATTTTTTTTTTAAACCCAGGCCAACTGGAGGGATGCAGGAATATTAAGAAAGTATTTCTTTTTAGAAATAACTCTTGTCTTCCTTGACAAGGCAGTAGTCACTGAGGAGAAAATACTGTGTACAAGAAAATTACAAGAGCAGGAAGCTACAAATTTGGTACCAAGCGTTTCCAATGCCTCCAGACTAAAGAGGCGAGAGGCATCTTTTGTGAGAAGACAATGGTCCAAAAGCAGCAAATCAGGCTTTTATTTTTTGAACACTACTGTTTCCTGGAGGAGTAAGGAGATTGTTCCCTTTGAGAGCCAGACGGATGATGCAGGAGAAAAAAGCCACAAGATACAGTATTAACTGTCATAATGCTTCCCAACCACTGCCCACAGAATAGTGTGATTAATGACAAACTGTCCTGCAATTTTTTGAAGACGTATCTGGCCTTCACAGAAGCTCGTCATTTTTATATAAGTGAACGGTGGTGGTGACATCTGAGGTTCTGGGAGCTTGTCTTGTCTCCATGGTTGTGGAACCCAGTGCTGCCTTAACAAGCTAAATTGATCTTTCATTTGTATTCTCAATCTTTTCTGCCCTGTTAGGATCAGGCTTTTCAGAGCCTCTCTAGCCAGTGGTCTGCCATTATCTGTGCAAAATGGCCCTACAGCATGAAAGAGGGGGCTTCCTTATTAAATCCAGGTTGGCTGTTTAGATTGTACCTGGATCTGGATTTCCTTGATTGCTTTTGTTTTCTCTAATGTGTGGCATTTTAACAGAGACATTAACTAAGTTTGGCTTTTAGAGAACTCAGTCATGTCTGAGTCAGAGTGGATTTTTGTGAGTTCTTCCAGAGGTTGTCAGTTTAAAATACTCCCAATTTTTGTGAATCAAATATAAATACTTGATTTTCATATAGTGAAATTTTCTGCTCTTTTTTACCAAACAATCTAATGTAATTTATATTTAGATGCGCGATCGTCAGAAACTAAGAGTGAATGCTGTATGCGCGCCTACTGAATCATGTGCCGAAAGCTTACCTTCAAGGCCTATTGAAGAATTACAGTATGTATCAGATTATATCAGTGGGGAATGGTATATAAATGCAATATAAAATACAATATTTTGGTGTTGTTGCTATATATTAGAATTTTCTATGCATATCAAATTTTCATCAAGTCAGTTCTGGGTTAGTAGGACTTCTTTCTGGCTCCTCAGTAACTTCAGCATGCTTATATGACAGATTTTATTTCAGATGCATGCATTTTTTCTCTCCACAGCCGATACGGATTTTTCTCATATTTACGAGAGTTATTTGATGCTCCTTATCCTGTGATGAGTTATCTTTGCTCCCAGTACCGTGTTCATGATGTCCCTGTGGGAACGGAGAAGACCAGAAACATGATTGAAAGGGTGAGATGTCCTAAATAGCACAAACACACCTGTGGTCTAGAGTTTTATTTTAGAAATTGTTTGGCAAGTTAATGTGGAGAAAGCAAAAAATTGCTTTAGCCTTTTATTTGGCCTTTAGAAGTGATAACAGTTCATTATACACAAACATATTGCAAGACACTTTAATAAATCCAGTCAATTTAACACTACTTCACAGAAAGTTAAATATGTCTTTCACCTGCATACTGTTCCAAGTCACGTTATATGAAGTCACTTTGTTATAACAACTTCTACTTTAAGTGCCTGAGAGATTTTGGCCAAAATTTTAATCAAACAGTTAGTAGTACATGACAATGCTGACATGTCGTGTTTAAAGCAACAATTAGAAGCTGCTTTTTTAAAAAAACATTAAGATGTTCCATTTCTGGCAAATAGAGTTGTATAGCTTCAGTCCAAATTGATGCAATAAATAGTGTATAAACCTTTTGGATTCTTAGATAGCCTAAGAGCTCCCAGTAGGAGTAATCTCCCTGCCTTAGTCTTTCATGAGTTCTTGCAAGCTCATCATTGGTGGATTATAATGGGTAACACATGACAGTTTTCAACTTAAATCCGTATTCATTTCTCTGTCTATGGACATCTGTTGTCTGTCTTGTACAGAGAGTGAACTCTTCTTTGAATCCAGCAGACTACTTCAGGCTCTCTGAGTACAATAAGAGTTGCTTTTTTTGAGAAACTCAGGGATAGCTGTTGTTTCATTCTATATCCTGTTTCTGAGGCTCTAAGAATAACGGAGAGGAAGGTAAAAGTGGAGGGAGTCCTAGATTAAAAGATCTTCTCTTAATGTTTTTTTTCTAACCATTTTCATCTTTAAATTGCAATTCTTCTACCACTTCGTGTTTATCACCTGATGAAGCAGATTACCTATATAATAGGTCTTTCAGTTACAGCTTGTAAACAGTCAGAATTACTCCTTAGAGTCTCCCTCCTTTCCAGAGCTCTGTGGGCAGTAAGGAGAAATTGCTGGTCTAGGGGCAAAGATGAGCCACTATTCTGAATGTGTTTCACATGGCACTTTCTCAGTTCAGCTGTATAAAGATTTTTATTTTTGATTGAGAAATGCAGTGTTTGCAACATTTTGTTTCACATGTGCCACAGAAAGCTTTAGTTTAAAAGGGGACCTGTTTCATGGAGCTGAGCATGTGCAAAAAGGACTAGGGTGGAAATGTCGTCAACCACAGTCTGAGATGTAAAGCAAACAGTTTTCAGTGTCTAGAAACCAAATCAACAGAATATTGCTGGTGCTATGTATATAAACTGAAAAAATCTTTAGTCAAGTTTGTGTTCTATGGAGATTTCTGCTGTTCCTGGGTACTGGACAGTTTATATAGTTTACAAGTACTACCTTGCATTATGGTAAATCTTTGATACCTGTAATATCCTTTTTGACAGGAGTCATTTAAAAATATTAACTCTAGTATTTTTATACTTTTTTTCCTACAGATAAATTTGCTTCACTGAAGTTCATGCATTACAGCTCACCTTATGGTTTCATCTATTAATTTCTTAAGTACTTTTGGTTCTTTGGTGCACAGGCTACATGTGCATATTATGCATCTACAGCAAGTACAATCCTCATTCATAATGCAGTACAAATATTAACAGGTTTTTCCAGTGTCCTCTGTAGTATCAGAATAATCAGAAACTGTTTAATTGGTTATGGTAACATACTCTGTTCAACAGTATCTTAACAGTTCTTTGCTGACTGCTCTGAATTGCAAGTATAATGATGCATTAAACTTAGCATCATCTTTTTGCAAAGGTTTGTTAATGAGTCAGTCTTGCATAAGCTGAAGTTCTTTACTGTGGATTTTAGCTAGTTTATTCCTTGTTTTGAAAAGCATTGCCTTAAGTAATGTTTTTGTCAGATTAATATTTTTTGTGTTTTTTAGGTCATACAAGAAACCAAACTTAGGCAAATGTACACAGCAGAAGAAAAATACATTGTTAAAGTATCTGCTTATACAAACCTAACCTTCTCTACTAACACATCCCTGAGGGTGGCACAGTTTCTCACTAGTTCAGTGGATACAGATGAAAGAAGACAGTTAGAAAACCAGGAACAGGTAGGAGTTTATTTCTGTGCTGTATATGATGTGAATACTACCCATTTTATCATGCCATAAGCATAGCCTACTTAGATATGTGTTAACATGGTATGTTTGTGGTACGAATGCTAGTGGTGTGTGTTTGTTTATTTCAGGACATCAATAACATGCTGAAGTCATTGGATGTGCGTCTGACCACATTGTTTGAGAAACAGAAACATCTAGAACGCAGAGACAATGAGCTGAGGCAACAGAAGAAGGAGCTTTTAGAGAGAGGAAACAGGAGGAGACAGCTGGAATCAAGAATTGGTGTCAAGTATGATAGGTAGGAAACAAGCCATATTATCTGTGAAATGTGAACAATTTTAACAAAGTGTTTTTGGCTTCCTCTTACTGCAGTGTGCTTTTACCCTTAAAAAATAACTAGTAGTTGAGCATCAGATACAGGTGATAATCAAGACAAAGAAGGTGTTTAGAAATGGAGATTGAGACAGTATTTGGGAAACCTTGTAACAAATGTTCCAAATGACTTCCTGTAATAAAATCATAGGATTCTAGTGAGACATTGCACTCATTTACTCAAATGTTACCATAGCCTTCTGTCTTGGTAGCACATATCTAGATAATACCATAACATGCATAATGTAAATGGTACCAAGTAAACATGTCGGGGATCGAGTTGGACCCTGATTGTCCACAGTATTTGTTTTAACGTTTTCTGGTTTTGTGGGCCTCTGCAGTTAGTTCTTCTGTTACTGCTTTGTCATAAGGTAGAACCTGGGCATGGTTTAAGAGGTATTTCGCTTAAGCTCATACTCCCGGAAGGCAGTGTAGACGAGAGTGCCCCAGGCTTCACTCCCTCTGCTCCTGTAACACAGTCCCAGTAGACTTTGCAGCTTCAAATACTCCTGTATGTTTATGCCACACTACTTTTCATTTTCTGAAAGTTGGTGCTGGTGCTTGTGTTCACAGCTCTTGCATTACTTATGGTGTATTAAACTGAAAAGGGGGGGTGGGGGGAGGAATAGAACTGCATGGATATTAGAGGGACTAGAATCAAGTGCTGTGTAGTCACAAGTGTCCAGGTTGCTGTGAAAAGTAGCGGCTTTAAACAGCGGGGTGTGAGTGTAAGCCTCAAAGCCAAGTATTGCTCTTAGGTTGCTTATTAGGGATACATGCATTGTCATGGTGTTTTGTTAGAATACAGATTACAGTTTGGAGGAAGGAGGTAGAGGTCCCTTTATCTAAACAAATATTGATTAAATCCTTCCTTTTGAAAAAAAATACTCTTAATTTTGAATAGGGATAAGAGTCCTGAGACAATTACAGACAAGGCTGTTACACATTTTTCTTGTATAATGTGGATGTCTTTCGGTAGGGATAGAAATTGTTTAAATAATCCTTGCAGTGTGTATAACTATTTTCAAATATTTATGTTGCTAATTGATACAAATATCTGAATAAAGCTGGATATAATTTTTAAAAATGACAGAATCACTTAGGTTCAAAGGGACTTCATGTAGTCTGTAGTCCAGCCTTGTTCTCAAAGGTCAACATTGATTTCAGACCAAGTTTTCAGGCCTGTATCCCAATGCATCTTGAAAGCCTCCATGGAGATTGCATGACCTGTTTGGACATCCTGTTCCACTGCTTCGCTGTCCTTATGGGGAAAAAGTTTCTACTGACATTCAGTCTGGATCTTTTTCTTGTTTCAACTTCTGTCCACTGTTTGTCATCCTTTTACTATACACCTCTTAAGAGTCTGGTTCCATCCTGTCAGTGGCTGCCTTGTGGGAAGGGTAGTGGGGGGGTTCCTATTAGGTGTGCTGAAGCTGTCTCCTGTTTAGGGTAAGCTGAGCACCCTCATCCTGTCCTTGCAGGGCCTGTGCTGTAACCCCTGACCATCTTGGTTGCTTTCCAAGTTTGTTCCAGTTTATTGACATCTAGGGCAGGGGGCAAAGCAGGGTGCAGTGCTAACAGAGGAAAAATGACTTGCCTCTTGCTTGTGCTTCCATTTGCACAGCTAAGGATGCTGGGAGACCTTGCTTGCTGCCAGGGTGCACTGCTGGCTTACACTCAGCTCGTTGTCCACCAATACTTCAAGTCCTTCCCTGCAGTTTCTCTGCAGCCAGTCTGTCCCAAGCTTGTATCACTGCCAGACCCACATTCTTCTCTAGGGGCAGGACTCAGCATTTGTCCTTGCTGAATCTCATGAGTCTTCTGTTGACCCCTTTTTCCAGCCTCAGCAGACCCTGCTGAACAGCAGGCCTATTGCTTCCTGCAGTTTAGTGTTGTCTGAAAACTTGACAAGAATGCCCTCTGTCTACTCCTCTGCATCACTGGCAGGGATGTTAAACAGGGCAAATCCCAGCATTTAATCTTGTGGTACCCCACTTGATACTGGCTTCCAGGCAGAATACAACAGACTAACCATGATCCTCAGAGCCTGACCATCCAGCCACTTTTTTTTAACCTATCTAGTCTTCTATGGGTCCAGACTGTAGTCTTCTGACTTGAGTACAACAATATTGTGGGAGACAACATTGAAAAAGTTAGGGGAATGGTTCTGGATCCAGCAGCCTGTGAGAAAGGTGGGGCTGATGCAGCTTAATGCTCTCAGATGCAACCAGTAGTGAGGCTGAGCCTGTCTTCCCAGTAGACATGTTCACACAGAGTGCATCAAAACATATTTACATGTGGCCATCCACACAGCACAGAGAGGCAGAGAGCAATTTGGCAAACACAGCACCATTGGCTTCACGTTCCTACTCTGAGCAGGATGGGCCTCCCCAACTGAGACACCTATGCATACATATGGGCAATGTGGATCCCACCAGCAGCTGAGGAGGTGGGCTGTAGGCTGTCTGCCATTAGGACTGGACGTCTGCACTGGCTGAATGATGGAGGTTTTTCCTACTACACATTTATTAGTCTGGCTTAGTTAACAAGAGTTATTTTATTAGGAGAGATGTAGGTCTTGTATATTTACTGTAGACTGATAACTGATTGTTCTCTACTGTAAGATTTTTGTAGATACAGAGCTCTGAAGGCTGGCTGGAAACTGGTGGGGGGAAGCTAAATTAAGAAACCCCTGAGGGTGCAGCCCTGCTTCTGTTCCCTGTACAGGCTGCCTCACTCATGTGCACACACATGCAGAACTGTCCAGGACTCCCTGGTTTCCTAGTAGTCACCTCTGTGGTCTTGCCTTCAGACACACAGGCATACAAATGTGCAGTGGTACCCATGACTCCCCTAGTCATCCACCCTCCAGTAGTCAGTACCCTTGTCATCTTACCCTTAAATCCATACACATGCCAGCAGGTCTCACCCCTAGAGACAGCAGAGCTCGTGGTTTCTGGCAGCCAGGCTGGACTCCCCTCATCCCTCCAATCACCATCTCTTCCTGTGGTCTCACCCTTAGTGACACCCATACCACTTTGGCTCCCAGGCTTCTTTATCTGCTCGCCAAGTAGTCTGGCTTGGTGTTCACCAGGGATCAAACGCTTGCTTGCACACGTGCACTTGCAGCAGGTGCTGGTACCGTGGACACATGGGCCTCTGACCTGTGGTCCTACTCTAGTGGCTGTCACTTAAGCCTACTCGCTCTGGTCTCTCCAGTTGCTGGCACCACAGACAAGCAGACCCTCTCCTCTGACTTATGGAGCAACCATTTGACTATAGTTGCTGGCACTTAGACTCTCGTACACACGTATGAATGCTGAATAGAGTCCTTCACCCAGGAGAAGAGTGAAAAATGGAATTGAGTAAGAAGACTGTGCCAATTCGGCATGGCTGGACAGGCATATTGACTAGCCAACTATGTACATGTAACTATCCCTTTTATCCCCATATCTGTCTGGTTTCCTACACTTGTTCCTCTCAAAGTGATATAGATCCCTCATTTTCCCTATATTTGGTTTCTCACCTGAATATCCAATAGTAAGTCCTGCACAGTTGGAAAATGCTTTTCTGCTGCATCCCATGTCTTCTATACCGCCAGAAGACAACCCCTCTCAGTCCAGAGGGTGCTGTGGTGTTGACTTATCTTGTACAGTTTCACCCCTGGACACTGGTGAGGCTGTACTAGGACAAGGTACCCCTATCACAAGAGTCCTTAATTTGGATTCCCACCTTCTAGAGTGACCCTGTGCTCCTCTGTGATTATGGAGATGGGCATTTCATTATGTGTTCTGGTGGTTCAAAACCAGTGAAAATTCTGGGTTTCTGCAGTAAGTTGAGGAAACAAGGTTTTTTACATATATACATATATATATATATTAAAAAAAATAAGAATTAAGGAAACCTCCTGAACTCTGTTATATTGTTGCAAGGAACTAGCAGCAGAAGAAAAATGTCATCATTACACTGATATTTTTGTAACTGAAATTTACAGAAGTAAAGGAGTATGGTTGCTGAGATGTCCTTAGTAGCCAAAATCAGAGTTTCTTTAATTATGAATTTTTTTTATCTCTTGAATTTCTTTAGGTTTAAAGTACATAGATTAGGAATGCCTCTAATGTGTTTGGAGTGTTTAGGTATACAAATTTCTGCTCTTGCTAACTGTTGGTTCATCACCAAGACGTAAGAATTCTTGTATTTTTGTCCCATCTGTTTTTAATGAGGATTAATCAAATATTGATTCCTTCCATAGTTTAAGACAGCTGGAACAAGATGCTATCGACCTAGAGAAGGAATCACAAGAGGCAAATGTAAAGGTCAAAGAAATAAATGTCCAAAAAGTAAGACTTGTTACTGAGTTAATGCATCTCATAAAGGTACGTATTTTTAACTTGGTATATGTTCCACTGTTGTGAAAAGTCCAGTTCTTGTAAATTAAATAGGAGGTGTGCAACTTTTGGATGTGTTACTGTACATTTTTATGAGCTAACTTGCTTCAAGGTAAACTTCTTTTGAACCTTTTAGGAATTCAAATGTGTTCGTCTGTTGTTGGTTGATATGTATGTAGATCATTTGCTTGCGTTGATTAGACTCTTGGTGATTGAAGTCTTAGAAGCCATGGTCCTATTGAGTAAATGCAGGAAGGAACTAGGAATGAACTGTGTAACCGTTTCAGTGTGTACACTTTCAGAGTATTGCATAATTTTGTGAACTGTTCCTTCCACCCTAGTTCATAATACCCTTTTTGTGTGTTTCTTTTTATTGAAAAAAAAGAATAGTCATTAGCCATGTGAAAAATAACTGTAAGAATCCATGATTAGGAGAGGGCTAGGATGGCAGAAGTACTCAAGTCTTGGGCTCCGGTGTCATGAGGTTTTCTTTAACTCAAAAAAGAAGAAAAAGGTCTGGACTTAATTGTTGTTTTAGCTTAGCCTGTAAGCCCTAATAATAGGAGCTGCCACAACATGAATTTTCTTAGTTTTGGGGTTTGTTTTTTTTTTAATTACTGGAGCAGGAAGAAACAGCTACTTTTAATTCCAGGGAAATCTACTTGTGCTTTTGCACTCACTAAGAAATGGTGCTGTTCTTGCAACCGCTTTGAGCATGTACATTGCTCCTTTGCCATGCCTTACTAACACTCAAATGTGTTCTTGCTTACCCCTGAAAAGAGTGAAGTATTACCTTTGATGTGAGGCTGACTTCAATACACTTCAGTTGCTGGTATTTTTATAATAATTAAAGAAAAAATATTCCACACAGGCAGGCTGTTTCTGTTTGTTGATAGGCATGGACTGCAACAATTGGAGTGTTTCAGAGATCACCTTTGGGTCAGCTAGCCAAAGCAATTTTGAAAATGCTAAAGAATGGCAGGAGACACCTGCCACGTTAAAGGGTTACTTAGACTGTAGATTACAGAACTTAAAGAACTTGTGCAGGTAGTAACAGTACTGAAAAGTAACTCTTTTCAAAACTTGTGCAAATACTTTGTATTTAAAACAGGAATTTCTACAATGTGCTTTTGATTTTTGTAGCTGGTGCCCATTTCCCAGTATGTTAACTGTCCAAATGTGTTGCTATTGTAAAGTGCAGTTGAAGTTTTTTACTGATTGCTGTATGACCTGCCGGAAGGAGTGTCTTAATCTCTTTTTTACCCAATATAGGAAAACGGATTTGACACATAGTGTGTATTTCTCAGTATACCAGGGGCATAGGGGAGGGTGGATGGTATTTGCCTGGAATAGTTACTGATTACAAAAGGGATTTATTTTGTGATGCATCAGCTTCACTTTCACACTTTGTGTGCTGTAGGAAGTATATGCTAGTACGTACTGATAAGAGAATGGTCTGATACAAGAAAGATGTTTCATGTAAGTTTTATCAAAATTGTTGAAATCTGTACATTTCAGGACATCCCCAAACCAAACTTTATGAATGCTTCCAAATTTATTGGAGTCTTTGTACTTTCTTGAATAGGTTTTGTAGTTATACTAGCTGTAGGCTATTAAGGTGATAAAAACTTAGGTAGTTATATGTTTCAGACATACTCACTTCTGCCACAGAAGGAAATTTAAAACATATCTGTGATTTTTGTGTGTTTGCATGGTGGCAATATGATCTTCTTTTTTAAGAGTTATGGGGCTTGTGTGGAACAGTCAGCTAGAGTGACAGGCTGCATGTATATTTACACAAATACACAAAGCAGAGTGTACCTTGCATGTACCTAATACATGTCAATACTTTACAACCAGGTCACAGAAACAGCTTTGTTCCATTGTTTCAGATTCTGGTACTGCTCTTGCACATAGTTCTTCATGCTGTTGTCTTTGAATAATCTTAACTTTTTCCATTTTTCATCTCCTTTTCTTATGCCTCTTTCTTTCAGTTTACTTCTCTGATAATTTTTGAACTATTTAAGTGGATTAGAAATTAATAAACTTATCCCTATGTCCAAGTTCACACTGTAGAAAATTTGTGTTGAAATGACAAATAATAAAGACCTCAGACAGTGGCTCACTATTGTGGTCAGAAGCTAACACTCTCCAGACTTCATCCTGCAGGTCCCCTAGGTCTATAATTGGAACCTTGTCCTCCCTTTCATTAAGAGAGAGGATTCCTTTGTGATTATATGCTGATCATAAAAAGTAAAACAAGAATGGTAAACCGATGTTGTCAGTTCCATAATATGAGGTTTGAAGCTGCCCTTTACACTGTCAAGATATATTGCTGATTTTGAAGCCTCTAGACCATTCCTGAGGCTGACTCACTTAAAGAAGCAACCATTTTAATGTCAAAGTTGTCAAACAAGGTTCTGGGGATCACTAAAGCCTGTTACAAAACCTCAAAACTAGAGCCTCCTTCTGTTGTCTTGTGCCTTAGCTAGAATAGAGTATGACACTAGAGTCACTGTACATCTGGTCAGTCATCTTGCATTGTCAGTGAGAGAGGCATATACCTTATGTGTTTTTTTTATCTTTTCCATCTCTGTGTGTGACTTATGAAGTCCACTAAAATCCACCTGTTGGATTCTGTCTCTGAGACAGAATTGAGATGGCTTTGTCTTTTCTCACATTTCACTTGTGAGTATACGGTGTAGGGAAAGAGAATGTGCTTTTTTGGTGTAAAATGGTTTGGTTGCAAGGTATATGTATATGCTTACAGACTGAAAGTACATGGGGATTATAAATCTTGAAGAGCTTGGATCACCAATAAGTCACCTTTCTTTTTCATTGAGTATGACAGACAGCAGCATTGAAGAGCTGAACAGTGTGAGATTGTATGCTATGACTAAAAACCTGATAGTTTTTAAAGCCTAATAGTGATTATGTCAGTTTTGAGTCTCTTGTGGAAAAAAAATTACATTTTCTGTTTTCCTATGTAGAATTGCATATCACTGAACATCCTCAAAGCAGATTTGGTTCTTCAGAGCACTTCAGTGGCTGCTGAGAAGGACAGACTAGAATCAGAGTATAAAGCAGCAAGCGTACAGCTAAGAAGTGCAGAGGTAACTATTTCTATGAATACTGGGATATCTGCTATGAAAAGATCTTCTGTGGAAGCCTTTATGGTGTAGAAAAGGATACTTCTGTGTCTTTGTTTAGAAATGGGTATTAGTACTGCTACATCATTACTGGGTTATATTCAGCCACGAAGCAGAGGAAATCATAGAGCTTGTATTTTGGATGGCTGGTTCTGGGAACATGAAAACAGAAAAAACCCCAACCAAAAATCAGTAATCCCGGTGATTAGAATTTTGAGAAGTTTAACTGCTCTAGAGGAAAACTCTTCTGAGTATTCAAGTGCATCTTAAGTTTTCATGTACATGTAATTCCAAAGTCACACTTCCTCATATACTGCATGTTGAGTCTTTGAAATAAGTCTTTATCCCCTTTTTTTGGAAGTTCTATTTCCTGTATTGGCCTGTGAATGATGTGTGTTGTATACTCTGTATTTTATTTATTTTCTGCCTTAAGAGGTGCACTTCATGGGGAAAACTGAATATTTCTTAGCTTCATCTCAAATTAAGTGTTATTTGAAATTGTACATTTAAATTGGCCCTTCCCCCAACTTCTTAGTGGCTTTGGCTGTGATAAATTTTTTTCTACAGCAATACTGTGTTAAGGTAGTCTTGCTCTAAAATTGCCCATGAGGATGCTATTGCAACACATCAAGGAAGTCTTGGAAACAGTTGCTGCATGTTTTTATAAAATAAATAAATCTTCAAAAAGGAGGAAGCCAAACAAATAGAAATAAGTACGTTATGCAAAAGGTGTGTAGTGAACTAAATTGGAGCCTAAACATTATAATTATGGGACCATTAATTCTCTATTTAATCATCAGACGTTTTTATAGGTCATGTGCTGGTTGTGATGCATTCATTGAAACTGGAATGGTGGGTATCAGCCAAATAAGCCACGAAATTACATTAATACTTAGTGCTTACTCATGGTGTTTATATCCCAAGCAATCTTGAGTCTTTATAATACCTGAGTAAATATCTGATTAAGATTTGAAGCAAACACAAACCCTGCTTACTACATCTGAGATAAGATCACATATGTTCCTTCTGTAAGGTCTCAGCACTGGGATACTGTAGAGAGAGCAGCATGTTTGTTGCTTTATGGTGGGATTTTTTTAACCACTCAGGTGGAAAGGCCAAAAAAGTACATGTTTCGAGCAAGTCAAGTTAGGAACGACAGATTTCTGGGGTTTGTATTTTGTCACTGCAGTTCAAGTGGGAACCTTAGTGTTATTTTAACAACTCCTTGTGTTTGATTTATTTAATGAGCCTAAGAAGCAAATTTGTGCTTGTGACCCATACTGAACATTAGGGAGGATTGTTAGGATTGTTAGCCCCATCTGCTCATTAGATAATTGGCACAGTTGCCTGCATGTTTATGATCGTTGTTTGAAAGAGTCTTACTAATTGTCTTGCTTTGATAGCTTGTTAATTTTCAGGTTCATTTGGTGTAAAATAATACCAAAATAATTGGTATTAATACTCGGTATGTACATTGCAGCATTTGCTCCTTAAGCCAAGTTTTAAGAAAGTGCAGATTCTGTTTTTCCTATGTATGTGTTTCCAAATCTTAAATTAAATGCTCTCACCAAGCATGCGTTCAAACACAAATTCATGAGAAAACATTGGCTACTGGTAGCCATATTTTCTTTAACCAGCTTCTTATTTTGCACAAAACCAGTTGCAGTACTGATGCACAAGCAATTTCTGTTCTCTTTTGCTCATATGGAATGTAACTGGTTTCTGCTGTTTACTAGATGTCTTTCAGGAAGCTGTAATCACAGCCCTGGACTAGTACAGAATTTTCCTGAACTACCTAAATAAAGCTCTTTTCAAGTTGGTTCTTATGATGTTAGCTGACCCAGATGTAAAGCTCTGTTTAGGCTATGATTTTTCATGGAAGCATCTTTTCTACCTACTTAGAGTTACGTTTTTATCTAGATGCTTTTACTGAGGCACCTTCAGGAAATGAACAGGAACCTTAACACTGCTGTGCACTTCTGTATAGCAGGTAGAAGAAATCAAAGCTTGTGTATTTTTATTTATATTTATTTTTATTTACCATGTGGCCATAATAATCAACTGGCAAAGATGAATGAAAATTGAGACTTGAATTGTCAGTGCATTTATTCTAAAATACATGCTTCATAACCACATCAAATGTCTGTTACTTCCCAGTCTTCCTTGTTGAATGATGAGGTTATCCTTTTCAAACCCTGAAGAATTTTACTTGACTTAGGCGTACTCAGTGTTTGAATCTATTTCAGTTTTTCAGTGCCTGGAGATCAACTCAATCTTACAGAATCATAGAAGAGTTTGGGTTGGAAGGGACCTTTAAAGGTCATCTGGTCCAACCCCCCTGCAATGAGCAGGAACAGCTTCAACTAGAGCAGGTTGCTCAGAGCCTTGTCCAGCCTGACCTGGATTGTTTCGAGGGACGGGGCATCTACCACCTCTCTGGGCAACCTGTGCTAGTGTTTCACCACGCTCACTGAAAAATTCCTTCCTTCTATCTAGTCTGAATCTCCACTCTTTTAGGTTAAAACCACTACGCCTTGTTCTGTTCAAATTTCTGTTCAAACTACTAAAAAGTTTGTCCCCATCTTTTTTCTAAGTCCCCTTTAAGTAGTGGAAGGCTGCAATAAGGTCTCCCCGGAGCCTTCTCTTCTCCAGGCTGAACAACCCCAACTCTCTCAGCCTGTCCTCAGAGGAGAGGTGTTCCATCCTTCTGATCATTTTGGTGGTCCTTCTCTGGACCCATTCCAACAGGCCCATGTGTTTCCTGTGCTGGGAACTCCAGAGCTGGATGCAGGACTCCAGGTGGGGTCTCACCAGAGCAGAGTAGAGGGCCAGAATCACCTCCCTCAACCTGCTGGCCACTCTGCTTTGGATGCAGCCCAGGATACGGTTGGCCTTCTGGGCTGCGAGCGCACATTGCCAGCTCATGCCCAACTTTTCATCCACCAGTGCCCCCAAGTCCTTCTCAGCAGGGCTGCTCTCGATCCCTTCATCCCCCAGCCTGTACTGATACCCGGGGTTGCCTCAGCCCATGTGCAGGACCCTGCACTTGGCCTTGTTGAACCCCTTGAGGTTCACATGGACCCATTTCTCAAGTTTGTCTTGGTCCCTCTGGATGGCATCTCATCCCTCAGGTGTGTCAACAGCACTACTCAGCTTGGCTATGCTACTCAGCTTGGTGTCATCTGTGAACTTGCAGAGTGTGCACTTGATCCCACTATCTATGTCACTGATGAAGATACTAAATACAGACTCCTGAGGGACACCACTCATCACCAGTCTCCTGGGTATCTCCAATTTAGAGAGAAAGATGTTGTGAGGAACTTGTGTCAAAGGCCTTACAGAAGTCCAGCTGGATGACAACAGTAGCTCTTCCCTTGTCTGCTGATGTGGTCATTCCATCATAGAGTGCCACAAGGTTGGTCAGGCAGGACCTGCCCTTGGTGAAGCCATGCTGGCTGTCTCGAATCACCTCCCTGTCTTACATGGGCCTTAGCACAGCTTCTAGGAGGATCTGATGAGTCGGTAGTTCCCAGGGTTGTCTTTGCTACCCTTTTTAAAAATGGGTGCAGTGTTTCCCTTTTTCCAGTCTCCTGGGACTTCACCTGACTGCTGTGACTTTTCAAATATCATGAGAAGTGGCTTGGCAGCTACATCAGACAGTTCCCTCAGGGCTTTGGGATGCATCTCGTCAGGGTGCATCTTGTTTCATGCAGCTCTGCAGGGTTTCAAGTGGGAGCTTTAGGTACAATTGATATCTCAGATTCCCCACTTCAAATGATTCAGAATTTACTTTTGCTCTGGAAATGGTCAAACATGTAAGTATAAAATTGATGTTTCTTGTATAAAAAAGTATGGGTGTGTTGCCTTTCACGGGATCCTTTGTCTTCACTATCATGAGATCAAAACATTTCAGATTAAGCCAGCTGGCTTTTAGATTTCTGGGATCCAAAATACAGTCCAGTTTTAATTAAGACATTTCTAAAACATTCTAAAATGTTCCTAAAAAAATGTTTGAATCTATTAAAGGACATATGCAGATATGTAATGGAACATAAGCATTGTAGTGTACAGTTTTATTTGTGCTCAGAATGACAGCTCTTGGCTGTAACCGAAAGGAGTGACGTCTTCCACTAATTGCTGTTTTATCTGTATAGCTCTAATGCCAGTCCTTCTTGCCCCCATGTGACATTTCCCTCCTTCTCTACAATAGACTTTAAGAAGTGGGGGGAATTTAAAAAAGGCTTTTTTTTAACTCAGTGTAGAAAAATATCTTTACAGTGTGTTTGTGAAGGTTGTGAAATACTTACCTCTAATGCAAGATCTATTTCCTAGTGCTTGGCAGAGGGAAGGAAAAGCAGGATTTTTGAGTTGGTGTATGCTGTAAGAACAGCAACCCTAATTCTTGAGTGAGTGTGAAAACTCCATTGATGATTACTCATGATCATATCTGTTATTACTGCTTCTGTTGTTTCTAGTAAATAAAGGTTAGTGAAATTGCCAAAAAGTAATGTGAGCTGCTGTTAGTGTCTGTCCTGTATTTTAAAAATGTGGAATAAACTTTTATCTAACTGCATAATCTACAAATGAATACTTCAAAATTTTTTTGCCACTGGAGGGCTCCCATACTTAACTGAAGTACACAACAATAAAAATGGGTAAGATAAAGCTCTCCCAAGTGTAAGAATGTAACTAAACTTTCCAAACTATTAGAAGAAAGTTCTGAAGCAAAATACTGTGCATATGTATTTTGAGTTGGAATTTTGTGCCTCTGAAAAAGGTGAAAACAGTGTATTCACGTGGTATAACTGTCTGTTAAAAAGGTGAATTGCGTGTGTAATCACTGAGTAAATGTATAGTAAAATAACTTGAATTAAAGGCTCCAGTATCTTGGTATGTACCCCTTTTCACTTTTAAGTGGTTGGCAGCTCTCAGCTGTCTGTAGTTGAGTGTTCTCATGAGCTGGAAGACAGCAGCAAGCAGTTAACTCCGAAGCACTGCCAGCTCAGCATTTGGAAGCAGTAGGCCTGCAGTAGGGACCATGTCTATTGAGATAAATGAGTGAGATTTTGGGGGGCAGGGGGAGAAGATACTTGAGTCTCTCCCAGGTTTTTTTTGCCTGAATACTGCTTATTTGAGATAATCTTTAGCTTAGTGTTTCACAAAAGTATTGTATCTTAACTACTGCTGTAGTTACACTGCATTATAAAAGCCATAGGACTGGGTTAGCCACTTACCTGTAGTAAGTTCCAAAGAGTCTAGCCTTGAGACCACTGTTCAAAACCAGAAACTGTACCTGCTTTTCACTTATTTTCAGCACCATTTTAAAAACTTTCCATTTTATGTTTTGCTGACTGTATTACAGACGTAGAATATGAAACAGCAAAGGAAGTACTTCTAATTGTGTAATTATGTTTACTCTGTAAAATTTCAGCTAAAATACCATTCAGTGTACATCATGTCCACCATGTTCTCCCAAGCAAATAAATATGGTTAAATGGGAGCTAATAAAAAATAAGCCTTGTGGTAGTTGTCTTTGGACTTCTAGGGAATTTCCTGTAAAATAATCTATTTTAAAACATATATGGAAATTTATAATACAGTTTTTAAAAGTGTATGTTAATATCTTTAATGTCTTTTCTAAGCAACTATTTCGTGAACTGGATGATAAGAAGCGAGTTCTTACAGAGAACTGCAAGCAATTGCTGCAAAAAGCTCGACAGCTCTGCAAACTGAGTCCAGATCAACATCTTCCAAAAGAATTTCAAACTGTATGTACAAAAACAAGTCTCCACATATCTCTTAAATTTTGGATGATGTAGACCATTCTAACTTCTCCAGCGAAGAATATTATATATTTTATATTGGAAGGCTAACAGTAAAGGGTCATGTGTACTTCTGTTAGTGTTGACTCATGTATTGTCACTTACCCTTTTAAAGCACCTTTAAATAGCACTGGGATATCCTCTGACTATCACATTGTTCTGTGCAGAGGAGAGAGAAAATTTTATCTGAAATTTCAATTAAAATCCATAGTCTGATGTCTATAGAAATAATTAGAGGCCATATTTTCATAGCTTCTTGCTCTAATGGAGCAATACAAAAGAACTGAAATCTGGGCCCACCTATTTACCTGGAGGTCTTCCCACCCTCTAGAAGTAGCATAGCCTCAGCTTATACTAAATCTGTGAGCATCCGTACCTGCACAAGGTAAGCAGCTATGGAGCAATTAGTTGTGTATCTTTTGTTACGTAGTAGGACTTCTAAAAATCTATGTTAAATTTTGAGTATGTGACATCCTCCTTAAAAGCAATAGAATATTTTATGGCTTACTCAATTTCTTTTTAGCAAACTTGAATCTGTCACTACCATTGCTGTGTAACGCATGCATCCTTTCTCTTGTAGGCTTTTCAGGCTCTTCCGACCACACTGGAGGAAATCGATGCATTTCTGAATGAAGAGAAAACCAGGGCCTCCTGTTTCACAGGCCTGAATGCTTCAGTATGTTCAGTGCTTTCCCTCCACCCTCCCTTCCTCCCGCCGTATTGTACTTGCTTCCCACTCTGTGCTAGATCTCTTGGTATAATAAGCTAGACAGCAGGAACAATGCTGTAAATGCCAGATTCTGCATCTATTAGAATTTTAAGTAGGTTCTTCCAAAAGAACAGTGTGTTCTATGCCTTTTTTAAAAAAAGTTGCAGTAACGTGAAGTAAGCAATTCTTTACAGTTTCTTTGCTTTAAAGCTAGAAATATATCTTGTTCGGTGTGCATGGTAATAATCTGTATAATTGTGTTTGAACAGAATCAGTGCAGTGTGATATATTTACAGTCAAGGTTAGAATTGGCAAACATTTTGTTGACTGGGGTTTTTTTTATTTTGGCAGGTTGTTGAAGAATACAATAAGCAGACACAAGACATAGAGCATTTGACAAAATATCTAGAAGAAAAGAAAAGTGAATTGGATAACTATAAGCAAAACATTTCACAGGTAATAGCTGAAATTATCACCTCTGTATCACTGTGTCTTTATTGGAATAGAATGTATGCCTAGAAAAAAAGGATAACCTTCCAAGTTGTCTTGAGTGTAAACTGAGTTCTAGCTTCTGTAATTATGATATTTTTTAACTTACATGCTATCTCTAAAGGAAATCTCTAAAGGAAAATTCAGTTATTAAAAATGGTTTTACATGGATATGTCTACTTCTAGGTCAAAGAAAGGTGGCTAAATCCCTTGAAAAAACTGGTTGAGCAAATTAATGAGAAATTCAGTAACTTCTTCAGTTCTATGCAGTGTGCTGGTGAAGTTGATCTTCATGTGGAAAATGAGGTATGATGTATTTTTCATATAAAAAAAACATTCCTATTTTCATGCATCATCTTTTGCTTGTATATTGCTAGAGGAAAAATAGCAAGTTGTCATTTGGATTGTAGGAAAGATGTGCTTTTTAAAAAAGTAACAAACTTTTTCTGATGAACACACTCTTTTGTGCTAGAAGTGACTTAGTCTGATTAAAGGAAAATGAGCCTTTGTCCAGATGCATAGGACTTCAACTCACTGACATTTGGAAGCTTCTTGGAACGTATGGGGCTCAGTTAAAAGCTTTGTAATTACTTTAGCTGTAACTCAGATTTAGTAGGCTAGATTTAGCCACTAAATAATAACAAAATAGGACAAGTTAGCTAAAAATGTAGAATTAAGTGCTGTATTGATTTGGTTCTATGTGTAGTTTCTACCCAAGTGTGCTAGTATTTTGTCTGTTTTGGAAGTAGCAATCGTTTGACCCAGCTTGTTATGCCCTCAGTAACATAGGCAGGGTTTACCTCTGATGAAGGGTTTAAAGCATCAATAGTACCTTGGGGAGAAATACTCAGTGCAGTGGGCTGAAGAGAAATTGTGTATTTTGTTTTAAGTTGATCTCTGTAATGATGATTTTAAGACTCTCCTATGTAAGGCATAGACTCCACAATAGTGAAAGTTGACACTTGAAACATTTTTTTGCTGTTGTAAATTATTCAAGGAGCTTTTCTTAAAATATTTGAAGTGGTAGTTGTTATTGGGGGCAGAATAATGACTGACAAGGCTCTTTACATGAATTTGATAAAAATGTTTAAACAGAAACTGTGTTATGAAACAGTAGGCATTAAAACATGGACTTTTCAGTTCTTTTGGTAGTTACCTGCAGAGTCAGATCTATATTACACAGGCACTATCTTTTATGTAAAAGTAAGTTGTGAGAGAGTACACAGAAAGAGTGAAGCTGTTTAAAAGCAAAGGGAGTCTGGACTGTCTTTCTGAATGTCTTGTTTGGAAGGTCTTGCAAAGATGTTAACAAATAGTTTAAGAGGTTAGCTAGTGGTACTGTGCCAGTAACTGAAACTGTTCTACTGGAGATTTTGCTAGCCTGTACCTTGGAAACTTCTCTGACCTTAGTTTCACTCTGTGGCAATGCATCTGGAAGTATGGCAGGCGTAGAGGCCTTGGGTCCTGTTTTTTTTCTCCTTACATGAAATTGTCTTCTTGATGTCCCACATCCCTGTCCCTTTCCAAAGAGTACAGCAAAAGCTCTGCAAGTATCTATTAGAGAAGAAACAAGAACTAAATTGTGAACTTAAGGATTGTTTTTTCACTCCACTATGCTAAATGTTCCTGGTCATAAGTCAGACTGTGGGCCTGTTGAGATTGATCCTGACAATCAAGTACCAAATCCTACTAAAATGGAGAAAGTTCATCTAAGCTATAGTGCTGTTACCTTCACTGATTAGGATGATGTCTTATTAGCTCCTCTTAGCAAAATACCACCTCCAGAAAGGTCAGTGCAGCAACATCCATTTGTTTTCAACGCATGCCCCATGATTTTCATTCTTAAGCTCCTGATTATCAGGCATGGCTATCAAGTGGCAATCTGCAAATCCAAGAAGCTGATTATTATTCTGTCAAGCTGCATTAAATGCCAAAGAATAAATTTTGTCCACAGTGGGGGAGGATAAAATAACCAAAATCACCTTGCAAATAGTTCTAATTGCATTAAGCATTGCTTTGTTCCAATGTGTCTGTCATGGACACATAGCACTCCTTTTCAAGGGAGGTCTTCAGTTGGAAGAAATGCCAAGCTGTTGCTAACAGGGAAAGCATCAAGGGTGAGGAAAAGTGACCCGTCTTCAAAATTGGAAAAAGTTGGCACTTGGCAAACATGAGTTTGTAACTATGTCAGGTCACCTTCATTCTCTCCTAAAGTGTGTATGCATTTGCCTCACCCTCAAGGATTCAGAATTCCATGTTTCTGTAATACTGGTACACCAGAAGCACCAGAGGTTTTTAGTGCCTGAAAGTAAATACCAGTATAAGACCTTATACTTACCAGTCCTGAGGATGTTTGTCTGCCCACAGGTGTAGTAAAACACCAGAAACACCAAAAGATTACTTGTTCTTCTGCTTTAGCAGATTAGCTGGTCTGAGAGGGTTTGATAGATCCTCTCCAATGTTACATGGTATCTGGTTATGTACGTTACTCATCCCAGAGCAAAACCTGAAGGTAGCAAAAAAGCTTACAATTGTTCCTACAAACCTGAAGTTCCTTAAGGCACTTCTAAGATTTTAAGATGGTATGGCTTATTTACTTCATGGTGGCTTTTAGACCTTGTTGTGCTTCATAAAAGCCAGTCCTACAATGGGACTCTGTTCTGCCAGGTCACTTAGGTTCATACGCCTTTTGATGACTCTGGTATGTGGCAATACAAACCAAACTGGCATGTACCAGCTTCTGTGGGATAGGCTCCTCATTGTCTTTGACACAACTGTCCTTTCTAAATCTAAAAGTATTCTGTGCGTAACCATCAGGAGTCACCTCCCCTCCTTTTTTCTACCCTAAGCATTACAGTTGTGTTACCAGAAGAATGTGAGTCGATGTCCTCCAAGTGCAGGATTTATGCTTCCACAGTGAATAGGGATAGACCTCTTGGAACTCATATTCCTATAACTCTCTTTTCATTCTTCCCTATAGCTGTCATTAACTTGATAGGTGCATATAAAGATTGTCTTACGTAGACCAAACGGTAAGCAATCATGATGGGCTTTCTGCCCTGGGGATTGTGTTCCCGTTCCTGCACTGAGCTTACCTGAACTTCAGAAATATTAGCAAGTACTCCAAAGACTTCTTTTTTCCCTCAAATCATGAAAGTATTTCCTTGCATGGGCCTTCCTTTGAATCACATCTGATCCCCACACCTATGCATCATTGACTCAGACTGCTGACAAGTGTCAGTTTTCTGCTAAAGAAAAGGCCAGGGTCAGAATCCTGGTGTGTGGTTTTCCTGACTGAGTATGGAAGGGAAATTGCTGTTGTGGTGGATTTTGTAGGGACTTTGTATCTCGATCTACTAGTGGAGAGAAAGTGAAGGGTTTAGTTAGACTGCTTGCACTTGAAGAGGTTCAGATGGGATCTTAACCTACACACACACTTCACCCTGTCACCCCACTGTTCAAGTTAATAGCATTGTATACCCTGATGTATTTTTTTCTGATGAATGGAGTTTATAGGAGCAATGCTTTCTCCTTTTTCTAGCCAAGAATTTTGTTTCTTGTCAATGTTCTTAATATGTATGAAGTCTGTCTTGCCAGGGATTTAGAAATTAACAAATCATTAGCATGGATAGGGAGTGGTATTGAAAAGTCTCTATCTAACAAGAATAGATCAGAATTAAGGAAAATATATGAAACAGAATTAATATATTAAGTTGAACCTGAGTAGTTTCATAGACCCCTGTAGAACACTTGGCATAAATTTCCTTTAATTTGCAGGTCATTATCAAATAAGCTGTAGTACAGAGAAACTGAGTTTTAACAGGTATTGGTTTTTATAGGAGGATTACGACAAGTATGGGATTCGCATTAGAGTCAAATTCCACAGTGGCACTGAACTTCATGAATTGACTCCATATCATCAGAGTGGAGGTGAGAAAAGTGTTTCCACTATGTTGTACCTGATGGCTCTACAGGAACTCAACAGATGTCCTTTCAGGGTTGTAGATGAAATAAATCAGGTGAGGATCAATAGTGCAGTATAGCCTCTTGCTATATAGATGCTTATGACATAGTGGAGACAACAGACTTTTTTTGTCTTTTAGGGAATGGATCCAATAAATGAGAGAAGAGTTTTTGAAATGGTTGTGAAAACTGCTTGTAAAGAAAGCACATCTCAGTACTTCTTTATTACACCAAAGGTGCGTGGCAGAAAATGAAATTGAAAGCTTAATGTGTAGGAGAGTTGAGTTTTGTGTGATAATATCCCTATAACCACTGTATAACTTAGCTCTGGTTTACCTAAGAACTTAATATTAAAGGGTAACTGTGAGATAATTTGTCCATTTTAAGGACAGTACTGGCAGAAATTCAGACAACTTATACCAATGCTCATCTCTATGATGGTATCGTGGCCTCTGTGGAAATATCGCAAGTTAACCACCAGTGGACAGGGGTACCATGTAACAAGGTTGTTAAATGTAATGCCTCTAACTCACACAGAATTGTGATTGTAGTGGAGACCAACTTCCAGACAAGTCAGATAATGGTATTGGAACAGGCTAGGGCTGCTGATGTTGGAAGAACTAGAGGAGTCCCACATTAAGGAGGAAAACTATTCAAGTAGTAATCTGAGTTTTAAAAGCTAAGAAAAGCTCCATGGAGAATGGCTTAAAGAGTACTTTTCAGTCAAGAATGACAAATGCTTAATTGTGCTTTTCTGTCAGAAAGATAATTGACTTAGGTGATGTGATGCTGTGGCTTGAAAGGACTAGTAGGTAGGGTGGCTCTTCACCTGCACCTTTAACAGAGGCTAATGTTATATTCAACTTGATCCAAGACGGATTGAACCAGTAAAGGTTACTTGTACACCAAGGAGGCACGTGTTCGAGTAATGAGCTGTATGCTTTTTGTTAAAAATCTCGTACTTCACTGTATTTTAGAAAATCTGGCTGGTATGTGCTGTACTTTTCTGCAAATAGTAGTTTAAGGACCTCATAAAGGCCACCTACAGCACTTGCCTGACTGAAAGTAGGAGGAAGGTGATGCTTGTTCCTTCTGATCTTGCGCATACTTACCTCCATACAGTTTGGTCATTTCCTGTCCACATTACTTCTTTCTTCTTCTGTGTGTTATCTATCCCTTTTTGTCATCTGGAGATTTATCTCCTTATTGGATATGCTTTTCTGTGTTCTCTCCTACTTTGAGAAATAAGAGAGTGGTTTGGATGTTGAAAGGCTAGAGATAGCTCTAACTATAATGCTTCCCATATATAAGGAACTGTAGAAAACTACTGTCTAGGGTTCAGAGTCTGTTTTAAAAGTCTTGCTCATTGTCAAGTGACTAAGAATAGAGGAGGAAAATTGAGTGTGCGGAGCTAACCAGAAAGATCAGAGTAAAAATGAGAAAGCAGAAGGAATTTTGTTTTTAAGCTTCTGAAATTTCATTTAACATTATGGTAAGAGGAAGATCAAGGAATGTGGTATAGCACTATACAGCAACAAGAGATGGTGTTATGAAGGTATTTCTTCTTTCCTCTCTTTTTCTCTCTTGATCAACTGCAAGTAGGTGATCACCACAGTTAACATGGTGAAGTTTTAATGGCCTACCACAAAGAACATTATTGAGATAGCACTTCATATAAAGGTTTTAGCTGATGAGATAGTTTGTGAGTTCCATCAGAGGATAATTAAAAGGCTGTACAGAACAGGCTGAGGAGAAAGCGAGACTGTGCTGTTCCAGTGGCTTACCTGCAGTTCCTGAGCCTATGTCACCACTTACTAGAAAGCAAGTATGTAATCACATACTAGAAAATATGACATAAGCTAAGCTGATACTAATCTAAGTTCTGTGTATGTATCCAGTATATGGTGACACTTTCCCTAGCTGTATTTTTAAACAAGCTGCAGAGGGAAAAGGGTTTAATTCTCTATGCAGTAGAGTTGCTTTGGAAACTTCTGAATAGTTGTCATCTGCTGTCGGAATGAGTGGTGAATGTGTTCCTCAGGAGGGAGTCTTGGCTTTGAAAACCAGTATTTCTAATATCAATCTATGCTGAAACAGATTACATTTATTAAACATGCATATAATTGCCATGTTGGGAGTGAATGCTTCTCTGCTGTAGAGCAAGATTAGAATTCAAAATTAGAATCTTAGATTAGGTAACTTTATTTGAAAACAGGATACATTTCAGCACAGACAAGCATAGGACTTGATATTTAAGTGGGAAAATTCAACAACAGTGTCTGGTCTAAGGCATAAATGCCTAATTGACTGGGGAGAGAAGTTACTGTGGATGTCAGGTTGAGCATCAGTTGCAAGTAAATTGCTAAAAGTCATCCTTTTATGGGTTATCTGCACTGCAGATAACCCTACAGTTTGCATGACATCTGTCAGTCTGCTGGGCTTGTGCCTGACAAGGTTTGGACTACAGTAAGTGTCCAGCTTTGGCTGTTACACTTCAGAAAAGTGGTAGAGTGGCTGGATTTACTCCAGGAGACAGCAGTGCAACTTTTAAGAAGTTTTGAGTTTCCTCTAACGGAAATTGCTTAGCTCAGAGGAGCACAAGGCTGAAGAGAGTCATAATAATTGTGCCCAAGTAACTCTGCCTCCTGCCATGCTCGGCAAAAAAGGCAAAACAGACAATATTCTCTGACCATTGTGGATATGGTGAAAAAGTAATGACCTCATTTGCAGCAAGAAGGTACAGATTAGATACAAAGATTTTCCTGTAGTAAGAATAGTGAAGCATGGAAATTGCCTGAAGAATGAGTGGAGTCTCTTTGCAGGGGGTTCTAGGAACAAATAACACATCTGTCAGGCTCTAATCCTACTATATTGACCTTTGGAGATTTAAGGCTTTATGTAGACCTCTTCCACCTTTTTTAGGTAATGGGGGACATCTCTTCTACCTATTCTGACTTTGGTTCTCGTGTTTTTCACCAGCTGCTGCAGAATCTGACTTACAACGACAAGATGACGGTGTTGTTTGTCTACAATGGACCTTTCATGTTGGAGGCAAACAAATGGAACTTAAAGGCTTTCTGTAGGCGGCGGCGGCGACTTGGAAGGATGGATGAACAGTGATATACACACAAACATTATATATAATGTTTTTTGTAGAACTTTTTGGAACATCTGGCTTTCAAGACTAGAAGTTGTGAAAGATGAGAACCTGCAAAGAACTGATGATTAGGAATTCTTGATTCTTAAAACTTGTGTAAAAGTGTTACAGATTTGAAGTGCATGGTTTTTTTCTAAATATTTTGTTGTGGCCTCTTTCTCCAAAGAACCTACTTTTTTCTCAATTGCAGTTTTAAATAAAGTTTCTTGTATTTTGCTATTTTATCAGTAATGTAGCATCAGAAGTACAGTTAATTTTTGCTAGGTTATACTGGACTAATTTGATGTCTGGGTGATCTTTTGGTTGGTTGGTTTTTGGTTGTGTTTTTTTTTCTTGGTTGTGGTTTGTTTGTTTTTTCAGAAATTGGAATTTGCTTTTGGTAAATAGTGTTCCCCTAACACAGTTAAGGGTGTTCTTCAATCTTTTCCTATTGAAATAGAAACTTTTTGAATTAATTAAGGAGATCATATGTAATAGGAAGAGAATGGTTTGTAAGTAGCGCTGCATTGGTTTTTGTTTTGTGAAAATATACCTGAAGTTAATATAAAGAATATGCTATTGTTAGAGTAATATGCTTTATTATTGTTATTTATTACTTGTGAGCTAATGTTCCATTTTGTATTCCTGGAAGGATAAGGTCTTTATTTTTCTAGCAAGGAGACTGACAAAGAGCCAGGTGTTTTTCAAACAATGAGCTAGTTAGCTTGCAGAAGTAAAACTAAGCAATAAATAACTTTTGGGTTTAAGTAAAACTTGATATGTTTTCGGTGATAAGGAAAAAGGTCCTGCTGATTTCACATGTAAGTTAAAACCAGGAGGCTCTTTACAAGGCTTCAGCTGCCTGAGTGATTGTATACTCAATGGCTTTTCAACAGATAGCCATAAAATTATCTAGGGGGGTTTTGGCCATTGCTGTTAAGCATTTGAAAGTAGATGTTACCAACAGAATGCTGAATACCTAAAATAAAGTCCCAGTTACTTAGTGAACTATAAAAAAAAACCAAACAACTTAATACTGAATTGTGAGGAGTATGATTTGTAAAGAAATGGAAACTACCATTAGTATGTACAATGTACATAAAATATTTGAGTGCCAGGACACAATCTGAAAATATGCGGTATCCTCTTTTCACGGGGGAGTAGACTTCAATAGACTCTTATGCCAAATTTGGTGTCTGCTTGATTTTGAGTAGGAGCTTTTCTTTACAGCATCCTGTCAGTAAACTTTGCCAATGGAATTGATATGTCAGTCTTTCTACATTAGAATTTTAGAAGTAAAATCACCCACTGCAAAATACATGCTAGGATCTGAAAGGTTTCTGGTATTGAAAGCTAAGTACTGTAATTCTTGTTCTGAGTAGACAAGCTTTTAAGGGAATAGAGAACTACACATTCTTATATCGCAGGCTGCTGTTGATCAATGGAGCTCTGTCTGACTGTGAAATGAGTTCTTGGAGTAAGTTCCATGAGAATTAGTGTCCATACACAAATACTTGACAGAAGAACTAAGAGTGTGGAAACGTGGGCTGTAGTCCAGGGACTGAGTGAGCCAGCAGTGTATCCTCAACTTAACTGAGGGTACAGACCTATCTGTCCACTATATTGCAAGAGTTACACTCACAAGTCTATGGGGCCTGATGAGATCCACCTGAGAGTACTGAGGGAGCTTGCCAAGCCACTCTCCATCATTTATCAGCAGTCCTGGTTAACAGGGGAGGTCCCAGATGACTGGAGGCTTGCAAGGGTGACACCCATCTACAAAATCCCAGGAACTACAAGCCTGTCAGCCTGACCTCGGTACCGGGGAAGATCATGGAGAGGTTCATCTTGAGGCCACTCACAGGGCATACGAAGGACAACCAAGGGATCAGGCCCAGCCAGCACAGGTTCCTGAAAGGCAGGTCCTGCTTGGCCAACCTGACTTCCTCTATGACGGGGTGATCTGCCTAGTGGATGAGGGAAAAGCTGTGGATGTTGTCTGCCTGGACTTCAGTAAAGCCTTTGACACTGTCTCCCATAGCATTCTCCTGGAGAAACTGGTGGCTCGTGGCTTGGACAGGTTTACTCTTTGCTGGGTAAAGAACTGGCTGGTTGGCTGAGCCCAGAGGGTTGTGGTGAATGAAGTTAAATCCAGTTGGTGACCGGTCACAAGTACTCAGGGCTCAGTACTGGGGCCAGTCTTGTTTAGTATTTTTATTGATGATCTGGATGAGGGGATCGAGTGCTCCCTCAGTAAGTTTGCAGATGACACCAAGTTGAGTGGGAGTGTTGATCTGCTGGAGGGCAGGAAGGCTCTGCAGAGGGATCTGGACAGGCTAGATCGATGGACTGTGGCCACCTGTATGAGGTTTAATAAGGCCAAGTGCCAGGTCCTGCACTTGGGTCACAACAACCCCGTGCAATGCTACCGGCTTGGGGAGGAGTGACCAGAGAGCTGCCTGGTGGTAAAGGACCTGGGGATGCTGGCTGAACATGAGCCATCAGTGTGCCCAGGTGGCCAAGAAGGCCAACAGCATCTTGGCCTGTGTCAGAAATAGTGTGGCCAGCAGGAATAGGGAAGTGATTGTGCCCTTGTACTTGGTACTGGTGACGCCGCATCTTGAATACTGTGTTCAGTTTTGGGTCCCTCACTGCAAGGACATTGAATTGCTGGAGCGTGTCCAGAGAAGGGCAACAAAGCTGGTGAGGGGTCTGGAGAGCAAGTCTTGTGAGGGGCGGCTGAGGGATGTGGAAGTTGTTTAGTCTGAAGGAGAGGAGGCTGAGGGGAGACCTCATCACTCTCTACAGCTACTTGAAGGGGGCTGTGGCAAGGTGGGTGTTGGTCTCTTCTCCCAAGTAACTGGATGAGAGGAAATGGCCTCAAGTTGCACCAGGGGAGGTTTAGGCTGGATAGTACGAAAAATTTCTTTACTGAGAGAGTGGTCAAACATTGGAGCAGGCTGCCTGGGGAAGTGGAGTCACCATCACTGGAGGTGTTCAACAAATGTGTAGACATGGCACTTCAGGACATGCTTTAGTGGGCATGGTTGTGTTGGGTTGGCAGTTCAACTCAATGATCTTAAAGGTCTTTTCCAACCTTAATGATTCTATGATTCCATGATCTGTGTTTTAAATGCATTCTTTGATCTTCAAAATACTGTGGTTTTTGTAACCCTGAACTTTTGAGGTTAACTTTTTCTAATTGAATGGAAAAACATACACTCTGTTTAGTCTCTGAGGATCACTATATGACAAGTGCAATTTGTTTTCAGTTTCTAAATATGTGAAACTACTTACATGAACATGTGTTAGGACTCAATTCTTCTATGGCTAGACAGCACTATCCTTAATGCTGTCATTTTAGAACTTCGTGGGATTTCTTCCTAGAGTTTAGTTCCTTTCTCATGTTTCAGGCTGAAGTATGAAATGTAAGTCTGACTTATTTCAAGGGGATGGCACTTCAGATCCTGTCTCAAAAATTAGGTCTTCTGGATATGTGCCTGCCACACTGCGCAAGTGAAGGATGATGGCCTTGTCGGTGTCTGCCTTTTCCTTGGAGGTCTGTTAACTATTGACGAGAGGTCCTGATTTTGATCTACCTGGCTACAATCTTCATACGACACTGTCATTCATACTAACTTAGCCCAGACAGTGTAACAAGCTGCAAAACTGTACCACGGTCATGCTACTATCCAACAGCTCTGCTAGTCTTTAAAAAAAAAAAAACCTGTAAAACCAACTATGTATAAAAGCAGCCATTGCTGTTTGCAAATGGTCTATACAAAGTGACTGTATGCCTCCCAAACACATTCCTGTTAGTAACCTGCTAATTAGCATGACAGGTGCATCCCATCCAGGTCGAGAGACCTTCTGGCTTGAAATCTTTTGAACTAATAATTTAGCATTTCTTACCTGTGTACGGGGCCCTTCTGTGCTGCCAGCTTTCTTGCAGTGCCTCAGGCTGTGCTACTGCTATTCAGCTCCTCAGGGACTCTTGCTATAAAACCCTCTGGAATTAATTTCAGTGTAGCTTTGAGGAGGGGGGAATGGGTGGGAGTTTAGCTTAAAAATATATATATATATATATATATATATATGTAGTACCCAACTTTTCCTGCTGACTAGAAAAAAAATGTAAAGTGGAAAGACCCCAAATAGTCCTGACAGCTGAAGTATAAATTGAGCTTTCTCCAAAAATAGGTACTTTTCACTGTTGTTTAGACCAGCTGAAGATTATGGCAAAGATCCTCTTCCACCACCATCTGCAGTGCTGTCAAACATCTGTGTCTGCTCATGTATTGAGACAAAGAGTGAAAAGCAGCATGGAAATCGTGACTTACTGTGAGAAGTAGAAAGATCTTGAGAAAGCAAATACTGAAAAGCACTTACAAATCACCTTTTATCGTATTTTATGGCACTCGTTTGTGTATTACTGTTAACTAGGCGAGACTGCTTAGTCAGGTGAAGCAGCAAACTAGAATGAAGGGGGACCCTCACACCACTACAATGCTTTTTAAACATGCTTATGTAAAGCTTAGGCTTTTATGGGAAGAAGAATAAATGAGGCCTGTTAAGGCTGCTGCTGACTGGGAACACCTATTCTCCAGGCTTTGGGGGTAGTGAGAGGTGATGAGACACAGAGCTGGTCTGGGCTGCAGGATGCTTACTGGAAAGCATGGTGGGTGTTCTTCAGAGGCCAGGATAGGCACCTGCTCCAGGCTCGATAGCAATGTTACTTGGAGTTAACACTACTGGAGGCTCTTCACTATGGTTCATGCCAAAATGCTGCCTCTTTTGTTACTAAGCTCTCTGGCTGATGCTTCCTTTCTAGAAGCTTCTGGACCATTTTCAAACACTGCTTCCTATGGATTGTGGAAACTGACTTGGGTTTTTTCCATGAGCCTCCAGTTACTGGCTTGTTCCCTTAGCAAGGCCTCTTAATTTTCTGAACATCTCTTATTAATAAGCCTTAATTTTCACCTTCCTTGCCCAATTCCCATGCCATTCCACTGTGTCATCTTGAAAGGAAAGTGTTAGAGCAAACAGATAGCAAGATGTGAAATTTGTCATTCTCATTTACAAACACTTGGGTCACATGAAGGTGTTGTCTGATAATGTTGGTGCAGTCTGTGCTTAGGCTTTGGGCAGTGGGGTTTACCTGGGGGAGGGAAGGAAATGTGAGAAGGAGATCTGTAATTCAAGATGGTCACTGTTTTCTAAGCTGAGCAGGGGTCCTGTGGCTACCCCTGTGGGCTGTCTAAGGGGTGGTCCCACACAGTGCATAATTCCTTCTCTTGTCCCTGCACCCCACAACCTTCAACACCACCTGTGCTGGGAAAGGAGCACCACACTGAGGTGAAGGGCAATGCCTAGTAATTCTACATAAAAATGTATTGTAATTTTATGGAAGTTGTTTTGATGTTGCATGCATCAGTTCCCTGTCCTCTCTCCTGTCTTTATTTGGCCTGCTTCTTGAAAGGTGCGCTGTAGTTTCTTCTGATTTGATTGGCACAATATCTGATGGGAGGTGTCTGGCAGGAGAGCTATATCACGGGAAGTGGGGGGAACCTTGGCACTCTAGCTTCACTGTAAATAACTCTGAGCCAGAATTACCCTCTTCAGTTCTGACTCACTGAAACACAATGTCCAAAATAAATTTTCCTAGAACTTTTTGTTACAGAAGCATTTTTTCCCAGTACCTTGCTAATTAAGAATAAAACCAGGATTCAGTGCGTCATAATTTGGAGAGGAAGGAGATGGGGAAGGGAATTGAATCCACCTCTGCTCCAAGAAAAATCCTCCCCCTGCCGTAGCCTGAACATCTGAAAATTGGAGGAAGGTTTCTCCACACTCACAGACTAGGTTTGCTGAGAGCCACGCTTCTCCTGTGAGGCTTATTGATCCTTTGCGTATTAGGACAGCCTGGATGAAGGGCAGTGTTTTGTATGCAGGGGGTGATTTAGTAGTTACTACATTTTACTTCAGTGCTAACTTTAGCATTGAAAAGGCTGAACTTGTCTCGATGTTGAACAGGGAGAGGGGAGTTGGGTGCCGGAAGCAGATATGTTCAGCCATTGAAAGCTTTTCAGGCACCACTGTGGCAGTGTTGAAAGCCAGCAGGGAAAACATGGAAAAATAAAGGCAAGGAGCAACAGCAGACGCAGACGGTGAAAGAGGTGATAACCAGCCCTATAGCAGCCTACCCGCCGCCACCCTCTCTTGTGGCTTAGCTCTTTCCCAATGGCACAATCCCCTGCCAGCAACTCCCATCTCTGTGCTTTCCATTAAATTCCACCAACTTTTTCTCCACTATTCTTCTTACTGCTCTTGAAGTAATTCCCCAGTTGTCCAGTCTTCCTTCTGTTGATCTATTACCCCTACTAAGCCTATGACTTTTTGACGATTGTACTGGTTTTTGCTGGGATAGAGATAATTTTCTTCGTATTAGCTTGGATGAGGCTAAGTTTTGGGTTTGTGATCAGAACACTGTTGGTAACAGAGGAATGTTTTGGCTATTGCTGAGCAGGGCTTGCACAGCATCACAGCCTTTCCTGCTTCTCACGCTGCCCCACTAGTACAAGAATTTTACAAAAAGTTGGGAGGGGACAGCTGGGACAGCGGATCCCAGCTGACCAAAGGGATATCCCATGCTGTGTGACATCATGCTCAGCAGTAAAACCTGGGGGAAGAAGGAGGAAGGAGAGACATTTGGAGTGATGGTGTTTGTCTTCCCAAGTAATCACTGTGTGATGGGGCCCTGCTTTTCTGGACAAATGGTGGAACTCCTGCCTGCCAAAGGGAAGTTTAGCATTGCAAATTATTTGTATCAATTATTGCATCTGGAGCTATATGAAATCTTGGCAAATATGCCCAGTGTGTATTTGTAGAAGACTGAGGTGTCTGCTTGCAGACTGACAACCTCTTTGGGATGAGCACATGGCAAATAAGCTGCAAAGGAATTCATTCTGTTGGGCATAAGGAACCATGCACAGTAGCAGACAAAGCTGGTTTTGCTAGAAGCAAGAAGGGAACAGATGATACTGAGAAGATGGTGACAGAAGATATCAAGGAGCCTTGGAAAAGAACAGATAGCAAAGATCACACAAGTAACAGGCAACATGGAAGGCTCAAAGCAAATACATGAATGGCTCTCTTTGAATACAAAGTGAAAGGTAGTTGGGATGGTGTAATTTAAAGGGGAAAAGTCTATGATTCCTCCTTCCCCAGTTTATAACCAAAGCTGTAGACTGTGAACATTTTGCAGCTTGATCTTGACTGCAACCCAAAAACACTGGTTGACCTCAGTTTGGGTCATGTAATAGCTTTCTCATGGACAACAAAGGGGTTTTTTTTTGTTTGTGGTTGGTTTTTGTGGGGGTTGGGGAGGGGGAGGTAACTTGTTTGTTTTTATTGTTGGTGTTCCTGAAGAATTACAAACATAGAGTAAATCCAAAGCAGATGATGAGCACAAGGAGTTGGAAACAGACTTGCTCTTGGACACCACCAACAGTATCATCCCCACTTTGTGCTGCCGCAATGATGCTTAAAGGTCTGTTCAGGTGGAAAGTCACTGACGTAGTTTTCTGTGGGCCCCAGTGGCTAAGGAATCTGGATCCACTTTGTGTCTGCTTCTGAGCCCGATTGTGCTGTTCATGAAGGATTTTTTTTGGTCAGAACTTCTGTAGTATTTAAAATACACTTTGCTGTATAAAATGTACTGGTTTGATGCCAGTATAATCAAAGTGGTACAGCCCCCAGTGTGTATGCAGTTCCTTAAGCACCAGCATGTCAGAAATCCCTATGCTCATGACAAATTATTGGAGTAAGTTACATTGAGAGAATCTCCTTAATCTCCATTTGAAGGAGTTTACAGTAAGGCTGTCCCCCTTGAAATGTTTCAGTTAAAAAATGCTACCCCTGAGAAAAATGGTTCATTGGACATGAGAGCTAAATATAGCTTAGCTTCTAGGTAAGGCCTAGATTGTCTTTCTGTAATCCAGTGAAACCGAGGCAGTGATTTCCCACCAGCATCACGTAGACTAATAACACAGTTGTGGCTTTCCCTGGCCTTCTGTTTTTTGACAGAGCAGTTATGCATGGCTTTTCATAGTCTCTCAAAAGTCTCTTCTGCTTGGAAACACTATTCAAGGCCACCGAAACAGTGGTTAACAGCAGAAGAGCCCAAACCACTTTATGAGGTCTCTCCAGGGAGCTCTGATGTAATTTACACCTGCATCTCCTGAAACTGCTGCTGCTTGTCTTTCTGGCCTCTGCCCATCAGCCGGGCGAGGAAGAAAAGGCCATTTGGAAAGCCCGAGACTTTTCAGTGCACTTTTTTTAGCAGTGTCAGGAGGGCTGTGATACTGTCTGTGCTCTTTGGTTTCTTTCTCTGTGCGTTTTAGTTCCCATAGGGCTTTCTTGGATCTTGGGATGGTAAGCTGTCCCGATCTACTCGGTGATTCTCCTAGTCCTGTGGTTTGCATGCTGCATTTCCTTCATACCTGGTGTTCAGCTGTGCAGACATCCAGGTGTTGCTTTGATTGGCGTTACATGGCCTAAGAGGCAACAGACAATACCAAAACAGAGACGGATGGCTTTTGGTATGAAAAGCAAAACTATGTTTATCAGTTGTCAATTGGGGCCACAAGCCAGTGAAAAACAGTAACAGTTGTAGCAACTTCAAAAATACAAGCCGGAAGCAACGGGGACTCCGTGCTCTCTGACCCCAAAAGGCATTCATTAGCTCCGTATAGGCATACATCAACTGGAAAAATACAGGGTGTCATAGTAACAGAAACACGTGCCTATTAAAGATTAGAACTGATGCCAGCCAAGACCTTTCCTTTTTGGAATGGGAAGACTTCCATAACACCTGTGGAAGTGTTTGAGGAGGTATTTTAGGGGACAGGGAGTTTCTCAGTTGAGGAGAGCATGGCACTGAAAGCACCGTAGCTGCAAATTTCTTGCCATTGGGAAAGCCTCCCCTGCTTTAAGGCAGTCCCTTGAAGAGGACTTGGTAAGTACATTGTTCTGACAATTGTGACTTTGCAACAACTGTTGCAAACATTGTCCTTCAACAGTTGTTGACATAATTTGTCAGATGTGGCTGGGAGGTGTGAGGAGCTCAACCTGGAAGAGGTTTTGTTTCCAGAGCAAAAGCCATTGAGAAGTTAGGGGTTGTTACAGGGCTCTGATGCAGACAGGAAACCTCACCGACCACTTAGCCCTGAACAACATTGTTTTAGACTCCCATGGAGGTGAAAGTCATTGTAGTCATCCTAGCAGGCAGGTCCAGAAAGCCACCCTTGCATGCGGCTTTCTGAACCACTCTGCAGGCATTTAAATGTATTTTTATGGCATTGTTTCCTTTCTCCTGTCCTCGGCAGAGAGGAGAAATGAAAATTCACCTTGTAGAAATTGCGCTGTCTGAATCAGTTCGTGTATGTTCAGGGTCATGGCTCCCCATGTCACTGTTGAAGTCTGCTGGCATTCACTGGGGTGCACCCAATCTTCGCATGTCATACCTGTTCCAGCCAAAATTTACATCACCCCTGGCAAGACTGTTCTGTAGAGTATATAGATCTCAATGGCTGGAAATGTCCTTCTAAGGCTAAGGCCTTCTCTGTTTACACTAGGAAGATTTTGGTAGCTGTTCCAATTAGAGCACTAAATACAAATACTAAAGGGTTTAAGGCAAAGAATGATAAATTTATGGGAAGTCCTTTATGATGTGATTGCAAGGGAATGAGGCTAATGCAACAGCCCTGTGCCCTTATTCCTAAAATCAATGACAAGCTAAAAAAAAACCACCAGAGCCTATGCCGAATTTGTTGTATCTCTCCTTTGGCCATCCAACCCAAGGACAGAAAACTCCAATGCAGCATCAAGTCAAACCTGTAGGCTGCTTACAAGTTTTGTTCCAGATGCAGAAGGCACACACCCACCCCTCCATCTCTGCCTGCTTTGCTGGAGGGTTACATGTTCCCTTGGGTCCTGGGTCTCATCTTGCAGTCGCGCACCAGCACTGTTCCCACGTACCAGGTTAAGTTAATTCATGTAAGTAGTTGCTTTTAGCAACTCTAACGTCAGTGAGCGTAAATGTCAGTTAACTTTTTTGGCACAGGGTTCCTTGCCTTTCCCTCCTTAGACCAGCAACCCCTCCAAACCCACCGAAGTCTCAAGGCAGCAGTGCGGCTGAAGCATCATTAGCTCGTGGAGCAGCTGCACGGTGCGAGGGAGAGCACCAGCCTGAGCTCAAAAGCCACTGAGCAACAGGAGAGAGCTCTCCTAAGAGCTGGAGCATGCTGCTGAGGGGACACTCTTCCCCAGTGCAAGTTGTGTCTTTGTCTCCCTGCAGCAGTGGCAGAAAGAATACCTGTGAAAACACCTGGGAGAAGTAGAGAAACAAGAACCAAGCTAAATAATGACTAGGACCACCAAGACCTTTGAAGCTGGTTCATACACCACTCAGATCATAGATTTCATCATGTGCTGCGGTATTTTTTTCACAATCATTCAGACTGGTTTTACATGACCACTGCTTGACTCCAATCATTGAAAACAACAGGGGTTTTTTTTAATTCTTTTTTTATTTGGACAATATATATACATATATGTACAAAACCAGCTATGTCTACTTTTTTTTTTCCTTTTCTTTTTTTTACAATTTCATGTGATTTACAAAACAGGACAGCAAAATAACTTATAAAGGATACGAATACTGTACAAAAATAAAACTGATTAAACTGTTGGAAGTTGGTATTTTACAGTGTTACAGATCACTAGTCTGTAAAACAGCATTTTGAAGTGTGTCCAGTCTGGTGTATGCTGGGCTAAGTCCATCTGCAAACTGAAAACAGATCTGTAATACAGGTCAGAAAAACTGTTGAAAAAGAAGTATGTTGTATAGCTGTACCTTTAAAGCTATCACTTCTCCATACTAATGGGCTTTCTTAACCAAGGAGAGCTGTCCTAACTCCAGCACTATTAACTTTTATTTCCAAAATAGTCAAGTACATACGGTATTAGAGAACCCGATTTTTCTTTTCCAACACTTCCAACACGCTTCAAAACTTAACTTCAAGATGCAAAGACCTAACCTGCAGTTTGTTTTATATGTTAGAGCCATTGTTTGCTTTTACTAAAAGAAAAACCCCAAAATCCCCAAAGGAACAAACCAGTAAAACAAAATCTCCAAACCTGATTATTCCCAATGTATTCTATTAGTGGTTAATGAATCACATTAATCCCGTCTGTCCGATGCTGGAATACATTATTACAGCATACATTACAACAAATGGGTTACCATTCAGGAAGGTTTTTTTCAGAAACAGGATCTTGCCACACACAATGACGACATGTGCCTGCACGTCCCATTGTCCCATGGACCAAAGTACCCCTCGCCTATTGGTTCTATCAAACTTTGCAGGAACAACGATGGTTTCTTTAAATGTGCATTCTACCCCAAATACGCAAGGTGGAAACCATAAATCTGGCCATTTACTTCCATGTATTGGTTAATCCTGGTAGCTACATGACCACAACATCTACGTACTGATTTAGGAGCTGCTTATCAGCTGTGGCTTCCCACTGTGGTTCATAGGATGTGAAGGTGTCTTGTATTTCACAGGATCAGGCCTTAATTTTCCAAGTGCTGCATTTGTCCTACAAAATGGCAACAATCCAGACTGAAGGACAGGCTTGAAATTTTGCATGATCTTCTCAGAGAAGAATGAAGACAAATGTGCATGCACCTTTGAATCACACTGGGCTACACATGGCCCTGACCCCACTCAGCAAGGCAGCATTAACAGTACTGGTAAGCAGAACACTTTCTGTATTTCTAGATCAATAGAAATACTGAGGCTACCCATTTTTATTAGGAAGAACGTGCGTCCCTACGACTCAATTTGGACACCAGAAATTAAAGTTTGGTTTCTAAAATAAATGTTTCAAAAATCTGAAACGGAGGTAGAAAGTGTGCTTGATTTCCTGATGTCTTCACTGAAGAAAACACATCCCTTTTTATTCCATAGACTGCTCAATATCCCCAATGCCTTAAAAGCAGTTCTCTTCACATAGACGGAATTTATCATGAACTACACATGTAAAAACACTATATGCAAACTGATTTCTAACGCTGAAAGCCTTACACAACTGTAGAATAAAATGCTCTGCTCTCTGAGTTCACTTTTTTTATGTTCACCTCTAGGAAGCAAGCTTTTTATCTGGTAAAACAATAAGATACTGTAATTGCAGGTGTACTAACAAGATTTTTTATGTACAGAATTTTACAAGATGACCAAAATTCATCTGCAGTGGAAACACTTTGGGTTTCAGTGTGATTACTCACGAGATGAATTTGGCCCCGAGTCTCTATAGCAGGGCTGCACCTCCCCTTCTTCTTCTGGAGGAAAGGGTATAAACCAAACAGGAGAAGAATGTTTCTGGTAAAAATAATGTGTAAACAGAATTCTCCCCCTTCATGCAGCTGGGGAGGGGAAAAAAAAAAATAATCACTGATAACCTCTTACGTTTAGTCCATGCTTTTAAGATAAAAAGTACTCAGCTAATGACCATGACTTAACATTTCCTTTAATGATCTTTTTGCTCCTCTTAAAGAGCAAAAAATAGCTTTAAAATAGAAGTAATATTGCCTTTATCAGTGTTTGATGTGCCATGCATGACACAGATACGATGCAAAGTACCAAGAGATACTTTTGTTGTAAGGAGTATTATGACACACCTTCCATGCTGTATTTCCAATTAGCTCATGTTTTTCCCCCATAAGCTATAAAACAGCAATCAAGAGATACAGGAGCCCTTCTGAAGTGCTCCTTACGTTAATTTCAGTTGTTTCCATTAGCAGAGTGCTCTTAAGGAAAGGTCTACTCTCTCCATAAGCACACACAACTCCCATAGGACTCCATGGGAGTTAGGCAAGGGTATGAAGAGAATAAATCTTTAAGGCAAATGCAGGAAAAGAAAAAAACTTTAAAAAGCAGCATTTTATAAAGATGGTAGCTGCTGTTATGCATCCATTCAAACAAAACACAGCAGAATAAAGCACTGTAAGTGGCGTTTCTATAGTACAGTACTGTATTTATTGACAAATTAAAAGTATAGGATCAATTGAAAGATGTATGCTTCTGCTCCCACGCCCCTGCCACATTATCTAGGCTGACTTCTATTTTTCCAGGTAAGTGAATAACAGAGCTAAATACACATATGGCCAGAAAACGACTGAGCTGTTGTGGGGTTTTTTTTTTGCTTTAAGTATCTGCTTGAATTATACAGGTTTTTACTGGAAAAGTGCAGCTTATATTCAAAAGTATAATTAATACAAAGAAAAATTAAAAAGACCCATTTACTTTAATGGGCCTTCTTGAGTATAAATTCATCTTATCTATCAATCAGATGCTATTAGTAACATATGTAATGTTTCTCTTAAGAATCTCTTTAAATGCAGGATTGTTCTGAGACAGAAGTAAACCCACTTCTACAATGTGCTATGGAGTTTTTATCTGAGCGTTATTTATGTGACTCAGAAAGTGGTTTTACTCAACAAACTAAACACAAGCAGCATCACACTGTTCAACAAAACATGTTCATGACACAGCAATCACAAAGACCTCGGGGTCACGCTACTGTGGTGGCACAGGCCAGACCATCCAGTCAGACGTATGTACACCTGCATCAATGCCTTACGTTAGAGGAGGTGGTCACCTCCTCTGCTGGCCACCCCGTCCCTCCTCTCACCCCCGCAGTCCACTTGCTCCAGACTGCTGTTCCCAGCGCACGTGGGGAGGTGGAGGATGAGGAGGGGGGCACAGAGTGCTTTGTTTGTTTGTTTGTTTGCTTTTGAATGTTGACTACACGTGCTTTCGCACAGCAAGGGCAACTGGTGCCACAGCGGATGCTCATGCTCCAGCCCCGCTGCCGGCACCCTTGCCAAGGCTCACCTCCCCACCGCTCCCCTCCCTGGGCCAGCCCTGCCTTCACAAGGCGCTGCTGGAGCTGGACTTTTTGGATCGCTTGATCATGCTGGGGTGAAACTCGGTGTGTCGGCGGGCGTGCTTTGTCAGGTGGTCGCTTCTCATGAACCGCTTCTCGCAGAGGGGGCACCGAAACTGCTTCTCGCCGGTGTGGGTTCGGTAGTGCCGGGTGAGCTCGTCAGAGCGGGAGAACTTTTTAAGGCAGTCGGGCCATGTGCAGGGGAATGGTCGCTCGCCTGTGGGGGGGAAGGATGACAAGAGATTTAGGGGGGTGGGGGTAATGCAGGCCAGCACGTACCAGCCTCGCCGAGGAACACGCTGCTGATGGGAAAAAGCTGCTTTTGTTTTCTGCCGTGGTGCCAGCGTCTGTGGAGCTGTTGATGACTCGCTTCATCGGGTTTCAGTCTCACCTCCAGCAGAAGCCAAAAACCCCTCCAACTGCATGAAATTCGCACTCCAGCGCAGAACCTTACATGACCCCGAAGACTGTTAAAACAACAGATGAGCTCTGCCTGTGCCTGTACATTTTTCATGTTGGGCTCACTGCAGTGGTTTGGGAAAGGAGCGCCAGTATTATTCCTCTGACACCTCCATTCTGCTGAATAAAATAAATTTGTAACCGTTTAGAACAGAAGCCAAAACAAATCCTTCACCTAGGACAAGTCATTCCAGCCCTGGAGAACTGAGCAGGGAGGGATCACAGAGAGCTGCAAACACACAGAGCAAAACCACCCGTGGCTGCAGAGAGAAGTCCCATTCCCCCCGCTCCTCCCTTCCCATAGAAATCCAAGCTGCTCCAGAGACTGAAGGTCTCCCCTCAGTCTCTTAGATGGACGATTTGAGGACAGGAAATCTACTTTATTATTCACAGCTTTATTGGTACTATGATGGCAAAGAACCAAACCGAACACCTTAACCTAAACCACACCGCACCTTTGCTTTTAAAAACAAAGGTGTAAGGATTGAACAGCACTCACTGTTCCTGGCACCCTACATCCCTGCAGTTCACCTCTGCAGGTTGCACAGGCTTTGCCTACAGGCACAGACCTAACGCCTCCTGACCGGCCAGGCAGAGATGGAAACAAAAGGTGTTTAAGTTTACACAAAATCTTTCAGTCACACACATCATGCACCGCTGTGGTTTGATGCTTTAATTCGCTTTCTTAAGAGTCTCCTGAAGGGAATATAAATGACAGCTATGTGATGGCTATTTATAGTCAACCATGAAATGCAAAAACTATCCCAGGAGTTTTCCAACTTGCAAGAGCTGGAAAGAAACTCCAAAACTCCAGTACTTCTTGGTACTGTGAAGCTTGGTGCAACAGGCGAGCTCGCTTTATATTTACAGATCACAAAAAAAAAAAGTCATTTACGAGAAAGTGTACCTTGGAGTCCTCCACAGACACAAGAGCAGTGACGAAAGGCTAAAGGCTCGAATGAACAGCCCAGGCACCAGGAGGACAACCAGCCCTGAGAGTACTGCAGAGCTGCTGGGAGGAGAAAGGGGGCTGGAGGGAGTGATCGATGGCATCCAAAAGGCCAAGAAGGATCAGGATGGACCAAGTAAGCTGAGATGGAGCTACACCACAGGCCCTGAAAGCCCTAGTGAGCCTCTCTTAAATGACGCTGCCATTTTGACGGTTTAGGCTCCTCATGGTACGGTGCTCCCTGACAGGCGGCTGCTCTGTCCCCAGCTGCCCGGCATGCAGTAGAGCTGCAGCCGGAGGTGCAGGACCGCACAGGCTGCAGCAGCCCCTTGGGCAGCCGCAGCACGGCTGCTTCTCCTGCGCCTTCTTCCCTCACCTCACGCCAGTGCGGGTCCTCGGTCAGGGGAGGAGAACGCGGAGGGAGCAGTGGGATCCAAGCCAGCCTGGTGCCTGAGCCCGGTGGAGGCACAGCTGCGAGCCATCCTGACTCCATGCTATTTTTTTTTTTTCCCCATAAACAGGTTTCTTGGCTCCCTGCTGTACACTTTTAGACACGGTTGGAAGCCTTTCTGAGCAGCCACGGCCTGTACAAAAGAAATTAATTAAAACGGTACGTAGGCTTACATGTGCGTGAAGGCCACGACCACAGCCACACGGCCGAGCAGCACTGGGAGCCATACCAAGCATTCGCACCCGTGCCCACCATCCTCCCCGGGCTTCGCCCTGCCCAGCGCCTGCCCTTGGCACCCACACGTTTCACTTGCGCTGCTCTTCCGCTTCCTGCCTCGTGGTTTCTGCCACAGCTCCTGGAAGCCGGCAGCAGTGGGAGGCGCGGAGCGGCTTTCCAGCTGCCCTGGGAATGTGGGAGAAGTGCTACACATCCTGCACCTGTGGAGGTGCAGGATACATGGCTCTATGTCCGGCACGTTACACCCCAGAGCAGTGGGAGCAGCTGAGGCCTCCTGCACCATCCCCAGAAACCACATTTCCAGCCATCTACCTCGGGACAGCTCTGCAGCCTGCAGAAGTGCCTAACTGCAGTACAGGGAGACCACATGCCTCAGCTGGATAACAAGGACCACAGTCTTTGGGGTGCAGTGTCTACATTTTAGGCACAGTAGTATCCAACCCAGGTGCCTAAAAGCAGTGTTTTGAATCTGGCCACCTGTAGCCCTTGAGAAACTGGGCTTTCCCCACCCCCCTCCTCCCAGAACTGCTGATTGGAAGGCAAAATGGAGCCTGGTTACTTCAATTCCCTCTGCAACGCAACGAGAGCAGCGTGACCTCCACCATCGCTACCCCACACATCCAATTCTCGTGCCAGAGGAAAGTGCTTTTAGGTTATGCAGTGCAACCACAAAGCTCTGGGGAAAGGCAGAGCTTGCTCAGGATCCCTTGCGTACGTTTGGCACCGCGCTCCCCGGGGAACCATCCCCGAACTCCGCGTGGGGAGTGCCGAAGGCCATGGGGGGCCTGGCGTGGTGGGGACATGCCCTGCTACCGAACTGGAGAGCCGCCGTGCGCCAGGGTGGCAAACGCTGCAGAGACGGCTGGGGAGACGAGCGGCCGCGCTCCCTCAGACGCACGAGAGCTGCCACCAGCACCCGCCGCCAAGCCCCAGGTACTGCGGCGGAGAATGGCTTCACCACCTCCGCAACGCAAGCCGGCGGAGGCTGTCACAGCCACTTTGGAAGCGCGTATCTGAAAGTAGGCCAGGCATAATCTCCGGCACCGGGACGCGTTACACTCCAGACTTCTCAGAGCAGAGAGATAAGGGGGAAGGAGGCTTCTCCAAGCCCCCAGGGGTCACCTCCAAGCCTGAAGATCTGCTGCTCCCCTCTGCCACAAAGCCCTAATGGATGACACCAGCCCAGAGGGATGGTCCTTCAGTGATGGGACTTAATAGGTGCAGGACAGGGGTGGAAGGTGCGCCCAGGAGGCCGTTAAAGGCAAGGTAGAGATGTCTGATGACATGTGATGATTGCCCATTCAGCAAAGCTGGTCGCTGTATCTGCTGGTTGCGTTTGAAACACTGTTTTTTAAAGCAGCAAAGATGTTTGTGGAAGAGTCCACAGAGCGAACAGGTCTTGCAATGCATACGCAGCCGGGCAGGCAATGGCACGCAGAGCTGCAACGCGAGCTAGTGCTGCCTCCACCTGGAGATACGGATTTCTGTGTCACGTCTCAGTCAGTCAGGAAATCTCTTTTCCATATGATTCTTCCCCTTTTGTTTTGAGAGTAGTAATGATGAAGCTTGCAACAAGCAGAACGAACCACCAAAACAGGGTGCTATGATACACCATTTCGTTTGGTGGCAGTGTGCTACTTACATTTTAAGATATGCCTTAGATGGGATTTCTATCAAGACATGAAGGAATGACCAATGGTGTATCATCACAGTTACTTAAAACAATGTGTGACAGGATCTCAACACAAGAGATAGAAGATGCAAATCACCCTCTTTTAAAAAAAAAAAAATTTATATATAAATCCAGGGAACCTGGAAGTACAGAAGTAACAAGTGAAACAGGAGCTGATTTACAGGTTATAGGAATAGTTGTGTCTGCAGAACTCTCACTCTTCATCCTGTGTGGCACCAGGAATGTAGTGAGAGACATAGTTTATGCTGAGCACAAGCTAATGGTAGCTCTTCACAGGTCTTCTCTGGAAGTCTAAAGAACTCCTGCTCCTGCAGCGCTGGCTTGCTTTAAGTCCCATATAGATATAAAGGCCACTGCAGATCCTTTCGATCTTTGCTCCCCTGCTTCACCTGACCTTTTCTCCCTGTTCCTTCTCCCCACTCTCTACTGCAAATGGTTCATTTCTTCTTTTTCTGTGAGTTTAAACTCTGTATTCAAGACACTTTGTATGACCTGAGGCAGGTCCACTTTATTTTATTCCATTTCCATTTCATTCTGAATAGACAGTAAATTATTTAGCTTTTTGCCCTACTCTGGGACATCCCAGATTTTCCCACATTGTAGTTTTGTGCAGGGTTTCTGAAAAAGAATAGAGAGTGGGCATTAGCAGACTTGTTAATAGTACAGGTAATACCGGTATCCTGATTCATCATCTGCCTTCTCACTACAAAATGCTGCTTTAGATGTGGATGACTGAGGTCAGGAGCTGCAGTTCATGATGGCTTTAACCAAAATGAATTTGTCTGGACAAACAAGGGATAGAGAAGTTCTGAGTGACTTTTTGTACTGGGAGCGGGGAGGCTATGTTCAGGAAAAGCTGAAGACAAAGTTTGTGATCACACACTTGGGCAATTCTCTGGGCATGTAACAGGACATGCACTAGAACTGGAGCACACTGAGCTTCTGTGGTGGAAGTACTACTTTTACATGAATTAGTAACACTGTTTGAGCACTGGCTTTACTGAAGACATTCAGAGATTGCTGTTGGTATGGACGGAAGTCTGGCCAACGTAAAGGGCTTGTCTTCCTCACTTGAGAAGTGAGGCTGGACACAGTCCTGAGTCCAGAGTCTGGCGTCAGTACCAGCTCACGCACACCGTCTGCTGTCAAATAATGCTAATGACGCCACTGCACACATGAACTAGAAAGCCAAATGGACTGTAGCTACAGCTGCATGAATGGACACCTAGTGTGGATACCTGCCCTGAAGCCCAGCCCGACTGAGCTGCAGCAAGGCTGACCTCTCCTGCCAGAAACCTGAAGCAGCTGATGGGAAAGAAGGAGAAGCACAAATAGCAAAATCTCCTGCCACCAGGCAAGAGCAAAACTACTTGGCAAAACCGGACTGGCATAATCAGCTCTGCATGGTTCACATGAGAGAATCTAATCCCCACCTTGACCTTCCAAGATCCTCCTGTACTGCTGTGGCTGCTGAGGCTCGAAGTTTCCAAACCAATCTTGGTACCTGTATTGGGTTTGCATGGCAAGGTTTTGGTAGCAGGGGGGCTGCACAGGTGGCTTCTCTGAGAAGCTGCTAGAAGATTCACCTATGCCCAGTAGAGCCAATGCCAGCCAGCTCCAAGATGGACCTGCCACTAGCCAAGGCCGGGCCCATCAGCAACGGTGGTAGCACCTATGGGTTAACATATTTAAGAAGGAGGGAAAAAAAGGGCACAGCAATTGCAGCCAGAGTGAGGAGTGAGAAGATGTGAGAGAAACAGCCCTGCAGTCCCCCAGGTCAGAGCAGAAGGAGGGGCAGGAGATGCTCCAGGTACCGGAGCAGAGGTTCCCTGGCAGCCCCTGGGGAAGACCACGGTGAGGCCGACTGTGCCCCTGCAGCTCATGGAGCTCCACAGTGGAGCAGATCTCCACCTGCAGCCTGTGGAGGACCCCACGCCAGAGCAGGTGGGTGCCCCTGAAGAAAACTGTGACCCTGTGGTAAGCCAGTGCTGTAGCAGGCTCCTGGCAGGACCTGTGGCCCCGTGGAGAGAGGAGTCCAGGCTGGAGCAGGTTTGGTGGCAGGACTTGTGACCCCACAGGGGACCCACGCTGGAACAGTCTGTTCCTGAAGGACTGCACCCTGTGGAAGGGACCCAGGCTGGAGCAGTTTGTGAAGAACTGCAGCCTATGGGAAGAATCCATGTTGGAGAAGTTGGTGGAGGACTGTCTCCTGTGGGAGGTCCCCATGCTGGAGCAGGGGAAGAGTGTGAGGAGTCCTCCCCATGAGGAGGAAGGAGTGGCAGAGACAGCGTGTGATGAACTGACCACAACCCCCACTCCCCGTCCCCCTGTGCTGCTTGTTGAGGGGGGAGGAGGTAGAGAAATCAGGAGTGAAGTTGAGCCCGGGAAGAAGGGACGGGCGAGTGTAAGATGTTTTAAGATTTGGTTTTATTTCTCATTACCCTGCTCTGATTTGATTGGCAATAAATTAAATTAATTTCCACAAGCTGAGTCTGTTTTGCCCATGGCAGTAACTGGTGAGTGATCTCGTGTCCTTATCTCTACCCACAAGCTTTTTATTATATTTTCTTTCCCCTATCCATCTGAGGAAAGGAGTGATGGAGCGGCTTGGTGGGCACCTGGCATCCAGCCAGAGTCAACCCACCACCATTACCCTAGGAATAACTGGACCTGAACTACAATCCTTGACTTAAGAGATGACAATGATAAGCATTCCCCGCCCCACAGTCCCACTCAGACCTCAGACTGTCTCAGCATCTCCTGAAGTATGACAGGTTCTGTAGGTGGATGTCAAGAACGTGGTCCCGCATATTGCAAGAGGAAAATGAAAAAGGCAGGCTATCTTCCTGGATGCAGAACAGCTGCTATCTCAGGTCTCTCTCACTTCCCCCCCCATGTGTTGCCTGCACCACACCCCCTGAATGAGCAATTTCCAGTGGCACAGTGGATTTTGACCGAGTGTCCACACGCAAGATATTCTGGTGAAGATGGTTATTACAGACACCTGTGCATTCACTTCTGGGCAGAGAGACCGGAGGCCATTCAAACAGCCTTTTTCCTCTTCTGAGGTACTCCAAAATTAGATCATTAAAACATGTGGCAACCACAAGGTACAGATGCTGGTGCAAAGCAGCACGGAGCAAGATCAGCGGTGAGGACTGTAGGTATCATGTGCCTAAAACAAGGGTTGCAGCAACACTTAAACTGTAGCCATCCAGGCTGGCAACAGATCAGACACTGCCTACGGGACGGGCAGCGGACAGGGAGGTTGCAGCAAGGACTTTATTCCTCCAGCGCTCAGTACTAAGTATCACAGGACAACTCAGGTGTTAAAATGCTGCTTTCGGCAAGTATTTAGACTATGCTGACATCCTCAAAACCACCACTCTACAGCTGCTTGCACATGCAGGTGTCTGAGTCTCCCTCAAAAGACCAGATGCAAACCCACCTCCTAAAACCCACCGTTGCTGAGAGCCTAAATCCCAGTGAGACACAGTCTTGCTGTTACCCCCGTCTCACACAGCATCAGCTGCAAGGGATCTCCTTACAGCTGCTCTGCCAGACCACAACCCTCCCTGCCTGCCTGCCTTTGGGGCTTTCCCTAGGGGATGGTGCCTTCTGATGTATGTATGCATCAGTCAGAGAAGCTACCTGGATGAGGAGAGACCTCCCCAAAGACCTCCCCAGAGAGTTAAATCTGTTCTTTCATAGCTGAGAGGAGTGTCCTCAGCAGTACCCTCTTGAGTATGTGTGACAAGTTCCTACCTCTCCTCCTTTCCTATCTTCTGTCCACTTGAACTTCCTCTGTTTTGCATTAATACTTAACCGAGCAATGGAGAGAGACCAACTCCTAGCCTGGTGCTTCGGGTGCTTACCTGGGATCAAAGAGCACTGGCTTTAGGCTCCTGTCCTGTCCGAATGATTAAACGCTTGCTAAGTGGAAACACCATTGACAGGGGAAGGAGGAATGCAATTTTACATGTATTCAGAAAGATAATATAATTTTTGTTATTTGACTATGAATGTATTAGCCAGTATTTCCACTGAATCTTCCCTCTCAAGTTTAAGGTATTTACAGAGTCCTCTCAAACTATTCACAATCATCGTTACTTGAATACAGACGGTGAGCTATGCTACCACAAGTAAACACCATCTCAAGTGTGCTTCAACATCGCTACCCCAGACTCTGGCTGTTTAATCTTAACATGGCCCCTCCCCACTCTTCCAGATGCGGGTTTGGGAGCTGTGCGAGGCCACGAGCAGCAGCCTGGTGTACAACAGCACAGCAGCCGACGAAGGGGAACGACTGTTCCTGCAGCGACCCTAACAGCTGGGGCTGCAAGACACACAAGCTGACAAGAGCAGGTGACACACCCACCACAGAGTCTTCCACCTCACAGCACAACAGTGTGCAAGAACTCAGCAAAGCTCCATTTTAAACACAACCATCTGGAAACAGGAGTGGCACTTACGGGTGATGACCACTCACCGCTTCTGTCCTACGTGTGTACCTCTTTACGTTGACTCAATTAAAATACAAACTTTTCTGAAGTGCTTTCCCACTGTGGCACATACACCTGCTTAACGTTTCTTTTTTTTTTTTAGCAGGAAAAAACCCAACAAAACAACTGGGAGTCAGGCAACATTGAATTTAATCTTCTACCTACCTTACTCAGCTGGCAAGGCTTCCAGTCAGTATGATCATGTTTCTCTGAGACCTGGAAACATGCCCATTAGAACTCGAGCAATTTGCAGAATTGCATTAACCCTTGAGAATGGCCATTTCAGATGGAGGTCTGAATTTAGCCGAAAAAAACCCCCAGGATCTGGCAAAGTGACATTGCATGAGCTGGATAAGAGGGGCTTCAAATGCTAAGTTTCAGATTATGCTCCCACAAAATACCAAAAAAAAGCTCCCAGCAAGCACAGGATTGTCAATGTATCAGCATCTGCACAGTCTGTCGAGCTAGTGATGATCTAGAACTCAAATAACAAAGCAGCACAGTTAAAGCCAAACTGAAATGGGGGCTGGATCGACACCGTGGTATCTCAATTATAGCACTAGACAGCTGCAGCACTTACCTTCCCTTTCTACCAGAAATGCTCCTCAGCTTCACTGTACAGACCACCAACCTACGGGTCCATGCTTCTGCCTACAGCCCTGCTAGCAAACATCAGTGAAAGCCAAATGCAGGAGAGGCCAAGAGTGCATCAGCTGCCTGATGTAACAAAACTCTTGGTATTGTTTGGACCCAGTCTGCACAATGATGCAGTTGGCTGAAAAGCCTAGCTGAAGAGGGAGAACTTTTCACACATTTGTGTTTTGTGTGTCTAACCTCTTAATTACGGGTATGTGACACAGACGAGAACCTCCCATTGATCATCAGCACCATGTATTGCTAAGCACCTGGGATTTGCCTCCCCAGGCAAGTATAAACTCCTACAGGTCCTGTATGAGAAGGCATCTCACAAACTAGCTTTATGGGACACCTTCTCTGTCTGTCTTTCCTGACCAGGAGGATCTGCTCTCAGCGGCCATGCACCCTTTAACTGGCTCATATGCACACCATCACAGTAGATGTACATTCCTTAAAGTCCGTTTCTTTTGCCAGGCTCTCTCCCTCTCCAGGTCAGTATCTTGCCCTTTGCTCCGCACTCCCTGCCCGGGCCTTCTGACTGAGGTTGCCTGTTCACTCTCGTATGTGTTCATCTTCCCTGGAAACCCTCTGGCCTGCACATCCCTCTCTGTTAAGCTGCTCCCCCCACAATCTTTGAGGCTAGTAATAACCCTACACATTACCAGCCAGGTTTGATTAAACCTCTAAAACAACCTATTTAGAGAAGTCTGTGCATTTTCAAGGTAACTCTCTGAATACCTGCTGTTGCCTGCTGTTTTCTCCTGACCTTGGCACCGCTTCCAGGGCTCGCATCTTGTGCGCGTCTTGATGTGTCTGGGCCTTTTTCTGTGCTCTGAAGGGAAAGTCTGCAAGACTTGGTCATGCCATCTCAGTGCCCAAGACTCCAAGCAGACACACCACTCGTAATCCCTTCTGCCACCGCCAAACTTCAGCAGAGTTCACGTTTTTCTACACTCCCATAACACCATCCTGTAAGGGATGGGGAAACCTAAGGTATGGTCATGTTGTGCAGCCATCCCTCCACTTGCCTTCCCAACAAGCGGTTTTTGGCTTGCAAGCCATCGGGGATAATGCTGTCTTTTCTCTCCTATGCCAAGCGCCATGCACCTCAGAGATGCTAATGGAAACGGCTCACACAGAACAACCTTACCTGCAATGTTCTTCTTGCTCAAGACACCAGAACTCAAATAATAAATTCCAAGCTACTTCTGGATAGTAGTGAAGGGATGGGGGAGGCAATAGTTCAGTTTCAGTGATATGTTTGCCCTTGCACCCCCTAGGCCTTTGCAAATTAATACGTTTTGAATGTAGGTACTCACACATGACAGAATGAAGAAGTGCCTGATGGTATCACAGAAACACCAGGGGCCTGGCGAGGTATGAAAGGACTATCCCCCCCGGGAAGGGGCAGAGTTCAGACTTCTTTGGCTTCCTCCTACAAATCCTGCTCTACTAAGTCATGCCGAGTTCAGTGGGTTTGGCGGCACAAGCAAGGGGGCTGTTTGCACAAGCAGGCTGTACAGTGCCATCCGCTGACCTTTTTCTGTTAAGATCAACGCAGAAGACAATTTCTGACGGATGGCTAATTTGGGTCTTCTAGAAATTGAACTGGAGTCATCATCAAAGGCCCAAACTTCAAGCGAACAGTAATACAGATATTTTTAGTCTCTGAAATACAGAATGCCTTTGAACCAACAAGTTTAAAGAATCACTAATAAGATACAGACCTCTAACCTCTGAGTTAAGACTCTGATCAAGTCTTTCGTCTTCTACTCTTCTACCTTCATTTGGCATTTCGTTTCTTGTTTTGCATTAGCTTATCAAAGATGGTCTAGTGAGTTTTTAGATTCACACCATTACACAGCACAGAGCAGTAGCCAGAGCTTTCCAACTTGCTTGGTTAGCATCCATGAGTAAAAGAGAGCTGTGGCTACAAGTCTGCTCACGGGTGTGAACACAAATCCTAAAGCCATTGTCCAAGATAGAAAGACTGCGATTAAATATTAAAAATGCAAGACCAGGAAGTTTCTGCTGGTGGCTGCATACCTACTTCCACTAAAGGCTACTCAGCAGCAAGAAACCCAGTTGGTGGCCCGATGAAAAATGGCAGGTAGATGAAAGCAATCCAAGAGGCTCAAATAGATGAGAGAGAAATTATTTGTTAAAAAAAAGGAAAGAAAATAGTACTAAGGAGGGAGCATTAATGCTCTGCAATACGCAATTATGAATAATTCCAGAGGTCCCACTGAATCCCACTGTTGCTAAGGAATTGTTCTGCCTTCTATAAAAATAATTAACATTAGCAGTATCATTTAGCATTTCAGTTAGCTACAATTAACTGTTCACATTAGGAGGCTCTGCGAGTTTATTACTGCTGGATATCTGTAGTGGTTTTAATCACACAGAACTACCCTGATGGTGTATCGGTGCGTCTGAGTCAAACATCTCATACTTGGAGCAAAGGCCACCCACTTGTGAGCAGCACATCCTAAACCTCAAGCCACTTCGGGAGATGCTTTTTATAAAGCTACCACTTACAGCAAGCCCTGTGGGTTGTACAGCACCTTAATCTACATGTCATCACCCAGAACGCTATCCCAGTCAATGTCTATTTTGGTTCCCATGTCAGGGTGGATATCTGAGCATGGGGTAGTAAGTGGAAATGATGCTAACGCATTTTCTTTGTCACCCATGCGCCATTGTTTTGCAAGGCTTCAGTTGCATTCAGCCTCTGAAAGAGCATCAGAGGTGCAGTCTTTGAGCCGGTAACACAACAGACCTTGGCACCAGTCCCGAGGTCAATAAAGGGTCAGCACCGACCATCCTCTTTCCCGGCTCAGGGAGACAGTCTTAAGTGTCTCACCACAGAGCCACATCCAGTAATCCTCCTTCTCCTCCTCCCCTTGATCTCTCCAGCTAAGCACCCAACAGACCTGCCAGCAGGGCACAGGTAGGCAACCAGCGCCGGGTCTCCTCCTCTGCGGCGCACAGGCAAGCCAGAGCAATGCAAGTTTAGCCAGGGCTCAGCAACGGCCGTGCCCTACCCAGGCTGCGTTAAAGGCTGCAGCAACGCCTCACGGTACGTTCCTCAGATGGTAAACCCATTTTGTACTTCACCACTTACCACCACTGCCAACAGACAAAATCCAGACTAGACCCACCATCTACAGAACAGGTGTGAAGCGCGCGAGGTAGGTGTTAGCAGCGCTCATCTCCTTCCATCCGCTCCTTTCCGTACTCGCACACAGCCCTTTAATTTAGAGCAGTTTTTAAGCAGCCCGGTGCACTGCACTGTGACCCCCAACTGCAATTCAGACACGTCAAGGTTTTTATTCAGCCACTTGCACTAGAGGGCTCAAAAAAAAAAAAAAAAAAAAAAAGAACAACCAGAAAAAGTCTACAATTGCCGCTCCCTTAGCGCTCAGGCAGAGCTGGAGGAAGTACGAACTGCTGCAGCAGATAATGTTTTTCTCTCTGGGTTTCCATCTTGCCACACCCTCTAAGGCGTCGGGGCGAGGGCAGGGGCACGGGCACAGGCCGCCTGATGAATGAAGCCCCTTGCGGAGGACGCCAAAGCCCAGTCGCGACAGCAGACACCGCGAGGGACAGCTGGGCAGAGCCGGGGCCGGACCCCTACGGACGGTGCCCAAACCTTCTCGGCCGGGGGAGCCGCGCCGGGGGGCAGGGCCGGCGCGGTTCGGAGCGTAACCCGGCTCCCCGGCGGGGCGGGCATCCGTTTTTAGGCGACGCGCGCCTCAGCTTTCTCCCTCCAGCCCGCCGCGTCCTTCGCCCGCCGGAGGGGCTGTGCCGACACGGCCCCGATGTGCGGCAGCCCGCTGGCCCCGCGGGACCCAGCACGGCACCGCCACGCAGCAGGCCCCGAGGCCGGTTCTGCAGCGGCGGCCGCGCTGCGGGGCGGCGAAACGCGGGTCCCGGCGGCAGGAGCAGCGGCGGGGCGCGGGCAGCGCGCGCCCGTCCGCAGCGCGGCGGGGGCTGTGTTCGTGTCTGCCCCCCACCCCGTGCTTGTTTTGGGCATACGTGCCGAATCCTGCCTCGCTGCAAGCCCTCGCCCGCCTACACCGGCAGAAAAAAAAAAAAAACCCACCCAAAAGCCACGATTCTCGCCGCTCCGGCGAGTCCCTCACCGACGCCCCGAACGGGTGACGGCGGGGCCGGGTGCTGCGGCAGCGGCTTGGCAACCCCGGCTCGGCGGCCCCGGCCACCGCCCCCCGACCCGCCCCAAGTTTATTCCGCGCCCCGCGAGTGCGCTGCCCCGCGCGCGCTGCCCGCCCCGCGCTGCGCCCGCGGGGCACGGGCGGGCTCCCGGCCGGGGCAGGCAGCGGGCAAGCAGCGGGCAGGGCGCGGCGGGAGGCGCTGCCGCAGCCCCGCCCGGGGAAGCCGCCCGCTCCCGCCGGACGCAGGGCCCCTCCGCGGCGGGGAGGGACGGGAAGGGAAGCGAGAGGCGGGGAGGGGTGTGGGGGGTGTGGTGGAAAGGAAAAAGAACATTAAAAAAGCAAAAAAGAGCCCCAAAGCGGGAAGGCAGGGCGGGCGCGCGCGGGGCCGCCGGGCGCGCCGCCGGGTGGGTTCATCCGAGGACAAGCGCTCCCTCGCTCCCCCCTCCCGCCGCCGCTGACCTGTGTGCACCCGGTAGTGCGCCTTGAGGTGGGAAGACTTGCCGTAGACCTTGCCGCAGCCGCTGTAGGGGCACTTGTGCCGCTTCTCGGCCGCCAGCTTCCCCTTGGGGGCGGCCCCGGCGGCGCGCAGGCGGGGGGGCGGCCCCGGCGGCGGGCTGCGGGGCGGGCTGGAGCCCGGCTCGGTGGCCGCGTCGCTGTCGGAGCCCGCGTCCTCGTCGTGGCTCTCCACGCTGTCGCTGCAGACGGACGGGGCGGGCAGCGGCCGGTACTTGTTCAGCTCCAGCAGGCTCTTGGCGATGGCGAGCAGGGCGCAGTAGTCCTTCCAGGCGTCGCGGGGGTCCCGCAGCTCCCGGGCCGCCTCTCCCTCGCCCGGCACCTTCAGCCGCGCCGCCTCGGGCACGGCGGAGCGGTTGGAGATGGAGACCAGGCACTGCGCCGCCACGAAGTCCACGTAGGCGACGGCCGACATGGTGCGACCGCGCCGCGCCGACGAGGGGGCTCCGGCCGCCCTCAGTGCGCGGCCGCCGGGCCGGCCGCGCCGCCGCCAGCCATGGCCCGTCTGCGGCGCGGGGAAGAGCAGCGCGGAGAAGGGGGAAAATAAATAGCGGGGCGCCGGGCAGGTCCCTCACCGCCGCCCCCCGGGGGCGGCGCCCGCCGCCCGCGTGGCCGGCCCGGGCCCGGCGCGGGGGCCGGGGGAGAGGAGACCGCCCGCCGCGCCGCCGCCCGCCCCGCGCCCCCCACGCCGCGCGCCGCCCGCGTGCTCCTGCCCGGGGACGGCCGCGCCGAGTCCCATCACGTCAGGTTCGGAGCCCCCTCCCGCCCCCCGATTGGTCAGCGGGCAGGGCCGGCCGGCTCTGTTTACCTTCTCCCCCCGCCACTCACAGCGCCCCTTTTCTAGAGGGGGTGTGTCCGCCGGGCGGCCGCCCCGCCAATCCCCGCGCTCCCTCCCCAGGCCGCGTGCTACTCCGGGCGCCCCGCCGCGCCCGCTTAAAAGGGCACCGCCACGCCACCGCCGGGGAGGTGGGGGCGGGGGCGCCGCGGCCCCCCTTCCCGCCGCCGGAGGCACGCCGCCGGCCGCGTCCGCTCTCCAGCCACGTCGGCGGCGGTCCCGGCCGAGGGCCCGCGGGGTGGGGGGCGGTCGGCCCGGGTCGGCAGGGCCGGGCGGAGCCGAGCGAGTTAAGTGCCTCCCTGGAAGCCCTACGGTCCCAGCAACCGGCTGGCCAATGGAAAGTGAGCGGGCTGATGTCACTGGCAGGGCCCTCGCCAATCAGCGCGAGGTTCCGAAGGGTGCGCAACACTTGTAAACCCGGCGGGCGCCCGCGATCCGCCCGGCCCCGCCCACTGCCCGGAGGCGCGAGCGGCGGGGCAGCGCGCGCCCCTGCCCCGTGCCGTGGGCAGGCCCAGCCCTGGGTGTGTCGGTTACCGAGGCACGGACCGGAGCGGGCGCCTTCCTGCCCGCGGCGCCGGGCCCCGCCGGACGAAGCTCTCCGCCCGGCCTCGGGACGGGGCCCGCCGGGCCCTGCGGGCAGGAGGCGGGAGAGCCGGCCCTGTGCGGGCAGCGGGAGCCCCCCCGGCGAAACCCGATGTCGTTACGCATTTAGGTTCATGGAATGGCAGGGTAGTTTGGGTTAGAAGGGGCCTTCAACGGTCGTCTAGTCTGACCCCATGCAGTGAGCAGGGACACCTTCCACTAGGTCAAGTTGATGTCATTGATGATGACATTAAAGAGTGCTGGTCACCACTCGTCACTGATCTCCATCTGGACATTGAGTCATTGACCACTACCCTCTGGATGTGAACATCCATTGAACCCACCAAATCCATATCTCTCCACCTTAGAAAGAAGGATGTTGTGTGGGACCGTGTGAAAGGCCTTACAGAAGTCCAGACAGATGGCATCCATACCTCTTCCCATGTCCACTGGTGTGGTCACTCCATCATAGAAGGCCAGCAGGTTCGTCAGGCAGGACCTGCCCTTGGTGAAGCCATACGGGCTGTCTCAAATCACCTCCCTGTCTTCCATGTGCCTTGGCATAGCTTCCAGTAGGCTCCATGATCTTCCCAGGCACAGAGGTGAAGCTGGCAGGTCGCTAGTTCCCATCATTCCCATTTCATCATCACAACGTCGTCACTGAGACACACAGTTCCTTCAGATTCAGTGAGCACGGGTGGTGGGTGGGGCAGAGGAAGACCCTCCAGTGCCCTCCCCAGGAACGCTGCCGCTCTTTGCTGGGCATGCAGGTGTCTTGGCAGGAGCTCACCCTTTGGTCACGCACCACGGGAGGAAAGTTTTATTACCTCACAGAAGAGCTGTATGGCTGTGTTGCCGGTGCAGGCTGGTTAGCCAACAGACCTAAGGCTGGTTAAAGACGTATCTTATCACCCAGCTCAGACGAATCCAGAAAACCTGCCGTCTCTGCCGGAATAACATATCCCCCATTTCCATCTGCTCCAGAATGTCCAGAGCTTATAGTGCGTTGCAAAGGCTAACTGACCTGCACTCTACAAGAAGAGACTGAAAAATTATTTTCTGGATCAAGCGCTCTTTAAAAAAGGGAGAGAAGGTGCCGTCATCCATGAACCAGCAGTACTGGGACGTGAAGTATCTTAGTCTGCGTGTTTTGCTGTTTTGCAAGTGTCGGGAGAGAGCGCAACGGGGAAGGACTCTGCCTCAGAAATAATGTAGCTAGGCCTCTATATAGCATTAGCTGAAGTACAACTAGGGCGCCTCTGAAAACGTCGTATAGCTGCAGAAGCACTCCTGTCCAACGGAGGAGTTTTGCTCTCCTCTTGTGAACTGTAGCCCAACGAGACGGAGCCACGGCAGCCTAGGGTCCCCCACTGAACCTCACTGTCCTCAGCTGCAGCCCATCCTTCCTCGCAAAAACAGGCAGGGCCCACGTGGCAAAGAGCGTTATGGTTTGCTCTTAATGTCTTTAACTGAATACGGACAGAATGAGGAAGAGATGACAGAAATGAGGCAGCATTGCTCTCTTCCTGCAGGAAATAGAAATGAGTAGATGTCAGCCATTTTGCACACTGGCACGCTAAATCTCAAGGTACAACCTCGGGCAATAATAATCCTTTGTCACGGATAATTGGCATAAGGCTGAAATAATTTCTCATATCATAGCTGGCGGAAAAAAAATCCACAAACAAAACAAAAGAACTAGTGGCTGCACCTGTAACTGGATCATCTGTAGGGTTATGAAGATCAAACAGAAAACATGAATAGAGCAATTTACCTTAACAAGGCAGTCATCAAGGGAAGAATGTCACTTTTACCCTGTTCTCAGAGCAATTTTCCCAGCTGATCCGGCATCCATTGGCCTCCGGTGCTTACAAGGCAGCAGGCAGCGTAAGGGGCCATGATCTCCAGGTCTGGTGGGAAGGAGGAACAGGAGAGGCTGTGGTCCCTGTACCACTAACACTGTCGATATGTAAGTCTTTCTCAGTTTAGTACTGGTGGCTAGCAACCTCCTTCCTTCAGAGGGGCAATAGTATTTTCCACGGAAAGCTGCCCCCCTGGTTCACTGATCTGGATATCTGGGATGTGGCTTCAAGTTGCCTGTTCATCAGCATTTTTCACAGCACTTTCAGAATTTCTTTGGCTGACATCGTCCAAAAATTCCCACTAGGAGATGTCATCATCCACCCTTCAGTGACACGGAAGTCGCTTCCCAGAAGATGACTTGCCTAATCCAAATCTGATCGTCATGTTAACAAATCCTCAGTTACATACCTCTTAACGTTACCTTATACAGAGAGGGAATTCTTAAGAACCAATTAAAAAAAAGCCAAACCTTCTTTTGTTTTCTGGCTGCTTTTGTTTTAAGCTAACTCTTGGCATCTAGTTTAAAGGCGAGAAAATAATCTGTGGCCAGTTCCATAATGAGGAAGCATACCAAGCTTTTAAAAAAAAATTCCAGTATGTCTCCAAGAATACATTGCCTGTTAAAGACAAAATAACATCTTTCATTTTGATGTATGTAGTAGTCCAAAGCTCAAAGACTCCAAGCTAATTAGGTCCAAATGACACTTACAAAGTGATGCCAGCAGAATTTTATACTTAGAGACGGTGTCAAAATGACCGCGGCTACTTTCTGAAGAGCAGCACACATGTGCTGGTGAACGGGATTGTGCCCGCAAACTCCTTCGTCTCCAGACGATCCAGATGAAAGGAGCCATAATTTTGATTTGACCGTGGTGATGGTAACATTTGGATTTTGTTTCAGAGCAGCCATTTAATCCATAGCTCAGTTTTTAATTCACAGCAAAGCTAGTTTTTTGCAATACCTAGACTAATCAAGGATGACTATCACAGCTTGCAGAGATAATAGCTTAAACACACTACAGCACTTCGATATAGCCCTGACACCTTGGGTGCCTTCGGCACCAAATGGCACTCGCTTGCCAAAGCCTGGACTCCGAATTCAACCCCGCTGTTCACAGCTCCAAACCAGCTCCCCCTGGGCAGATGTTTGCCCCCTGCGCAGTCCCCGGGTATAGGAACATGGCACATCTGGCCGCTCCTTCCCAGGAGCGGCCGCTCCGCTGGTGTCAGGGCGGAGGTGGGCAGTGGCCGGTTTTGAGGTGGCTGCTTGTTGTCAGAGCCAGAGGAAAGGCGCACAGAGAGGAGCTGTTACGAGGGGCGTAAGCGAGGAAGATGGTGACCCCCAGGCAGAGCGAAAGGCTGGGGCTCAGGTCCCAGCCAGGGGCTCACGCTTGAGGGGAGGGCAGGGAGGCGTTGCAGAGGGAAGTAGCAGAGAGGTTGGTGAGAAATGAGCTTCAAGTGCCTGCAGAGAAGAGGAAGAACAAGTCTGTGTGTTCATGTATGTGATGGAGAAGGCCACCCTTCTTGCGGCACTTAGGCTTGCCTTACCGGAGAGACGCACACGGGTTCTGTGAGACAGGGGAGACTGTGGAGGAAGAAGAGCTATTTACTATCTCCAAGGCTTTAAAAAATACCTTCTGTTTTCAAAAGCAGAAGTTTTCAGAGTAAAAACTACGCCAGCTCTCCTTTTCTCCACACCCCCCAAATCTCTTGCACCCTGACCCTGTGCCTAAAACACCGCACCCTTTTTTTGGAGGACGAGGATGGCATGCAAGCACCTGGCTAGCACGCTCAGAGAGACCTGCAGTCTGCAGGAGCCCTCAAGATTTTGTACTCAAAAAGCCTCTTTGTGTAAATGACCTTTAGTGGTGCTGTGACCAAGACGACTTTCTTTTGAGGAGCAAGTGGGCATGTAAAGACCAGCAGGATTCTGCTTCAAATCTTATTCAGTTGCTTTCTGTGGGCTCTTCTACAGAGTGCAGAAGTTTACACTCTGATGGTGTCTTCTTGCCAAGACAAAATAAAGAAATCCATCCTGCTTCTGTATTGATATTTGTGACTATTTTGAAGGCCAGAGGCTCCAGGCGTTATTCCAGCTTCTGCTTTGACTTTTTTAATTCTCCAGGACCCTTGAAACTATGTGTGGTATAAGCTCCATATGATTTGACGAGATGCTGAGGACTGATCAATGGTTAGAAATGGCTGAAATTATATGCCAAGATAAATGGCCTGTTTGCTGACCTGTGTTCTTAAAGCCTGTGACGATGCTGAAAATCTGTTACGTGACTGATATCCTGGCAGCATTACAGAACGGTAATTGAGTGGTCATATAAATATGACCATGTTGTAAAGTATTTTATATGTACGCGGTATCTTTCATACCAATGTGTTGCCCGGATTGTCTGCGTATATTATCAGGGAAATAAGGCAACCTCTCCTGTCAGACAACAGCAACTGCCCATTGCGAAGCCTGGTGTGGTAGGAAGGAAGCGTTTTAACCTCTTGAAGAAACGCGTCTCTGTCACTGAACACACAGCGTGTACAAGAAGTTGCTTTATCAAGCCACCTGAAGAAACAGAAGCCTTCAGATTCGACTTTTTTAGATCAAAAAGGGAGAACGAGAGTTGATTGCCCTGTAAAGGCTTGCAAGACACAGTAAGTATGCTGAAACTAATTTTTACACTAGCAGACTTTCCATTTCCAGGAAGGCATAATGAAAAATAAATGCCTTCCAGTTTAAAAGCAGCTACACAGCAGAAGGCTACTGACAGAGGCCACTTCTGGCCTCAAAATTCAGGACTATGAGGATTAGCAGTCTCAAATTCACTTGATTAAAAACAAGTGTTGTGGATACACAGCTGTATCGGAGAACACGTTCCTTTCCTATTTACTACTCAGTGTGGCAAACCGTTTCTTACTTGGGGAACTAGTCTTTCTCTGTTCTTACGTTTGACTTCTTCTGGTCTAATTCCGTCCATATTCTGCACAGTGGGATGGATCATGGGTCTTGGTCTTGAGTTCTCTCTAGTATCTTCTGAATCGCAGCTAATGTCCTTAGCTGTGAACAATTCTGCTGATCCTGAACCTCAGAAAGAAGGATGATGACTCCTCCTTCCTGGGGCTTACCTCTGCAGGTGGTAAGTATCCAGGGGATGTCTATGCCTCAATGAAATTACAGCCCACGTGGGCACTAGGGATCAGGATTTAAACTCGGTTTGGGTGCTGGTAGAGATGTAGCCATGGCAGCATTGAACTGAGCATGGGGTAGCTGCTTGAGTGTGCACGCAGGATCCCAGATGAGCTTTACAGCCTGCATCAGACACTGTCCTTCAGTGTGCGTATGGGTGTGTAAGTCTCAAGTTCAAAAGCAGAAAGCTAGACTGAAGTTAATTTGGGAATGTCTACCTTTGACTGAAGTTAATTTGGGAATGTCTACCTTTGACTGCAGCGAAGACATCCAATGAAAAACGAGCTGGCGGCAGAGCCAGCACATAACATTCACGGGGCATGTGGACTGAGGATCAGCCTGAGTTTTATGGCTAGCTTTAAATGATGCGAGTCCACTTGGTTCAGTGGTTCACACTGTTTGCACTGTTTGCATGAACTGATCAAAAAAACCATTCCAGCCTCTGCTTTCTCAAGATTTGTACTACTGCACCAGCTGAAAATGTGTTTTTGTCATTTCTGTCAGGGAACGCTCAGTTGAAGCTCATCAGGTAAGTTTGTTGAGTGCCTTTGTACGGCGAGGCCTTCGAAACTTCCTAATTAACACTGATGCGACAGCGAGAGTTTGTGGCACCTCTGCAGTCCCACCGTGCAAGGCTGTCACGAGGAAGGGGTGCTGCGATACGGGTGGTAAGTAAGCACCGTGGGGCAGCTCACCCCCCGGATGAGGCCTTGCAAGGTTTCATTTAAAAAAAAAAAAAAGAAACAAAAGGAGAGGGAGGGAAACACAACGAGCTGAAGTGCAGTGCTTCGAGGAAGGTGTGAGGTCCTCGAGGATGGAGATGGATCTTCCCTGGTCGATGCAGGCAGGGGTTTTGGTCACAGACCCCAGCTCGGCCCCCTCCGCCCGGAGCCGGGGACCCTGGACAGGGTCCAGGAAAAAAAAAACCAAGACAGGGTCCAGGGTCCCCGGCTCCGGGCGGAGGGGGCAGCCGGGCAGCGCTGCCCGCCCCTCCCGAGCTGCCCGCAGCCCCGCTCCGCACTGCGGGCTGCAGGCGTACGTGCGGCACCGGCAACGGGTGAGTCCCACCACAGCGTCGGCATCGCCGCTTTAAGGCGCCGGAGCAGGCAGGGGGAAGCAGGCAGCCGGGTTCATCCGAGGACACAGCCCCAGTTCTCAGAAATCCCCGCGCTGCGGGAACATCGAGCTCCCGTTACCGCAGTTGAACAAACTGCCCTAGATCGGGGGTGCCGGGCCCGCCCGCGACCGGCCCACGTGAGCCGCGTGGAAACAGCCCCCCCACTCCCCACCCCCTCCCACGGCCCCCGCACCCGCTGCCGCCGTGGCACCGTGCGACCGGGGCTTTGCGGCTGTTTTCCTCCCCGTGCTGTATCACAGCTATTTTATTTTATTTTGTTCGTGTGTGCTTGTTTTGTTTTTTTTTTAATTACCAGTTTTTTGGTTTTTTTGGGTTTGTTTTTTTTTTTTCCACCGCGGGGAGGCCCCTGCAAGCCCGCGGCGTCATCCATCTCAACCCTCGCCGTGGCCACTGCCACCAAAAAAAAAAAAAAGAAAAAAAAATTTTTACAAAGGGATAACTTAGATTTATAGATAACATGAAAATGTGTAATATATTACATCTAAATATAGTATAATAATATAATATATACACGTGTCTATATTTTTATACCTTCTATAGAATACATACCTAATACATGTATATCACATGTATTATTGCCTATAAACATATATTTCATATACAGAAATAAATACAATATACACATATTTAAATAATAAATACAATATATACGTATTTAAATAATAAATATAAATTTAAATTGGGGGTGGTGGTGTTCTGTTTGGGTGGGTGGCAGAGCGTAGCATCAGACCGCAGGCGGGAAGGGGGGGGGTCGGGGCGCGGGGAAGGGCGGCGCCGGGGCTCGCAGCCTGCGGGAGCACACTTTTTTTTGGGGGGGGTGACATTTGGAGGGGGGGCGGGTATTACAACCACCGCGCCGAGCTGCTGCGGGTTATTAATAACGTGTGTGTGCGGCGGAGACGCCCCGGTGGCGCCCCCTCCCCCCCCAACCCCCAACCCTTCCTCCTCCTCCTTCCCGGGAAGGGGACGGGCGTCCCCGTCGCAGGCTCCTCCTCGCTTCACCTCGGATGCCCTCCGCCGCCGCGCTCGCCAGCCGCCTCCATCTTACGCCCGCCGGCCTTCGCGGTGGCGCAGCCGGGGCGGCCGCCTCCGCTAACATGTCCGCCTCCGCGCAGCCCGCCCGCCGCGGGGTCGGCGCTGCCCTGACTCCCCCTGCCCGCCCGCTGGGGCGTGTGTGTCCCCCACCCCCCTCAGCATCCCCCCGCTTCCTGAAAACGGAACGCTCCCGGCCCCCGCGCCTCTACGGGCTTGTAGCTTCCTTTGCTGGGCGCTGCGGCTTTATTTTGGGAAAAGGTGGCATTTCTCTGAGGAAGCACCTGGGTGGGTTTGAAGTTTTCATTGCTCCAGCCATGTTAACCCATCACCAAAGGGCCTTCGGGCGGGGATGATGTCACACTAACCCCTCTCCAGACTTGAGATGATGCCACATTAACTCATCACCACATCTGAGATGTGTCATATCAACGCATCACCAAAACTGAGGCGGTGCCACATTAACCCATCATAGAATCATAGAATCACAGAATAGTTTGGGTTGGAAGGGACCTTTTAAGGCCATCTAGTCCAACCCCCCTGCAATGAGCAGGAACAGCTTCAACTACATCAGGTTGCTCAGAGCCCTGTCCAACCGGACCTGGAATGTTTCCAGGGACGGAGCATCTATCACCTCTCTGGGCAACCTGGGCCAGTGTTTCACCACCCTCACTGTGAAAACTTTCCTCCTGTTTAGTCTGATCTGCCCTCTTTTAGTGTAAAACCATTACCCCTTGTCCTACCACTGCTTTAGGCCCTGCTGAAAAGTCTTTCTTCCAAGCCTCCTTCAGATACTGGAAGGCCACAATAAGGTCTCCCTGGAGACTTCTCCAGGCTGAACAACCCCAACTTTCTCAGCCTGACCTCACAGGAGAGATGTTCCATCAGCAAAACTGAGACCGTGTCACATTAACCCATCACCAAAACTGAGATGATGCCACATTAATCCATCACCACAAGTGAGACTGTCACATTAACCCATCAAAAAATTGACATCGCAACACATTAACCCACCACTAGAACTGAGATGGTCACATTAACCCATCACCAAAACGGAGACAATACAAGAGATGAGGAGTCACCATGCTGCTGCAGTAAAGCAACAAGTGGTCTTCTACCACAGTGCCAAGAGCCCTCGCATTTCAGCATGGCTCCTGGCCTCAGTGTATATGCAGTTCCTGAAAGCGTTAATTTTCTGCAAAGCCTGCAGATGTATAGTATAGCAGATTATTCTCTTTTAACTTAATTGTTCAAGATTTTCTGCACTACAACAGTTCCTGACAGGAAGGTTTTAGGGAGGGCGAGAGGCAGGGAAACAACTTGGGCAAATGCTTGCATTGTATATCCTGAAGGTCAAAGTTCTTTTTCAAATGTTTTCCAATACAGTATTTGGTTTCTAGTCGTGTGCAGAAATTTATCTCCTTTCCCTCGCCTTTACTGACTTTTTTAATGAGAAACAAAAGAGGTGGTGTGGGGGGGTGTTGTCTGACTTTACATTAGGCTTTCCTAATGTTCTAACTGAGACTGAAGACATCTGTATTTTTCTCCCTGGACGATTCTCCTCGGGAAGTAAGGATCTTTCACAATCTCCTGCCATTGCGTTGCTACAGCTGCAAATCCTTCCGCAGTGGGAGTCCTGAAGCATCAGCATAGGCTGGCTTGGGAGCTTTCTCAACTATAGCACTGGGAAGCCGTGCTGGATGCTGTAACTGTAAGAGTACTGGCAATTAAATTTACAGTAAAGTTGTAGTTGCCAATGCTGGTGGCATTACTCAATTCAGTTGTGAGAGTTTTCCTTAGGAAGTTTAATTCTTCATCAGTACAAATTCTTCCCAGACAAAGGGAGTATCTGGAAAGCAGCTTTGCAGTAAGAGGTTGGGGGTCCTGGTGGGCACCAAGTCGAACATGAGCAAACAGTGTGCCCTTGCTGGAAAGGCGGCTGATGGCATCCTGGGCTGTAGGAGTTCTGCGACCAGTTCTGGCCTCCCCAGTGCAAGAGTGACATGGGCATACTGTAGTAAGTCCAACAAAGGGCTATGAAGATGATGAAGGGACTGGAGCATCTCTCATGTGAGGACAGGATGAGAGAGCTGGGATTGTTCAGCCTGGAGGTGAGAAGGCTCAGGGGAGATCTTATTTATGTTTACAAATACCTGAAGGGAAGGTGCAATGAGGGTGGAGCCAGGTTCTTTCCAGTGGTGCCCAGTGACAGGACCAGAGGCAATGGGCACAAACTGAAACACAGGAGATTCCTCCTGAACATCAGGAAACACTTGTCACTGTGAGGGTGACTGAGCACCAGCACAGATTTCCCAGGGAGATTGTGGAGTCTCCCTCCATTCAAAAGCTGCCTGGACATGGCCCTGGGTAACTGTCTCTAGATGGCCCTGGCTGAGCAGGGATGTTGGACCAGATGACCTCCAGAGGTCCCTTCCAACCTCAGCCAGTCTGTGGTTCTGTGATCCAATAGCTGGGTGGGTCAGTCAGTGCAGGTTCAGAGTTGATGTTTGCGAATACGTGATAGAAAAAGCAAAGTGTTTAAACATATCAGCTTCCTTTCATAATTTTGGGTACTGCTGAGTAATATCCTCGTATTGATTCTCCTGTTTACTGGTACTGGTGAAGGGGTCTTGTAGGTTCTACAGCTCATGCCCCTGATGCTTTTTCAGCTTTTGGATTTATGTATTACACAGCCTTTGTATGTGTAGTACAATATGAATTGTACTCTGCTTGAATATGCCTGTGCTTGCACATATGCGCCACCTTATCATAAATCATCTCTAAGGACAAAAGAGAGACAAGAAAGGCTTATTTGGCCTTTAACCTCCTAGTCCCTTCTTTTTTCTAAAAGAAGATATCCCTGATAACAAATGTTTCGTCTTGGAAAGATGTACCTAAACAACATGATAGTAGATCCTGTTTTGCGGTTTGGTTGTACCACCACAAGCTTTGTTTAGTAATGATCAGTTAAGAACATTGTCTTACTGATTAAGGTTATCTTAACTGTTACATTTAGCCCAGAATGTGAAAAATGTTTTATATACCTAAACTGAAGAAAATACTGTATTGCTTGTTTATATTTACAAAATGATTTCTGTATAACAAATCAGCCATTGAGTTTCACTGTCACTCCTTTTCTATGCCCCTGTTTTAATGTTACCCTGTACTGAGTTTAGCTAAAATCTCTTCTAGTCAGTCTTGCACTGAAATCAGCTTAAGCTAAAGTCTAAACTGGCAAATCAGCTTTAGCTAACTTGGTTGTGGTTGTTTTGTGTGAGAGCCAGAGGAGGTTTTTAATACCTAGAGCAGTATATGGGCACATAAACTCTACACAAACTCAAAACCACAAAGAACTGCTCCACAGCTGATCCTTAATGCTAAAAGAGCTTAAATTTCTGCTAACTTCTCTTAAATTTCCTTCATATTCCACTCTTGTGTGCACCCTCAGACAATTAGGTCTTCATAAAAATACACATTTTGGTTTACAAATTTGCACAGATTTCAGCCCCTGCTAAGAACATCAAGGCAGCTGTAGCGAGCCGGTCAGGCCCATCGTGCTGTCTGTAGCAGTGGTCTAAGAAAGAGTTTAAGAAACTGCTTCAAACAAGCTTCAAAGCAGCTCAGAGGCTTTGTTTGATCTTTATGTTTGATTGCAAAATTCTAAGGAGCCTACTTAGAGTGGTGCCTCGTATTCACATCTCGCTCCATTCCACCCAAGTATCCTAAGGAAGAAGTTCATTCATAGAACCATAGAATAGTTTCGGTTGGAAGGGACCTTCAAAGGTCACCTAGTCCAACCCCCCTGCAATGAGCAGGGACAGCTTCCACTAGATCAGGTTGCTCAGAGCCCCGTCCAACCTGACCTGGAATGTTTCCAGGGATGGGGCATCTACCACCTCTCTGGGCAACCTGTGCCAGTGTTTCACCACCCTCATTGTGCAACATTTCTTCCCTTAGATCTAGTCTAAACCTACCCACTTTTAGTTTAAAACCATTACCCCTTGTCCTGTCGCTACAGGCCCTCCTACAAAGTCTGTCCCCATCTTTCTCGTAAGCCCCCTTTAAGTGCTGGAAGGCTGCAGTAAGGTCTCCTCAGAGCCTTCTCTTCTCCAGACTGAACAACCCCAACCCTCTCAGCCTGTCCTCACAGGAGAGGTGTTCCATCCCTCTGATCATGTTGGTGGTCCTTCTCTTGACCCGCTCCAACAGACCCATGTGTTTCCTGTGCTGAGGGCTCCAGAGCTGGATGCAGGACTCCAGGTGGGGTCTCATCAGAGCAGAGAGGGGCAGAATCCCCTCCCTCGACCTGCTGGCCACGCTGCTTTGTCCTAAAGCAGCATTAGCTATTAGGTGATAACAAAAGAAGTTTTGGTATTTCTGCAGAAATGAATACATCTTGATTTTTTGTCCCAGGAGTCGCCTGGCTATGAGAGGCAGGAAAAGTGATTAAATGTGCATTTAGGTAGATTCACATGTACATACGATTTTGAGAAGCCTACTCTCTGTGCTTGTTAAGAATCACAGCTGCTGATTTCACTGCCCATGTGCTACTATAGCCACTATTTCCAAAGAGAAAAAAAAATGAGCAGGAACTCATAATTCCCGTTTTTTTAACTGTACGTGAAAACTGACCAGCACAAAAACTTTTCTTGCTTTTCTACATATAAGCATTTTCTGACTTTCAATGTGCTGTACCAGAGAAATTCCACAGAGACCAGTAATGCTCAGCAGGTGCCAATAAGGACACAATCTGAGAGATAATTTTACCTGCTTCTCAGGTTGCTGAAGGTACTAGTTGGAATTTCCCTAATTATCTTTCTTCCCCTCTTAGCTTATAAAATAAATGCACCTTATGGAATAGGTATTGAGATCTGAGTGAATATAAAAATGTTCCTTCTTTCCAACAGATGCAAACTGCATTTTATCTTGACTGGCCGTTAGAGACTGCGAGGGTGCACACAGTTGCCGTTGATAAATTTGTGTATAGAAGATCATATAGTATCTTCGCTTCATAGTACTTACTCTGTTGAGATACAAACCTTGGGCTTTTGGGGATTGCAATCCACTGCTCTCGTAAGGGTGATTTGAAAAAAAACCCCACTTTTAGTTATCATTGTAACCTTTGTTCTCAGTCAGATAGTTTTAAAGTGATCACCACATCTAATAACTAGTATTATTGCATTGTGGAGTAATCTTTCCTCCAAGAATGTAAAAGATGTGGAAACACTCTGATAAAGTACTGTACCAGTTCAAACCAATATTTCTCTTCCATGAGTGGTGAATACTGGAACAACCTGCCTTATCTGGATTGTCGAAGTGGTGATGTAAATCACACATACAGTGCCCTCCGGCTTCTTTTGGCATGCAGGGAACGCACAGCCTCAGAGCAGTCGTTAATGTCCTCCTTTCGGGAACAGCTCACTCAAGAATTCTCTTAAAAGCTGGCATATATGTCCCTGAGCAGCTTTTCTGTAGTCATGATGTCTGTTGATCGCTTGATACCTTTCCATGGATTTGGGTTGTTTGTCCTACTAATTTCTGTGCGTGGCTGGTGTTTTCACTGCTGTCTAGAGTGGTTCATAGCTTTGTAAAAACACAGCACAATACTTGCGTGCTCGAATAGACTTAACATGATCAGTATCTCATGTTACCAGCCTTTTTTCAGTGTTGCACAACAGATATGCAGTACAATTTATTTTTAGATTATACAAACAATAAACATCACTCTTGGGTTTGTTGTTGTTTTTCAAGACCAGCATATAGTGGAAAAAATCTCCTAGGACAAATGTAAAACAGGGTCTACTTCTCCAAATTAATCCCTTGAGGTATTCAGTTAGTCACTAGGGCATTCTGATAGTAATCAATAGGAAAGATGAAGCCTTACACTTTTTGAAAGAGGTTGGATAGGCACATGATGATCATAAATTAATGTACAACATTTTGTTTTGCTGACTGATGCTAGCTGACCTATCAAAATAAGCAATTAATGGAACCTTAAAAACCAACACAGCAATTTAGTATCAGTTATCTTTTTTCTTTTTGAAAAGGTACACTATCTCAGAGTGTCGGTGGACAGTGAACTTCAGTTTCTAACGAGTTACTTTTTTCTGGTGCTCTGGAGATGGTCTTTGAAAGTAAAGTAACCCTCCAGATGAACTCTGTTATGTCTGTGATATTGTTCCTGATAAGTAGATGATTTACAGAATTATTAACAGAGTTGGTCTTCTGCTGTTTCAAACTGACATTTTTCTTTTCTAACACAAGACAGTAAAGGAAAAAACTATGAAAAAGCAGGAGGAACTTGCCTAATGGCTAATAGGGCTTGAGTATGCACTGCTGACTTATTTTATACAGGTGGTGCCAAAAAATCCTGCAGTATACATTATATCCCTGACCCAAAGCTATCTGCAATTTCCATTGGAAAATAAAGATCCTTACAGTCCAGCATCCCCCCGGGCCTCTGGGAGGCAAGCCAGGTAAATAGATACTTAAGACTGTAACTTCATCTTGGACTGCCAAGAGAGTTAGCAGATGATCATGGTATTCATTCTGTGTTGTGCCCTCCCGAGGAATCTCCGAATATTAGAAGAGCAAGGCATGGGAATCATCATTTCATCCTTCGCTGAAAGGAACTACTTCCTCACGGGAATGAAGAAAAGTCAATTCTCAAATAGCACAAAAAAGTAGGGCAAGAACTGAGGAATGCTTTTTATGCAGCCGCAGAAATATACCCAGACTGTTATTATTTATGCTGGAATTTGAACAGGAGATTTCAGCTTCCACTCTTTCTTTCTGAAAAGTACAATAGCAACTTCTTAGCTACCTCACATGGACATGAGTTTCTCTGCAACGAGAGCTGAACAGCATTTCCTAACTCCATAATTTCTAATTCCCACCGGTTTCATTCTGACCAATGTGGAACAATGCTACCTTTTGAGTTATTTACGTTATTTTTCTGAAGCGTCTCCTTATCCTCTGGAAGTCTTTTGTCCGACTACTGGTCAGACCCATCATGACTCAGCCGATGAGATCCGGTCAAACAGGTATTGCTAGAAAATGCCGTTTATTAAAAACACATCTATGTTTTTCACGCTCAAGTTGTTTTAGCGCTTCTCGTTTCCTGACCTGTGTGCGGGGCCAGTTCTGCAGCACCGCCGGGCTGCCTTTGGCTGGGGAGGGAGCTACTTTTTACCTCCCAGCTTCCTGATGCTCTTCCCCCCACCCCTCACGTTCTCCACACCTGCAGCCTGGCGCGTGTGCATCCATCCTGCTTCGTTCTACCGCTCCCTTGTAAGCCAGCAGCTTGATAATGAAGCTCTTGATGAGACTGTGAAACCAGTACCTGCAACAATGAGTCTTCATTACTGCTAGAGAAGACTGGTGTGTTTGATACGCATGAAGCTTTGTGCAGGCAGCTACGACTACGAACCGCCATTTGTTGCTGTCAAATCAGTGTTACAACTGTTTGAAAGTGCTGCTCTTCTCTAGAAAAGGATTTATATTTGAAAGAGAAAACAAAAACTGATTAGTACTGATTAGGTATTTGATTTATGTGAATATTCCGGATGACTGTCTTCACAATACCTACCAGAAAAGAAGAAAAAACCAAAAAACGAGTATACATAGTATTTCTCTGTGTGCTCTATAACACACAGGAAGAAGACTGGTAAGTGCCATTTTCTTTCTGCTGGGGCAGACATAGCCCCAGTCTGTAGCAGAAAAGGTGAGGAAGTGGGAATGCCATGCATTTACGTGGTTGAAACTGTGTCTGGATGGTGCTAACAGGAGGGTTAAAACAGGGTTAATGTTTCTGACCTGCATATCATATTTCTGCATGTGTACACAGACACGCGGACGTGCGTGTACGTGTGCGTGCCCCCATACTCCACCATTCATAAAGCTTTGACCGCAAACCGTTCCGGCACAGTCGTTGCAGAACAGCAAGGGGAGTTCACAGCTGCTGTGGCAGCGTTCATGTGCTTACTTTTATTCCTGTGACTGGCATATGCTAAGAACGAATCTCCCCAAAACAAGAGAGAAGAAATCAAAGCTCACTCCTACCGTGTTTTTGGCATGTGGATGAACAAATTGCTACAGCTTTTAAGGATCAGGGCAATTGCTGAGCAAGAGTAGCTACTAGGCAGGGTATCTCACTGTGTATAAAAGTAAATAAGCGTAGAGGAAAAGGGAAGCTGAAATGTGTCTCTGAGCATGTGTTGTACTCTACGTCATATTCCTTTGGCGTAATTGGTCTTTCTGTAATTTCTTACTAGGATATAAGAAGTCCAAGTTGCAGTGAATATAATTTTATGTGGGCGACTAAACTGTGGTCTATCATTCCCTCTTAATCTGAGTTGACACTAAGATGGACACTATTTCCCTGTACTCTCATATTTAGACCACCTACTCCATGGTACCAAGAGAGAAAAACCTGTTGACCCTTGTCCTGATTCAATACAAAAACGTGGATGACTTGGGGCTCGTCAATCGTTCAAGAGAAATCAAGACAAACTTTCCTCTGCCACTCAGTGCCACCAAGGGCCACAGATTTGCTGAGAGGTAGTAGCCTCACCCCTGTAATAAGTCATTGCCCTTCACTATATCAGAGTGGATTAGTATTTGGATATGCTTACTGACCCCACTGCGGGAAGCTTGTCAGATGTTTGCTTCCAGTCTGCAGTATGAATATTAAAATAAAAAATCATAACAACTTGCATAAATTGCTCGAGGCTTATTTCTCAGCATTCGTATTCCAAGAGGAAAGTGTCCTTAGAGAGTGAAAACCAGAGGAAGAGGAGCAGTTGTCCTGAGAGAGCATTAAGTTCATAATGGGGAAAAAACAAGAACAGTGGGTGAGAGGGCAGACTTACTGATAGAGAGGGCTAAAGGATCCCAGAAAACTGCTTATTAATGCCTTATAGCTCAGCAGAGACGTCATGAGAGAAAGAATTGGCCAAGCCATGCTTTTAAGGGGACTTTAAACCTAACTCGTCCCCTTTATCAGCACTGAGTAGTACCACACACGTTCTTGTGCTACCAGACAGTACTCGTGCATCCCTACAGTCCTTCCCACCACTTAGACTGTGGCTGATTTCCATCTTTAGAGGCTGTACCATTGCACACCCTCCCCCTTCACCATTGCAGGTGCATCTAGTCCCATTGGAAAATGCAGATCGATAAAGGATGTTCTTGTTTGGGAGTACCTGCTATAACCGCATATGTCTATGTGCTATATCTTTCCTTTGTTCTGCTGTTGGCAGCAGGGGGTGTTCTCTAGCTTGGTGACACGATAGATGTATATACTTCTTTTACTTCGTCTCTATAGTAACAGACTGCCAAAAGAAGAGATCTTGTGTCTGGGAGCTCAGCCATGAGCACCGGCAACATGGGGGACTATACCCCACCATCAGGAAAGGAAACTCTTTAAGAACAACTTGTTTACACAAAGTGTTATGGATGGAAGACTGGAAATGACAGACGTAAGTCAAGATGCTTGAGAAGAAGGCATTCTCCCTGTTCTCTTTTGCTGGATGAAAAGCAAATTAAAATGTTTGGCCTCACCTTTTAGAAGAAAGGAATGGGCATTCTCCAATCTCAATGTTTGCTTTTATTACTAATGCTTTGACACAAGTCCTGATGTTGCTTTGTGGGCAACCCCCACATGTTTTTCCTTTCTTCCTCCTTTATGTACAGCCCCAGTCTATTAAACACATGACAGTACAAGCATACTTCTGAACAATTCAGTTCGTTCTTGAGTTTCTCCACCAATTTGCTGTTTCAAGCCACAACAAGTTCAAACACCCCTGCTCACTTTCAGCATTCTCTGTGATTAAGCTTCTTATACTCCCTTTCATTTACCATGCTGTGCTATCATCAACAACCCTCTTCATAATAGCATTGTTTAGCTACACGTGTATATTAGCACCTTGCTGTTTCTAGGCTGGCAAAGTGTTTCAGCTGCATTTCAGGGTGAGAGCCAAATATGCAACAGCTTTGCCTGTGCCTTCAAAGCTCAGCATTAAGGAAACAACAGTGGAGTATGTAGCGTATCAAATGTTTTGGGAACCATTGGAATTAAAAGCCAGAATTAGAAAATGAAAGTGATGCAAAGCAGAGACTCACAAAATCCTCCCTGAGAGGTATAGGCTGCTTCCTGTTGAGTTTTAAATAGTGGTATTTCTGGCTGAAAAATGAATGTGGATGAAGAAACCTTGTCGATCTTCTGTAAGCCATAAATTTCTTTTCTGTTTGCAGCACTGCAAAAGCTATTCTATGCAGGTCCACGGAAAATATGTGTGTATGCATGTGTGTCGTGTGTGGACACGTACACGATGTAGAAGGTTTGTAAGTATCGATCTTTAAATTTATCTTATGTGAAAGCGACAATTCAAAGCATTTTAAGAGTAGGTGCTTGTATGCCATGTTCACTACATTTTTTTTTGCCAATACATAAATGTTTAGAAAACCCTCCTTGTATTTCACCATGGTCTGTAAAATTGCAGCAGCATATTAACTATGAAAAATAATAGATACAGAAAAAAGTCTTGTGAAATCATTCCTTTGAAGCATCAAGAAAAACATAGTTACACCCAGAGGTTAATTATGAATAATTGGATATTAATGCATTGGCAATATGCATAGAGACTTTAAGCCATTCAGTTAAGGAGGGAAGCACAGATGAGTTGAGGAGGAATATTTTTCCATGTTAAATTCATCAAAATCTTTTTGTATATTTGCAGAAATTGGTGGAGACAGATGACAGACAGTGAGGGGGAAAAAGGGTGACAGCTGAATATAAATAATGATATCAGATCAAATATGGAACAAACATACAAAAAAATGGATGGAACTTGTACTGGAGGTTATGCAAAAACTCTGTACAGTTTTGCAGAAAATAGTAAACTCTGTTTCCCTAGAATCTCCTATCTGACTCTGTGGGAATCCAGTTGTTTCCAGCTTCCAGCACTGCAGTTATAAAAATAGCACATTGTAAAAATAATACATGTACAATAAATTGTTAATAATGGCCAAGGCCTGTTCTCTCAATGAGAAAGCCAATGCCTGAACTATGCAGTTGGACTTTGTATATTTTCTTTTGGCTGGAAATTTCGTGATTCATTTCAAAGTTTCTCTCCACCCTTTCTGATGCTCATGCACCAACGAGCCAGAAGTTCACTCCTGGAGGAGAGGAATGAAGAAATAACATGTTTGGGCCAGAAATGTATTTTTTTTAGAGAAGGAAAGACTAAGAGTGAGTAAAGTTTGCCTTTTTTTTTTTTTAACCTGCCAATGACTCTGGTAAGTCTAATGTAAAGCTGGAGATAACTTTGTCTGCCAGTGTGCTCCTTTTCCTAGCCATAAAGGAAGCTGCTTACACGCAGGCACTGTGAGACTGAAAGGAGAGTAAGCACCACAAACTTTTGAACACACACCTTGGAGAGTGTCCCTCTGCCCTGGAACTGTCAGCCTGCAGGCAGACAGCTGACGATAACAACAATAACAACAACAATAACTATAATAACAATAACAACAATAACCTGAGCCCACTTCTGTACACTTCTGTGGTTTGGGTTGTGACTCTCAGCAGAATCCCCATTCCTGCCTGCCTTCCCCTATCAGGGATCTTTAGCCTCCAATTATTATCTCCATTATTAAAAACAAACAGCATTTATTCTTCATGGCCTTTCCTCCCTCTCAGCCTTCACCCTGGTGACCCTTGGTTTCATTTTGCTGACATCCCCTGATATGAGGAACTGACCGTCAGAAGAGTATATTTGGGGTTTGTTAGCATTGCGTCCTTTTTTTTAAGAACTTACACTTTTTTCATACCCGGGTTTCATTACAGGTTATTATGCAAGAATAAGCTCAGTGCTCTTACGTGTATGTGGAATGCTTGTGGCTTTTGCAGTCCTCTGCATTTCTTCAGAAACAGGGAAAAAAAGCCAGATTAGATGATGAGAGTATAGTACAAGCCTCACTTTTCTACATTTAAAGCACAACAAGACCCAGCCGCTGCTGAAGTAATGAATCACTGTAATTTACATATGCAGGTCAGTGGAGGACATCCACACACAGCTGAAAACATCCCTTCCACCAACACCCTCCTTTACTACTCCCCTTGCAGCCGCCTCTCGGCACATCCAGCCCGGTGCGAAGGCGTTCCTACTCCCGGCCCTTTTCAACACCTAGCAGGCGCGAGATGAGGCGGTCGCGCTGTTCCTCCCTGGGAAGAGGCCTGACGTCGCGCAGGGGTGTCATGGAAGGGATCCCTCGGACGATGTGGCGGGGCTCAGCGGGCTCCAGCGAAACCCCCGTCTCTGCGGGGGGGGAGGAGGTGTTCCCCGGTTATTCCGTGCTGTCCCTCTGAGGCCACTCAGACGAAGCCAGTGGCGGATCCTGGCTGCGGCCCAGGTGCCCGTGACAGGCAAAAACACTTTCTGCCGTCCCCGGCCGATCCACGTTTGCGGGAAGGGGGAAGCGGGAAGGGCAGGATCGTTTCCTTGGAAATGCTGTTGCTATAAATAAAACCGGCGGGGGGGGGGGGAGGGGTGTGTGGTGTGTGTGTAGAGAAGGAAAGGACCCATTTTACAGTGAGGGGAACAAAAAAACCATCTCAGCGTTCACATCGTAGGTGGGAAAAACGTGAGACTCGGCGGAGCCGGGTCACCTGCCCAGGGCCACGCGCGGGCCGGGGGAGCGCGAGTGGCCGCGGCCCCACGCGGGACGCGCGGCGGCCCGCTCCGGCGCTGCCAACCTCCCCGCTCCGGCGCCGCCGCCGCCGCTGCTGCGGAAATCGTCTTGGTGACGGGGTTTCGCAGCCGCCCCGGCTGCCGTGCCGAGTACAGAACGTTCCCTGCCCGCCCCTGCACTGGGCTTGAACCTCCCCAGCCCGCCGCCGTCCGGGGACGGCACAGATACACCCGGCGGGGAGAGAGGCCGAGCACGAGAAAAGCAGGAGAAAAGGGTGGCGAAAAGGAAGCTCCCAAAGGGTTTGTTTCATCGTAAAGGACGTAGGTTGGTCGGGGTAGGTTTTCTTTCTTTCTTTTTTTTTTTTTTTTTTTTGAGTGAAAAAAAAAAGGCAAAAACCTGCAAGGCAGTCAACATCCCTAAACAAATGTACTTTGAGAAAAGTTGGATAAAAAGAAAAAGACATGGCAAACCTGCTTTTACAGAAGTAGATTTATGGCCCCGTTGTTTCTTTGACTGCCTGGCATTGTTAAACAAGTGCTTTTCCTTTACTCTCCCCCCTGCCCCGAGCATTACACTTCAGTGCCTTTCCCAAAAGAAACTGAAAGTGCCACTGACCCCACCCGAGAAAGAAAAGGCCAAAGGTTTGACGAACACCTTACCCCCACGAGCAGCCTTTTTTTTTTTTTTTTTTTTAAAGAATATTTCTTCAAAGCTAGTGGCTCTCAATAAGTTTTGTGCCACTGTGGTGCGGTTCTCGGGCAAGGCTGTGGGAGGCTGCCAGCACCAAAACACCCCATGAAAGGTGTAGAGGAACAAATCAAGCAGTTTCAGCCTGCAGCGGGTAAGCACGTCAGCAGGCTCCAGAGCACAGGTGCCTTGGCATCGTGGGCATGTTCCTTGGCACTGCATTGCTACTGTTTGTCTCCGAAAAAGCTTTGTTAAAAGGAGTGATTGCATTAGTAGCACACTTAGATGTTTTTCTTGTTTAGTGCAATCAATTCTGTGCCAATCTTGGATGAAAATGAATCAGGAATCTCAGGAGATTTTGGTAGCTCTTTTGTATAATTTCCTATATTTCATGCAAACCTCACACGTTCACAGCTTTTGAAAGACTTTCTCCCTCTGTTTAATTTGGTTTTATTACGGAGATCATAGGGCTAAACCATTCAATGCCTGTGTATTCTTCACAGTAGCTAATCTCACCACCTAGTCCGGTTTAACTGGCTTCTAATTTATTTCTCAGTGCTGACTGGATGCCATCTGCATATATTTTTTTGGTAGCAGACTGGGATTTATATCACTACGATGTGTTATATCCTTGGTGTGTTCCGGTCCATTAAGCACCTCATCAAAACCTTTAAGAATATCTTTTGTAGCCTGTTCAACAGCTAAATGATGCACCTTCTTGTCATCTGTGGTTCAACCCCAGTGAGCAAGGACTTTTTTCCCTTGTTCTACTACTGTATTGCCCTGAATGTAAGGTAAGTTTCTTGGATCCAAATGTGAAAACATGCAGAAAACCCCCACCACTGTCACTTTGGAGTTCATTCCCCCTGTACTGCTGAGGAAGGTTATACCATGCCCCCTTTAAAAGTTGTGCAGGTTGCCTTCTGGCAGATGCATCCTGCAAGTGCAAGAACAACCTCCCAGGTAGCACTTGTTCCAGGTCTTGGTCCAAAGGAACATGCAGCACCTTTTTGGTCTGATCTGCACCCTTTGCCAGCTGGTCCCCAGCAGTGTGCTGGGAGCGGAAGCACCCCATGGATCAGGAGGAGGGTAGGCAGCGAGGAGGCACCCTGGGGTGGGGTAAGAAGCTGGGGGCTGCGTAGCCTTTTTACAGGCTATAGGGCTATGCACGGGTGGGGGATGCCTGTTGGCCCTGCCGCACGTGTTCCTCTCCTGCTAGAGAAGGGGACTCCCAGTTTGGACCCTTGTCCCTGTTCCGTGTCCCATCGATGCTCTTCTCCCTCTGCTAGTTGTCCTTTATCTTCCAGCTGTCCTGCATTTCGGCTTTTCTGAGCTGCTGGCACCCAGCACTGCACTCGCCCCTGCTTCCTACCCATTAATGCGCCTGTTTCATAGCCTTGTGCATTTTATCTTATCCACAGCCCTTGACAACTAATTTAGTTGTCTTTCTTCATGCCTTGCAAGGCTGTTGTGTCATAACTATACAAGACCCATCCAAAAGTAATTCAAGGTTACTTCTTTTCTGTGAAACAGGGTAATGCTACCTTTTGCAGGCTGAGGGCCGGGATTATGAACAGTTACCATGCCTGAAGCAGGAGAGCGTGGTAATTTCACAGGAGGGTGTGGGTGGGTGAAGTTTTGAGGTACTCCAGAAGCTCAGTGCTCCAGGAAGTCACTTGTGCTTTTTGTGCCGGTGGTCACTTGAACCTAAGCTGAGTCCTGGACACTCCCAAAAAAACAAAAGCCTTGTTCTCCCTCCTCCAAATGTGCACCAACTCCTGCTCTAGCATCTGTGCAGCTGACTTGGATCAGGGAGCTGATCTGTGTGAAAAATGCTCTTTTCTGGGTCATTATTCTACTCAAGTGATCTGACTGAGCTGGTAGACGACAGGGTGTAGGGGTGAGAGGAGCTGGAGGTATGGTGAACAGAGGTGGGACAGCCTTTTTTTCCTATCTTACGCATGCATTCCTACTTGGAGTGAATCTGTAGGCTGGATGAGTCTCTTTGATGAGACACATTGGCCTCCAGGCCATCAGTTTGGGTTTCTAGTACTAGGCAGTGCTGAATCTAAGCCTTCGACAAAAAGGCAAGGTTTAAGACACACCTGTCTCTTCAGTGTTTGCTAATCAATCTTACTTGCCTGGCTCCTAACACGGCTTCCCGGCTTTCCTGAAAGCTTCCTGGTTTTCCATGCGTTGCAGAGCAGGGCAGTGTGTGTAACAGCGCGGCAGACTTGGCACAAAGACCAAGACTTCAGGGTTTTTTTGCAGCTTTTTACGCCACTTTGTGAAACAAGCTGGGATTTCCGTTCTAAAATTGCATGATGTGTGTCCCTCCAGATCGTGACTCTGGTAGCGTTGCGTTTGGAGCCACTGCTCTTCAGGAAGTTCAGCTTTTACCCTGACACAGAATTCTCTTTTTGTATCATTAGGAATGACATTTTTTTACTGTATGGCTTGCCCTGTAGCTACATATATGTAACTGTATTTTGGAATTTGTTTATATTTATTTTGTGTGCCTCTGTAGTTTTTGAAAACAGGGTTATGCCCTTGCAAAGCAGTTGCTTTATTATGTTCATGGTATTCCTGCCATTTGCAATAAGCTTTTTTTTTTTTCACCGGGAAGATTGTTTTCACATCTGTACTAGGAGATGGCACATTTCTTTACCCCTCTGCTCTGCCTTCATGTCCTTCTGTGCACATGTAACTGTACGGGCTCAGTTTTTCCAACACGTACTAATGCTTGCCCCTTAGAATCTCAATTTCCACAAACCCTGCAAAGATCTAATATTCTTCAGAGAGCCAAGGCCATTTGTCACAATAATTTTGCTTTGACTTGACCACTGGCTACACCACAAACTAATTTAATCCCTAATTACTCCATCTGATAGCTGTTCAAATTCAGAGGACAGTCTTATTCATCAGGGTGATGTGACACCTGGATCTTACAAAGAAAATGTTCCTTCTCCAAGTGAATTCTTTTGCATGGGCAGCAGAAGTCTCGATTATTTTTGAATAATCCTTTCCAGCAGTTAGCGATTTTCTTTGTGCCACCCATAGGAGCAGATTGTAGGCCTCTGGTCTCTCTGGGCTTGCTGCATGCAACAGTATGGAAGATCTCATTCTGAATGATTTTATTTCAGTACCACTTTACTGGGCAATAAAGGGAAGTGGTGTAACTATTTCCGGCAATTTTGTCGAGTTCCTTTCCAGTCTGGAAGTTGCAGGCAACTTTATTTTCTCCATTTTCAGTTGTCTTCAGTACTGTACATTACTAAGCTGGCACAAAAAGAGAATAGCCCCAGTGTCTACCATGGACTAAGGTCACTGTACGAGGCAGAAGGAGTTATCGATAATAATGTTGGTTGATAACAACGGCTCACAACAAGCTGCTGCTTTTTCCAATGGCAGAGCCTCCAGCCGGGTGGGCTGAGCACCTCCTTGGTGATCGCGTTTCTCTCTGCCCTGTTGGAGGTAGAGCTTGCAGGGTAGGCAGTGACTTGGAGTTAGCCATCATTATTGTGATGACAACTGATGCTCTCCAGATCGGTGAGGGAGGAAGAGGGCGATGCTGCCTTCCATGTATTACAGCATAAATAAAAAATAACCAGACAGCAGTGAGAGTTGCAGAAAAGGGTAGATGATCAATGCCTGCTCTTGCCTCCTCTTTCTATCTGCAGGTCCACAGATGTAAAATAATGAAAAGGTCGTAATTCTTTCCTTTTTCAGAAGTGAGGCTTTCATCTGTGTCTGGGGAGGAAGCAGCTGTATGTTGTCAGCGGTCCCCAGACAGAGGCATTGTGGTCAGGGTGAACTCAGATGCTGGGAATTCTGGGGGAGTGCACAGTGTGGTCTCCTTTGATGCCACTTGAAGATGAGAGCGCTGTGTCCTTCCTCCCCCAGCATAGCTCTGCTCTGTCATCTCCTACATCCCTCCTGGTGGGGGACCAGCGCTGCCATCAATAATAGTGTTCTCCACCCCTTTTCCTGGCTTTTCCATCCTTTGAAACCTTGTCTGCTGTAGGGGCAAAAGAGGCACTGATAGCTATCTACAGCTCTTCCCCCTCCACCTTGATTTTTTTTTTGAAGATCCAAAGAAACAAGTTACCCCAAGACCTGACAGTAAGAAATTTCATTTCTGTAATAGGGAATGTATGCATTGGAACCACGAAAAGTGTATTAAGGTGTTAAATATAAATGCACATATATATGTGTGTGTGTGTGGTGTACACATGTGTATTTTATATATAGGTATAAAAGACCTGCATATCCCTCTCTGCATATGGGTTTTTTGAGAGACTGTAGTTGATGACTCTATGAAAGCTTGTAATGTAATTAGCCTGTCAGAATGGCTCACTAATCCTCATTACTACTGCTTACTGAAAACTGTTCCAGCTCTTGTATCCATTCCCTACAGTCATCCTTAGGCCTTAGCTTTAGCGTTAGACCTTTAGCCTTAATGACAGAATATAGGTTCGGCTGAAGTCTTTTTTTCCAGAAGATGGACAAACTTCTCTTGTGATCTGTCATTTGAATAAGTAGTAAACTTTCATCAGGAGGCTGAGCAGCATTACAGCACTTCGCTCTGAGGAAGCATGATGCACAAACATGCTCATGACCAAGTCACAGTAGAAGAGAAAAGAAAAGTCGGGTTCAAGTTCTGATCCCCAAGTACATTTGGAACTGGGTTTAGTTGCCCATGTTAGAAGCTAAGGGTTAGACCCACCAGAGGGGACCTGGATTCTACCTCACTCCAAGCTTGTAGACTGGTTTTGTAAGATTTGAGATTGAAGGTTGTACTTGTATTTTTTGAATATTTTAAGCTCAAAATGCTGTAAGAGTACCTACTTCTGCAGGATGTTGCTAGCTTCTACCTCAGAAAATGCATATCTGGTTTGGGAGCCAGTTCAGAAACCTGCAAGGCTGGCTTTGAGTTTGGCAATTTAGTGAAATTTAATTTCTCCCTTTCTCCAGTTCAACAGCTTTCATTTAGTCAAATGGAAGTGGTAGGAGCTCATTGGAAAGGGTAAATAAATTAAGCAAAGCATCTTTCTAGTCTGGAGCGGGAAGGCAAACATCCCATTGCCATCATAGGATTTATTACAACGGTGTGTTGTGGAGCGGTTTTGTAGACCTGTGGCTTTACATGGGAAAGGCTATGGAAATTTTCTGGTAGGACAGGGAAGTCACTAGATGCTGAAGATATTCAACCGCTGGCAGATCTGGATGTCAAGAACGAGTACTTTGTTTTTTGCTTGTTTAAAAGGAGCCAAGTTGGAGGTGGTCCTACTTTTGGGTAGCTTTTTCACATGCAGAAGATATGACTCATGTTGGAAATGTAATCTGTGATTTGAGCACGCGTGAGTATTTTAGGCATACATGTGTACTCAGTGATGAAGGTAGCAGCGTATGTATCAGAGCAAAGGCTGTTTTTCTGAACTTGTGTGTTGAATGTATCTCATGCATCTATTGATTTTCAAACTGTTATGTATATTTACAATGACAGCTCAGTACTACTAAAGCATCAGAGTTTGTAGCCCCATTTAAAAATGATTGTATTTGTATTAGAAAGTTAAATTAGCATAAAACTTTTTGATGAAACATCTAAGCAAGCTTCCCCTGCTATCACTGATGGCCTGAAAGTTCAAATTGTACTCTAAAAAACCCTATTAAGTAACATTATCTTGGCAGATTATCTGACATAAATGTTTTCATGTGAATACGTTTATCATTGTTTTTTTGTTTTTTGGTTTTTTTTCCCCCCAGACTCCTGGATATGAGTATAGGGACATTTTTCATCGCTGCCAGATTTGTTGAATACATAACGTATATTCTGTGAAAAGAATGTGCAACCAGACTTAACAAGTCTGGCAAGGCAGAATGTTCTTGTGATGAGTTCGTCATCCTGAGAAGAGACTGCAAAAGAACCAGCAGGAACTGCTAGTGGTGGTGGTGTTGCAATGGGTGTTGGAAATCAGGGAACTCACTCAAACGTCTGAATGTGAATTTAGATGCCTAGTTTTGAAAACCCTGGCCATGAGTTAATCAGCTTATGAATTTTTGCAAGCACTGCTGCGTATCTGTAGTATTGTGTGAACTTTGAACTAAAGATGTTTGACTATGTGTGATTATAATCTATGACTTCTTTAGCAAAGCCATATATGTAAAAAATCATGTTTCAATCACCTGGAACTATTTTCGTTGTGGGTTTGTTGTTTTGGTTTTTTTGGTTTTTTTAAATCTCTTTTGGCTATAGATCACACAGGATAAATTTTAATATTGTTTAGAATAAGTTTGACCAAGCCAGATGTTAAAGTAGTAATAGTTTAGAAGCCTGGCTACTAGATTTGTATCATGCCTTTACAGTGACACGGGTGGAAAGTACCTTCCACCCCGTGTCACTGTAAAGGACATTTTTCGAAGACGTTTTTATGGCAGCCGCACAGAAGTTGTGAATAGAAAGCAGAAGACTAAATCTGGCCTTTTTCCTTCTCTCTCCTGCTATGTAGTGCAGTCCAATAACTTTATAATCATTTGCAGTTGCAGATAAAAGGATGATTGTCCCTGAAAACGAAACTAATTTTGTGGTTTTTTTCAAGAACAAAGAAGAGTCATTAAGACTTCTGTAATAGTCATGCCCTACAATAGAGAAAGCTCTTTTATGGAACAGATAAACTCAGTAAACAGAGCAAGTGACAAAGTATGCTTGAGAAAGAACAGGATACTTAATGGATTTATGCCTAACTTTGATACATTTGGGTATTCTTTTTCGTGTTGCTGCCAAAGCTGTTTTTTTAAACTCCCAGGTTTCCCCAGTACCACTTGAACCGGACAGTTTGTACGAAACTCCTCTGAGTGCTGACAAACAAGGAGAATGGAAATCCCTGTCTATTTCAAATACTACACGAAGGCAAAAACAAGACACCAGGTCATTCACCCCAGCCGTGGATAATTAATAAACACTGCACGAGCTTGCGCTTCTTGCAGAGTCCTCCCGGGGAGAGACGCAGCTGCGTCCCAGGCTGTTGCTTCTCACAGCCACCTCGCTGGGCGAAGCAGTGCAGCTGGGCTTGCTCCGGGCTTGTGGCAGCAAGCGAGGAAGCCCAGGTAGGGAGGAGGTCCTCGCTGCGCCGGCTGCTGTGCGGGTGCCAGGTATGGACTCTACAAGCTTGTATTATAAGGGACTGTAGGAAACAGAGAGACAAGTAGAAGGAAGCAAGTTGACAGCACCATACCACCCCATCAGCAGCCTGACCAGATGAGTTCTCTGTAGGCGTCGAGCCTTGCACAGGACTTTAAAGGACTTCTGATATATAGTAATGAGAGCCCTCGGGAGTCCTTCCCAGGCATGGAAAGCAGCATATGAGGGAGGCTGGCATCGTGACTGACCGGAGAAATGGAGAACAGGCAGGGGCATGAAACTGAAAACAAATGCATTATCTGAAGGAGAGGATGACAGTCATGTTTGGGCAGTCATATCCACAATGTATGTTCCTCTCCTCTGATTGTTGGTCAAGGCTAAGAGCGCGTCAGCAGTGAGGCAAAAAGGTGGCTCAGTCCAACAGCTTGTGGTCCACTGTGGCTGTTTGGATTTTGGAGTTTGCTAGGTTACAGTTTGCTTAGAAGGTCTGGAGTTAAACTCTCTCCCTACCCACTCTGGTGCTTCCCACTGAATTTTATCATTTTGTACAGCAGTAACTGGAGGAGAACGCAGCCCCCAGTTCTCCTGATGGATAAGATCAGATGCTTTCAGTACGGGCTATAATTTTAAAACCAGGTCATAAATTAAAAAGGTCACAATCAACTTGAAAGTCAGATTTTCTTTCTGACATAGTTTTCCATATTGCTGCAGATAAAAGACAAGATTCTTTCAGTTGCAGCAGCAGCTGCACAGCTTCATTAACATTTTTGTGTTAGGTGTAGCATCTAGACTAATTTCCCTTTGACTTTTTCCTCAGAGTAGTGTGTTGGCTTTTATGTGGGTCCTTCCCAGGGAGTGAGGGGCACTCAGGAGCTACTGAAAGTCTTTAAAATTAATTTCAGTGCTCAAAAATTAGACTCTGAGTTGTCAATCTCCTTTTAGAGTCTGTGTATCACACAAATTAAAACACTGGCCTAATTCTGGTCTCTTTTTATCTGAGGGTAAGGCAGGATTAGTACCGCTGAAGACAAATGACATATAACTGATGTGAAGTTAAAGGTAAGAAAGAGACCTTTTAGGCATATTCCTGTTCATATTTTTGGCAACATGGAGAGCCTTCACTTTCTAGCAATTGAAGGAAACTTCTTAAGACTTTAAAAGAGAACCATTGGTCAGAGGACTATCTTTCAGCTGCCCGGCCTTCTTGGATGCCCGAGAGTCAGGACGTAGGGACAACGATGAACGGTGTGCAGTGAAGGAGAGAGGTGGGGCTGGGAACTGGTCAGGGGCAGCCATGGTGGGGGGAGCTGGTAGCCTGCCTGTGGCTGGTTGTGAAAGGAGAAGGCTTGGGACTCCCTCCCAGCTGCCGACCCTGGAGGTGACACCAGTTGCTGCCAGTCACTCCATTAACTGAAACACAGAGCTGCAGTGCTGTAAGCTCCATCTCTGCTGTGGTCCAGCGTAATTACAGATGAAGAATATCTGTCGGAGATGAGTGGCTGCGTTGTTTTCTTCTTTTAAGAAAAATGCAAATAGAATAGGTGTTGCAAACTACTAATATTAACCTTGCAAAGCTGCACATTCACAAGTTGAGAAAGGCCACACTTGAAGGTGCCCATATAGCCTCAGTTAGACCCCTGAGGTTTGTGTGTTCAGGAGTCGTTAATTATATGGTTATATACCACCTTATCCACAGGATTTTGCCTCAGTCTGTGCGCAGGATGGAATGGCCTTGGGGATGAATGAGGTGTGCAGCAAAGGAGGCTTTTGTCTGCAGTACTCAGATTTCATTTCTTTCTGAAGTCTAAACAAAGCTGATTAGTATCTAACAACCCCTCATGTGGGGAAAAATGCATTTGGATTTTGGTGTGGTTTTTTAGAAAATTTTCTTCTTCAATGGGTGTTAGATTTTTCTTTCTTTTTTTTTTTTTCTTTTTTCTTTTTTTAGGAATAATTTAGTTACCAGGGGACAGAGATACAATTTTGGCTTCCTGGATGCCTAGGTTTAATTCTGAAACTTTTCCCGCAGGCACAAACTGATGATGACAAGGCCCTTCCAGCCCCGGTGCCATTAGGAGGGGGACTGTGAAGCCTCCCTTCCCCTGCCTGGCTCAGGAGGAGGTGGAGGAGGCTGGGGGGAGCTCAGCTGCGGCAGCTGAGCAGAGAGATGTCTGCATGATCAGAGAGAGAGGAAAATTGTCTGGATTTGGGCAGGCTGTTGAAGAAGGACTGGTTTTGCTTCTGTAGTTTTTCTACATCCTGAAGAATATTTGATTTTTCTTAAAGGATGTTTCTGGCACAAAATACCTCCCCATGGAAAGCTTCCAGTCAGTGGTCACAAATCACAGAATCACAGAATGGTAGAGGTTGGAAGGGACCTCTGAAAGTCATCTGGTCCAACCCCCCTGCCAAGGCAGGATCACCCAGGGCAGGTTGCACAGGAACACGTCCCGTCGGGTTTTGAAGGTCTCCAGAGAAGGAGACTCCACAACCTCTCTGGGCAGCCTGTTCCAGTGCTCCATCACCCTCACAGTAAAGAATTTTTTCCTCATGTTGAGATGGAACTTCCTGTGCTGCAGTTTGTGCCCATTGCCCCTCGTCCCATCACTGGGCACTGCTGCAAAGAGGCTGGCTCCATCCTCTTGACAGCCACCCCTCAGATATTTATAGACACTGATAAGGTCCCCTCTCAGCCTTCTCTTCTCCAGACTAAATAGCCCCAGGTCTCTCAGGCTTGCCTCATATGAGAGATGTTCCAGTCCCTTAATCATCCTTGTAGCCCTCCGTTGGACCCTCTCCAAAAGTTCCCTGTCTCTCTTGAACGGGGGAACCCAGAACTGGACACAATACTCCAGATGAGGCCTCACCAGCACAGAGTAGAGGGGCAGGATAACCCCTCTCGACCTGCTGGTCACACTCTTCTTAATGCACCGCAGGGTGCCATTGGCCCTCTTGGCCACCAGGGCACATTGCTGTCCCATGGATAACTTACTGTCTACCAGGACTCCAAGGTCCTTCTCCATGGAGCTGCTTTCCAGCAGGTCAACCCCTAACCTGTACTGGTGCATGGGGTTCCTCCCCCGGTGCAGAACTCTACACTTGTCCTTGTTAAATTTCGTGAGGTTCCCCCCCGCCCAGCTCTACAGTCTGTCCAGATCCTGTTGAACGACAGCACAGCCTCCTGGTGTATCAGCCACTCCTCCCAGTTTTGTACCATCTGCAAAGTTGAGACAGGGGATTCGAGGAAAAGGAAAGAAAATCTGATGGAGAAGTCTTTCTCTGAAGAACTGGGGTTTGTCCCTGTTTCTAACACAAAGCTCTGATGGATTCGGTTAAGTTGTTTCAACTAAACTTTTCACAGCCACCAAATCTTCCTTGTTTTCCAGATACCTGACATGCATCCATTTGCAAAGGCAATATATGTTTACAGCTGTAGAAAAAGCCACCAAGAATACCTAAAATGGATAACATTCAGTATAAAACCTGCTCAGACTTTGGATGACAAGTTTTTCAAACTAGGTTTCCACAAGTACAGACCCTTTTGTAAACTGAGATTGCCAATAAGTAGCCATGTCAAAGTTGTTGTGGAAATAAATTAATTCATAAATATACAAAAACACTTTCTAATTTAACAATGATTGTCACAGAAAAAGTCATAATGAAATTACAAGTTGATCTTCAAAAGCAGGCTGAGAAAGATATGCAGGGCTTGATGAGAAAACAGCATAGCTGCTCATTAATTTAAACCAATCCTATGCGTAGGTGGCAGGGGAGGAGGGAATAGTGTTTGTATATGTAAATAAATCTATCAGTTTGTGCAGCAAGTGAATGCGTAGACGACATTTTGATTGTTAATTTTTTAGGACTTTGCAACTTTGATAATACTTTTTAGTGTAGGATACAAAGAAACTAAAGGTTGTAACTAGAGTTCCCTGTACCTTCAAAATACAACAAAAGAAAGTCTAGTGTTCGTTTTACTGCTTGCAGTTTTGAAAGACTCTAAAGCTGGGTAGGAGCCATTGAACCGCTCGTATTAAAACAGGCTTATTATGCTGATCCCATAGTGAGCTAGACAGATAGCAGAAGAATGCCAGTGAATATCTACTTACAGTTTAAGTAACTTATTGTGGCCAAGTGTTGAATAACCTTTGATAACTCAATTACAGAACCACGATTTGGCTGAAAGAGAAAAGCTCAGCCCTTTGAGTATTTTCATATTAAACTACCCATGGAGAATTAGGTGATAAACACCTTCAAACATCTGATCCTGAGTCGCAGTCTAATCAAACAGAAGTAGAAATATTAACTTCCGATTTCCTAGACCTGAGTGGGGAGAAGACTGGCTTCCTCCTGCCACCTAAAAGCCTGTGTGTTTCCTAAGAAGTGGGTTTTCCTTGAAGCCTTATCTGAAGCAGCAGTTTCAAGTGCTAGCTGCAGAGTCTTTTACAAAACGTGCTTTAAATTCATACGTGCAAGAATTAATTTCCCAGAAAAGGATTTGAATATACTTCAGTTTGTCAGAGAATCTAAAATGTCCTGTTCTTTTATTATCTGATCAGAGAGAATGAGCTGCTTGCAAATAGTCAAAACCTAAGAAAGCATTTTGCAGGTATTTGACAGATCATTCAAGGAGAGAGTGATTTGGAAAGGACTAATACTAGTCCATGTACTGTTTGCTAACAGAGGTGAACCTCACAAAAATAAATTACCATATTAATAAAAAACATTGGCCAAAAATGACCTCAAAATTTATAATCATGCAAAGGTTACTTGAGAATTTTTAATTTACTTGTAGAACATTTCTCTTCCTGTCTTTTAGTTATTTGCCCATTTTCCAGCGTTTTTTTAGAAAAAATAAAGTGAAAGTTTTCAAGATGTAGGATCATTGTTTTCACAGGATTTAACTTTAAGGTGGGTTATTTTTGGGGGTATGGTGGTGTACAAGTGCAGGTAAGAAGCCCATGGAAATGTATGAACTTGTCGATGCTTTTACGGGAGAGGGAGCAGGTCTGGGCTGAGTGCACTGCAGAATGTTTATCTATCATGAGAATGGAAAGTTGCAGGGAAGAACGGTGAGATCTGAGAGTGATATGTCCATTTCAGCTGTTCATAATCCACCATCTGTACAGAAAAAGGTACAAAGCTCAAAAAATTCACATGACCATACCCATACCAGATACCAGATACTGGTGCAGATGACAACAGTTGTAACATTGTTAGTGGCCTATGAAGCAACCAGCACAACTGTGCTCCTGCTGTGCATCAAAATCCAAGTAAATCTGTGCTGAGACAGATGATCAGCAATCTGCTTACTGAGGCCCTGTGGTGGGCCACCAGTGGTGGCCCCTGCTAGTGGCTCTGGAGCAAACGACTGCATCTTAAAAAACCCCACGGCAGGAAATGAGCTGCAAAGATTGCCTGTGACCCAAAGTTAGGTTACTGAAACAACTCCAATCACAGCTAAAAGCTGTAATCCTAGGGTGTAGCTGCAAGGTGCAGCTTATTGAAGGACCCTCCTTAGCAAGTGCTTAGCCCGTCTGTTACAGACCTCCATTTCCGCCTCCGGGCCTCAGGTTGCAGCACTACAGCTGATAGCAAACGGCCCGTGAACTCCTCAGATCCTCACCCCTTGAAGCCCCCCAGCCTGCTTGATCGCCCCCGTTAGGAGCCACAGGCGGGTGCGCGTCCCCCGGGGCCGCGGCCCAGCACGCAGCGAGTGGAAGCTTTGGCTCCGTGCAAAGCGTCCCCTCCCCACGGCGGGCGCCCGCGACCCCGGCGCTAATCCAGTGGGGGCCCGGCGGGAGCCAAGCTCAAGGGACAGCACCGCGGGGGTGGATCGTACGACTTGCGCCGGCTAACGTATCGTGCCCGCGCCGTGTGCTGTCTTGCTCGTCAGCGAACTCGCCGATGTCACGCAGGTGCTGTTGCCTGCATTCGCAGATCGGCGGCTGCTCTCGACGTTGGCGCCCGTGCGGGGGTATGTGCAGGCGGGGGGGAAGCGAGCTACCCCGGGTTACCGTCACAGGGAGATAAGACCTGCCTGGGAGTCCACGTACTCGGGTCGGGGCGGCGAACGGTCCTGGGTTACCATAGGTCTTCTTGCACCCTACAGGCCTTGGTGTCTCTTCGTGCCGTGCACTGCTCCCTGAATAGCTGGTGAGCAGTTACTCCACGACTACAGGAACTCTAGTGCTGGCAGCTGGGGCAAACTTTGCCCTGGTACTCTAACAATAGCTTTTACACAGAAGTTCAGGGCTGTTAAGTTCGCCTGCCTTATTGAAAGGAGATGAAGCCTTCCATGCAGCTACTATGTAAATTCTGGTGAATCATTGCAGCCCACATGGATTGTGAACCACCAGCATATATGAGAAGTGGGCTGAAATTGAGTTTTTTTTGTAGAAAGCCGTAAGTAATGTAAGGTTGATACATCCTGCTCAGAAAAAATCGAGGCAGCTCTTACTCATCAGAGTTCAGATGCTCTTTTATTTAGAACAGACAACCAACATCACTGATCGCACTATACACTGCTGGTCAGGTTGATTTCATTTGTTGTGCCGAGTTTTGCTGCTAGTTATTTAAGTGGACTTAGACCTCACTATAAAGGTTAGACTGGCAGCCAGAGTGTGCCATGATTTGTTTACAGTCCTGGATACTGCCCTTTTTTTCTGGATGCAGAAGCAGATGTATTACAGGTGGTCCTATGCTGCTCAGAGCCCCGAGAGAAACAGATCTGGGAGTCTTGTGATAGCTCAGCTGCTTGGGTGTATGCAGTAGTCAAGTTCTCCTGTGGTGCAGCTTTTGCACTGCATTAAATAGATATGAATAGAAATATGGTAGCAGAAGATACCTCCTAAATTCCAGACTAATAGGCTGGTTGAAAGCGTGATGTTGCCACAATAGGGGATTAAAATCTGTAATAGTATTCTTTACTGTTCTCAGTCCTTTCTCCTGTGCAATGCTTCTGTTGGCAGACATGGAACTGAAGGAGAGCGTGATTTAGCACTGGGTCTTCAGAAAAATGTAATATCATGTCAGTTTGAAACATCTATGCACAAAAGTTAGACTGATATATCTGCCTAGCTGTTGCCTAATGCAGTGGGTGCCTAAAGTTCATAATTGCCTATGTTTTCCCAAAGTCTCTTGGGGGACACATACCCACTTCCTTCTACGCATGATCTTCCCAAACAGCCAGGAGTCTGGCTGATATATGAAGCCTGATAAGGAATCGTTAAACAGGTTTCTCCCCCTCTGCCTTTTTCTTTTGCTTTCCAAGCCCAGAAAGCTTAAAATAGGCCAACTCAGAACATGTGTAATAAAACAGCGAGCAGGAGAAACAGCTGGTTATGTCATTGGTGTCCCCTTCTATTACACAGCATATAAAAAGCACTCTGAACTTCAGGTTTCCCACATTTTACGATCCCTTCTCTGTCTGGGACTCTTCAAATTGCACCAGGGGAATGCCTTAACCTTGCTTTACTCTGAGCTGTGGAGCCCTCTGGCTCACTGAACAGCTTCAAACAGTCTCCTGACTGAGAGTGGTTTGCCCAAGAATACTCACAGATGGAAAAGTCATTAGCTGCCTTCTGGGGAGGCAGGAGAGAGGGATTTGTGTCAGAGAATTTGACTTAGAGGAGGGATTGTATCCATTTTTTCCATGCCCTGAGTGTAAGAAGGGTTCTTGATCTGAAAGAGTGAATATAGCACAACCACACTTTCTCCTGCTTCTTGTACATGGGAACAGAAGGACAGGCAGAGAAATGCCCTGTCAGGAGATTTATGTCCTGATTCATCCTGATTAGGGACTTGCTTTCTCAGGAGTTTTGGCATTGTATGTTCAGAAAGCAGCTCCCACTGACTTGATCCATTCTGAGTGCTCAGCCCTATGGCACACGAGACAAAGATGCCAAAAATTCAAGAATGCGAAACACACAATTATCATATCACCTTGTTGTTCTTCAAGGATGTTGTTTTCTAATTAACAACCTCCAAGGACAGTGTGCCACAGTGCAAGACAGATGCCAGTTGCCCAGTGCGTGGTTAGTACAAAACTTTCTGTGACTGCCTGTCAAAAAAGAGATACCCAAAAATGGATGGAAAAAAACCTTTTCATACAGACAACCTTCCAGTTTTCAGGCTTTCTGTGCCCAGGCCCAGTTTAAAGCCAGGGAATGTGTTTGCTGGGGAAGGTTTTGTGGCTCAAGTGGTCTACATTTGCATGAAATGTTTACATCTCACACTCCAGAGCAGCAAATCAAGGGTGCAGGACCTACTTTTAGTTTAGCACTTCCAAACTTTGAATGCTCAACTACAGCCTCCTAGCAGGGAGATTCACCATTGGGGTGGAAACCTGTGTATCCGCTATGCAGATTTCTGTTATGGGAGATAATTTAATAAAGGACTGGGGTGAGAAACTTCCTGTTTCTACTTTTGATGTCTGGTCCAAAAATGACCTACCATATCCCAGTGATGCAGGTGTAAACAAGTCCTCATCAGTTCTCCATGTGTACCATGTGTAGGGAGTTGGACTCGATGATCCTGATGCGTCCCTTCCAACTTGAGATATTCTATGATTCTATGAAATCTCCATAGATTTTATCTGCTAAAATAAAAAGCATTGCTGCTTATTGGTTTTAGTATATGCATGCAAAATTCAAATATGAGTACTATTACTGTTATTTTAGTAAGGATGAAACTTCCATTGGTTTCCCTCATTACGTTTTCCTCCAACCAGGAATGAGCCCAGAAAATTTCGGTCTTAAAGACTGCAATGTTTAGCAAAATTCTGAACAATTAAAACATTATCAAGATTTCCTGACGTTTCCCTATATAAGAAATAATGGTAAAATTCCCATATACAGTTAAGTTCCAAATTGAAGATGACTGTCACATAAGCAGTTATGCTATTTATGCAATACGTTTCATCCTGGAGTTAGAAAAATTGTGATGAGCGTGGGTAATGCAAATACATCAGGCACTCCACCTTTTCCTCCAAATCCTCTTGCCCTACACAGTGGAAGGTCTACCTACCCAAGAGTCTAGAGTCCATCTAGAGTCCCAAGATCTAAAGTCTATCCAGGGTTCCAAGAATTTACTTCAGAGGGCTTCCCACTTCAGCCTGCACATAATCCCTAATTGCTAGTGTATCTATCTCAGCCAAGGTTTACTGTGGTTCAGTCAGCAATCTTAGAGTTGCAGCGTCCCCTCTGTTGCAGCTTGTCCCCTGGCGCTCCTGTATCACCTCTTCTCTCAATAAAGGATGCTTCCACCAGCCATCCTGGGCCAGGCAGGGAATCTCTGTCTTTTTTTTTATTTTTGTCCTTAAGGACCCGAACTCCCCTATTTCGGACCAGAGAAAGGTGTCTGTGTGGCTGTCTCGGACATGAAACAGTGACATCCAGCGGCCACTTTGACAAGAATGACATCATGTCACAAAACGGTGTAACGATGTGCAAGAGAGAGCGAACGGCCCGACGCGTGTGCGTGGGCAGCGTGGCGGCAGCTCAGGCTGGAGGCGGAAGCGCTCAACGCCGAGCGCAGCCTGAGCATTACCTGCCGGCAAGGGCTGAGCCTCCCCCTTGCCTGGGGGAGGACAGACGCCAAAAGAAAAAAAGGTTTGAAATGCTGCCTTTCCTTACCACGCAGAAGGCATGTTTTCCAGTACCCCTCCCATTCAGCTTTTGAATGCCCCTGGCTTTCAGCATAAATAACCTTAGATCTAGGTAGAGCTGACTGACACATCCCTTTCAAATCAGGAAGTTATCTAAATTCTCAGATGGCAGTACTTAACGTGCCACGATACCAAAAAAGTCACTGGGATCCTAGGATCTACTCCGTGTGGTAGAGAGGTTCTGATTGCTTTGTACTAACCTGGCAGGTCAGCCAGCTCTGCTCTTAATGTCACATTATGCGGCACAGTGATCAACTCTGAATGTACCTTTAAAGGAGGGGAGTCCCATGGACATTGGGGTGTGGGAACCACAACTTATATGGCCATCATATAAGCCCAGCTTTCCCTGAGTCAAGTGTGTTGCTAGTTTCTGTACCTACCTCAGCATCCAGTGCAAAGAACAAGTGGTTTTCTTCAGTTATCTTAGATCATAACTTCTATTAAAACATGTATAAACGTAGCATTTTGATTGTAGGGTTAATTCCGCCAGAGCAGAAAGAAGCAGTTATTAAACCTCAATCTTTTAGTAGAGGCAAAATAAAGTTATTTGTCCTTTCTTACACATGAAAGCATTATCAGAACAGTTTTAAGAAATAATGCATACTGTGCATTATTTTGTATTGTATTATAGTACACATGTTGGGAAACACTTATTCAAAAGAGAAATTCCAGTGCTAAGTTTCAAGAAAACAGCAACTTGTATTACTAGTCTTCCTTTCTTGATTAATATGTTTTTAATGTATAATTATTTTGTGCCACTTCTGAATTTAAAAAATTCGTGCCTAACTTCCTGGTGCATCCAGTACTAAGTTCTCAGTAAAACGGAGTCTTTAGTGTCTGCCTCACATTAAGCCTTGTTTGTATCCATAAATTAGCTGCTTTGCTTTATATGCAGGACATGAATGTGTACATTTGCTTGGAGATGAGGGAAGAAATTATGGCTTTAAAAACAGCAGCTTCACGCCCTTGTCTTGCAGAGGGGAGACTTGGGGGTCAGCTTTGCACTCCAGTGATTACCTGAGATGCCTCTAAAATCTCTCGTGTATGTTGCTTAAGTATATAAGGATCTGTATGAGATTTAATTTTTTTACATATTATTTTACTATGGGATTTGTAAGCCTAAAGCAATGATGGTTTTTTGCCGTGCCACCCTTGATCTGTATCATTGACTGCAACATATTGTTTGTACTTACCTAAGGTAGATGTGTATGTTATAGCACATGAACTGACATAGTTCCACCACATCTCGGGGCAATGAACACAAGGGAATGGGGATACAGAGAATCCTATGTCTCCCAACCTTACTGTCAAGCCTGTCTTGAGTAAACTGGTGGTAAACGGTCCACGACCTTTCTTCCTCCCTCTATTGGCCATTTTCTCCTGCCAGCTCAATGCTGAAGTTACTAGACCTAGTGGAGCCGTCCATTGGTTGGCTTGCACCCATCCCTGATGCCAGTATGGCAAACTGAACCATGCATTACACAGAGCTAGTGTAAGGCCAGCTCAGCTTACCCTAGGGCCCCAGTTGGAAACTGTGGAGGTGTTGCAAGGCACTGTTGCCTTCATCATCTCAGGCAAAATGGAGATGGTTGAAATTTTTTCTCATCAGTGGTCAGTGAGTAGGGTCAGCGACTGTTGAGGAGAACTTGTTTCCCCATAAATGTCCACAGTGCCTTATTGCCTGAAAATACCCAGATATTTTAGAAGAGATTGTGTTTGGACTAAGGTAGGCTTAGTTTATTTCCTAGACTTATTGAGAGACCAAGTAAGTATACAAAAGTTTCAAATAAATGTTTAAAGGGCTGGAGGCCCTAGCTGTATATAGGTCCTAGCTATGCCTCTGCAGAGTGAGGAAAGGCAAAGGAATGTCCCTGCATTGCTGTGTGCTTCCCACGGTGGCTGCTGCTCCTCTCTGACGTAGCTGAACTGGGGTGGAGATGAAGGCAATCTGATCTCTGCTTAGGAAGCCAAAACACGTCAGGGAGGAAGCAATCTTCTGGGAAACTGGGGACTAGACCACATTTTCTGAATCACTCAGTCACAGAATCTCAGAATGGTAGGGGTTGGAAGAGACCTCTGAAGGTCGTCTGGTCCAACCCCCCTGCCAAGGCAGGATCACCTAGGGCAGGCTGCACAGGAATGCGTCCAGTCGGGTTTTGAAGGTCTCCAGAGAAGGAGACTCCACAACCTCTCTGGGCAGCCTGTTCCAGTGCTCCATCACCCTCACAGTAGAGAATTTTTTCCTCATGTTGTGGTGGAACTTCCTGTGCTGCAGGCACAGGAATCTTTGGCCCGTTCTTGCTACAGGGCAGCTATTCACCATCCCTCAGATAGGACTGAAGCAAAGAGACAGAATATCCTTTTACATATTCATGAAAAAACACTCAACAGCTCCGCTGAGATGGGCACTATTTATTCCATAACAAGCACAGATTAGCCATTGTTGCTGCAAGTTATGATTCTCTGAGAGACATACTACAGTATTAGCAAAATAAATAACGGGGTAGAAATGGGCTTATCATAAAGTAACCCTGTTACTAATTGCAGAGCTATGGTATCGTTCCCCAAGCATCCACTCCGGTAAAAAAAAGTGAGATCTAGCCATATAGTGTAAGTGTGACGTGAATTTTAGAGGTTGTTGTTCATATTTTCCTTTAAGTGGACTAACTTTCCCGTTCCCCATTTGCTTGCATTCCCTCCTCCCAAAATTACAGTGCAGTTACTGTAGTTCAGCAGCTGTGTGTTACAATTCAGGCTTGTGACTAATATTTCTAAGGAGTTTTTGAAGAAGGTAATTCTTCAATCAGATTTACTATTTTTTAACTGGTATTTCCAGAAGATTGATTTTTTGCTAAAGATGTAATTTTAGTTTCAAGATTTTCATTAGCGAATAGTGAAATGCTACATTGGTAATTGAATTTTTGTCATCTTTCAAACAAAGGGAAAAAAAAAGGTTGTGTGTTAAACATTTTCAGTAATGTCCTTAGAGCCTTGGTATGTCATTGTTCCAAGCTTGTTAAGAAAATTCTCATCTTGCACACTGTGAACAAAAACCACTGGAGTATTTTGTGAGGATAAATCTATCACCTCCACAGACTGATTCAGTGGTGTGCATGTGATTGTTTAACATTTGGCTACATGTTTAAGTGAGGAAAGGTGTAGCAAAAAAATTAAGTTTTAGAATGTGGTAGGAGCATATCAGTGTCTCCAACCATGTGTACAGCTGTTGAACATCTTGTTTTGAAATCCAGACTAACAAAAGCTCATATCTGTTCTTTTTCCACCCTTAGTTCTCTACAACAGTAGCCTGTATCATCTGCAGTGGGATGTCTGTAACTGTTCATGGGCTACTATTGTTATGTCACATAAACCCACTGCAGTAACGTTCTCTCAGATAATGCTTGTCATTATTGCCTCCCCAAAGTATAATGCAAATATACAATATTTATGCCTGCAATCAACTATTTTAAAATTTCAAAATAATGAAATCCTGGGGTTTTAGAAGTTTTTCGTCATTCCAGAAATATACACAGGGTGAAATTTGAGTTGATATGCAAAGACAGTGAGGGTTGCCATAACTGTAAGTTCTTGCTGTATTCAGTCATGAGGATAATGAATCAGGGTTGACTGCCGTGGTCAATGTTAAATGGAGTTCTTTGCCATTATGTGTTAATGAGGTTACAAGACACTAGATCGCTGCCCTAAAGGCTACAAGATGGCAGCTCATGGGAATGAAAATCAAGGCTGGTGATGCTGCTTTTTTCCAGCACTTACTAACTGGCTGAATTTAGGTGAAATTTGTTACTGTGAAAAATCCCAGGGACACCAGAAATGTAGTGTCACCTGGGAAGAAGCGTAATGACAACTGTCTGGCACAGACATTCCTTTTAATATTGTATCTTTTTTTAAAGCTTCAAAGCTTCCATAGTCTTCACTGAATGGCAGTCTCCGAGAAAGAATTAGATAAAACCTGATTAAGGAATTTAGCATTTCCTTCTCAGGAATCTGAAATAAAGAACACCTTTCTGAACTATTCCTCTCCTGAAGTGTGACTCATCTGTGCTGAACTGTTTTGAGTATCTGATATCTTTCTTATCCAATTGGATATTTGTTTCCTGTGTTTCCTTTGCATTTAGCTAAAACACGTTATTATCTCAGTGAAAGGCTGATTTGTGGAGGCAGCAGGTCTTGGCCTTATTTTATGCCAAAGCCTTTTTTTCCGCATTTTTGTGAGGAAGTATCAGAGCTGGCTGTAGCTGCACGAAGAGATAGACAATGACTTCTGTCCTGAGGAAGGTGACCCCAGTCCAGAGGAGATCATAGGTACTAGTGGATTACTTGGTGCCCTTTGTTTTTAATGGACCTTCTGCAGCTAGGAGAGTCAGCAATACCACCCCTCTTGGGAGAGTGCCATACAAAGAAGCATGCTTCTTCCAGTCTATGTGGAAGCAATTTAGAGAGGATCTGCAATCAATGCTTACATTTCTGTCCTTGCTGAAATGTTAACTACAAATAAAATAAACTATTCCCTCCTTTTAAACAAGTACACCAAGATGTCTGTCTTAGTTCAAACCGGGGTCTGATACTGGCCAGACTAAGGGACACCTGAATGACACCTGATCTCAGAGGTGGAAATAACTTACAACATTTAAAGTGTCTGTGTGCAATAGTGTTAACCCTTTCATTTCCTTTAAAGCTGTAAAGTTAAGAACTAGAGCAGCGAGAGCTCTTAGAGAAAAGCAGCTGCCATTGCATCGTTGCTTTATTGCTTTGAAAGCAAATGACCATAAATAAATGCTCCATTAAGAACAGATGTTTTGAACTACATCTCTTTTTTTATTGCAAAACAATTGTTACAGAAATTTCAGAAAGTTCTACTGTAGTAATTGCCAACTTCTGCTTTTTATTACGTATCTAAACACAGTCTAAAAGTGCATTGTGAATCCAGTAGACCTTTGGAAAGGACCGTTTTCCCTAGTGATATATATTTAGACAAATCATACTTGAAAAGCTTCATATTAGTAGGAATTTGTTTAAAATGTCATTTTAATAATTTTTCTCCCTTTATAAATGATTGTTATACACTTACAAATGATAGCCCAAATAATAAATGATTAAATAGCTATTAGTATAGTATATTGCAAACACTGTTCCAGACAGCAGTAGCAGCATATAGACTCTCCTCATGTACAACAACTGCAGTGGTGGAAGAATGATATAACTTTAATACAATTTACTCTTATGCAGGCATAAAATTGTATTTCACAGCCAATTCCCACTTCTGTCCCTTCCACCTCCCTACCAAATACTAAGATAAACACAAGTTATCACTTCCCTGCAGCAGAAACAGCAGCAATTTCATAATCAAACATTTTTTCCTAATAGCTTTTTGAAATAAGTACTGTGTGGCTCTACGAGAGATCTGAAAGCATACAGCAAAAATTAAAAGATCGGAGACTGTTTCACAACAAGTCTGGCTCAATGGCTCAGTCATTAGACCTCCCACTTGATGATGATTTAGGATAATCTGTGCCATGACTCAAAGTAATATAGAGTTAGAAATGCAGAAGAAATCCATCCTCTGACAAAAGTCAGAGCACTCCAAGGAAATCAGTGGATTTTCTGCAGATTTGCACCAGCATCAGTAAGACCATAATCGTAGTCCGTCTCGGAGAAGAGGAGCCTGCGTGACCTGTCATGTTCACCCTGTGATTGGCTATAAAGCCAATATAAAGCCAACCCCAGGGTAACTCTCACCGGGGTGCAGAAACTCAGTCCCTCACATTCAACGCTGCTGCTTTCTTGCCAAGGCGTGGCAAGGCCGGTGAATACCACCTAGAGGAACGGTTTCATTAGGTAAGCAGGCACCCCCGATGCTTTACTTCTGCCCACTTTGGACTGTGCTGTGAGTTGAGGTGGATGAGGGAAAGCTCATGCTAGGAAGCTTTCCCATTTCTTTTGAAGAAGGTGATCTATACCTGGTATCCTTTAACAGAACTGAAAATGTGGTCTTTGTTGAAACAATTGTGCCTATTTGTGCAAAAATGCAAAGATACTATTATTTTTAAGCAGGGGAGAGACATCACAACTACTTAAGTATTCCTAGGGAAATCCAGGAATGACCAGCTCACATTTTCCCTTCCGGTGATTATCAGATCCTCTTAAGTATATAACCTGAGCAACATAACAAGACATTTAGGCTTGTTTTGAAAATTTGCACCATGAGTTTACAGAGAATTTTGTTTCACTGGCTCACTCTAAGCTAATACCTTTGATAACTTCTGCTCTCAGGACAGATACTTGTTTGCTCCGACTGCAGTCATTGGACTAAGGCTGTGTGCTGCTACCAGCACTTTTTCTGAGCAGTTATTTGTGTAGTTGCATTTTGCATGCGCTGACAGTTTCTAAGAAACAAATCATTTTCTTCTCATACAAAAAATATACCTAAGATATTTATCCCCTGACAAAAGGCTATCCATTCCACAAAAGGTACAAATCAGTTTGTTTGTTTGTTTGTTTGTTTTTTACCAAAAAATCTATAAATGGAAAATGAAAAAAAAAGGCAATCTATATCTGGATTTCCTTATGTGGATGAATGGATGTTTTGGTTTTTCATTATATTTTCAAATTATCCCCTCACTGCCATTTGTTAACTGGCACTTGTGCTAAGAACAATAATGTAGCACCTTATCTCTTCCAAAAAAAAGAGAGAGCCAAATGTTTGAGCACTGCTGTAGGTTCGCATTTTGTGTTGAATATTTCAATTTCATAAAATACAATTGTCATTTAAAAATAATAAAAAAATCACTTACTTTGCTAAAGATCAAACATAATGGAAATAATGTAAACATCCAAAAGCTTGAATTCATTCCTAACTGGATTCATCTTTACAGGCAGGCAATAGCAAAATGTTAAGTCTCATAGTAGTCCAAAGAAACTCATGGAACAATGCATGCATTTTCATTGACACAAAAAAAGACTGGACTGTAAGGAAGAGAAACTACTTCAGTCATATCACACTGTTATTGTGAAAGAATAATGTGCTATAATCCAATACCTAGGACAAGTGTATACTCCAACTGTAGAATAGCATCACTTAAACTGGAAACAACAGAATGGATTACTATAGGAAAATATTTATAAAATACTGTACACTGCTTCCTCAGTTGGCCAGCATATGTAAACAAACAGCTAAGTTCAGTTGAGTTTCAAAATATTATTAAAGTTCATTTATCTTATAATCTTTTGCATAACATGCCAGTTCATCTTTCACACTATTACAACTCACCTGTCACAGCCCACAGTGGCTCATTAAAGGTTTATACATAAGCTCATACAGACATTTAAGTGGAGCTATACAGAGAAATGTGTGAAACATACCAAACTTACACACTGTGACCAGAAATGCATATTCCACATGTAAGCTAATAATGGGATAGTGGAACTTAATGCTCGATGCAACATGTGCTATTTTATTGAATGTTACAGATTTACAAACAAGACCTTATAATGTGATATTAAAACTGTCCTGTAACGTTCACTAATATTACCACATGTCACAACTATACTGGTTTACATATGGGAGATATGTATATATGTGTGTATATATATCTATTTCATAAGGTAACCTTTGATACAGAATATGTCATATGGCACATGCTATGGCTACATGGTGATGGATGACAAGGCTTCTACTCTCACTAAATGGTCATAATCATATCGGGAGAGGGAAACCTGGTCCCATTGCAAGGAATGGGTGTTTTACCATCAAATTCAAAACGGAGCAGTTTGATGCAATGTGTAAAAAACAGGTGAAGATAAAATAATCTAACATCCATCATAATATATTCTATAGACACCACGTTGCAGAATAAATGGGAAACATTCAGGAAAAGTAGTGTTCTGACATCTTGCAATCACACTTTTAACATCTGAATTTACATTTTATATATAATGGCAAATTTTAAGAGGTAAATAAAGTGTCCTGTTTCATTTTACCTGGAATGTGTGCTCCAGATCAATAAAGTGCTGTATCCTAAACATTTATACAGCTTCTGGGTTTGGCAAATTCCTTTACCCTGACAAACTAAGCAATGAAGTCTACCCCAGAGGAGAGCCCTATGCCTTGAACTAATTCACTAAGCGCTGCTGAGGAATTTCTAAGGAATCTGAAGTTCCTCTAGAGTAGGCCGGTAATACGGTGAAGGTGGAAGAGTCCACGAACAGTTTTAGCAGACATTCGTAGAAGTAACAAAGAAAACGAAGTGAGAATATCCCCCTCTACTCACCAAGGATAGATAGGTTTGGAGAAGCCTTAGGAACAGGCTGCTAACAAAAGTTGGCACATTTGAAGCAGATTGTTAAACACAAGTTCCTTTGCCCCTGGGCGTTTTGCCATTGTTCAACAACCAGCCTGTGACAAGCGTGCTTCGTAACGCACAGGAAGGTTTCTGACCTTTCTCGGTGTTGCCATGTGACCGTAAGGCTGCACATGGGCTGCAAGGCAATTGCATAAACGCGGTGTCTTGGTGGCGTGTAGCTCATTGAAAGCCTGATCAAACAGAAGAAAGCAAGGAACACATCGGTGCAGGAAGTGTGAAACACATTGTGCTTAAAGTCCCCGTGCTGCATCTCTTTATTTCCTGAACTTTCCAATGTGGTGACTCGGTACATAAATGTTTTCACCTTTGCCTCTTTTCTTGAGGCTGATGATTATTTTTATGTCTGGATTTGTTGCCTTTCAGGCTTAGCTCTCATATGGTGCTCAGAGTCTCCCAGGGTGAGATCCCCCTGAGAAAACATCAGCCTGCATTTTCAAAGCTGCCTTAGAGATTTGGAAGATAATTCTGATTTAAATAATGGGAAATATGTACCCCACTCGCATGTGTTCTTTTTTAGTAACAAAAAGGAGCTGGTTCTACACAGATGTTGGTCATTGTAGAGATGTTTTAGTTTATAATAGCACTAGCTTCAACTCTTTACAAGCCTAGAAGTTGTGCCTTCATAAAGGATGTGAAATTTGCATCCAGTTGCAGTTTATGCTCCTCCACCTTTTTCCTATCTTCTGCATACCCTTCCACCTATGACCACTGTGATACCTTCTCATGAGAAGTCTGAAACTCTGGTTGACCGTTGTGGACCCTTGGAACGTGGGTGGAATCAGTGGAGTTACGATGTCTTCAACTGAAACCCATAACTGCACTACCGTTCAGATATACTTTCTCCTTACTAAAATGCACGTTGTGTGATGTGCTGCTGAACGGTAGAAGCCTAGTCAGAACTGATGGCCTTTGCTGTTTACAGACACCTGCAGTTTCACTTTGGTTCTTTAACTTACCTTAAAAGCATATATATACTTTTTAGTGTTTTCCAGTCCTCTGCCGAGAACATTTTCCCTTAAGCAACTTCAGTCTACTTGCATTAATCTGGATTCAGACTGCTTGATAAATCTTGTATACTTTGAAATGTTCAAATACGGCCATGTCCTCACGAAAAAAAAAAGTGTGTATTTTTAGGTGAGGGAATAATGTGAAAAATCGGCAGCTCAAATGGAACCGCAAGAAGAGCCTGGTAAGCAGCCTGCTGGATAATCTCCCCAATTTGTATATGTAATTAAACGGAGCAGTGAGAACCTGACAACAGTGCTATGCTCTGCTCTGATCACCCTCTTCTTACTGTTCCATTATATCCTTTGATTTAGTGAGACAACTTATTGATGAAAAATGTGGTAAAAAAATAAATATATACTATTCCGCTTAATTACATTCATCCTGAGCTTGCTCAGCTGTGCTAGAATCTAGAATGCCTGTTTTATACAGGAAATCACCTGATATTTTAACATAAATTCTTCCTCCATTTAAGTTGCAGTACAAAAGGCATTTCATTTCCCTTTCTGCTCTTGAAAATATAAACTTTCTGTGGCACTAGAAGTTGATACAAAAAGAGACAAGTGAACGTTATGGTTGTTATCTTGTTCATCTTTCTTCATTTCCACAAGTGTGGGATGCAAGGGATTTGGGAGACTTTAGGTTTGTTTGCTGCCAGTTCCTACAGAAATAACAAATGCTTTTCATCAGTCATCACAACGGTGAAACAGATGAAAAAGAAGTTGTGATTGAAGTTTAGAACATCTAATTTGTACATCTCTTTTTGCCAGTTAATTCCTGCATCCCGAAAACTTGAATAATGATCAAAGATCTTAGGATGCCTTCTAATAAAAGGCAGATTTCTGAACCTACTCATTTATTGTGACTTCATAAAGGGGGCTTGTTATTCCTGTTGTTTACTGAAGTCTTTGTAAAGCTTTCATCCCTCCCTTTTTCCTTAAGTGCAAATGTCAACTGGGTCAAGATGCAGTAACTCAGTGGGCGATGCTGAGACTGACAATGTGCTCCCTTGTCTGGTGGCTAATGCCATCTGGAGTTGACATGGGGTGATGTTCGTTTTTTTGTAAATTCTGCTAAGAAAAATGGACTGGAGAGCAGATGACCCTTAGACTGCCGGTGAGCTTTGTCTAGGCCTAGCTATGCTTGCTTTCAAAGCTGCGGAAGGCTCCCGTTCTTGACAGTCTCCTCATGGACATGTTGTCCCCTCTGCTCTCTGGCCGCGAGGACTTACTCCTCTGGAAAGGGTTTCGCAGGCCTGTTGCATTTCGCTGTCTGTCAAGTTTGTCGCTGATAGAGTAGCTCTTCCGTGTGTGCTGTGCATACAACATGTTCGACTCCTCTGCAGAGTAGCTGTTGGCCCTCTCTATTTTTGGAAGTGCGATGCTGTTTGCCAGAGTTCTTGTAGCATTGCCGTCTTGAGGAGCTAAGGGGATCCCCTTCTTGTCTTTGGCCTCAGTATCCTCATGATCAGAACCTGGGTGGCTTAGTTCAGCTTCTCTCTCTGGGTGGCAGCATCCCAAGTCCTCCACTTTGCCCCCGAGACTTCCAGGGAAACTGGCCCTCTCTGCGATGGCCTGGGGAGCGCTCACACACCTTGTGTCTATGCAGTCCGTAATACTTGTGTACTCTGCTGTTTTGACTGGGACGCCAAGGCTGCTGAAGTAGCTTCGAGATGGAGAGAACATAAAACTGTGAGATTTCACAATTGGTGTTTCTTCCAGAATAAATGGAGCTGTAGCCAGATACCGACTGCTTTTAGATCGCTCTAAAGTGTGATATAAAGGAGGGTCTGAATCCCAGGGGATTTGGCAATCTGTGATTTGCGAATAGTCTGAAGAAAATGCTCTTGTTTCTATTCCAGAGGTTTCCTCATAATCAAGACTCCTGGCAGAAATTTTTTCACCAGGTGTACTGCTAATGTATGCACTGTTAGCTAAAATGGAAGAGGCTATATGAGCCTGCAGAGCTGCATCTCCAGTACCAAGAATATTTATGGAGCTGTCGAGTGGCTCTGTGTCAGAATGCATCTCATCCATGGCAGAGACGTAAATGTCTATACAAGACGAAGGCCTTCTGGAGTCTGGGGCAATTGACAAAGTGCTGGTAGGGGCTAAGGGAACCTTCCCTTCTTTTGCTATCGAGTGGGAACTGATAGCCCGATGCAGGCTTGGAGGTCTTTCCTTAAAAATGCTTTCAAACTTTTCCAACCCACACTTGTCCTTCATATTTGTTGCATAGAAAGAGTGGCTTCGCATGCGGGGTGTGATTGTAGGAGACGTTGGGGACATGGACTCCTCTCCTGTGGGATCTATGCTCTCTTGAAGCTTGTAAGTGTTTCCTTCCTGACTATTGAAGCTGCTCTGCCTCACAATGTAGGCTGCATCAGTACAGTCGGATGAGGTCCTGGATCGTATCTTGGTCGTCTCACCTCTCTCTATGCCGGTCAGTTTTTCTAAGGCAGTCACCATTCGTCCCATCATATCTTCCAGCTGAGCAAGCCTAATGTCAACGGTCTGCAGAGAGGCCTTCATACAGTGCTCTCGCTCATTTACTTCTTCCAGTCGCATGGCCATGTTCTCTACCCTTAAAAAAGGGAAGAATTAAACAGGTTAATTTCTGCAAAGCAGTGATGTTCAGCTAATAGGTCACCAAAACAAATGGGAACAAATAGGTCTTACAGTTCAAAGCCAATCTACACCACCTCACCCGCTTCAAAACCCTGCTAAAAGAGGTTCAGCAAACAACCACCACTCGATCAGGAAACTGCTCCAGTGAGTTAAATCAGGGGTGTCTGCTGTGTAAAGGGGGTTTTGGGTATGCCCTATCCCAGGGGCAGGGGTTATTACAGAAATGTTACCTATGATTTCCTGCCTCTCTGCTGCCTAAACTTCTAATTAGGTTGTTAGGAATGAATAACACTTAGAGCAGATGCCACATGACGTCGTCCCCAGTTGTGCCACAGGCAGGACCACTGCAGTTAACTGCAGAACTAAATGAAGTAATTAAAGTGGGCAATATGCCACACTCAGAAGGCGAGTAACATCCTATTTTTTTTTCTAGTGTTTTGCCTCAGATTTACACCAGCTAGTGCTATGTGGACCTAAGGAGACAGTTTCTTTGTTTTCTGATTAATTTTTGGCTCAGATATATATTCAGCAGTTGTATTGAATGTAGGTAAGAACAAGTACAGTATGCATGAAAACTGCAGGGAGGAGAACACTGATGAAACAAAATACAGCCTGCAATAGGGTACACACACCAAGATTGCTCCATTACTGTGATTGTGCTTTGGGTAGTCTGTGTTAAAGGCTTAGGGCTTGAAATGATGAATTTTAAAGTTATTTATTAGCTACCTATCATAATATATAAATAAAAAGTTACATTGAAATATTAATAGGTAATAATTGAATGCGTAATCCTAATTTAAACTTCAGTATACCTGTTCTGCACTGTTGATCTGTTTCATTTTAAAATGTTTTGACTTTAAGGTGAATTGTGTACTAATTTATGCTGGTAGCTTTCAACTGTTTCGATTTTCTACCTTTTAAAAGGTCTCTACTGAAGGATTTATATGGACTTCTCTAAGTTTACACAATGAAATTGCCTTTAGCACATCTGAAATTTCTTCTCATAATTCTCTTTGGTTGTGGTCCCTAGAGTAGACCAGGGACCTCCATTATCTGCCAAAGTAGTATTAAAAGCAACACATTTATGTAGTTATTTTTGTCTGATTTTCTGGTTTTCTCCGTTCCTGTAGACACTGAAAAATGAACAGAGAAGTGACAAATACCAAATGGCAGGATGTCCACACTTTTCTCTTCACAAGTCTCTTACTCTCTGCCTGTTAGTGCAATTCATACTCAAATGTTAATAAGCACCCTGTCAATCATAGCCAGGATTTCTGATGAGATAGATATAATTTTCTACTACTGCTAGTTGAAATTCCAACAGGACAAGTGACCTGGAGCTGGCAACACCATAAATACTCTTACTTGCGCAGAAGGAAACTGGATTTTAGCAATGAATGAGTATTGGGCAGCATTAATGCCTTGTTAATTAATGCACAGAACTTTAGCTGGTGAAACACTGAGGTCTGACTCCCTCGTGGTGATGAGCAACAGCAACCCGCCCGCACAAGAGAGGAGAAGGAGGAGTGTGACACCACTCCCTACAGCAAGTCTCACTTTCCTGTGAAATATGGGCTTTTTCTGTTGAAGATCATGAGTTTTGAAAGCACAAGCACTGCAAATCAAATGTGAAGCAGTAACTGTATTGTTGTCATCAGAGTTCAATAGATGAATAATCTAGTAATCACTGCTAAGAAATGAATTGGTAGTTTCAAAGAATCTCATTCTACTCATTATCATTTAGGCACCAGTCTACCTTTAGTTCTACCAACTTCTCCAACAAAACAGATTAACATTATTGCAAGCACAGAATATAATTCCATAATGCGAGAGCAGTTTGTATGGGAAGCAGTTGAATTTTCCCTCCAGTTATTAATTATTTGAACTGGTATTTTATAAAAACAATTGCACTTTTGAAATATTTATCAGCTAATAGTTGAGTGCCTCGTCACACATTCAGATTCTGTAACAACTGTTCCAAAATGGTGAATGGATATAACATCACATTTTAGGGCTGTCAGACATATGGAACAACTTGAGAAATCTCCTGGATTTTACTTGAGAATGCTCAGATTACAACCAACAAAAAAATTGACCCAAGTTACTGGAATGAATTTTTAATATTTTGTGAAGCTAACTGAGTAGTCTTGGGTTTGTGTTTGGGGTTTTTTTGGCCTCCTTTAAGAGATGTACACAAGTGAAGTAAAACAAACATAGCCAGTTAATTATTGCACTTGGTTACATATTTGTATCTGCAATATGAGTAGAACTATCCATAGCGAGTAAGTTTTGTATCCTGCATTCACGTTGAGGGCTATGAAATGCTGCTGAAGACAACTAATGCAGCCAAAGGAGAACGTAGGGACATACCTTGCTGGTACATGTTCATATATTTGTCCCGCCTTGCCTGAACATGATTTGTTAGCTACTGCCAGAGGCACAAAGTGTAAGACTGCTGGTATTACTGGCCAAGACAAAGAGAGACTTTTGAGTTACATGGTCTGTTGGTTGCTATGGAAGTAATCACAGATGTGATAGTAGTGGGAAATTTATACAGAAACTCAACTAGATAAGGATAGTGCAGTCTGGGTTCAGAAACCAGGGGTAACCAGAGATGTGCACAGATAACTGAGAAGTACATATATGTATTTACACAGGATGGGCCCTGACTATATATTTTTATTCACAAAAAGAAAGCTTGAGTGAAGCTGATCTCCTCCAAACCAAAGCTAGTAGTTCCAATTTAGTCACCTTTTGTTATACATATTGCACATGGCCAATTCCAGATATTTTAAGAAATATTTATTCTTTTAATTAGTGATATTAACTTATATTAATTTGATGTTCAGTTCTGCAATCATTCATCACACAGAACAGCACCATTCTCTGGAAGTAATCCTACTAGAAACATGATAAAATCACATCAGCCAAACAGTGCAGACGTAAGAAGATATGTTCTGGAGAAATACAGTCATAATTGTGTCCTTAAAAATTTTTAATAAATGAAATTTTATTTTTTTGCCTATTGTTGGATTATCTTGCACTCAGTGAATAGAAAGTTAGAGCTGTATTTCCTTCAGGAACTATCTTGAATTAAAACAATTATTTTGAAATAAGAATGCACAAGTTTTATGTTGTACTGTTTTCCCCATGTGTGTTGGAGACACTATGAACCTTTTGGCAAATCTCACAATATCCATGTATGATGCTTCCATTGCACCTGTGCTTTTCCTTACAGCAGGATTTCTCCAGTGTATGAGAAGGTGCCAAGCCATTCTAACAGATGGGAATGAGAATAGAAAAAGAGGAGTCTACATGTAAAATGTGCATCACGTGTGTTCTGCTGAAGCTCAAAAATTTCTAATAATGAAACAAACATGGACTATCTGAGGACAATATCCATTAACCAGGAAAAAAAAAAAGGTCAGAACTGGGAACCTGGCAAAGATTTTATATTACCCGTGAAAAGCCTTTTTAATTATGGTTTGGGAGACGATGGCTTTTGCTGGCAGTCATTTTGGTTGTATTTATTTTTACCTTTGCACATAATTTAATTGAAGTAATGATTTAATGGGAGTAAGGCACTCTTTTCAGAAGCAGACCTCTTAACTGAATGCTAGAATCACGTTCACAAGTCCCTTTGTCCATTTTTAAGGCATCATTTATACTTCAAAATCCTTTTCAACTGCCACAAAGACTGCAGACACTGAAAGTCACTGCTTGTTATAGGTGGCTGTGGAATGGTTTTATTTAAATAAAACAGAGACAGCTGTTCCCAAGTCTGTAATAGGCTATTGGTATTTCGCCTGACATTTTTTGGTAAAGCATTGCTGATGCAAGTGGCCAGCCAATTTTCCCAGGTGCAGTGGTTTCTGCAGGCTAAGGATGCTGGGTTGTCCTGGCTTCATTCCCATCTGGAGCCTAAGACCACTTAAACCGTTGTGACCACAGAGAGATGCCGTCAGATTCACAGACCTTTCCTACTGTCACTCTGCATGTGTGGCCAGATCTACTACGCTCAGTAGTGGCCCTTCCAAACCAAACTTATTTCTGTGCACTTCAGCTGCCATCTCTGAAATCAAGATAATAACCACGTCTTCATTCATATGGATGCTGTTAGTGTAATTGCACTGCAGACTATAAAGTGTTAAGGTGCTGTAGTAATGGGCACCATATAGTACCAAAGACAACATAATAGTATCTACTCCAACCAGCTTATCTGTTTTTTAAATATTGTTAGGATGTGACCCTGCTCTGTTTGGAATCAACAAAAGGTTTTGCATTGGGCTTGAAAGAGTCAAGACTTGTCAATATGGAAAAAATGCCTACTGAAAAGATTGTTTTAGTGGATTCACGCCAGATCAAGAAAAATAGTGCATTTTTTTTGATCATATTATGCATGCATGTCTCTGTGCTGGTCAAAATGTGCCACTGTAAGTTTCACAGTGATTAGGAAGGAAGAGTCTCCAGGAAAAGTTGTGATTCTTATACTGCAATTAAGTAAATTTGTCCAACTTCCCTTTCCTCATGGGTCTCCAGGAGATCCAATGCCTAACCTGATAAATGCATGTAATCATGGCTATAATGTAGGTATTGTGCTTGGCCTGCTCCTACAGGCTGACTGGACATTGGAAGAGAAATTGTGTAGTCTGGCATCTTCTCTGTTTACTTTGCTTTACATCTTGTTAATTGTACAAAGATGTCTCTATACAGAAACTACAAAGTGCAAATCTGGATTTTAAATATTTCAAAGTTCCACAGGTTAGAAAAAATAAGTTTGGTGTTTTAGATTAAGAACACTTCAAGGGATACTTTCCAGGCCATAACTGCAGGCAAAATGGCAGACCTGGGCATTCAGTTTTTAACATGTGTGTTATTTAAGATACTTAGCCCCAATTCCTCAAACATCATTAAAGTATTCCTCAGGTCTTTGAAGTGTTTGCACTTGCCTTGTGTGGTACAGCATTGCAGTTGGGTTGGCAAGGAGAGAAGAGAGCTACTATGAGATGAGAACTGCATTCACCTGGGATTTCATTGCTGCAAGTCTTAGTAGTGTTCTTGGGTCCAGGAGTGGCCCCTGTACCCCATGGGGTTGCTACCTGGGTCTCCCTTACAGAGCTGGGATATGCTGGTTGCCACATTACACTACTAGCTAAGGTAAATGGATTTTTAAAGAACTAATTCTCTGTGGGGCTCAGGTGCTTGTCATCATTTAGGATTCATAATCATGAACTCTCTTCTGGAACAAAGTGCTTTAAGCCATTCATTTAAAATAGACATAAGGGCACTTTTCCTGTAAAACAGGGCCAGCACAGGGTGCAAAGGCAGACTGTTATGTATTCGTTTTCAAGGACTTAGAGCACTTGCCTAATGTGGCAAGTGCTGGACCTGGGAGGTCCCAGCTAGGTTACTTCTTATTTACAGAGTCTTCAAACATACCTCTTCTTTTCTTGGCCACCAAAAGGAAAGCTATGCCTGAACAGAGATTTGAACCCACATCTATGATTTTCAGGTTAGTTCTCTGACCACTGGACTATCAGAACAAAAGACAAAAAGGTACTCAGTTGGACCACTAATCAATTTAGCCACTATCTTACTTTGAAGGTTATGTAATTCTTCCCCTTTAATATTCTCCCGTCTGTAAACATTTTCTGCTCAGGAACTTCATGGGCTCAATATGATCTCTGTGTATTTAGCAGCCCTTACTGCATTTCTCATCCATAAGCTTGTCTAGTCTCCATTTGAACCCATGCAGACTTTTAGCTGACACCATCAGCTTCTTTTAGACCTCATCAGCTTTCAAGAATTTGCTCTTTTCCACTACTTTGTGCATGAAAAAATCACCCATTTTTGTTTATTTTGAACCTGGGCTCCTGCTAAATTGATCTGTTGCTCACCTACCTCTTGTTCTGAGAGATACAGTAAACAATTGATTTCTACTCACCCTCTCCTTGCACTCATAATTACATACACCTCTGTCGTTTCATTCCTCATTGTCTCTTCCTGACCAAGTAGCGCTGGGTTACTTGGCCATTCTTTATGAGGATGCCTTACCATACTTCCCCTCTAATACCCTTTTCTAAAATATGTGGTTTAGGAGTGCTGTTTTCAGTAATGCAGATGATTAAAGGATAGATCTGCCAATCCTGCTCTGGGATAGATTTATTTCAAAACCAAATTAAAAGCATGTTTCCTTGCCTGCAGAAAACATATTTTAGGCATAGCTACATCAGGGGGAGTGTTACAAGATTATGTATAAGGGGAAGAGTGTTATATCTGTGTAATCGATTACAATGACAACTCACCTGACCTCTGTTATTCAAGTTAAAGTGGAGTATTCATGGAATGGAGTATTCAGTGGTTCATAAATTTTATGAATATCTGACAGTATATTGCCCTAAAATATTTATTGGTAGCAGTGCTATGAATCAAACAACAAATGCCATCCTCAGAATTTAACTCTGTTGCTCAGCTGCTGTGTGATGAAAGCATATAAACACCTCAGCAGATCAACAGATTTATGAATTTTTAGGACTGATGAATTTGAAGACTGGCAACTTGCACTAAATTAACATATTACCTTTGTCCTCTGTACATTTCATTGCCATAGGTGAAATGTCTAGTCCCTTTGAAATTAATGGCAAAAGCCCTGCTGCTCTCAATAAAACTAGCTTATCTAGCAAGGCCATCATGAAACAAGGCTCGCTCTTTATCTGAATGCCTAGCAGGTTAGTGCTAAAGCCGCCTTTTTCATTGAGGAGCTCTCATTTACTCTCCCATTGTGTTCGGACCACTTGTGCCCTGAAGTTTTGCTTTAAGAACTAAAATCTGAGAATAATTTGTGTTTCTTACTACATCAGTTGTGTTCTAACACAACTGGTTAAAAGATTCATGTTTTCAAAACTTTGAGGAACATTTGCTTTAGCAAAAAAGAGAAAAGAAATTCACCACCTTTTATCACTCTACTTTTTAGTTAAGAATTATTAAAAAATGCCTCAAATGTTTCCCTTTTCAAGAAAAAGAAAGGAAGGGTAAGAATGGAAACAGAACCACATTTCCAGATCAACTTTTGAGAAAACAAACAAAATAGTGCACCTTTCTGAAGTGACACGGATTCTTTCATCATTGGAGGAATTGAATCTGTCATCCTTTTCTCTAAAATATTCTTCTATGCACTGCTCTTCAAAATCATGGACTTTTTTCAATTCATCCTCAGTTATGAAAAGTTCTGTGGAAACAATGGAAAAATGTGAATTTGGCAAAGATGAACATGTGAAATTAACTACATTCTTCTCATTGTGGAATTAATGGACTAAACTTTCTAAAGCAGGCTTCAAATTTATCTGGCATTTTGGTATGAAAGCAGATAGATGCAGCTAATTACAAAATTAGTGGCTTCAATTAGATGTGATTCTGGAGACAGAAACACTTAAGCAGGCAAATGCTGAGCAAAGATGAATGTGTTTTGATTGCATGAGATCTAAACACAGCTGCTGGTCAGGTCCTGGAGAGATGGTGGGAGCCAAAGCCCACCTGTAACCAAATACAAATATAACCCAATTAGCAGACTGCTAGGAAAGCAGCTTGAGAGTACAGAGGGTCTATCTGACGTGGCAAGACCTGGTATCTGCAGGCAGCAGCAAGGGCTGTGGCAGACAGTGTGATGTGAGTGGGAGGAGAGCAGTCTGGTTGCACTTGCATCTCCCGTGCCACCACATGGCTCCAGCTCCCTCCTCATAGAGAAGCGGGCTGTGGCACAGGCTAATGTTGGGAAGACATGCACTTCCCTGAGCTCCCTGCCTCTGGCCTATACATTGGGGGAGGTGGAAATCTTCTACTTTGAAGAACTAGATAGAGAAGAAGAGAGAAAGTGCTATCAAAATAATCTGACGGGTTTTTCATCATGCTCATGGGAGTTCCTATTAAAGCGTCTGGAGAAGCTACTCCTCCAATTTGAGTCAGTGTCAAGGAGAGAACCTGTGTCTACAAAATAATTACTTCTCACCATCTCTCAGCTTATCTAGGCAAGAAGCTTGCTGGGGGCAAGTATGTGCTGTTTGCTCAAAAAGTAGGAATGTTCTCTCTGTACTTTCAGAAATAAAACTGAGATCTGGAAGTGTGATGGACTGTGAGAAGAGTTCCAGCAATTACAGACCTTTTTGCAAAAGGTCAAACAGCAAAACAAACCTCTTTGCTTTGAAGTAGCAAAGGGAGGAATAACCTCCAAAAATCCCAGAAAAACACATCCTCATTAATGCTTTGAGGAGAACTAATTACCTGGGCAATGCAGGTAAAACTAAACCATTCAGGTAAGGTTTTTGCAATTAAAAGTAACTTTCTCTGTGGGAAAGATTATCAAGGTGCCAGGTTTAGCCTTCATTCATGTCAAACACTAGATATTACCAAGAGCATTAGAAAGTCCCACTCTGTAGATTGTCTAAGGCTTACTTAGTCCATAGTCTCTCTCATCTGGGTCGCTTTCATGCTTCCGCCATCTGCAGCAGAGGTGTTGGAATATCATAGTCATATGGCTGAAAATGATCAGAGGTGGTGGGAGAACAGGTCTTTCATGAAATGTCATGATTAGCTGGTATCTTTGAAACTTCCATACTTGGTTTGATATGGATTTGACTTCAAAAAATGTATTGCTAGAAGGCAAGAAGAGGAAAATAACACCAGATTGAATTGATTTTGGGTACTCTGCTGAAGATGATATGACAGCAACTTAATTAGACACATTTCAGTAATAGTGGCAAATGTTTCCTTGTCACAAAAAAAGGAAGAACAACAAAAGAAATGATTAAGTTTGTGCTTCAGCAAGGCACAGTGGCAACCAGCCATTTCAAAGCATCTTAACACTGTGTACCTCTGCTCTGTACAACCACTGAGTCTTACACCAAGCCAACAAGACAGGAAAGTATTTGTATTCGTGTTTTCCATATTGGGACTGAATGATGCCAGAACTGAACTTTAATTTTTTTGGCTTCTCTGCCCTGATTCCCATCCGGTGTCTGTCCTTGGAAATGAGACAATATGTGAAGAACTTGGCATCTCCCTCACTCCCTGGAGACAAACTATTGCCTCTTTCCCTCTTACCCTCACATCCTCTGAAAATGGGTCTCAGCCAAAGTCTTCAGCTTAGCACCCTTCTTAGGCTCCCTCCTCACTGTCCCCCAAGTCCATACTTTGCAATGTGTCACTCACTTGAAAACAGCAATGAGGAGGTTCACCAAAAGGATGTTTGCAACCAAGAGGTAACAGGCCATGATGGCAGGAACGATCCAGGCTCCTGTCTTGCAGGGAGGTAGCTGGATTATTTTGCCATCTTCTCTGGTTTCATTTTGACCACATGGAGCTGCGAACAAAAATGCAAAATGGGAATGAATCTTATTTTTTCAGTGCTTTTTACAGAAATATTTAATTATTTCTAAAGGCCTGCCTGCCAAAACAATATCTTCCAAATAACAGTGGCATTGATGCTCACCCCAAGAAGTTTGCACTTGCTATCACAGATTTTACAAGTTGCAGTTCTTGTTATTGTGTGTTATTTGCCAAGAACGTCAAGATATTCCCCTCAGAAATTGCAGGAGATATACCTGGTACAAGTAAGCTGCCTCGTAACATACAGTTAAAATGTCATGGTGCTCTGGCAGTAATTAGCGTCTGGGCAAATAAATTGATCAAAATGTTTAATCCTAGAAAAAAGCTGACGTACTTTTTTTAATGGTGAAAGCTTGGTCTTTTTTGATTGATGGAGAGGGATGTGATAAATAGTGTAAGGAAAAATAAGTACATGAAAGCAAATTAAAGAGTAGACAGTTATTGCTGTGCACTGCACTTCCCTGAGCTCCTCTGGGACATATTCATAACGACCCTCTGCTATTAAGGACTTCTGACCGCATGCCTAGAGACAGTGGGGGAGATTATCAAGTCTTTACTGTACCAGGTAAAGTGACATGTAGGCAGCAGAGTTGCCACCTGTTTCTTCCCCAAATGCTTTGGAACCAAAACATTCTCAGTCTTAGTGTTGGAGAACTGAAGCAAGAGGAGAGAAAACACTGTGAAAGAGTTTTCCCTGCTTATTTTTTTACATGCCTTCATGTGCTCTGGTGGCTGACCTATATCTGCAAGTGTGGGCTCAGTTTATGTTTTTCTAGCCTCAGTCCCAGTGGTCCAACGTACCTCTGCAAGGAACTCTTCAAGAAAATAACTGAAGAAGCAGCTTACATATACAAACCACCTTAGTAAATTTTGTACAGCACTACAGCTAGCTTCCCTGTGTCCCTATCAAAAAGAAGTTTAAGTGAGGAATTGTCAAAGTGCTCAGCGCTGCCTCCGTTCCTGCTGATATGAATGAGAGTTTCCCACTGACTTCACAGACAACAGTTTGCGAGTGCCGTATGTTTTGTAAAATTCCACCCTGTGTCAACAAATCCACGACTTCCAATACCAAATACTACTTCTTCTCAAAAAGGTCCTTCTGAACTTGGTTCACAGAGCATGGGATTCAGCTGTGGGTGTCTGTACTGGCGATCACATGATATTACGTGTGATTTGGGTATGCGGTGTTGGGCACTACGTATAGCTGTTTGTTAGGCTATTACCCATAGAAGTATTATAGCCATGTGGGAGAGAAGAATGCATGATACCTCAGCCTCAAAGAAGAACTCTCCCAAAATATTCAACTCATGGAAGAAGAAATGGCAAAGCCAAATACAAGCAATACTACTTTTACAAGCAGCTCTTGTTGTGTCTGGACCCCTGGTGTCACTAGTCCTTCCTACTTACAAAAATACATTTTATTACTGGAGCAGCTGAGAGTACGCAATTCTTTATTTCTCAGAAAGCCTCACCTTGCAGATTGTTTTACGTTAGTGCTGATTTCATGCTTCCCGCACTGCTCCAAGCAGCAGTTTCATTTACAGATTCAAAATGCCATCTGTGATGCTCTGAGTGCGGGGCAATGTGCGCACAGCCTTCACCCAGCAGAAACTGGGACATTCCATACCTCTTGGTATCAGCACTCAGTGTGAGACTTACACTTCTGTTTGTGTGGAAACACTAACTTGCTCACATGTTGATTCAGAGCTACAGAGTCCAACACAACACAGTACCAAAACCCATAATGATTTCACCAGTAATGGAACAATCACTTTATCAGTTGATGAAACCTGTTTTCCTTTTGTGTGCTGAAGACAGAAGAAATAATGTCTTTTAAGGCAATGACAGAAATTGGTGAAAAGCATATTTTAAATCTTAGATCAATGAGATCAAAAACTCAGCTCACAGTCTGGTTACAATTCCATTATCCCATTCTTTTTCCATTAAAAAAAGAGAATTTAATCTAAAAAAAAAAATCTACCTTTGACAACTGCCAAGACAAAAATAATTTCTCCAGCTTTATTTGCCCACAACAGAGTATTAAGAATAAAATTAATGCACCTCCATCGGTTTATGCCACACAGTGATGGCCAGATTAGACTTCCTACAAAGACAAGTTACCATAGTCTATTCTACACATGTATAGATGTTCAGCTTGTCCTGAAGATTTGCAAAAATTTTTCTCTGTTGTGGGAACAGTTTTTAAATAACAGGGAATACTAATCTCATGCCGTACTTTACGGAGCACTAAGCCACCACTTAATCTTCACATCTTCAGCTGCATGGGAAAATGTATGATGTGCGTCCAAAATGCAGATGCCTGTGTTCCACTGCACATCACTGAACATCTTCTTCCATCTTTAAACTATAACATTAATTTTAAAGGATTTTTTTTTCTACTATTAAATAAACTGTTTGTTTAAAATAATTACTTCCAGGAAACCAGAAATAAAAATTTCTCTCTCTGTGAAAAAGGACAGAGGATTCTGGCAGGAGGCTAAAAGTAGCAATGATAGTCTTTTTAGATAATGAAGATACTTGTTACGTTTAAGAAATTAGAATTCTGTTTGCAGGGTTCGAGAAGACTTTGTTACAGCAACCCAGGACCGTTTGCCGCCCCGACCCGAGTACGTGGACTCCCAGGCAGGTCTTATCTCCCTGTGACGGTAACCCGGGGTAGCTCGCTTCCCCCCCGCCTGCACATACCCCCGCACGGGCGCCAACGTCGAGAGCAGCCGCCGATCTGCGAATGCAGGCAACAGCACCTGCGTGACATCGGCGAGTTCGCTGACGAGCAAGACAGCACACGGCGCGGGCACGATACGTTAGCCGGCGCAAGTCGTACGATCCACCCCCGCGGTGCTGTCCCTTGAGCTTGGCTCCCGCCGGGCCCCCACTGGATTAGCGCCGGGGTCGCGGGCGCCCGCCGTGGGGAGGGGACGCTTTGCACGGAGCCAAAGCTTCCACTCGCTGCGTGCTGGGCCGCGGCCCCGGGGGACGCGCACCCGCCTTTCACGTGTAACGCAGCTTGACCATTTTAATCACGTTTGGAGAAATAAGGTGATTTTTGTAGCATGTGCAGTGACATACTGTGATAACAAACTTCTTCAAAGCATGATTTTAACATGTATGAAAACATACTCATCTTTTTACATCACAGCCTTACTTTAACAAAAAATACGTGGAATACTTAATTCTAGTGAAACGCTTTGCTGAAGCAAATTCTGTTAGTGTAGCTATATGCCTGTCTCTGGTAACTGAAAAACCCAGTCAGTCTGATACCTACAAGCCGTTGGATGAAGGTTGGACATCAAGTCCTGAACTCAGGCTTCAGAAAATAATAAATGGCTGGAGTTTTAATTTCAATTGCACGCACTAACTTCTCTCAGCTTTCAAATATTGCATCCTGACATCTGTGGATGTACGTAGTTTTTGCATCTCTTGTTTCCTTTTTCACAGCCCCTTCTGTGCTTATTTTTCCTTCCTGGCTCCCGTTTTACTGTTTCCTGCATGGGCCTTTCCTGCTGCATACCTAACCCTTCCTCTTTCCTGGCCAGCAAACCGTTGCAAAGCAAACAGCAGTAACCCACGCCTCAGTGTGTGTCAGGCCTAAAGAGGCAGCTGAGCTCAGGAAGAATTTGTTTCCCTGCTGTAATTACTGTCATGACATGGGCAGTGCTCATTTTTACCGTGTATTTGGGTGGAGGGCTTGGGAAGCAACGCTTGCAAATTTCTGCGTTGTGTCTCTTCCCCCAGCTGCACCTTTCCCAAGTAGTTGCGGGAAACAACGGAGAGAGGAAAGTGCATAATTGTACAGCTTTGTTACCAAAAAAGGTTTGCAAAAGGCTTTTTGGTAACTATAACTTCTCATGTGAAAAATGGATACCACTGTTACAATAAAAATTGATTTGTTTGAAATCACAAGAAACTGTGGAATGGGTTCATATGATCACAATTCTAAAGAATAAGGAAACCAACAAGCGCATATTAACTAACAAACCAACCCATCTTTCTTTTTTCACACGTCTGGACATTTTAAATGCACTTTCATCACCCTGTTCATGAGTTTTGATTCAATTTTCATCTACACTGAACCCAAAGCATGTGAAAGCATTTTATGATTTTTTAATCAAAAGTCTAAGCAACCTTACCAGCTCGCCAGGCTAGTAAATATTGAAAAAAGCATAAGTGAGCTGCCTGCGGCTGTCCACTTGTTCACTGACAGGGAAAATACTGAACTCTGGGAACTCTGAGGCTCACACCATTGCTCTGTTCATCAGAAGAAGCATCCAGGGAATTGAACAGCATCTCATTACTTCAAAAAAGTTGCTTTAACTACAGTATCATGACCTTACATGTTACTTCTTGCCCTCAGCCACGCTGAAAATGACTTTGAAGTGTCTCACCAATCTGATGGTATTTTGATACTAATTTATAGTAAATTCCTGTATTTTTCTCATTCTCTCTAGTGATTTCACCCTCCTCCTCTACTGCACATTAAAAATATCCAACTAAATGGAACCCAAAATATAACATCAGAGTAGTGCTAGGAAGGGCAATACTACTGCAACTCAGGCTAGAGAGACTTTCAAAATGGTGTGTAGGCTGTGCACAAATTTTATCCCCTGCCTTTGTCTGACAATGCTAAAGATACTGCCTGTGCTGCAGAGCTGCAATTCCAATTAAAAAAAACAAAAAAAAAAGCCCCTCCCTCCCCAATGATTTATTCTGTTTTCTGCAAAGCTGCTCTGTTTGTTCTAATTCCAGAATGATCCACACAAATGATAGCCCTTACAGGAAGCTCCTATGGAGACAGGAAAAGCATGACATCTCTAAGATCGTGTAGAATTGAATAAAAATTTTTGTTTATACTTTATGAACCCTTAAAAATAAATAAATCTAACAGACTAAGAAAGTTAAAGAATTTTTAAAATGTCTTTTGTAGTAATTTTACTTTCCTCTTCAGCTCATTGGATAGTTAAAACCTGTGTGTAATTGTCTCTCATCTTCTGAGACAACTGCATTCTGGTTGCTTGGCATTCCTCCAATACAAGTGAAAGAGAAGGAGGCCCCATCTTTTTCTCTTAAACTATGTAGGTTTTTCCCGTAAGGGAGTAGGCACAGGGAACAAACGTAACTCAGATTGATCTTCAGATTCCAGATGGCACTTGAAATACTGTCAGCTGGAAAGAAAAATCCAGATGCAAATCTGACATGTGAGACACCAGGCAAAATCTGAAAAACAGCCCAAACCAAAAAAAACCAAACCCATGTTGGCTAACAGCACTCTCAGTGCTTCGTCTGCTGAATATGGGAAACTGTGATGTCTGCTGCTGGTTTTCTACAGATGACTGCCATTTATGTTATCATAAGTTGCCATTTATGTTATCTTTCTACATTTTTTACCAGGCAAACTCACTCCCTGAATAATCCTTTCCTGTTTAGTATTTCTTGTATACTTCTGTATCCATAGTATTCTTGGAGGGGCAGGTAGCTTGCTCAGTTAAAAACAAAGCTCTTGGCATGTGACAATGGTGGTGTGAATTTTTTGGCTAAAATTGCCAGCAACAGTGCCAAAGTAAGTGAGGTGAATGGAGGGAGAGATTTTACAACGTTTGTGGATTTCCTTTTGGACCGGCATTCACTAAAGCAGCTAAGCGGCTGGCTGCTGCCCCATGGATCCCATCGGAGAGCACAAAGCTCAGCTGGATTAGGAAAGGAAGCCTAAAACTGAGACAGTTGCATATACCATCACCGGTTCCCTGACCTGGATCCCCCTCCCTCCCCCAGCTAACACGGCTGTGATGAACTGTCAGCCTGAGAGGAACTACTTTGAGACTGTTTTTTCCTCTTTTTGTTGAATTTACCTGAAAATTTTAACATAGTTCTAAAAGGTTTACTCCGCTTTTTTTTTTATTTTCCCCCTTTACGGTTGGTTGATAGCCAGGAATTTGTAGGAATGCAGTATTTATGTACATCACTGATATTAAATGACACCACTGAATAGCTACTCCCAGAAGTGAGGATAGAACTCTTTCCCCACTTTTGAGTTAAAGATGAGATCGCATGCCAACAGAACACTAATGTGCACTCCAGTTAACATATGTATTTAAAAAATGAAATGAATACAGAAAATATGGGTTAAAAAATGTAAATGTATATGACATACATTATTTTAAAGCGGGGCGTTTAGCTAGTGTTTTAATAGTGCAGTGTGTTGAGATAAAAATCAGAGTAGACCCAGCTGCCAGCTGATGAGATGCATCCAGACATGGTATCTGGTCAGCCTTAATGGCATGCTTCACAAGTCAACAGAAAATGAAAGAAAAAAGTAATTTAGAAGTTTTAGAGTAGCGTACTTTTTTTTGTACATTTCTCAGACACTAGGATAATCTCCAGAAACATGGCTTAAATGTATATGCACTTCCAAGATCAGCACTTCTGCTGAATCCCAAAATTGCAAATAGTGTTGCAATATTAAACACCAAAACATAAAGAAAACCACAAAGAAACATTTTTGGTTTGCTAAAATAATAGTAATAAGGAAATCTGCTCCAAGCTTTAAAGTTCAATTGCAGTTTAGATGTAGCATAACAATTTTAGAACTTGTTTATCTTATTTGAGAAAGTACAAACACTGTAGTACTCTAATATGAATACAGTGGCTGATTTAGCTTAGAACAACTTGGAAAATAAATATATATAACAACAAATTTACAAACAGTGAAAAAATGTAAATGTACTAGTAAAACCCTTCGGGTGCCAATCAGGTAATTTTTCATTGTATAACAACATCACCAACCATTTGCTCATGCTCCTAGTCGATTCCAGAGGTAACATTTCTGAGACAACCATGCCTCAGACAGACACGACATATTGCACATATCTTGTGCTGAAAGAGTGGCAGATTCTAATTCCCTGCATCATCTGTCTCTCAGGAAGGAGGAGCTAGGTGATGCTTTCCATTTTGGTGTCACCATTTTTGCCACAACTCCTAGTTTCCTTGACATAAACAGAACAACAACATGTCTACACTTATAGCTGGAATTGTAACCATCAGGAAATTTGCTTTCCCTAAGCCTCAGAAGTAGTTATGCTGCGTCTTTTTTGCAAGGTTTAAATGTTGGGCATCTCAATAACACACAAGACTATCCCTACATCCTCATGCAAGGGTATGGAGCCTGCCACCCTCTTTTCATACTTAAAAACCATGCTTCTTTCAAAGACACTTCAGTTTCTCAGGTTTTGGAGTTCTAAACTATAATCAGCACTTCATTAAAAAAAATAGCAAGAGCTTTTTAGTCAGCCAATTGCCATGTTTGTTGCACTATGGTAGTTACTTAGTACAACATCAATAAATGGCCACTTGTAGAGGGACAGATAGAATTCTGCTTGTGGAAGGAAGTCATAGTTTAATGGGATAAAGCTTTATCCCTCTATTATGCTTTTGAAGCAAGGTGAAGTTTTATACCCCCAGCTATTATGTAGTTGGAATGAAATGAATTTTTAAAAAGAAAAGAAAAGAAAAGGAAAAAGGATAAAAACCAGGTAAGAAGCTAAACTTGGTGAGAAGCTTTGTGATTTTAGGTATTTGTTTACTTCCTTGCATGCCATGCTCCCTCTGAAAACAAAGTGGGGAAGTAAACATAAAAAAGAGGTTTCATCTGTATCCACAGTAGTGATTCTGTGCTAACCAGGAAGAAGAAATGAACATGGAACTGCTGAAATATCTGCCATGTGATATATATATGTCTGTCCATCTGAAACTCCATTAGGTTGGAGGAATTTTTGGTAATATAGATACATTTATTACCTTAACCAGCGCAGGAAAAATCAACACCTTTTTTCTATTCAAACTTGGTCAATACTAAACAAGCACAAGATAAATTATGAAAACATTGCCCTTTCCTAAGGTGCTACATAGGATAAAAAGGAATATCCTGAACAGAGCTTAATGGATGCCATCTGCCACTGGAAAAGATACTCACTTCTAAATGCTGCCAAGGCTTACGCATATTTAAGTAGGAATGATGAACGTCAGTTGCATGTCAATGTTTGCTAAAGATGCATTGTTTGTGATTCTTAGCTTGTTTATCTACTGCATCATTTCTCATGACCACTCCTCTCCTTTGATGTAATGCACCGGGTGGCACCAGGAGGTTTAATTTAAATAGCAAATTGGCATTTTCCTGTTCACCAGCCAAATGAATCCTGAGGAGATAGTGTATGGAATACTGGTTTTCATTCTCTTTGCACTGACGTGAGCACAGTCTTGCCTTCCAATAAATAAACAAAGCAAAATTCTAATAATGGATCTACTGTTCCCAAAGAACTGCATCACATGGTTTAGCGTAAAGGTGGTGGCAGTGACTAGGTAACAGAGAAAAGAAAAGACATTGGAATAGATCCTCATGAAGTGCGGAAACTGAAGGACTAACCCAGTATAGTTAGACTTAATGCTCAGTATGAAGTTAGGTAAAAAGTATTTAGGTCTAAAATTAAACCAATGGATGAGAAAAAAAGAAGTGACATTTTTTATCCCAGGTATACCAAAGAACTCATAGTGGATAACTGGGAGGGTATCCCTGTCACCCAACTGGTAAAAAGGAACCATTTAAAATGTTCTTTGTATGCAAGATAATTTAGCATTGCAGATTTCTGGTTAAATAATTGCAAAATCATGCCAGAAGTGTGTTCTGAAACTGACACCCCAATATTAGCTGAAAAAATATTTTTGTGACCATTCTCTGTGATGATGAAGGAGTTCCTCTATCTTGAGCCATTTATTGAGCACACACACGAGATCTAATAGGACATCATCTGATCAAAGTTGGATACCTGACTTTGGAGTATGAGAATCATAAACTTGCTTACGGTCTATCTGGTCTGCAAACACTTCCCCATAGATCATCCAATAAGGCATGTAAAAAATGTTTTTCGCCAGCTTCCATGAAGGCTCCTCATTGGGGAAGAGAATAGCCTGTCTTGCGACACCAAAGCTCATCAGAACCACCAACATGATGATGACAAAGTACATCATGTCTATCATCTGCATGTCAGGAAAAGAAAGAGAGAGAAAGGACAAGAATTAGAGGAACTTATTTGTCCATATTCCTATTATTATATGCTGCAAAAAAAGTTTGTACATCTTAGAAACAGAATTTTTGAAAAGATATTTTGAAAAGTCATCCTCAGTTTTACACTTAACAGATTTCATTTTCAAAGAAGTGACGTGGTATTATTGTATCCTTGGTTTTATTTGGTGTTCCCTTTAAGAAGAATTTAAATGTTATGAATAGACTTGAAAAGACAAGATACCATCTGGTCACACCAGTTGCCTGGACAAGAATATAGGTTTACTGGAATCGGCAGCCTGGTCTGGGCAAGGGTCATGAGATGATGTATTGTTCATAGGCACCTAGTGGCAACTGTACCAAAACAAAAGGGCTGACATGGATTATTTTACTCACTTATTGTGTTGGAGCAAAGGAAGGAAGCTGCATCTAACATAAGGAGTAACGGGTGGCAGAACAGCCAGTTACTGCAACATAAGGGACACCATAGTGGTAACCAGTGAGAAAGGAAAGCCATGATACTGGCTGGACTAGAAATCAGCTTGGTGGGGGAGTCCGACAAAGGCCATATTTTAAAAAAATAATAAATGCAGATAACACAGACATTCAACTCTATTCTTTACTATTGTTGAAGGCCTCATTGGCATATGCACAAGTTTAATTAGTGCTTGCAAACAGTGCCTACCCGTTCAAAATGTTCCTGGAAAAAGTGGGACAGCAATCCTAGGAGGTGCTGAATAGAGGCTGAAGTTTAGAAGAGGAGCTGTGCTAGGAAAAAACCTCCAGAGTGCAGAGCAGTGGGCATCAAGCAGGTACAGCAGAGGCGCTTTATAACCCAAAATGAATGTGAAAAAAATGGGAGTCCGGTAAGATCCCTTTAAAACCTTCAGTTAACAGGTTCACTTATAGGTCTTTAGTTAAGAGGCTGGTGGAAGCGAGGACTCATTTGCAGCAGATGGATCTGGCACTGATGGGGGGGTTCTTCAGTTTTAAAGCACAAGGACAGACACCTGCCTGAGATCAAAGTAACACTGGGAAAGTATCTAAGAGAAAAGAGTGGGATACAGAGGAGCAAACGGGAAAGGATATTCTCATATTTACTGGGAGGCCATAGGAGAAAGACACCTGTAGGGCAGGGCTCTGGTTGGAGAAGGGACTAGAAAGGAGGAACTGGAGAGAAGTGAAAAAAAGCAGGGGAAACAGAAATCTTGAGATTTTTAAAAAATGCAGGAAAGACACAAAAAACCTGGTGACATAAAAGAGGAAAATAAACGCCTTAAAGAATTAAAGAACAGACAAGTAAATCACCAACATTCCTATGTTATTCAGAGCATTAATCTCTCAAGAAAACCTGACTTAAGAGGCATTCCAGATTACTGTACCTCAGAGAGCATCCTTGAATGGGAAAGCTGTGTAATTATATTTGGTTCTTACTGCATTTAGGGAAGGAATTTGGAGAGGAACCTGGTTCCTCTTTTCTTCTCTGATGAAAGTCTGTTTCAGGTAGAAATATATAATGTGATATAATGTAATATAATAATATTTTAAATTGTCATGTAGGCAAATAAACATAATGAGTATTTGGTGGCAATTTAAGACAATTTCTTAAATGCTTCCAGTGTTTTTGATCAGGAATCATGCAGGTTTGACCTCATGTTGCAAGATACAAAATTTTCAGTGCTATCCTCTATTCAAGCCGCATATTAGCTTTTCCCTCCTTCAGCTGGTTATCTTTCTAAAACCTCAGTAGCTTGTCTGAAATCCAGTGAAATAGATGGGTGAGCTTCCACCTAATCTAACGGGCACTGCATCAGGCCCTTTGGCCTGTAGGGTCAAATTCCAGCTGCTATTTTAACAAGGTAACGGCTATTTCAATCATTCTGAAGAACCCATTAGTCACCTATTTAAACAAGTGATAAAGCAAGGAGCTGTTGGTGCAATTTTATAAACAAGATAGCTCCATTTCCCCTTTTTTAATTTACAGAGAAACTAAGAAAAGGTAGACATTCCCACACAATAAGGGAACAGATATACCTCTGACTCTCTTGACATGCCACAGTGATTTAATTTCATTCCCAAGTAAAAGAGAAGTACATCTATCACTGTGCAGAGATCAGAAAAGCACATTATAATAAGCATATCCTGTTACCAAAAGTAGTAGATAATAATAAACTTGGCCATTCAGCTTCCTCCTCCTATCTTCACCTTTGCTTTAGCCGATTGCTTTTAAACTGCTCAAGGCCATTCCTGCCCCTTGCTTAATTTCACTTGCATATTTGTTCGCAGTGCCCAGAGGTAAAGCCTATTACAGCTATTTTGTTGGATACAATGTGGAGGCAGGTGAAGAGAAAGTTCATTAACATTGGAAAGGTGGAAAGAGTAATCTTTTTCCTCCTGAGTCTCAAACTTACTCACAATAGAAACTCAGGCTAAAATCTCAGGCATTAAGTACGGTCTGTTGAGGAACTCAACAGCTGTGATGGGCTTACTCTGTAGAAATATGTAAAACTAGCTTGATGTTCTCCATAGTACTGAATGGTACTTGTAAGACCATGAAATGACAAAGACGTAACCCAAGGAGGTAAATGCACACGTGATTTAAACAAAAATACACCAGGCAGCCCATTGCAGCCTGGAGCAAGCAGGTGCAACTCCCAGGAAAGTCTGTGCATGACATAAATGGGCTGACCATTACACAGGAGAATCAGTTGGCCAGAAGATAGATGTGAAAGGCAAATTTGTGTCACTCAAACCAGTTGGGCACTGCATGTCTGGCCAAAGTGGATGTGTCAGAGTTGCTGAGTGCATGGAAAGTTAGATAAGGTATGAAAATCAAGTAACAGGAAGGCACAAAATAAAAGAACTTCCTTCCTTTAACAGTTGCCCACACCTTCAGAGTGCTCTGTTAGTGAAATTCAACACCATCTGAGTGGGTGCTGAGCCTACAGAGGTTAGTGATTTTCTTGCATTTGTTTTGCTCAGAAAGTGGAGTGAGGCTCGATCTGTTGTACACGTGTGAGGATGACAAAGGCATGGGAATTATATTATTTTGTTGATTTCAACCACTTCCTTTCTGTGTTGACCCCAGGAAAAAACTAAACCACTGTTTATACTATTGGTGAAGCTGGGGTCCTATCAGCCTTCCATAACACTGATTACTATAAGTTTGTTATTCATGGCCAATCTGTTTATTATTGAATAGGTTTTCAGACTGCCTTTGCTAGCACTGCAGCTCTCAAGCTTTTTGTGCATGGCACCTGTGAAAAATACAACAGAGCAGGAGGGTAGTTGTTTTTTAGGAGCTTTATACACTGTGTATTGTGTAAGACCCCCCAGATCCCGTGATGGAGGGACATAGTCCAGGTAGGGCAGGAAAGAAGCAGATGATAATGCAGTATTTTCCCTTTGGTCTTTGGTCCTTTCGCTTGTCGTGTTGTCCTTTCCTCCAGCAAGAACTGTTGAGTGTTTTCACCTCTGTACTTCTGGAGCTCTGCAAAACCCCTCCCATCAACATCCTATTGGCTTCCTTGAAGGAAGGCAGCACACTTCAAAATCCTGTTTGCAGCACACAATTATTCAACAACCACTTTCTTTTGTGTTTTTCCTCTATCTCTTGTTGTTTTTTGCCACTAAACTGTTCTTTCTTTGTCAAACCCAGCACTGTGGGTTTGGAGTTGAAAGCTGGTAAATTGTAGGCATAAGACAATGGATCTCCAATTACCTGTTGGGTAGAGAGCCTAACTGGACATACATTTTGCATTTCAGTTTTATACCTGCTTACAATCACTGAGCTTGTTGTGATCAATGTAATATCAAGAAGGTCCATGCATTCACTGATGTCCCCTTTTCCTATGATGGTGAGAAAGGAAGGTGACTGGGTCTTTTCTTCAGCAACCACAGTAAGGCAAACACAACAGACAGCCTATTTGGACTTGCTGATTATGGTTCACATAGCAATCAGAGAGCAGTAATATTTGTATTTAGAAAAGTTAATATTCAGTTTACTTTTTTTCCTGAATCTCAGCTTTAAGGTTTTTTTTATTCTATTAAAAAAATATATCTTAAACAACAGCCATGATTTACACAACAAAGACTGGATAACTACTTATAAAACATGAGCATGTGTATAGCTACATGTGCAGGTGCTCAAATATCAGGGACATATGCATGTGCATTTGTAAACTCAGTTATTTTCTTTAACTCATATGAGCAAAATGCTGCTTTAATGCAACATTTCTACTGAAATGTAAAATGAATAAGCCCAAAGGTCCAAAGTTACACATCTGGCAGCAAATATCTCTTGGTTCCTCCTGCATGCATTTACTATTACATAAACTATTCATTCTCCTGCCATGTTGTGTACGTGTGATGTGGCCAGGGGCTGCAGTTATGCAAATGGATTTCTCATCTCACAAGGACACACCTGAACAGGAAAGATGGAAGAAGTTATGAATATGGAGCAAAATACAGAAAAAAAAATTATAGTTTTGAACATACCACACCATTACAACACACTTTATTTGAGAGTCTCAGGGTACCAAACACTTTTTTTTTTTACCTTGACAAACCACCATCTTTTACAGCTAGCTGAGAATTAGCACCCTTTGTATTTTCTGCAAATGAGGCACAGAGGTGTAGGACGGATGGCTTTGCAGTGGAAGAGAAGTCTCAGAGAAAGACAAGCAATACATCATCTAACAGAACAGGGAGAGTCTAATCCTCAATTCTGCAGGTCTATGCTGAGGTTCTGATTCAATAAGGGACTGATTTCCAGCTTACAGGAATCATGGAATCATTAAGGTTGGAAAAGACCTTTAAGATCATCAAGTCTAACCGTGATGAAAACACTGCCATGTAAAAAAAATACACATAAATCTGCAGTCACATCATTGGCCAAAGACATTGAGTCAAGAACATGCTGGTAAAACACAGAAGTAGTACACCGACTTCTCTTACCATTTTCCCAATCATCATAACATATGGTCCCAAATACTTGTTTACTCCAAAGATGTCTAATAGCCGTATATACCAGTAAATGATGTTAACACAGTATATCACTCGGCCATCGCTCCGGAGTGGCAGATCTTGCAGACGAAGCACCATGCCAACAGAGAACAGGAGGATAGCTATGAGATCAGTAACGTTCCAGTACTCCTGGAGCCAAACTTTTACTTTCTGTAACAGTTTCCCGGGCTCTGACATCAATATCTGAAGGACAGAGAACATGGAGAGGAAAGGAGCTGAACTTTCTTAATTTAAGCTTGAAGAAATCTATAGCAAACAGATATATGCCACACAGGCCAAAAGCAAATCTGATAGACCCCTATCATATAAATATCTCATATACTTTCTGATTTTTTTGAGAAATCTTCCATTTCAACCATTCTTAGACTGTATCTACGTGCAAGATACTTAAGAAAATGGACAAACTCACTCGCTGTAAAATCCCCAAGAAATCAGAAGAAATATATGTATATATTTCTGTTTTTCAAATTTATTGACCTCACTTCGAGTCTTGGAATAGAAGGAGAAATATAGAAATGTATTTAATCAGAAAATTCACATTTAAAGAAGCTGTAGATTTAAAGAAAATTATTCTAAAATGTGTATCAAACTGTCAAAGTTCTGGATTTAGCATTTAATCCAGAGAGATATTACCTATTACTTGGACCTGTTTTTGGAAATTCAGTTCCACAACTGAGAATATAATTCACAAAAATAATTAATCTTACCTTATGAATTTATTGTCATTCTATTTACAAGATCATTTGGGAGACTTGATTGTTTTCCCGAATTACTGTTGAAACTATTCCTCAAGTGTTTTCTATGAATAATTCCTAGCTTTTAGTGAGTTAACAAGCTGTTTGTTTTAATTTTCTATATTTAGCCTGAGAACATTTAAGCAGACTCACACAGTTCCTTAAAAAGATGAATGCCATTCTTATAATTTTCTTACAATTAGTTTTCAGAATGAATTTTAGGCTCATCTTCTGTGAGCAATCGCCAACATCTGCCTAGAAATCCATTCCAACAAATGTTCTTGATAAGCTTTTGTGGAAAGGACAATTTGGGGTGAATGGTTAGGCAAAAATGGCACACACGATTCCCGCCAGCAGTCTCCCACCTACTGAGCCAGCGGTGCTTTGTCTCCATCAGTGTTGCAGAGTCCTCGTATGGCTTCTGCCACTGTTTTCCTTTGTCTTTTGGTTAGTGAAGTACACTCATTACAGGCCCCACAAGTAGTGTCTTCCCCTCTGTTCTTCTTATTTATAATGTAGAGTTTATTGTACAGTGTTTGAAAGCTGCCTTTGACGTCTAAGTGGCTGTTGCAAGAACATTTTTAGCCTAGTCCTCAAAAGCATTTGCTGCAGAAAATACAAATGTAGATGGTAACAAATTCAGCCCAGGGGTACAAATGTGCTGTTTCAGCTGAGGTCAATGGGACTCGTACCCACTCACATCAGGGCTGAATCTGGCCTCTGGTGTCGCTGTGGAATAAGCGCGCATTTGGCCAAGTGAAAAGAACCAGTGGTAGCTGCAAGTGGGAAGAGACCATGAGGGGCAGGGGATGGCAGAACAACTTCACTCTGTCTATAGACTGAGCACCACCTTAAACGCTCCGTGTCTGCTCTATGTGTCTACTTTAGCATCTTTGGGGAGATGCATGATCTGAGATTCTTGACAGAATTAGCAAAAATTTTCAAGATTAAAAGGAGGAATGTGCTGCAATGTTTGATGTGGATCTAAATTTTCCCCGAGTTATGGCTGGTTTTATTTGAAGCCTTTGCACAAGATACTTGGACAGACAGAACAGCTCTAAATTGTGAATGAACTCTGTTTGGGGTGGGGTGGGGATTTGATCATGGGCTTTTTGGTTGTCATGCTACCACCATGTCTTTGTGTCCATTCTGTTACAGCCTATCTCCTTTTCCTCATCCTGAAACATACTTCAGTTTCTGGGCCACATTTCAAAGAATATAGCCAAGCTTTAAGATATGTCAGAAAACTGCCCCGTACATGTGAATATTAAACGTGCATCACACAGAAATCTGAACAGAGAAATTCTGTGGAAGAAAAAGAAAGAGAGAATCTTGTTTTTAAAATGGAGGAAGATAGATTTTTTTAGTACTGTGTTTTTAACAATCCATCTGCTTTTCTGAAAAAAAAAAAAAGCAATTTCATAATAAGCTCGTTCATCAAAAATTATCCTGAGAAAAATAAGAAAAGCAGATATTAAAATGAAAAAAACATGTTTATTTCTTTTTTATTCCATCCTCTTTTGTTGGGGTGATTTTACCTCTCTCATCTTCTCTATTCCCAGAGTGAAAATGTATGAGATGACAATCCATTCCTGTGTAGATGGCCAGCGATCCATCTTCACTAACACTATGTAATTGAACAGCATTAAGTAGCCTATATACGCCAGCTGTAAAGAAACAAAATGAATATCAATAGTCACTATAATTATATCACTGAGCCACTTTTTGGGGTATGATTTGATATTCCTAATTCTGCTGTAACCAGAGTTAAACAGGCAAAAGAACAATCAGACAGTGTTCTGGGTTGTCTGAAAATGCTCACATTAAATTGCATACAGTGTGGAATCTGCAAAATACATGCACAAACATCCTCTCCTCCAGCTACATCTGCTTCCCCAACAAAATTGTATTAATAAGTCCCCCTGGATCATCCCACAGTGATGGGACCTCTGATACGACTGTACCAACTACCAAACTAAGTTACCTATATGAAGAATTCTCCCTCATCTGCTTCTAACACCTTTTACTGCTCTAACACCTTTCCTCCGTGTTTCTTCTCCCTCCTCACCTAGTCTAGACTGACCCTGGCATTCCAAATCCTCTTTGCACAATCCTTACCGGGAGCCCAGAAGGTCCTTAGGCGTTGCTAGAGGTCTTCCTATGCAGTATAGCACTGACCTAACCCTATACCATGACTTCTCCCCAAAATGCTGCTACTCCTACTCACTGCTGCAGCAAATAGCCAGGCATAGCCATGCGTTCATTTGCCTTATATTTTTTTCAAGTTTTTACATATAATTGTTTTGCTTTTCCTTTGCTAATATATCTACCTTCTGGTCTAATTTTTGATACAGTGGAAAGTGTTTTCAGTTTTTGCTTTCCCTTTCTTTCTGCATGCTGAATGTAATAAAATGTTAAGTCAGAAAAAGACAAGACAGACAAATTGCATCATCAAGTTCACAAAATTCAGAGAAACCCGAGTGTCACACCAGACCATAGGCTGTAACAGGGGTGAGTGGCTGTGGCTGGGGTTTGTTGTGGCCAAAATCCAACTGCATGTCCACTTTGCCTTTCAAACAGCAGCCCTACAAAGAAATGCATCTTTAAGCCAAATTTAAATCAGAGAAAAGATGATTCAGTTCTGTGCATGAACATTTTAGTCAGTGTAGCAAAAAGCTTATTCTGTACATCTGTATTTCAATACAGTTTTTCTCTCCCAACTGCATGTCACTCACAGCGGTTGTGTATTTAGTGTCAGACTTAAAATGAAACAACCATAGCGGTGCTTGAGACTTTTAGGTAGGATTATTTCAGTGTTCAGCACCTCACAGAACAGGATTTATGGACCTGTTGTATTTGTTAGAGAACATAACTTTTGCTCTGTGTAAAAGCCACAAGGTTCTGGCTTTTCTTCCTGTTGCTGGTTTGAAGGACACTCAATAGAATTCTTTGCATTGGCCATAACTATCATTAGAATGAAGACAGCCAGTTGAACCACTGCTTATTGTTTACATAAAACAGAGGAGGAAATGAGCTCATTTGTCTTTCAGTCTGTGTGTGATGATGGATTGCAACACTCAGGTCTAGATATTGGTCTCCCCTTAACACTCCTAAAAGGAAACGGAGAGCAGTATTGACTTTGGTCAGCATCTAGGGTGTCAGCTGAGTCAGCAAAAACTCTGTCTGGGCAGGCAGAACTGGATGCACACCTCCCTAGCTGAAATAACACCTTCTACTATAACGCAAAAAGCCAGGTGATACTGTCATCTAACACCCTTCCTCTTGGATCTTATTGATTATTAATTAACAGCAAATCCTATTCATTTGGTCTGACTCTGCAGCCTTTGGTGACCATTTGCAGTTAGTATGGCAAAAGAACAGGGACATTAAGGTTACAAAAGTGACAGAAATCACAAGGTGTTTTTGGAAGAAGGGGCAGGCAACTCAAGAAGAGTACAGCGATCTCGTTAGGTCGTGCAGAGAGAAAATTAGAAAGGCAAAAGCCCAGCTAGAACCCAATCTGGCCATGGTCATAAAGGTCATAAAGGATAACAAAAAATGTTTTTACAAATATATGAGCAACAAAAAGAGAGTCAAGGGGAATCTCCATCCTTTATTGGATGCGAGGGGGAACATTGTCACCAAGGATGAGGAAAAGGCTGAGATACTTAATGCCTTCTTTGCTTCAGTCTTTAAAAGCCAGACCAGGTATCCTCTGGGTATTCAGCCCCCTGAGATGGAAAACAGGGATGGAGAGCAGAATAAACTCCCCATAATCCAGGAAGAAGCAGTTAAAGACCTGCTACGCCATCTGGACACTCACAAGTCTATAGGGCTGGATAGGATCCACCCAAGAGTACTGAGGGAGCTGGTGGAGGAGCTTGCCAAGCCACTCTGCATCATTTATCAGCAGTGCTGGTTAACATGGGAGGTCCCAGATGACTGGAGGCTTGCCAATGTGACACCCATCTACAAGAAGGGCTGGAAGGAGGATCCAGGGAACTACAAGCCTGTCAGCCTGACCTTGGTCTTCCCCTGATCAGGGAAGATGATGGAGAGTTTCATCTTGAGGCCACTCACAGGGCATATGAAGGACAACCCAGGGATCAGGCCCAGCCAGCACAGGCTCATGAAAGGCAGGTCCTGCTTGGACAACCTGATGTCCTTCTATGACCAGGTGACCCACCTAGTGGATGAGGGAAAGGCTGTGGATGTTGTCTATCTGGACTTTAGTAAAGCCTTTGACACTGTCTCCCACAGCATTCTCCTGGAGAAACTGGCGGCTCGTGGCTTGGACAGGTGTACTGTTCACTGGGTAAAGAACTGGCTGGTCGGCTGAGCCCAGAGAGTTGTGGAGAATGGAATTAAATCTGGCTGGTGGCCTGTCACGAGCGATGTTCTCCAGGGCTAAGTTCTGGGGCCGGTCTTGTTTAGTATCTTTATTGATGCTCTGGATGAGGGGATTGAGTGCTCCCTCAGTAAGTTTGCAGATGACACCAAGTTGGGTGGGAGTGTTGATCTGCTGGCGGGTAGGAGGGCTCTGCAGAGGGATCTGGACAGGGTGGATTAACGGGTCAAGGCCAACTGCATGAGGTTTAATAAGGCCAAGTGCCAGGTCACAACAACCCCATGCAACGCTACAGGCTTGGGGAGGGGTGGCTGGAGAGCTGCCCGGCAGAAAAGGACCTGGGGGTGCTGGTTGACAGCCGGCTGAACATAAGCCAGCAGTGTGCCCAGGTGGCCAAGAAGGCCAACAGCATCCTGGCCTGTGTCAGAAATAGTGTGGCCAGCAGGAGTAGGGAAGTGATCGTGCCCCTGTACTCGGCACTGGTGAGGCCCCACCTCGAATCCTGTGTTCAGTTTTGGGCCCCTCACTACAAGAAAGACATTGAGTTGCTGGAGCGTGTCCAGAGAAGGGCAACGAAGCTGGTGAGGGGGCTGGAGCACAAGTCTTATGAGGAGCGGCTGAGGGAACTGGGGTTGTTTAGTCTGAAGAAGAGGAGGCTGAGGGGAGACCTCATCACTCTCTACAACTACCTGAAAGGGGTTTGTGGTGAGGTGGGTGTTGGTCTCTTCTCCCAAGTAACTAGTGATAGGATGAGAGGAAACGGCGGCAAGTTGCACCGGGGGAGGTTTAGACTAGATATTAGGAAACATTTCTTTACTGAGAGAGTGGTCAAACATTGGAACTGACTGCCCAGGGAGGTGGTGGAGTCACCACCACTGGAGGTGTTCAACAAATGTGTAGACGTGGCACTTGGGGACATGGTTTAGTGGGCATGGTGGTGTTGGGTTAGCGGTTGGACTTGATGACCTTAAAAGTCTTTTCCAACCTTAATGATTCTGTGATTCTATGACTTTCGGTGTAACAAGGGGCTTTTGCTGCTTCTTTATTTTCTTTTGAGGTGTTGTGGGTTTTTGGTTTTGGTCCTCGGTTTTTTTTGGTGTCAATGCACATTTACTGAAAATTGCTGAAAATTTTTGCTTGGGAAAAAAAAGTAAAGAGAAAAAGCGTCTTGATTTATGAATAAAATAATGGTGAAACTGCACCACTTTAACCCAAGAAACAAGCCCTTCAGATAGTGACGACCTCCTTCACCCTCCCCAGACCTGAGACCTGTAACTTGCTCCTGCCTTCCAGGAGGATGTCCTGATCCCACACTGAGGTCAAACCTCAGTACAGCTCCCCATGTTGGTACTCAAGATTCTTTGAACGTACTACTACACAAGTAGCTGAACCCTCTTTTTCTTGCTTTTACATGGCTCAACAAAGAGCTAGGGGCTACCATTTGAGCCTTGAGGGCAGTACATGAAGAAACTAAGGAGAGGAATGCCTGTTAAGAAGTTTCTAGGGTGGGTTGCTCCCTGCCCTCCTATGGATGCTGTCCCATTCTGTATGAAATACTCAAACACTCATTATGGCAAGGGACAAACCTGGACATTGTACCACCAGGAGAGTGCTGCAGGAGGGAGACTACCCTCCCCTTTTCTCATTGATTGCAATAATTCAATGATGATAAAGTGGTCCCAAAATGCAAAACTTAGGGCAAAGCTGTTTTGACGTTTAGAAGATGACTCTTACTCAGGGTTCAATTTCCTTGGCAGCTATTCCTCCTCAGAAGCGGTAAAAATGTGGCCTCTTACATCCTCCTAGCATCTCAGCCTAAAGCTAATAGTTAAAAGGGGAAGGCCATCCTCTTCGCAAGCAATCTATGAGATGAAACCTTTGAGTCACAGTTTTCAATGCAACAGCCACAAAACAGAACAGAGTAGTTGACTTTCGAAATTACTGCGTGTCCAGAGAGAAGGGCTAAGGTTTTTTTAATTGACAAAAAGCTGTTTATTTTGGCTCATCTGGTGGCCAAAATGTGACTTACTGAAAGACACCCACATGTAACACACTCTTGCGTATATTAAGAATGAAGGTGGATATAGCTGTAGAGTAATAGCAGATTGGTAGATATAGAATAATAAAATTATTTTAAATGGCATACAATAGCCATAACTATAGTCACTGTTCTTGCATTTTGCACTGTGGAATGTAAGATTTGGAGGATTTCTTTTGAGTCTATGATTAGTATTTCTGCCTGTGTGCTTGTAAAAAGTGTGATAGGCTGTGCAATTTTAACCCTTGTCTGAAAGTTGTTTTGCTTTTAGTCTCCAGGAGTTTCTCAATATACTCAACTGGTCAAGCACTGCAGCGAGAATCCACTTGATTTGCTCTTCAAGTTCAGTGTAGACAAGATCCATCTTTAATAAATGACCTGGATTGAGACCTGCCTTGGGACATAAAACTGTAGGAACAGTTCTAAATGGAAACGCAATATTGATCTTCTCCCATTTCAGTAGTGAACTAACAGGGAGAGCCAGGATGGTTCATTCTGTTTACAGTGTAAAGACTTTTCTGGATATGCATAATACGTATTGCAATTGATAATGAGACGAGGCTGCTGATGAGCAGTTTCTAGACTCACCAGTCTGATTAATGTTCTATGGCCACACAGTTCAGCAAGTAGTTACTCCAAGTTGCCAAACTGCAGCTATTTGCTAGCATAAGCTGTCCACCACAGTTTAGTCTCTGTTGGTGTGAGTTGTTCCTGCTGTCTGTAGACGTATTGCCTGGATCACAGCAAGGCAATTTTTCATATAAGAAGTCAGCTGCAGTGGACATACGTTTTGATAAGATAGACTTAGAAATCACTAATAATGGAAAGTCTATCATCTCCTTACACTGTTTATGACAGTACTTCTCAGAGCAGTCGGAAACTGTTTTCTAACATCTTCCCTAGAGCTGCCTTGCTGCAGTTTAAACCACTACTTCTTGTCCTGTTCAGCAAGCGTTTGGAGATTATTCCATTTTGTTCCTCTCTGCAGCTACTTACACATATTTGAAGACAATTACATTCCTTCAGCAGACTTCTTTTGTCCAGAGAAAACAACCTCACTTCCTTAAATCTTTCCCCTCAACTCATGTTTTACAGACCTCTTGAAACATTTTTCAACCTAGTCCATATTTATCACATGATGCAGAAGCTGAACTAGGATAAAATATTCCAGCCAAGGAAACTGGAGGATTACTTTCTGTGTTCATTTTACTTTTTACATTCTAGTGCAATTTGCAAATTTAACAACTAATCTCTATTCTATCATCCAAGTTTTGAATGAAAATATCAGATAACACCTCATGTAGGAAAGACCCTAATGGAACCCTTTCCAATCCCTGCTTCCAGCTTGATAGTGAATAATTAATATCTACTCTTGAGGACTAATTGCCAAAAAGCTTTGTATCTACATAGTAACTTTAATATAGCAGTTATTAATTTTTGCTGTGAGAATACCCTGTAAAGTTTTTGATACTGTCTTACTTTAGTCAAAATATATGACATACTGTTTTTTCTTCTCCATCTGCAAGGTCTGTTTCTTTATAACATGGGCAGGTAATACTGATTTGACATAATTTGTCCATGAAAAAAGTACATTAGCTGCTACTCATGTCTTTGTTATCTTGTGGGTACTTAAACAAACACTTTGAGAGACATTCTGCAGACTAGTCAAAACAGAACAAAGGAAAAAATGTTCCAAGAAAAGATGTGCTCTATCTGCTTCTTTTTTTCATCAATTGTTATACAATTTGATATCCTGATTCAGCCCAGCCTCCTCTTGGGCTTACTATTGGGAGCTCTCCTATTGGGATTTCTCCTATAGGGAATTCCTTGGGAGCACTGACTGCAGCAAACTGCCACTTATTGTTGTATTTGAAGAAAAACATACACAGACATTCAAATTTTAACCATTAACCTCCTGAACGAAATGGTAGTGTTTAGAAGTCTTAGACTTGCTCAAGACTTGCTAGCTGACCTCCACAAAAGATTTTTATTAAACTATTTACAGGTAAGCCCTCCAATGCACTCAGAGGCAGACATTTAGTGAAACGCACAAGATGACCATAATGCATTTTCAGCATTTGTCCAAACAGTAGTAATAGTAATATAACAGGAAAGATTTCTTACTGTGTAAAACCAAAATTTAACAATGGGAGCATTGTAGAACTCATAAATCTTTCTTCCAACAGGGATCAGTCTGTGCCTGCTCTGAACTTCCTCTTCCTCTTTCTTTCTTGAGGACTCTCCATTCCCTCGTCCCAGCATTGCCTACAAGAAAGGACATTTTTGTGTTTCTTTTTTTGTGAAAGACAAATTAAGCTTTTTTTTTTTAATTTCAAAAGGAGACTATTCAAAACTTCTCTGATTTCTTGATATTTAGACAAAACCAGGTGTCCATAGCTAAGTGTAAAATGCTTTGTTTTCAGATTATCTTTTTTGCAGGGAAGCTGCTGTTTAATACTTTATGAACCAAAAAAGCAATGCTTTGGCAACAACTGCCAGCACCAGTGTGAAATCCTTGACTGGTGAACAAAAAATGAGATGTGGAGAACATTTCTCCTTTTTGCTGTGTGGACAGCAAAAATTTTACCTGACAACAGCTTTGTCTGGTGTACTTCTATACAACAAACAGATGCACACAGAAAACAGATAAGTTTTGGGTTTAAACAAAGAGAAGTTCATAAGGCTGAGACTGAGAGAGAACAACAGGGGGAAAGATGAGTTGGCAGTTGCTGGACTGGAAGCAATGAAGCCAGTGACTCTTTTTATATTGATCACCGGATCTGTCACAGGCAATGATCCCACAGTGAACTTCACATGGACGTAGAGGACTAACCAGTAGAGTTCACTGCAGCATTAAGGCCTTGGATTGAAAGATCCTTCCACATGGTTGTAGCTTCTTCCATAATGAAGTTCCAGACTGCTCATGCACTGCTTCTGTTATGCTTGATCTCATAGTTACCACTGCAATTCAGACTCACTGAAGAGCTATGCTGAGCTCCAGAAACACATACTTAAGTAGTCCTCAGCTGTAAGTGCAAACCTAACAGGCAAAAGACGGTAAATATTTTGTTTACTCTTAACTTCATCGTCAGCTGCAGACTTCATGGTCAGCTGCTGAGAGGTGGAAGGGGTGACTAAACTGTATATTCACTGAAGTTAATGCTTAAAAGGTGTTTCTTTGTATTTAGAGTACAGTGTGATCTATTAAATGTTCTTTGTGAAACAATTCTTTTGTGAATAGTAGACTGAGTGGATTTTAGGTCACTGTGCCCTGGGCAAGTTCTTACTATTTAGTTTGTGGCAGCACCTATAGATTGTAGCAATCCTACACATGAAAGCAATTGAGATAAAACTGTCCTATCTAATTATGCAGGGATTGCACGGTGATGCTTTTATTTAAATATTTCTAGAATGTTTTTCTACAAGTAGATCAAAGCACATTGCTACTTTTATGTTAACTGAAGCAAACTTTCACCATCACCGAAGATGATATTGTTCTCATCTGCAAATTAAAATGTGGAAGACCAAGCCAAATTAGATGCCAGGCATATTGTTTTTCAATAAAGAGGTTCTTCTTTTATCTATGTCTGTGCTCTCTGATTCAACAGGATGTTCAGCACATACTTAAATAATCAGCTTCAGGTGAGCTATTTGATCTGGTTCTAGTGCCCTACAGGAACAGGACATGCAATTCTCACACATATAAAAGTAAGAATCACAATCTTTCCTTTTTTTCCCTTTTTTTTAGGTCTCGTGGAGATACTCGTATAGGTCTGTGGCCCTGTAAAATAGTAATTTGTAATGATAAACTGGTGACAGCTTCTTTTTTCTTTCAGGCAGTGTAGATATTTGTAACATTATTAGGACCATGTGTGGTCCTAGATAGCTCCTGCCTAATATTTCTCTTTCATTTAATTTACGCAGTTAGTTTTTTCCACTGGTATTATTACTTTCCACATGGTTCCTTATATTCTTGAATTTGACTATGCACAGATGTTGCCCTGCACATTTTTCATAAAAATAGAACAAAGATTGAGGACACAAGTATACTGCACTGAAACTAACCTGCTGAGATCTTCTTCAAGCTGTAGTCTCTCTTGATGAAGCTACCTACTTCCCTTAATTTTTTATGCCTGTAGAATTCTAAATTCATTGCCATAAATGCAGATAAAACAATGCATGTTAAAAAATTAAATATCCATCCTGCTGATTCTCGCAGAGCCCATAAAAGTCCATCAAGAGCTTCGTTAAAAAGGAAAAAGATGAAGTGGCTGTTAAGCAGAGGAGAGAGTTCTTTTTAGATAAGCAAAATGTCTGCAAGAACATGAGACTTAGTGAATATAACTACAGTAGCAGCTATTACACAACTTTCACAGAACTCCATGTATCATTATCTGAAGTCTACAGATCTAAAGTGATTCCCTGATCTATATCGGGGAATGTTTATTTGGGGAAAAAAGTGGCATATGATCTGAATGCTTGGGAAAATTATAGCCCAAGAAGGTACTAATTTCTTTGCTTCTCTCTATCACCTGACACTGTTTTAGGGAAAACTGCCATCTGGTGCTAGAGTTTTCTGTAGCTTTTCCCAAGACTTTGTCTCTGCTGTCCTCTGGTGCTCAAGAATTTTGCAGCAGAGTGAAAATGAATACTGGCAGTTTTAACAAATGAGCAGTGCTGTGCTTTAGTGAAAAGGATTGTTTTACAGAGTTTAAATCCTTCACAATTTTATAAATTTGCTAATTCTGAGGCACCCTTAGCTCTCACTGGAATCAGAGAGTTTGAACGTTTTTAGGATAATGCTCTTTTAGTACCTGGATTTATGCTTTAGTTCATGGGTACTGATTTCCCATTTGATATTGCTTTCTTGTTGATAATGAGGCTGTAATTTTATCTTGCTGTAATTATTTTTGAAATAATTGTATTGTATAATACTAACCTCTCCCCTCCCCCATGCTACAGATGGGGAATTGCTCTGAGATGGCCGGGGATTAGATTTGACCTGATGTCCCCGATTGTTAATTATATCACAGTGTTAACAAATTGAAAAGCCTCCCCATTAGAAACATACAGAAATAGCTTATGTGAGTTTGTTAACAGAATAGCTGCAATGCTGAATGTGAACAAATGTGTTTTTGCTTGGAGGCGGAAGCAATAGGGTGGGAATAACTCAAGACACTGCTCTGTGTGGGCGGCATCTCTTTCTCTAATACACAATTTTATCCATGATTCACCATGAGTCATGCAAGGTAAACCCGACAGCAGCTCAACTACATTGTAAAGTACGGTACAACTGCATCATTTTAGCCTGAGGGGATTGATGTGTGCATAGTTTTTTTCATGGAGATTTTTTCTAACCAGGATTCTGTTTCTTCGTTGTTGTTGTTCCCCCCCACCCCCCGCCTCTGTTTTATGTAAGACCATTCAGTGATAGGGAACCAGGACAGTTTGGGGTTGTGCATTTTTGCATTAGTATATGTTAATGATCCTATAACATATTTCTCTGTTTATAATTAAATAACAGGAATTTCAGTCCTGCTAGAACGATCACAGGCTCTTCAAATTTTATCCTTAGTGGAATCTACGTGGTACATATAGACTTACCCCCTATTCACACAGAACTGGTGTGGAAAAGGTGATAGCTAGGTGGGAACACTATACCTCTCCCTCTGCATACCCCGTTGTACCCTGCGCTATGTATGGAAATGCTGCCTCCACAGTAGTTGTTCTAGGGCTACTGTTCTCTGCTTTGAAATACTGGTAGGAAAAAAGGTTTAATGCCTTTAAGTCACAGGTGTGTAAAATCGGATTTTGCATATGCTCAATGGTTCTTTAAGGTGAATACAGAGGAGCAGGTCTAAAATACCAGCAGCTCAGTCATTGTGGCTGCTGAGCATGGTGAAGGACACAGAGAGTGCCAGGGCAGTTGTGTGGTGGTGTTGTGGGGGGTTTCCAAAACCCTTGGAGAAATGGAGGGAAATCCCTCCTTATGGAGAGGGCCAGCACTTTTGCCCGTGACCGCTGGCAGAGTCTCCCACTGCTGTTTTCCATGAGCGGAAGGGGTGCCTTGCTGCTGGCATGTGCGATGCTGCAAGCACCATCCCCCAACAGGGTGGGTGAGATGGGCCTGGGGCAGGAAGACACTAGTCTTCAACCTTTCCTATCTTAAGAACTGTATTTTTAGTGATATAGTATTTGGTTAGTTCTTGCCACAGAGAAAAGGCTAAGCAGACATACTACAGATGAGACAACATGAGCCCAGAAGCATACACAACTAAGTTTGCTGCTGATGAAAAGTCCTAACTCAGACTCTTAGTGAAGTTCAAACTTCCTATATGATGTGGAAAATTAGAAAAAAAAAAATCAAAACAACAACTGAAACATCTTCTAAAGGACTTCTTAGATGAGTTATTCTGTGTTCTGAAATAAGACCAATTACCAGCGAATGGTAATAATAATACTCAAACAATAAGGCACTGAATAGGGATGAGGATGCTCCTCGTTAGGGCTTCCAGAACCAGTGTTATTTTGGAAGGAGGGTAGACTGCTGGGATTTCTGACTGACCTAAAAATCAGCAACTAATTAAGGCCCTGGTTAGGACATTGTACAAATACAAAATGTCCCTGGCCTTTAGACTCCTCTATGTCTAATATTCAGGATTAATGACTGGCAGCTCCATGCATAAACTGTGGTAAATTCCTTGACGCTGACGAGTGGTGATGAGAGCAGAATTCAAGGGTGTTTTTGTGAGTGGCTGCTATAGGGAAAGTCTGTTGCCTTGCATCTAGGTGTTAAAGAAATGTGTGCCCAGCACTCTCACATATCTGTTATGAAGTTAAAAGCAGGTGTGAGTAACAAGTAGTTTACAGTGAATAAACACTACGTCTTTATAGTACATCCAAGTGTTCAGCTACCCACCAGATCCTTTGAGAAGAGTGTAAAATGAATACATACTCGCATGCACCCATGCGGAGACTTACTTCGCTGTTGCTGTAGTCTGTGTGATCACATTATTCTGTGCAAATGAGGTGTAAAATAGTGCAAAAATCACTGAGGCCCTGGACCTCACCCACTCTGCACAAGTGCAGTCCAGAGAAAGAAACTGACTCTTTTGGCTTATCATTAGTCACTTGGGCTTAGCAGTGCACAACACGTAAGACTTCAGAAGAAATCAGTGAAGAGACCTTGACTAGATATGATCTCTTTATCTTAGCAGTACTTTTATAAAAATGTATTCGTTGGGTATGATTAGAAATACAGCTAGGCAGATTGTTTAGATGATAAATTATTTTGTAGAAATGTTTCTAAACTTGCTGGACTACACAGAAACAGTTCTTACTTTATAAAAAAAGCCGTAAGTGTCTGAAACTTCACTAGAATGATGCATCGAATTTAGAAAGAATTAAGGGCAGAGTCAATGACAAAAAATAGCAGTAGGACTGTCAGCACATAGAAGGGAGAAGGAAGGGAACATCTAAGACTTCTCTGGAAAAGCAGATCCAGTTCACACATCACTTCCTTGTAGCAGGAGTTAGAAGGTAAAAAGGAAACACAGTATTGTAGACAAGAAACCAGGAGCTGGGATAACTGCAGAGAGATGGAAATGACTTCCTCCCCAAATTTCTCCCCATTGCCAAGAAAAAGGCAGCTTGCAAAGTGCCTATCTGATTTCAATAGGCACTTCGTAAGTGGATCAGAAGCCAGGGATAGTAAATTGCAATCAATAGCTAACAAGCAGAGAATGGCCCATTGCTGCTATTCTGGCTTCTGGTCCTTCCCAACAGCCAGGTTCTTGCCTGCAAACGGGTCCTGTAGGTGGGTCTTGTGGGCTGCTCCTTCGGCTTGCCTGCATATTGGGTCCTGTAGGCAGGTCCTTCTGCCTGCCTGCAGACGGGGTCCTGTGGGCAGCTCCTGCTGTTTGCCTGTGGGAAACAGTCTGTTTTTTTTTTTTTTTTTTTTTTTTTAAATTAACCAGGAAAATCCTTTTTACTTCTATGCCTCTATCCTGAATGTGACCAACTGGGATTAAGTTTTAAGTCTTTCAAAGACACCACAGTTAAACCCAAACCAAAGCAAACCGAACTAAGCTAAGGCAGGTCTGATAGCTCATATGGTAATTGCCCAAATTAAAAAGTGTCAAACAAGTCTGAGAACAGGAGACTGGAAGCAGGTGACTTGTATAGTTTTCACAGCTTTAGCTATTTGATTCTCTTTGTGGTGCAAATTATTCCTCTAAGGTTATGTTACTAATACAGACAAGTCCTTTGTTACACAATTCTGCTGAGCTGCAGAAGCCCTTAGTAAGGGCTGAGCTGTCTAGCTGCTTGCTAACGTCTTCAGTGGATTAAAAATTGCATGTGTGCATGTGTGAGAGGCACTGACCACAAATTCATAAAGAATTTTGAAAAACGCTTTCATCATTTTTCTTGTCTGTTTGCGCATTTACTTGCCCTCTGATGAAGTTAACTAAAAGAAAAAAAAGATCTCTAGCTTCTATGAATCTTTGGGCCCTTCCACCCAAAGGAAGACTTAGCGAGCTGCTTTTCTACCAGAGAGGCCCATTCATCTATTATAGCTGAGTGTTTTCAATTCTGAAATCTCATTAATTTATTTCAGACAACATGGCATCAAATGGAATCAAAGTAAGAGGATATTACACCACAACATGATGCTTCAGCATCACCATGCACTGCTGGAACATCAAGACACAATAATGTCAATTTGTCTGGTTTGAGACCCTCTGAGGAGAGGGGATTGTTAGGGGTGGTAACCTATCACCTGCTAAATTTACCTGTCAGACAGCCTGCAACACCCATAGAGGTGGGAATAACAAATTGACCGCACTGAGGTTGGTGATTTATTGTCAGCACTTACAGTGAGTTCCATGTCCTCATCCTCTTTTTCTTTCACTGGCTTCTCTGGTTCCTCTGGCTCCTTCTCTTGGAGATGGATCTCATTGGCTTGGGACATGTAAGGCATATCATCTTTGTTCTTGAACTCCAAGCTGAGGATTGAAGGAGGAAGTAGAATTCCTAGAATTACCTAAAGCAATAATAATGATAACAATAATCATCACAGTAAACAGATTAGGATCATGAGATGGTTACTTAGTATCAAGTGGAACAACTCCCTCAGGACATTTAGGAAAAGAAAGACATGCATGCGTGTGGGTTTCTATGATAATAGAGTATTTGTCACCTGGGGTAATATTTTCAGAGCTCTGTACTGAAACAAAGCATGTAACTTCTATTTAGCACTGGGTGCTAAGGCTAATTGCCTCTGTTGAGTATTTAATCTGTTTGCTCATCAGATGCGTATTGTTACATACTAGAATATATTTACAAAATATGACGTAAGGTCAATGGCAGGTGGGCTCCTGGGAGTGTTCAGACCTCAGACCTGCAAATTTCTGCATTTTAAATAATAGACAGTATCAGTGTAAATGACATGCAAGCAGTATTAATTTCTACAGAGAGGGTTAACAGGTCTCAAGCTCTCTGTGTCCATGCTTAATGCACGCAGGTAGTCAAGGTGTAAGCGTGTGTGGATCTGAGGAGATAAGGCAAAGCAATAGCAATAGCAAATGCTGATGTGCTTAGCTATGTGGTCCCCTTAGATTGTGCTCCAGTAACCCGTAAGCCATGTAACGCTCATGTTAATGCCAGCTCTTTCTTTTCTGCCTTCCCTTTCTTATGATGTGGGAGTGCAGAAACCATTAACATTACCTTGTGTGGACACACGTAATGAACAATGCTTGGGGTTAAACCAGTAGTACAGCTGAAGAGATAACATAATAATACAAAAAGAAGTGATCTGTCTGTATTCACAAGCACAATAGCTTTTCCTAGTTTCGCTGTAATCTCATGGAAACTTATTTTGTTATAAATCTCTCCCTAAATGACAGTGAAACCAGAGAGTTAGCTTGTTGGCAGGTCAGGAAGGGTGACTGCTTGTGCTTATCATATTGACAGACAGCATGTGTGTTGTTGAAACCATCCAAACTACTGCAATTAGGAGCAGTTAGCGTATATGAATGCTGTGCCCAGCCTCAGAAGAGCTAAGCACCAGGCTGCCCGCACTGCTCCTACACTTGGCTTGTTGCAAAAGGATGTGTCCAGGGAGAGGGGGTTATGGGCAGACCTGGCTTCCTAGAGAGGCTATATTTAAGAATAGGCAGGATTAACAAATTGCCTCTCCCCCTCCCATTGGTCCTATACATTCTAAAGAATTATATTCAGCCTGCTTGCCATTTGCCAGTTTTGATGGGAGAAGATTGCTCATGGGAAATAATCCATGACACATGCCTGCAAATTTGTTTCTTTGTCATGCTGCCTCTTGCTCACGTAGCTTGTAGCTGGCTTTAGCTTTAAACAGGCCCTGATAATGAGCTTCGGTGAAATAAAACAGACTAGAAACTGAGTAAAGGATCCTTGTGGAGCCCTGATGTTCCAAGAAGCTGAAAGGAAACAGAGTCTGTTACCTTCAGTTATTCATTGTGAAGGACAGGTCTATCTCACAGCTTAAGAGATGCATGCTGCAAAGAAGAAAGCATGCAGTGGGAAATGAGCTGCTGCACTGATCCCCATCTACCCAGGTTGAATATCTGCAAAGCCAAGCAGTGAACAAGGCAGCAGTCCCGCTGAAGGGCAATGAGTTTATGAGTTGAGTCAGAAAAACAGGTAGTAAAGATGTCTCCAAATGTGAGAATGCTTTTTGTCTGTAAGCAGATATCTACGCTTATCTATTTAGGCACAGCTCCTGCAGGAGGATGATGAGAATGATATCAGCCACTTATTCTCATTCATCACTGTCACTGGATTAGACCCAGTACAATAATGATGCACGTACTCATAAACATTCTTGCCATTACTGAACATCTTTTCCCACAGCAAAATAGCTGAGCAACTACCACTTTTCACACACATGATTAATGCAGGAGAGAGAACCCCTTCACAGAAAATATTTGTCAGTCATCTGGGAGGAAGAGGCAATTCCTAGTTCTGTACTGACTGGTGAGTACTTCGGTGAAGGTGAAAGTTGCCAGCCCATGGACACAAATTGACCTCCCAGAATTCACCTTGCTCTGTTAGCAGTTTCACTAACTGTGGGAATAAAGCTTAAACAGCTTTGAAAATTGAATTATCCTCTAAATCCTCTAAGGTAGTCCCTTCAGGTCAGTCATCAGGAAGATTGGCAGGGGATTGCAAGAAAATTTGTACTGCTTGCTTTGGCCTGTCTGGGGAAGGTTGTCGGATCAGCGCCTTTCACTAGCAGTTAAATCACCTACCTATCCTTTTTCTTTATTTATCTTTAAAAACCTTAGCTAACTCCATATGTACCCAGGCAGGGTGACATGCTAACCTCCTGGCTCAATTCTTATTCTGATAACTCTCACTGATGTTGGAAGGGGCTTTGAGAAAGTTGATGAAAGTAACCTGCTTTGAACTTGGGTTTGCGATAGCTCCCTGTTGAAAAAACGAACACAGGAAGAATATATCCTGCTTAATGTCACTACAAATAAGCACCTGAAGTCTCGTTAACTGAGCCAATTATTACTGATCTGTTGTGAGACCCGTCACCATCTATTAGAACTCCTCAGACTGTTAATTTTATTTTAAAACAGTGCTGACCTTTAGGCCAGAATTTTTGCGCATCCGGAGACGACCCATCCACATGTCTGTGAGCAGCATTTGGCTGCAAGTGTGAGCAATGAAGTCCCTGTGCTTGGCTGCCACTGCGAGCTGCAGGCACGTGGCATTGCTCCAGTTCTTCAGCTCGTAGGTCAGCAGTTTCATTGCAAGTTGCTCGTCCTGCTTGTACGACTGGTCCAACAGCTCCACCGCCAACTGGCCAAAGTCCCTGCAACAGAGGGACATTTGATCATTCCCATTAGCCCAAGCAGCCCGCTGCAGAAAACACCCCTCTGCAATTGACAGCCTCTGCAAGGAGGGCATCACCTTCCATCATGCAAGTCGTGATGTTCACTGTACACATGGCAACCCACAATTTCAAAACTGAGTGGCTAATGGCAGGCATATAAATAAGTGCCCCGATTTAGCAGTGATGAGCACCCACACCTACCAGCTGTCTGCTCCCACCTGCCTGCCCACCTCCCTGATATTTTCTAGCTGAAATCCTTTGGTTATCTGCAGCTTAGAGGATTGCTTCTGTGTTGTTTGTTCATGGCTTTGTGGTCAAGTCTCCTGGAAAAAGGAGTGTCCAATACCCTTTTTAAATTCTGTGTCTCAGACTTTTAACATCAGCAAAGATTATTATGGAATCTAGTATCTTGGCTTGCTCACCTAACTAAGCATGAGCTCTTGGTTACTTAACACTTCTGCCCGAATATTATGTTCATAAGGATTTCAACAATTGTTCTGCTTGGGATGAACAAAGTGTCTTGAAAAAGCACAGAGAAAGGTTGCAGCCTGAATTTTGAGGCCTCAGGGAGAACACGTAGTCAATACAGATATTTCATTGTCTTCTTGACACCTTCTCATTTCAGAAGTTATACTGCTAGCAGCTCTGCTTCTCTGACAGACAGATTGCCATTTAGACTTTCTCTAAAGGGACTGCATTTTTCGTACGAGTTAGAAATGAAGGCAAGGTACAGATAAGCAAATTTCAGGTAGGTTCAGCAGCCTCCTTCCCTTCTTTTATTTTATTTTCCTTTTAGCCCAGGAAAGTGTATATGAAAGAAAATTCACCTGGAATTATGGTTCAGCTCTTGGGATATATCATCCACCATGTCATTTTCTGATGCTTCATGGGCCATGGCTTTGCAGAGTTTACAGGCCACCAGTGCTTTAGCCATAGCCTCTTCCCCATGCTGCCAAAAGAAGAGGGCCATCTTCTGACGCTTCATCAGCACAGCCCACACCATCAGCTCATGGAACGGGAAGGGGAAATGATTGATTTCAGGGTCATCCAAATCAATATCAACTTCTTCTTCTCTTTTTTTTGTTGTTTTCCTCCCTTGCCGCAAAGGGACATCATCCTGTGAGAATTGTAGAGAAATTTTTTTCACCAGTGAAGGAACCGAATCAATTCACACAATGCACTAGAGTCAGTACCTGAGATGTCAAACACATTCCCTGCAGGCCAGCCCCTTCAGCTTTTTTTGACAAAATATTTAGCACAGGAAATCGATGAAAAAACTATTGGTCCATGCACTGTAATTAAGAAACCAGTAACCCCATACCTAAACACAGGAAAAAAGAGCTTTGGACTATCACTCTAAACTGTTCTCTCTCCCTAAGAACACAGAGCACAATCAGGCAATATCCAGAACCATTTTGGAAAAGCCACCATTAAAATAAAGCTAAGAGTTCACTCCAAAGATAACATATATTGTAACGCAATGTAATGCATCCACCTCATTCCACCTCCAGAAAGTACATATCCAGGGGATGCTCTGGTCTGGTGAAGACTGCCTCCCTGCTTATTCTTGTATTGCCTCCCTTCTCACAAGAGTAGGAATCGCCTTTCTTCACTCCCATTCTGCCTTTGTATCCCAGGTTTATCCCTTCTTTCTCCAGCTCTTTGTTGTTTCTATTGCCTTTAGTTTCTTCCCCATTTTAGCCTACTGCTTTAATCAGATGAGTTGACCTATTCTGTGCTGTGTCTGTGGACAGCAAAATGAAAGTTGTATAAAATAAACAAACAAGAAAACACTACTATCTCCTTGAAGCATCAGGGCAGCCAAAAGTGTTGAGAAAACTGCCAGAAATTCAGCCCATGTAAAGATTTCTGCATCATTCTCCGCAACTGCTTAATTTCTCTGAACACGTTTTAAAGTTATATACTTATCTGACTGAAATTCTGCTTAGCCTGACAGACTGAAACATTTTGTTTAATCTTCATGGAAGAAAAATGACACATGGAGGGTTGCAGAGGCTTCTTTTCTCTTGTCTATCCGCTGGAGTTTTATTAAGAAATGTTTCTTAATCTGGCCCTTGTGTAAACAAGTTACCTGGATGAAAAATACAGTTTCTGTGGCACATTTCTCATACAAAACTTGAAAACAGCTATTGGTGCCTTCATTACAGTGAATTTAAACATTATCTTACATAGCATATATTTGTCAAAGATGGAAAAGACATTAAGATTTATTACAAGTTGCCTACCTCCATTCCCAACAGTTTCAGGGCTTTAGGCTGTACAAAAAAGTTAGAAAAATGTTACTTCTCCCAGAATGGTGATGAAAAATTACAACTATATGTATATACATACATACATGGATGTGTAATGTGATGTATAACATATAATATAGAGAATATAATATAACATAACATAATATATAATACATGATAATACAAGATAATACAATATAGATAATATATATGTAATGCAATGTAATGTAATATAATATACATATACATAAAAATAGAATAATTACATATATATATTTAATTCTACCTTGAGTTTGACCTTATTTCACCAAAACACACAACAGAAGACATACATTTGGATTCAGGTACAAATTACAGCTGGTTTGGGGGTATTCTAGTGGAAAAGAGATAGGAATTACTGCTAATGCATGAATGGATTTCTCTGGAGTACATGAGTATTTTGGCCATTCTCCCAGCACGCTTTCATTGACAGCTGTGGAGCTGCTTTGTATTGTTAGTTCAGTATCTGTGAAATTGCTGCTCCAAAGCTTTTCTTGATGGAATGACTAAGGGAAAGAAGTGTCCCCCAGCAGCTACAATTACTACCTTTCCTCTCAAAAGTGAAGAATGAAAGTGTAGGGAAACAAACCAACCCATTTCAGGTCTTTGTCTGTAACTGTTTCCAGAGCTGTTGCTCTTTATAACCACTTAGAACAACATTTAATGGTATGCATTGCTAAAATCTGAACTGAGACAAGAAATGAAAATGTAAGGTAAAAATAGGCAAAGAAAGAACTACAAATCTTACTGCGAGCAGTTGAGCAGATTTTTCTTCATGCTGGATTGGGTCGGTGGCATTATGGATGACAATATATGTCTTTTATGTTTTAGAAAGGTAGTAAACCCACTTTGGATTCACAGTGTTGTAATATATCAAACGTGAAAACCAGAAAAATACTGAACAGTGTTTTTGCCATGAGCCCACTGACTCTGATGGAGCCATGTCCAGCCAATAAAGCCAATTCTGAGTTATGGGTTTCTTTGCCCTGCTATCTTCAGGCCACAATCAAGAAGATGAGCCACGTGATAGGAGATGCGTGAATCAAAACACAAGTTTTTTTCAAGTCTAACTCAGATGCCCTATGGTATTATTGGTACAGATCAAAAGACTTGTCTTTCAAAAGCTGTGGTTACTCATAATTACAGATTTTAGAGCCAGAGGAGACTGTCCTGGTCTCACACCAGGGCAGCAGAACCCAATATTTTTTTTTCATTAAATTAATAAAAAATGTAGCTTGTATCAGTGATCAGTGGCTGGTTTGTGGTGCTTTGTGGTGAAATAGCTGCTATGTACACAATGGAAATGAATCTGTAGACCGAATAGTGTGGGCATGTGGATCGTCCCAGCCTGGAACCAACTAAGAAGCTATGGTAATGCCTGCCAGTGCGTGCAGCCATAGATATGGCAAATAACTTGCTCCTTACCCTCTTGGGCCCAAATAAATTGTGGTACAGTGTTCTGAACCGTTTTCGGGTGTAATTGCAGCGATATGCTCCTCCCATCAGGTACTCTATCACCAAACCAATATCAATCAGACTTATCCGATAATCAGGAGGTAAGTTTCCCTGTGATGAAAATAAGAAGGATGGTGCGAGAGGAAGAAAAGCTTATTACTGGCGTTGTTAAATATACTCTATAATGATGTTAGAATAAAACAAATTAAATAGTTAAAAACAGGAATGTATTATTATGCTGGTTAATTAATTCACCTTAAAATAGATCCAACCGAAACCTGGATATTCTCGCTTGGAAAGAAGACATAAGTTAAATAAGAAGGTGAAGAACTTGTTGGAAGTAACAGAAGATAACACACAGTACTCGTATTCTTCAGCTGAGGAAACAAGGAACACGACTGCAGAACAAAAAGCATGAGGATCAGCACACTTGAAAGGTCAGGCACAGTTGCTGGGTTCTAGTCCTGCAGCACCTTTTCTGCACCATCTGTCCCCCCCAGCTCTTGTCCTGGCATCTCATGTCTCTGCTGGCATCTCTTTGGACCAGCCTCATCTGCACTGCCAAGGCACGGTGAACCACCTCCTGCGTGTGATCTTCCCATCCTACGGTGTCTCCTTCTCATGTTCCAGGAAAGGAAGGGCAGGGGGGAAAGAGCTGTGTTATCTACACTAGAGGACTTACACAGTGCATGCGTTGTTACTAGTGCTAGTTGCTAGAGGCAAGGAGAGTCTGCTAGTATTTGTTCTTGGGGTTGTGTACAAACAAACACATAACTTCGCTTAAATTCCACACCTAGTACGAGGAAACCATCTGTATGTATGAAAGTAAGTATGAAAATTGTAATAAACCAAATATCTGTGGCTAATTCTTTGGGGTTTTCTTCAAGAAGAAAACTACAGGCCTAGCAATTTTCCTAGATGGTCCCTCCTTGAACTCCCAACATATTTTAGTGAAAGTCCCTCTAAGAGAGCCCAGTAATCTTGCTACCTAATTTCTAGCAGTGCCAGGGAGATTGTGTCCCAAGAGGTGAACTGTGCTTGTGGCAAGGGTCATTAGCAGGATCCTGGAAAAGACATCTACATACTTGCTCTTTGTGTCTTTACCTTTCTTATTCTCTGTTAAATATGATATATATATATACACAATGTCTTCAGCATGCACCTTTTATTTTGAAGGGAAAAAGAATAATAAATATGTCCATGCCTTATCGCCCTCACACTGTGAACTTGCACATATCCTCCTTTTCACTGTCAAGCCTGAAAACAGCAACACTAAGGTTATGAGTTCTCCAATACTCATGGCTTGCAAAGCAATGAAGAAAGATCTCAGTAACAGATTGTCTCTTACTGCACAAGGATCTGAGTCTGCCTTTTAGTTAACTGGGCATTTCCATTCTTCAGTAGCAGGAACCCTGATGTGACACCGAGCAGGCCAGAACAGTTTCAGGGTGGGCTGGTCTCATGGACGTGCTGGTGAAGTGCTCTTGGGGGTCTCTGGTGATGGAAGAACAAAACCCCAGTGGAGGCACATCTGCTCTTCTGTTCAACCCGGGGAAGTCCCCAGGGAAAGCTCTGACCCCTTTACAGGAGGAAAGGACTAATGGGAAGGGAATGCCCCCAAATGAAAGTTTGCCTCCTTCTCTAAATTGCTGCCTCTGAATTGTTCGGACGACAGTTCATGGTTCAGTAAGCAGTTCCCCACCAGAAAAGAAGGCATGATTCAGCAAATTCTGAAAAGGTCACCCAGATCTAGAGATCTCATTAATAACCCTCCAGATTTACAGAATCGTCTCTCCTGTAGGTCATTATGCAAGAGATGTGACTACAAATTAAAGGTAAAAGAGAGGTAGACTTCTGTGAACTGTGAGCAGTAGCCTTGGAAAAAGAGAAAATTACTCTAGCAAAAAATTAACTTGTATAGTCAACATTACAGAAAGACCAGGAAATTCTAATTGTTAACTTCAAACTTTTTCAGTGTGCTGTAAATAAAATAATCACATTTTCTATAATGATATACAGAACAAATTACAGTTAGCCTGTAGCTCTTTTTATGTGGTCATCAAAAGAAGGTTAGTAATTCACATGGAGCAATTTTATGACTCCATGGCTTGCTGGAAATATCTGCATGTCTGCAGATATCTGCCTGGCTTCTCTGCAGATATGCTTATTAAATTCAGAGCAGAGAAACACTAATGGAGAGCAGATGGCAACTGGTTCTGCAGAAGAGATTAAATGGATGCGAAGATCCTCCTTCCTCTTCTACTTCAGCTGGGAAGAGCAATGCTTATTTCCCTCCCTGCTCACCATGGTGCGAACAGCATGCTGCAAGATTGAGGAAGGAGAGAGGGGCGTAGTGCTGTGGTGTACCGTGCCTAGCAATGGGCTGGTGTTCAAAGGCACAGAAGATCAAGCAAATTTAGTGGCAAAAGGTGACCTGCCAACTATCTTTCAGTAATGTCCCTTAGCATACCCTTTTGCACTCTTCCTACTCTTGGCTAATCTGATGGGCAGGGGAGTCACTATGGTTTGCAGGAACGCATACTAGCTTAGTTTATTTGAGCCCAGTAATTTTTATTCCGAGCTATTTAAAGAAAAATAATGTAAATCTAAAAATTATATCTTGCTAGGTTTTTCATTTGTTTGTTTTTTTTTCCACAAAATGTTCTTCTCTCTCCAGGATGCTTAAAGCAATGACAGTTTTACTAGAACAAGGATGAAGGCACTGGCAGAAGTGGGAGTTGTACCTCCAAGACAGAGCTGTAGTGCTTCAACAGACTCCTGCTGTCTTAATGTAAGACACTGAAACTGAATGCTTTGATATTATTAAGTGGTGAAAAATAGTCGAGCAATTAAAAAAGCACAACAGACATCAGGGTGCTGCATGTGTTAGAAAGCCTGAGTTTCTTGATACAGTTCTTCTAATTTCCAGAAATTTCATATATGAATTTAGATAAAAAAATTCCAATAGCATAACTTTAATAAAAGACAGATCTAAACCTGCCAGATAAAGTTGAAACATTTTACTGAAGAAAACTCACACATTCACAGCAGAAATACACATTTTATAGACATACACATATGTATGGCTCCATGCTAACACCTGATTACTTTTCCAAAGTGAGCAGCCCTGGTAAAACCAATTGGACCACCCTTGTGAGAGGAGTTACACATGTGCCAAAGCATCTGCTGTATCAGCAGACACCTTGAACCACCCTGGCAGTGGTGTCTGCTTCTAAATGAAGGACAGTGGTGCAAGTGGGCCAGAACCGCTCCAAGAACAGGAAAAATTTGGATGGGCTAATTCTAGTATCGCCCACGTGGTCAGGATGATAGAGGAGAGGGTCTGATTTTTGGGTATGACAGGTACTCTGGTTAATAATCAACTAAACTTTCCATGTTGGGACAAGCTCTTCAGTGCTAATGCATTATTCTTTTCCTGAAGAAACTTCAACTTTAAACTGTAGCTAATCAATTATAGCATTTTTTCACTTCAAGTGCATTTCTGTATTCAGCAGATATGAAGCCTTTGATTTTGCATGCTGAGGAAAAAATAATACTTTCAAAATTCTGTATAGTGCTTGTTAGTTCTCTGGAAATGTAGATGTACAGTGGCAAACCAAAATAAAGAACTTTGGAAACTTAGATCATGCCACGGTGGGATTAAGTTATATTTACTACATACAATTTTTGGATTAAAGAAAATTAATCTCTTAACTTTCTACTGATCTAGTTGAGCCAGGGAAGGTTTTTTAAAAACAACCTGTAGAGGGCAACCTCCACTTACAGACAGGATGTCAAGCACGGGCACTGTTTCTTCCTGCTTAGTCTGGATGCATCCGTTTGTAGGTTCTAGGGAAAGGAGTCAACCCGTTTGTGTTAAATTCTGTACCCTCGACAGGAGATGTCAAAAAGGTCATGACGCAAACGATGCAGGCAGATTTGTCCCCAAATGTAGTTATGGAGTCGAGAGTATCGAAAAGCGAGAGGAGCACAGTTGTCTCTAAAGCAGAGTCATTAAGTACTTTGTCTTGTTATATATGCAGAATTTAAGCCCGCTCTGATTGCTGTATATTCTTTAAGACTGTGTCTCCAGGCCTTTACAATACACCGCCCAGGCTAACAGTCTTCACAGTGATATTTGGAAATCCAAAGAGAAAAGAAATTGTTGTCTTATATGTGCGTGCGTGCGTGCGTGTGTGTTGAGCATACGCATGTGCACGTGTGTGTCTGCAAGCTGCCACAAAACAGGACGTGGTAATGTGACTTCTGTTGCTCAAATTCTTTGCTTTCTTAAGCAGGCAGGGTGGTCTTCCAAACAAAAAAACCCCTCCTAGTGAATTATACAGCTATGTAATACAATAGTAGTAAATTAAATAATGCTTCTATGATTTGTCAGCATCCATTTTCTATTTGAGAATTCACAATGATGCAGATGTAAATAACTTTTTATAGCATACACCCTCTTAAATAATGCAGGTCTTAAAACCAGGATGTATGCATAAAAAGCACAGAGTATGCATATCTTCTCAGTGTTGTCTCAAGGTGACATACTAGATTTTTTTCTGTTCATATTTTGCAATACTGTAATTAAATCTGAGAGGTCTGGCATCAAAATATACATAAACTCAAAAAACTAGCATCAGCAATGTGGTCTGGTTTTCATGCACGGTGGGCCACTTAACTGTCACATAGTGATGTCCATTGAGAAGTTATTTCCAAGGAGGTATTTTCATTTAAATTGCTGTCAGATCTGATGACTGATTTACAGCTTGGTTGATGGGTAAGGGATCTGCTCAGATGGCAGGCCTATGGCGAGCTGTCACTTTTCTCTCAGTGAACCATGGTTGTTCATCATTACTGACAAAATGAGAAACACAGCCCCCAAGGTGCAGTTTTCTGATGAAGGTGCTAGAGGATTGCACCAGGTTGCTTGTTTTTGAAGCGCTTAACTGTATTCTAATAAGAGCACACATTGACTTCACACAATGGGAATTACTGGAGACTTTAGATACAGATGGAGGAAAGAAAGATGATGGGAAAATGACCATCACCTAATGTTTAGCGATCACCATGCAACAAATAATTTCATTAAATATAGTGTAAGTTTATTTAATGACAATGTCTATCAATATATACCTGTGAGTACTGATCATCTTTGCCTACTTGGATGCTTTTTTTTTCAAAACCTCATTTAAAAATACATCTTTTGCTAGTGACTCAGAAAAAGATATTGATCTTATTTAGTCACTCAACATAAAAATTGCTATGCCTTTGAAGGAGGACTTGGAAAGGTGATGCTGGGGGAGCTAAGGAGTTTGAAAAGGAATATATTTTGAAGTAGGAAGATAGATGATGCTTGTTTCAAACTTTTATAGGCACATAAATAACTCCATATTTAGGAAACAAAATGTTCTGGTAACTTGTGCTTCAAGAGAAGCAGCCAGTCTAAATGCATTCCAGGTTTACTCTGCTCCATCCAAGGGGATTTGTGCATAAGAACAGTTTCAGTTTTTTTCTGTAGGCATTTCACACTTTCCCATGGTCACTTAGAATACTATATATAATTGAACAATGATGATGCCATGTAACATGCTAAGCAAAGAAAACCACCAGAACCTCCCTAAACATAGCTACTGACTATTCTGAAGTGTTACTTAACAGAAAGATGATATATGAAGCATTGCCACTCTCCTCTCCTAGTTGCTTTTGGTTCTACTCAGCTGTCAGTGACAGAAGAAACCACCAAAACCAGTGCTTTTACAAAAAATCTCCATTCCTTTTCCAATCTTCTGTCTAGTCCCAGGTACAGAAATCTCCTTTCCCAAGTATGCTGCCCTTGAGGTCCAACTTAGGTAATGTGCAAGGCTGTAATCTGCACATGCTTTGGGAGAATATTCAAGCCAATGAGGTCAATTGCAGACTCAATCTCTTTACTTGATCGATATATTTAGAGGATAAGGGATTTTTATTCATTGCTGCTGCTGCAACACATTGCTGAAGGTATTTGGTATCTCCTTCCTGTCACTATACCTTTCTGTATTTCTGTCTTGACCTCCTAATGGCTCTTTATAATTCCAGATGCTTGAAATTAACTTGATAAGGGGACAGGGGAAAAGTTGCGCTACTTCTCTTTGTACATTTCTGCTGAGGAAGATGGCTACAATACACCACACAACACAGAACAAGAAACTGTTTCAGCAAACTCGAATCCAGGACAAGGGCTATATTATAGGCTTGGAAGTAAACTAACAAACGGAAATTAGCTTGGACAATAGTTGCAGGTATGGAAAAATACAGATAACATCATAAATCTACAGGGTATGTAAGAGCCTACAATTATGCTAGCAGAAGCACTATTACCCAAGCATCTAAAACCACAGAGAAAGCAAGCCAAATAACTTGCTAATTGTGCTTTGTATGCAAAAAGTTCATATTCAGTACATACAAACAGGACATTCTATAATGGCAGGGGAAGGAGAAGGCTCTGACTGAAAGCTCATGCAAAACAAAGATTGTATCTAGCTACAAAAAAAGCAATCATAGCATTATCTCCAACCTACCGTCTATTGGACTCTCACCTTTTTGACGTCCCTGACTAGATGATACAGAGTATTGGATGGTCCATGTCTCTGCAAAGGACAAATAAAGAAGAATAAAATAGTTTTGCATTGTCCAAAGACCTGCAAGATGTAAATGCTGAAATGGCTTTCTCACTTTAGAAGTTTAAAAATCAGGCAACTGAGAGCACTTCACCTGTACACTGTTACCAATTGAAAAACATAAAATCAGTTGCAAGAGCGTTATTTCACCTGGCTTCTCTTTTGTACAAAACAGTAAGTAAACCACAAGATCTTCCATACTGGGTGAAAACTAAGGTCGTATATACCAGATTAGGCTCCTGGCTTAGGCAAAGCAGGAGCCCAGCGCAACATGCACACGCTCTGGGAGAGAGTGGAAAGAAAAACAGCTGCTGAAGTGTCAGCCATCCTGCACTCAGGATCTCCACTTCCACTGTTGGTGGCTCAGATGTCACAATAAATTTGTTCACAATAAATTTGCTCTCAATAAATCTGTTCAAAAAGGTCTTTTTTTAGCTGTAGAACTGAAGACCTTCCTCAAACTCACTCTCTGTAAAAACTGGCTTTGGTACAAGAACTACATTGCTTATCTCCGTAGCAAGAAAGCTCATAGGCTTTCTGTTTTTAATACAGAGACGCTAGTTGATAGGCAAAGCCTAACCCATCAAAGATCAGACGGGAATCCGTCTCAAGGGTGGCATGGATACCTGTTCCTCTATATTTTGCACAAATTTAATATATTCTTTTCATATTTGATATTTTTGAAAGACTGACTTCTGGTCACCATCAGTGTGAAACATCTCTGGATAACGGCGCAGTGTGGCAGTTTATGATGGCAGGGCTTTGAAAAGTACTGGCAGAAAAAAGCATTTTGAAAAGGACTATGCACTGTGTCACAACCTCTCTCCAACAGACAGAGCTAGAAATCCTAAGAACTAGACAATGCTTTAAGATTTTTTCCATACCGCTTAAAGAATTTGAACTTACTGGTTTCTTTCAGTAGGCAATAATGTTGTGAATGCTGGAATGTGCTTTGCAGTTGAGAACTCAGAAGCAATTTGAACATGTGCAGTTTTATGTTCATTTTAAGGGCAAAGATATGAAACTTGCAAAAAGGCTTTTAAAAGTCAAAACTATCATTTTTGGAACACTTGGTCATGACATGGGGAAGTCCTTTACTGTAAGAGACCTCCTGAAATCATCAGCATATTTAAATGCAGAATATTACCCCAAGAAGTTTGTTTTCTAGCGGTTGAGTTCGATTAACAGTTGTGAGATTTTTCTGAAACCATAAGGACTTCTACTGTCAGGAGTCATATATCACCATCCTCCAGGTCCTAACTTGCCAGTTACTGTCTTGTAGCCAGGGCCATCTGCCTAAATCTCAGGTCTATCATGTATCATATTGGAATTACAATGACCAGAAATCAGCTGGTGCTGTGTGGGTCCTAATCCATGTCTTACAAAATCCTTACAGCAGATTAGGTGGGCAAGACACAGCGTTTCATTATATGAGAGAAAAAGCTAAAAGACAATGTGGAATTCTAACATGGAAATTTCTGCAGCAGGTGTTGGCTGCCTTCTTCATCATCATGTCATCATAATACGAGTGGGAGGTAGAACAATGAATATATAGAGAGAAAATTTGCCTTAGGCTGGCCCTACCGTATTGTACAATTCCTCTAGCCGGGAGATGGTGAGAAAACGATGCATGCTTACTCCATTTTCTATGAGTAATTTCACAAAATCCACTCTGTCCAATACCAGTGCATCCAGCATTGCTTGCTCAAGGGAGCCCACCTGCAAAGCAAACAATTAATTCAGGCCTTTCCTGAGCACTGCAGGCTGTATCCGGCTGGTCTGGTCACCCTGGCACAAGCAGGGAATCCTGACAAAATTCTGAGGGTTGCTCTGCTAAGCTTAAAATGGAATACTAACAGTTTTAGCCTGTATCGGTTTCTCTGATTCAGGGCAGCATTTAAAAAATGAGTGCCAATGCATTAAGATTAACATACTCTAGGAAATCCGGATGAAGACTGAGGAACTGGAACTCAGGAAACTGGTAACGACACCTCCACACTATCCGTCACCTCATTATTATCTTTATTTCTCGCTTTCCTGACAAGTATTTTATTTATGTTAGGTATATTTGTTATGTGGATATACACTCACTTTAATTCTGTCTTTACTAGTTTTTTCTTCTGTTCATGGTGTGGGAACTCAGGGGAACTTTGACACCCAGGAAGCAGAAAGAGCTTCACAATTAGCACTTCTTTGAAGGGCCAAATGCAAGAGGTCTTCTTATGCAAAACCTCTCCATTTCTATCTTGTGCAGGTTGGGGGGAGTTAGAAGGATGAGAAATTATCTCATACTTCTAGGTTTTAGTTTGGAAAATGATTGCAGCCTGCAGCATTTATGCAAATTTTTGCTATGATGTGGTGATGGAGCAATAATGATAAGGACAGTTTAGTACCATTAAAATCGCTCCAATGTTTTGATGCATACTTACGACCAACATTGAAGACAAGATAAATAGTCCATAACCAAAAGGGCAAGGATTTTAGAAACTAGCATTAATGGGCAGTGAGCTCCAGAAACTACATTTAAAGCAAGGATATTTAAACAGAAGCTTTTCCTTTTGTTGTAATTTTTCCATGGCGAGTTGTAAATGCTCATGCAATGATCACATATGAAATTTTCATGACGGTGACAAAACAAGTGTCACAGTAATGAGTATTGTGAGCCAATTAAACCTTACAAATGAAGATATGGTGGGCTTTAAGGAGCTACTGGTAGAGACGGAGTCCTTTCTGGGTGTTTTCTACCGCTGTAAAAACTGCAGCACAGGTTGGGAGTTGCCTACTCCTCCTCTGCCCCACACAGCATTCCATAACCCCTCTGTTTACAGCCCTCCCACTCCTGCTGAGAAGCTCTGCCCACGGTGTTGGCCGGGGAGCCAGTCCCCACAGCTGGCAGCTGGAGCACAGGACGGGGCAGGCATGAAGCATGCAGATTGATGCAGAGCGGCACTGGGCATGAAATTAATGGCTCAGGTTTGCAGCCGCAGCACTTCTGTGGTAGCATCGCTGATCAGCTCTTGTGGTCCGCTCAATGACCTCCAACATTTGTGCAGCACATTTTTGACGCCCCATCATCATCCAATTCAGTATTTGTGTATAAAAGCGTACTGCTTGAAAAGCAAAAATAAGTTTTGCCTTTAATTTATAGCCTAACATTGTAACATAGCTGTAAACAGATACTTGCTTTTCTCAGCTTGCAGAATCGTTGCCTGATAGTATAAACGTGTGGCTTCCCGTTTCGTTAAAGGTGTGGTCTCTCACTGTTACGGCATCGCTAGATGTCACCATTTCCTTGAACACACGAACGTATTATCATCTTTGTAACCGTGCCTGCCCTCAGTAGCTGTGAACAGGGACTTTGGGTTTGGCTGGGAGCATGAGTCAGTATATTTTAAACTGTTAAAACCACCACCGCCAACAAAACAGTCTTAATGTTGTGTAGGGTTTAAAGTGTTTTCAGTAGAAGATGCTGTATATATACTGTACCGGCCACTGTTGCCCGTAAATAAAGATCTGACTGCGGGCGATGTCTACTCTGTTCCAGGCTAATGCTAGGCTCAGCTGGTCGGGAGCAGATGCATTAGCTCCTGTGTATACAGACAGGGGTGCAGGGAGGAGAGGAGGAGAAAAAAGAAACAAGACATATTTTAGACTCAGTCAACAGACCACTGTGGTAATTCCCCTTTGTCAAAAGTCTCACAGATGTCCATGTAATTTCGGCAACTGACCTGACATAAAAACAAAACCAAGCCTTCCATTGTCCCTGTAATAAAATAGTGGTTCTCAAATCTGAATCTATGGTTTTCAGACTGTCTCATAAACACTAATTATTTCCTCACATGCCCCTTGAAAAATACACTAGGTACACATGACACTGGCAGATGCAACTTGCAGTGGAATGAACTGAATTCCCTCCTCACGGATGGGAAGCCAGAGCAGGAGCCAGGAGCAATCCTGATCCAGCTGCAGGAATATGCACACACACGTGCAGACAAGTGCGCACGCACACACACACGCACACAAACACACGCACACACACGGACACACACACACACAAGCATCTAGCAATTACAAACGTGTTCAACTCACGCAGACCCCACCAGCTTCAATAGTCGTGCATTTGACACACATCTTTTATGAATTCCCACCTGGCAAGGTGGGGATCCTGTACAAGCATACCTCGAAGATCTCCAGAGTATCTCCTCTATGTATTTGTACTGATGGGTCTTGGTGGGACAAATTTCCCTTCATACATGCAATATTCATGTGAGAAAGCATGCTGTAAAGCTGGTGTCAAGGTATAATTTATCCAAATTAAATAAGAAACTATGCGGATAGTTTCTTATAGGGTTTGGAGCTGTTTGTTTTTTGGAAGTGAGAGTATGTTTTTCCCTGTAGTTTTAATGGAAGCTATGGGACATTCCTGCCCTGCTGTGCTTTTTTAATATTTCACTAAGGATTTCATGGTTATTAGCTAATTTGTAATAGTAAAACAGTATTTGCGCTTCAGTGTCACAGGGAGAAATGGCCTGAATGAACGGATCAACCAAATAAATAAAGGACCCTTTGCCTTTTAACTGCATAGCTGCTTGCAGTGGTTAGATGATTGTACAAAGGTTCATTTTTTAAAAGCCTCACACCTCCACTGTTTTCTTGTCTCTATTAATTCTCATACTAATATCATGGAGTGAGGACAAACAAAATCTTTTCATTACTTCAAACCATTTTGTCCCCATTTCAATAGTCTTATTTCATAACTCTCAATTTTGCAGTCAGTTCACTGCTGTGAAACTTTGTCAAATATTTGGGAATATCTACAGCAATTATTTGGGAGATGGTGGACCGTAGATCATCCAGATCACTTTAGTTTTATTATGGAGTGAGCTCTGATAAAAAGGTAGGTGATGCAGGGGCAGAACGATAGAAAGAAATGAAGAAGGAAAAACAGTGAAAACAGTAAAAGACCTTTCTGTGACTAAGAAGCAACGGGAGCACCCCTTTGCCTAAGACACAGCTTCTCATTGCTATATACTACAACAGAGACAAAAGCTCTCACAGGACACCTCCTGGGGGATGCCAACAGCATCTGAACCTTTCTGAGTTTCTTAGACAAGCAACATGCAACATTCAAGAACAGAAAATATTTACCTTTGGGAAGGGTAAAAATGTCTCTACAGTTCTACTCATAAAAACAGAAAAAATCCTACCTACACAGTGGGTATGACAGTGTAAATTAAGTACAGAGAGCAACTAATGTTCTCTCCCTTTCTGAAGCAAACAACAGATCCTCCCAAAATGTCATTGGATCTCCTCCTTCCCATCTGTGTGCCTGCAGGAGAAGCGAGAGCTTCGGCAGGTACTCAGGCAAGCTGTCTGGTAAGCAGTGGAGGAGGCACATAGGTGAACTCCAAAACCCAGGGGCAGTGATGGGGATCCCACAGCCTGGCATCATTTTGCACCTGCGATGGGGGAGCTCAACCTCCTGGTTTAGGAAAATAAACTGTCTGCAGCCTACAGTCTGGGTAGCCAGGAGTGCAGCCTGGTTAGAAACCATTTTGGATCAAGAGTAGATCAGATGGACTTGTTAACGAATTACTTGGGGAAGGAAGTGGCCTACTTACACTGCCTCCACTTCAGCCAAAACTCAAGCCAAATCATAGAGGCTCCAGGCGAACACCTTGCGAGCCCTAGCAGGCAGCCGTCCCCAGTTTGTGCTGAGTGGCCTAGCACTCCTGGACCTTTTCGTGCTTTAGGAAGGACCTAAACCTTGGATGAACACAGGGCCTCTGGTGCATCAGATCATGTGAAAGAGCAACTGGCATGGGGCATGAGGTGGTGGCTGCACCTCCAGAAAGGCCCCCAAGCCCAGCAGTTCACCAGAATTGTTTTCTTTGAGCATGCTTACTGCTCCAAATGCTGAGCAGAGAGGAAAGCAAGCCATGGTGCAGCCTCTGTCCCTCCATCATGTTTAAGGCTGCCAGCAGTGGACAAGTTTTCCTGTGGGTGCATGTGCAGTCCCAGAGATGATTCCCTTCTCAGTGCTTGTTACCCTAACAGTTCATTTTATTGTCCCACAGAGTGCTGCAGACATTTGGCAGTTGAACAAAATGCATGGTTTCTCAAGCGGTTTTTGTACTTCAGGTCCAAACCAGTCCATCAGCTAGGGTGTAGACTGGGCAGTAGAGGTCTGCATGCTGGGGCTCTGATGCACATCATGGGATGGCTGCTCCCAGAGTGAGGTTGCTGGAAAGCCCTTGCACCCTTCTCCTCTTTCCTGTTTTCCCTATGTGGTTTTCCAGTGAATGTGGGTTACACTGGCATTACGTAAGAGGAGAAGGAAAAGAAAAGCTGTAAAAGTTTGTACAGAGCAGCATATGGGCTGTGGACGCTGCTTAATCAATTTTATTCCAGGATGGACTAATCACTTTTGACTCAAATAGAAAAGAAAGTATTCAGGATATTTCAGGTGGAATTCTATCCATATTAATAAGTAAAAATAATTCCACTAATATAAGAAAAACTCCCTAGAACAAATGTGAGGTGGTCTTTCTTAAGATGCTGTCTCCTTTCAGTCATATCCTTGATTGAATTTGATGCCACAGAGCAAAGATTTGAGTCAGTAAAAAGAATCCAAAATGTGACCTCCCTGAGGACTCATCTTGCTCATGAGCATCACTGCAATGTACCCAAATCAAAGCCAAAGGATATATGGGAAATGAAAAAATAAGGCAGAGTTCATAACTGCTCTCATCAACTCAATACAGTGGAAACACTTCTTAGGCCCTTAATACTGTCAGTGGTGAGAAATTAGCATTTCCTCTCCTTACATTTCTGTTTCATCCCATCTCATGGAAAGGTTCTTGTTTAGTTGCATTGTATTATTTTAATTACTGTGGTATACTTGCTGCTTTAAATAGTGTTTTAGGCAGTATGACTAATGTCTATGTAATATTTACTTAGTATTCTGGTGTCTGGCTGAGCATAAGATATGTTCCTCAAAAGAATGTTTTAAGACAATATGACTAATGTCTGCAGTGGGACTCTTCCTTCCCTTCATCTGCTCCTAGAACAGTTGCATTTGGGAATGCAATGCATTGATTTGGCAGTATTTTATTTCACTATAGATATTGCTGGATATAGATAGACAATGCAAGGATGGTGCAAAGTTGAATGAACAAGAAGGAGGTCTGGGACAGCTGTTAGTTCCTGCAAGCGTTAGTTTTATGCTTTTAGGTGGCCATCCAGGAGTGCTTGGATATCTTGCATTGATTCTTCTGATAAAAAGTCATATGGTCTATCCAACATCTTGGACCAAAAGTGCAATACTCCTTGATGGTAAAGCCTGGGACCATACACTTGACTCCATCCTAGGTGAGCCAGGGTACATGTCAGACAATGAGTGTTGTGCCCTTGCAGGTTCCCAGATTACTGAAAAGGTAGACCACAGGCTTTTACATACTGGCTAAAGTTTACTGTGATCAGTGTAAACCTCTAAAGGAATCTCCTGGGAAAGTCCAGGATACTTAGCGCTCAGGAATCTGGAAAGATAAAATGACACAAACCTGATCTATCTAGACAGAAATAGTTGTTGGAGACTCCTTTTCACAGTGCTTCTAAGCATGTCAGTGTCCTCTTTGAATCATCATTTAAAGAAAAGAATTAGATTAGGGAAAATAGCAATCCAAATTAACTTACTGCTCTGCATCTCAGCAGGTTTTACGTTGTCTTCTGTTTCAGCAGCTCTTTGGTGAAAAGGCTGCGTTTCCACTGCATTTGCTACAAACATCTTCCTGGCATTTAGCAAATCAAATTACAATAACAAAGCTGATAGCAACAACAACTATAAGAGCAGTAACCATATATCTGGCCTAACTCTGAAATCCTTCTGTGTCAGTGATTTCATGGTTGGCAGACCATCACAGTGTCTTCCAGGACCATCTGATACTACATGATGGCTTTCAGTGAGCATGAATCATGACTTATTCACAGGCTGGAAAGTAGAGACATCAGATCTGCATTAGCCTAACATGGCTTATCTCAGAGGGTCACATGGCGGTAATATCACAATATGCGTATACCACACAGCACCTCTTTCCCAAAGCTAACAATTGCACTGGGAAGGCTTCTGGAGCACCAGCTGAAACATGGTTGGTGCTGCTAGTATGCTCCAGACATTGCAACAGCTTCGTGAACTAGGATCTTTGATGCCACTTCAAAACAATTATATTTTAGAACATCTCCATATGCTGTCTTTAACTTCCCTGTCATATGCCTTCTGCTCAGTTAGCAGCTGCAAAAGGACAAAATCCATTACTGTGTGAGTTCCAACTGTTCAAGTTAAAGAGAGCACAGTTAAACCGTATCAATAAATTTACTTGCTACAAATTCATGCAATTGGAAACTTACTTCCCACATTTGCATGTCTCTAAATTAAAAAAGAAAAAAGAATTCACAAGCCATATGCTGTTGTGACATCTATGCGATGTAAATTGATAACCAGTTTGGATGCCATTCCCTAGTTTATGGGAGATCACTTCCAAGAAAGATAGATCTGCTGACAAGATTAAACAAGTGACTCATGAAAACAAACAAGGAAATAATCTCTCATAGTCAGTGCATGGTTTGGGGCTTGTAGACTATCCCCAGGATAGTTCCTGCGTTGGTGGTGCACCTGATGTGGGTTTGAAAAGAGACCAGCTCATCACAAGTCTTACACAGCAAGCAGGAAATGACACTTCATGTTTCCCAAACCTTGTTCTCCTCCTACTCTCTGAACAAATCACTCACACCATGGTGGGTCTGGTAATTAGGTGGTGTGCACCTTGAATACTGGCTAGCAAGGACTGCAAAATCCTTCAGTGAGACTGAGAAAAAGTAACCAATAATGACTCACCAGTTTCATACTTTCCTTTGCCCCCTTTTCACACAGTGCTGAAGAGGTGAAAGAGATTAGATTCCTGAATCTAAACTTAAGAATTTCAAGGTAATTCAGACCCAGTCTTCAAATCTGCTTACTAGTAAATCAACAGACAAGTGATTCAGCATTGTTACCTCAGATTTCTTGATTTGATGAAAAGCCCAACTATCCATCAGCCTGATGGGGTACATTTACAGAAAGGCAGTATTTCTTTTAGGGTGGGCCAGGACCTTTGTACAAAGATATGATATGAATAAGGACAACTGACTTGCCTGAGACACATGATCTCATCTTTGCACGCATTGATTAAAAAGTTATATGGACTTCTGTTCCCTGTGATCAGAAAGCTCAGAGTAAGAAGAGGCATTTGATAAATCTAATCTTCACAGAGTACCTTCATGATCAGAAAATACTGATGAGCAAGCAAGATGAGGTGTAAGTTTTAGTTCCTTTGGTTGTTGAGCAAGACACAAGTGCTGCTGCCATGAGCAGATTACCAAATCAAGATTGTCAACCAAGCATGAAAGGAGATGTCAAACTTACACAGATCCAGGCACCTTCCGAGCTAACAGAAGTTCACTACTACGTCTTGCACTACTGTTATGAAGAGGGGAGGTAATTTTATTTTACTAAGGAGACAACAGGGCCAATTAGCCACTTGCAAAATGGTTATTCCAGACTGGAGAGGACTACTCATATACGCAGACTGCAACCATAGTACAGTTGCTCATGTAAATACTTCAAAAGAACTTTTGAAACAGAAAACAATCCCTCACAGGCCTATGATTTATTTTCTTCAGCTTCCAAGAGGCAGCTTTCAAGTTGGTAAAAGACTCCAGGGATCTATGTTGGGATTCAGACCTTGAAAATATACCTAGAAAAAGTGGAATCACAACCTTAGGACAATCTGTATCTTACTAACAGAAATCAAGAGCAGTAGTTTCAGTGATTGTCTTAAGAACAAATGTGAAAAGAATACACTTTACACTGAAGATAATGAAGGATCCAGATATATTTAAGATAAAAATGAAATCTGTAATCAAAATATTTCCTAAGGATAGAAAAGAGGAATTTGGTGATGAATGCAATTCTTGTTCCTTGCTTTGAACTAATTTCTTTTTCCTTTCTTCACCTTGATTTATATTGTTTCTGTGTGAAGATGTCCAAAATACCTTGAGATTTAATTATGCAGATGGCTAAAACTTGTTACCTCAGGATAAATAGTCATGTTACCTGCAGGACAAACAATTGATATCTTGATTGAAATGAGCAAAAGTAGTGGAGAAAGCAGTACTTCAGAAGTAAAAACTACCAGAGCAAATTAATTCCAGCTTATTTCCTTGGCTGGTAGCTATCAGCTTGCAATTGTACTTTTGAAGTGGCCAGTGTTTGTTTACTCCTCCTGTCTAGACTTTTGTTTTAAATGTTTGAAGTAATATTTTTGAAATGGGATTAATAGTTGTGTAAAAGGTAAAATACTATTTTCTTTTGTTAGGTGAAAGTTACTCAGGCCTTCTCTCTTTTCTCTTCATACAGCTTTTGTGAGCCTGCACAGGAAGACACTGAGAAGAAAATTGAGTCCTGGAACAAGCAAGACTAATTCCCATTACCTTTCAAACACCCAGTAAATCTATTAAATTTTTTTTTACTCAAATTCAGGTCTGCCACGTGGCATTATGTACCCTCTTATTCAGGTGTGGTCTTGGCAATAGCATGATGACAACTGCTAGAGAGCCTCATGAAGCATAAATTTCTCCAGTCACCTTTGGAAGTCCATTCCCTAATGTTTCTCAGATTGCTCTTTAAAATTATTTAGTGTCTCTTACTCTCTGTTTTTAAAGTCAGTATGGCCTGTACTACATAGCACAAAACAGTCCAGATGATAGCAACAAAATGACCATGGTGATTGATACATGCAACTTGTGAAAACGCCATTTGGCGAAATACCATATAAATAGAGGGCTTGAACCTCCCAGCCTTTGCTTAGTTGAATAATCCTTCACTGGATAAGTAAATGTGCTTCAGACCCTTTAAAATCTCACCTGTTTCTGTATTTGCAAGCAGATATTAAACTGATAATATCATATTTTGAAGAAAGCCAAGGTAAATGGGGTGTCTGCAAGACGAGGGTTTATAATGAACTGTAGAAATGACAGATTTATTGTAAGACAATCTTTTAAGAGCATAAATGTAACATGTAATGACCTAAAAAGATTTAGTGACCTGCAAGGTTTAAGATTAAAACCCCTACCATCCCAAATAGCTGAGTTCTTAGCTCCACCAGCGAAAGCTGGAAGGAATCCCACACAGTTCCCAGACTTTCCTAGGATGACTACAGATAATGTTTTACTTTGAAAATAGTGCCAGTTTAATCTAAAGGGAGATAACCTCCTTGGATGTTCTACTAGCTAACAAGGCAATCTAAATCTGAGAAGTTCTTTGGCTGTCTTCTTGTGAGTACTAATCTTCTTAAGTAACTGGTGGTGGTGGGGTCACTACTGATGTGTTGTGTGATGCATTAGCAGTTGTGGATGGAGAATAAAAATTCAGAAAGGAAAACCTGTAGCTATTTAAACATTAAAGAAAGAGCTGGATTAGTATAAAGCAGTTAGAGCAAAAAGTATACTTCAATTTCATAGTAGAAATTTACCATCTAGGTACGCTAGATATTGTCAATAAATGCAGGTTTCAGCACAGCAGAGACATAGAGTTAATCCATTTGGATTGATACAGACTCACTGTGGGGTGAAACTCCATTACCTTTTAGCAATGCTGTCAGGATAGCTAAATCAATATCCTGGTGTCCTTCTGATCCCATGCGAAATACTGTGATCTGAAATGTTAAAAGACAATGCCATTATTTAAACCAGGGTAATTTTTTAAAAAAGAAATCAAATCAGGGAAGCATCATCTGGGTCTCAAAATGTCCTAATGGCTACAAGATGATCTTACTTTATATATTTCATGAGAAGTTTATTAGATAGGATTAATGCATAGTATTTTTTGTGAGATAAAATTTGCTAAAGGTAGAAATTTTATTAATAAGCATATGGAAGAAAAGTCTTCAGTGATACTTACAGGGTGAAATTAGAGATGAAGGAATGTTCTTGTACTAGAGTAACATCAGATTTAGTGTTCCCAATGCATTACTAGGAAGGAATTATGTGTATTATAGGTTGTGGACCTAATTTATGGCATATGGCATTGAATAAATATTTTCAACCAAATTTAGCAACCTCCTCAACCTCATGGTTTTATACAGCAGAAACTTAGATAACTAATCTAAGAACTAGGCTTCTGACAGGTCCATAAACGTCGTTAGCCATGTGCAATTGGTGACTTATCACTGTAAGATACAAGCTTTGAGGCAGTGAGGTGACATAGACAATTTGTGAAGAACAAGAATGAATATAGTGGAGCTGTTCTTTCAAGCCAGTTGCACTCTTGGTTAAGACTACCCTGAAACATATAGAAGTGTAAATACCTTTGATCCTTTTGTTGCCATGGCAATAGCTGCTCTTGGGCCCCTCCTTCTTGTGAAGCAACTGAGACTGCAGCTTTTTATTAGTGCCTTTCCTTTACTAATGAAACCTATGTCATCATTTTGATCTGAATACCTGTTATCTGTTTTTCTTTTTCCTTTCGCCAGTACAGACTGCGGTTTTTTTTTTTTTAATTGAGTGATACCTTTAGTTAGGAATTTTTTTACAACATATTTTAAACATATAGACATATTTTACACTCATATTCAGCAGCATATGTTGTCTCCACATTCCTAGATTCTTACTCATACAGCACCATTGAACTGCAGCAGCATCTGGGATAGAGATCAGCAAACACCAGGGCACAAAGAAAGTGTATTGTGACAGGGAAAGGAGAGATATAAAGTGGTCAAAGCTGAGACAACACCTTAGTGACAAGCTTCAGTATGCCAGCTGAAATAGGCCTGCAGAGTGTATCCCGAGAAATCCAGCGTAGTTCTCCTGTAACACCTTTTCTACTTTCACTTAACCCTAAGGCTCTCAGGGGTTCAAAAGGAGGTAAGAGACTTTGGCATCAGCAACAGTAGCATGTTAAAGACTGACAAGGCAAACTGAATGAAATAATAGGAAACTGGATTAGCTCAATTAGTCAACTGATTTAGATGATGCCTAAAACAATTAATGTGAGAAAACATTTATGTTAGGTTGTTCACCCCAGTTACAGTAGATTGTTTTCAAATTAGACTTAGTTTGACCCTTCAAAGTGTTCCTGAGACAAAGCATATATACTACAAATGATACTTTAAACAATCTATTTTCTCTCTCCCCCTGGAATCTGCAGATGTTTCTGGCAAACCATGTGATGTCTATGCCCATCCCGCAACTTTTAGAATAGAATAGAATAGAATAGAATAGAATAGAATAGAATAGTTCTAGCTGGAAGGGACCTGCAATGATCATCTAGTCCAACTGCCTGACCACTTCAATGGTGACCAAGAGTTAAAGCATGTTAAGATCATTGTCCAAATGCCTGTTAAAGACTGACAAGCATGGGGCATTGACCATCTCACTGGGAAGCATGTTTCAGGGTTTGACCACCCTCTCGGTAAAGAAATGTTTCCAGATGTTTTTCCTAATTTTTTTTTTTTATGTCCTCAGTGACTGGCAAGGAAGCTTTCCCTGCAGCGCAGGCAGTCTGCTCCTCTGACCTGTGGAGCACAGGTAATGTGGGTAGAAATACATGTTTCTATGTATGTCTCATCTCAAAACACAGTAAAAATGTGAGACAATGAGATGAGCCGCTCTACTGTACATGCTCATGATGTACCTCCTGTGCCACAGCTGATGAACTGCGCCACAGGGGTGAGCAGCCAGGCAGGCAGGGCAGAAGGCAGAGGAAGGGACAGCCGTCCTCCCTCTCCCCCCGGGAAGGTGGAACATCTCCCTTCTGGTGGGCAGCTCCGGCAGGTGCTGACAATAGTGGGGGGAAAACTGTTGTCCCGTAACAGTCTGATCATAACATCCTCACCACACTCCCTACCCCATTTTTGCAGCAACGGGCACCTCCATAGCACTGAGGAGAAGTGTGGCAGGCTGGCAAGCAGACCAGCTAACGCTGGGAAAGCCTTCTTTGCGTCACTGCGCTTGCTGGCACCACCGCACGGCAAAAGGCCCTTCTCCTTCTTTAAGACCAAAGGTGAAGCAGCCTGCACATGGGGACCTGAAAATACTGAATAACAGGAGTTCAGCGGAAGAACTAACTAAAAACTACATCTCAAACTAAACACATGCTCAGTGGACTCCCAGCTGAATTATAGGGCATCGTATAAATTGCAAGCACTGAACATCTTATCGCCACAGGAAAACTAAGGGAAGGACTTTGCATGTATTGGACCACATATAACCCCAAACTTTCAACTTCTCTTTCATCCCTCTTCCCTGCATGCCTCAGAAAAATAAACCCACTTCGGCAGAACAAGTTGTTGCTGTATTAAAAATAAAATAGAACTAAACTATGTAATTTAGTTACATCAGAATAAAAAGGCTGTCTTTCTACAGCAACTGTTATTTTATTATTATTTTTAAGGAGTCTAGCATAATTCAAGTAGCAAAATAAAGAAAAAGAAGATAAATAATTGGAAAAAAGATGGAACTGGAAAGAGTGCTTAGACTCATACCAGAATTATTATCATTTTGGGGGTCATGCCCGAGATTGAACTAGAATTTTAGACAGAACCAAGGCAAATTATCATGATACTTGATTTCAAAATGCCGCAAGTTTAGTACCTCAGACTCAGCTGATACTGTGGACTTTTGCTTGTTCTGAATGGACAAAATCTTTTAGGATGGTTAACAGATATGTTCAGCCTCTCCTTATGGGTTAGGTTAACTGTAACTATCTACAGGGGCTTTCTCTTTGTGATGAATGCACTCCTCCTGTTTGAGCTAACTGAACTTTGGTCCAGGCAGATGCTCAGCAAGCAGGACTAACCAAAGTTAATCCCATTGTGTGAGGCTACCAGTGAGAACTCAGCACCAACCCCCCAAAAAAACAATCTGGCTGGAGAATGGGCTGATAAGTGTCCAAAGCTGCATGAACACAACAAAAATCTGAGTACAAATCAAGCACTTTATAAATATCTGCAGCCCTCAGGGCTCATTGAGCTCTCCCTCCGTAGCAGCTGGCTGTGTGTGGTGATCTGCCCTTGAGTAGGGACACCCCTCAAGGCTGAGAGACCCCTAACCTGACACCAGACATCAATGGGTTGGTAAGAGACATTTTTTGCATGCATGTAAGATGCACTTAAGATACGTATAGTAAGCTTACATGATAATCTTTATAACCCATACTAACTTCAAGTGTAGTAAATAGTATTGACTGCCAATCCATCTGTACTTATTAATTATCTTACATACCAAAATTTACTGATTAGAACTCAATGAACTAACTACTAGATCAGATCTGAGTGATCTCTGACTCTTTTCTTGCAACACTCTCTTGTCACCGGTCCTGAAGATGATCTTGGACAACATGCAGCACCTTACTATTCTTAGTTATGCAGGTTTTTTTAATAAACTTTTCACAGCTAGTCATCCTTTGAATTACCAGTCAGTTGAAACAGCTTTTTATCAATCTGGACTCCATAGGCAGATCTTCAGCCTCTCATGGTTTCCCATGGTTTTGGGAAGATCCATTGTTTCTTCTTTCCACTATTGCTCTAAAGCTTGACCAATGTTTTTGTTCATTCACAAAGTGGAGGATTTAAAATAGAACTGCACTGTAATTAGGTGAGGAGCCAACTTTGTCACACTGTTGATAAAATCTTTATCTCTGTTGATGAAATCTTAGTCCTTAGCTGCAGCATTCTTCAGGTATAACTCGTTCGCCTTGTATCTTTGCGAGATATGTTGGTTGCTTTCACTATTGGGTGTCAGAGGTATTTGAGTATAGTAACATTTGCTTTTAAATGGCTAAAGGAAAATATTTCAGCACTCATGGCCCCGCGGAATGAATTTTGGAAGATGAGGCTTAAAGCTGCAGCATGCTGGCTGCTGAACCATTTGTATCATCATCATTTCTACTTTACCTGGCAAAGCGAGATCATTATCAAACCACGTAGCTGCAGCTTTTGTTCTTCTTCAGTAACTATTTATGATCCAGGAACAAGGCAGTGGGACTGGAGGAATACCATTTCTATGTTTTGAGTCTTAGACTAGCAGCCTGTGAGGAATCCTGAGCATCCTGAGCAGCTGTATTGCTTATTCAATGCAGCTTTATGTTAGGCTGCTGTTGTGCTTGAATGATTCTTTAATGAAGAGGGCTGCACAATCCCCTGCTTTTTCTCACAACTTCTATTAGAAATGCATCCCCAAATGCTGCCTCTCTGTTTTTTCTTGTCATATTTAAGAGTGGATAAAAAGAGAAAATAAACAAGCTTTGTAAGACACTGAGAGAGGCAGAAAAAAATACAATTTGTTTTTGGATGTGATCCCAGTGCCTTGTGCTAAAGACCCTCTTGACCTTTCCGGAAAGAAAGTATGAATTTTCCATCTGCATTTTATGAGTACAGTTATGAGGAGACAACAATTATTCCCAAAACGTGGATTTACTTCTTTACTTACACGGTCTTTGTAGTTTTCCCAGCGTCCTTTAATTTTTGTAGTCAGATGCATGAGGGAATAGGGGCATATCCTAAAGTATTTGTGCAGACCTTACACTTAGAAATGTTCAATATCTCTAGGTCTCAAGAAACGTATCTGTCTGTCTTGCTGGAGACCTGTTCTTCTCGTGATTTCTCTTCCACCAATTCACAGCTAAGAATTTTATGTTGGCAATATACTCATCTAGTTTCAAGAGTCATTAATGTATCTGGCATCTTACTAGTTGCCATTTACAGCTACTCTGGTGGGTAAATCTCTGCAGAGAACTGCGAAACAATAGGATACTGACTGCAGTCCTCTTAGAATGGGCTACAGATGCTACTGCACTACTGTATATAAAACTGCTGTGCTAATGGAAAATATCTGGGTCAGTAAACTGTATTCCCAGCTACCTCTTGCTGGATGAATGTTTGCCACTGAGACGCAAAAATAACAGTAAATTGAAGACTTAGAAACCCACTTAATGACTTATTACTAAGAAAAAAAGAAAGCCTTCATTCTTTAAATGAAAAGAAGAGACAGTGCCTAAGAGCCATTCACCTTTAAAAAGACCTAATGTAGTTGTGTTTAAGCCTGCTGTGGATTCCTAGCCCCTGTACAACTTTAGTGAAAAAACCCCTAGTAAGGTGTGTATATGAAATCCAGGACATTTAATTATATATTTATAAAAAAAACAAACAAGAAGTTTGGGTTAAAAAGTAATACATGCTTAAGACTTGCTTACCCTGCCAAAAGAAAACATGCAGTAAGAGTTGCAGTATTAGTCAGACTACCACTAACCATTCTTTTGCATTGCTGTGAAAAAGGGAAGATTAGTTTAAACAGAGAAATTTTCTTTATGATGATTTGATTCAAACCGTATCTATAAAATGGTTTTCTGTTTTTCTGAACATAAATGTATTAGAGAAAAAACCTGTCATTTACCCTACTCAGCTATTTCTTTTGAGCCCCAAACCAATTTACATTCAAAGAAGAAAAAAAAAAAAAGTACTTTTTTTAACTCCCAGGGATTTGGGCCACATTATTACTTCCACACTATTTGTGGGCTTGAAATTACTTTTTCGGGTAATTGCCTGAGGGCTCTCAGTGAACAACTGTGAATTCCAATGGCAAGCTTTTTTTTAATGTATTTTTCTTCTTTTCTTTACAAATATAATAGAAACTGATGTTAATATCCCTTACAAATACAAAACTGTATTGCACCACACTGAAGAAAGAGTTAAATCTTCAGATGAAACACACCTGAAACAGACAAGCAAAAATGCCTCTAAGTCACCAATAAAGATTGTACCAACAAGCTGCAGAAAGTGTTAACAGGCATCCAGATTCTTGCTAAACGTAACTCTAATGTCTGGATTTCTTTTGACACTCCCATAGTGATCTACTTGCAAAATGCAGTAGGTAGCAGCTACTTCCAGTTCTGGGGGTAGCTGGGCGAGTACCACCTGCTCTGCTGGCCTCCTTTCAGGAGGAGGTGGTTGGGACCCACCAGCCAAACCCTGTGTCACAAGACTACCTCTCATTTGCCTCCACAAAACCTGCCTGAGTGAAATGCATGAGGTTTGCCCTTAAAAGCAGGAAAAGACAGGCCCCTGCCAAAAAAAAAAAAAAAAAAAAAGGAAAAGTCTTCCATCTGCTTCATTGCAGATTTTACTAAAGTATCTTAATGGGAACAGGATTAACTTCCAGGAAAAAAAAGTCTAGCTGTGTCCTAATTCTTCCTAGGAGAGTGTGCTAGCACATCACTGAGCCAAAACAGACCTTCTCTGCAAGCACAATGATTGCAGCACACTGTGATACTTGCCAGCAATAAGTACAGTCCAGCAGCGTAGAAACCTAATTTTCAGGCAGGGCAGGTAGAAAGCAAGTGAAAAAACAAAGAGATGGAGGGGGAAAAAAAGCAAGGTTGGGAGGAGAAAGGTGGGGAGAGATTGTCTGACCTTAGACTCTACCAAAAGCACTCATTTTAAAACAGCTCTGCTTTCTGTTTAGCACTGGCTCCACTCTTGTTTGACAGATTACTTTTTCTTTCCCTTTCCCTTTCCCTTTCCTCTACATAGTTGCTGGCTCAGCAGGCTCAGTTTAACCGAATGTGATGCGTTCTGTTGTTTTCCTGCCATCACACCGACACTGCTTTGCACTTCTCTAGGCAAAGCCAGGTAATACTGTCTCACCTGAGAGCAGTGAATACCAGACAGGCTTTCAGAAGTTATTCACACACCGGGAAACACAGATATTACACTGCCACTTAGGCTTTTGCAAGTTCTGTACGCACGTAAATGCAGGGTTATCTTAGAAATACAAATCACAGCTGTCCATGGGCAGATGTGTACATGTGGTCTCTTTAATGGCAGCTGCCAAATCAAAGGACCAGCTAAGAAGAGGGTATGTCAAATAGATGCTGAGGAGAGAAGGTGTGGTCAAACAATCAGCAGGGAGGATGCAGTGCACACCTGCACAGACAGGTTTTTTATGCTCTGTCATGAAGGACACGAGAGATGAAGGAAAATCATTCTCTACACCTCATTCTCTCGCTGACTAGTGAATGGATATCTGAAGACAAAGGAAAAAAACAGGGTGGCAGTGATGAGAGCAGAGAAAGCAGCCAAGAATGCTCTCTTTACATACTGTATTGATAGCACCTTAAGAATGCTGCGAATTATTCATGCTTTTAGAGCTGGAGTTGTTTCTCACCACCATTTCACTATGACATCAGGAGAAAACATAAAGTGATTTAAAATTCATTCAAAGTGAATCTTTTTTTCCTGCTATTTCCAGAAAATTTTTGAATGTCTTTAAATCTCACCTCTGACAAGCACACAAGTTGTTTGTATGCATCTTGGTTACATAAGTCAGGAAAAAACAACTCCCTTTTCTACAGAAAAGCAGATGAAATTGTGACTACAACCTTAAACTCTCCTGTTTGAGAGCACCGGTTGGTTCAGCAAAATATGAAATCCCTTCCAGAGTACATGTTGACATTCATAATTTAGCTTGGCCTACCTGAATATTTCAGAGGAAAATTACCCTGAAAAGAAAAATGAGAGTTTGATAAAACAAAACATTAAAGAAGGTCAGTTATGCAAAGCCTCAAAATGGTTCACATAAGAGGGGAAAGCATTTCCTTTTTTCTTGCAATGAATAATTGTGTTTATCTCAGGGGAAAAGCTGCTTGATGTGGAGGCATAACAAAGATCAAAGCGAGCAGGTGAGTCAATAGATAATACTGCAGAAGAAAGGGGATGGCCAAATAAGAGGAAATTTAGGGATAGAAAGATTAGAGAAAATTATGTTTAGCAAAAACCTAAATTAAGTGGTCTGCTATTCTGAGGACTAAGAAAGAGAATTCCAGAGGAAATAAGAGGGAGCACATATGAGGGGAGAAGTTTGAATGTTGGTTGTAAAGTTTTTAAATTTTACATCTCCTTCTGCATTGTGGCAGCACTGCAACACTTCACAATTTTATTTGATCCAGTAATTTGCCATAAACTCATTGTCTGGTAAGAAGCAGGGAACAAACAAAAAAAAAATCAGTGTTTATAAGAAAGACAGCAATTCTGCAATTGAGGAGCCATCTAGGTGCACAGAAAACAATTTGACAGAAATTACTGTAAATGTTTGGCTTTCCCTGTAATTATAGTTTTTGTTCCAGTCTGAGACAGCTGTGTCAACCCCTGAATGACTGAAGAGAAAAGGCTATGGAAATGTCACAGCTCTGTCCCATGTAAAAAAAATTATATTTTATAATGTGCATATTTTTTTTAAGACTTGGAGCACTGTCAACATATGGAATATGCATATTTTCCAGTGAAATAAATTACCAAAAATAAGTTTTGGCAGTAAAAATATTGAAAACAATGCTTTTCCCTTATACAAGAGGTTTCATGCTGTTACATTAGGCCATTTATTACTCTATTCAGGCAGTGAAATACCAGTCCCTGGTTTTAAAGTTGAAGAAACATGAGTAAATATAAATTGTAAGTCACAAAGCATATAAGAAGGGGAATAGAATTTAGACATTGTTCTTTAAATTACTGGGCTGTGCATGTTAACAAACTGTGATGATAAACACAGATGTGTTTCCATGTAGACTTACAGCATTGGAACTGGTTAAGAACAGCCACAGAGAGAAATGGTTTTGGGTGATGGGATAGGCGTTTTCATTCAAATACTGGTGTAATCTGAGCTCTTTCATCACCCTGATTTAGGAAAGAAATGTGGAATCAATGTGATGTGGTCCACCTCCTCCATCTCTTCTACTGTAGAGAGGATTCTTGGAGGTATTGAGAAGACACTATTTTTATACATTTCTTCTGAAAACATAAAATGCCTTATATAGAGAGAGAAAGGGGCATGAGTAGTACAGTGAATAAAATAATGAAGTTTTATCACCTGGAAGGCTCTGACATCTGAATCTCAAGTAACAGGAGTTAAAGCCAACTGAAACCTAGTAAACAGGAGTCTATTAACCCTACTGGTCCCAAAGCAGCTATTATCTGCAAACACTGATCTACTGATGATATAAGACTCGTGCATGGGTTTCAGCACATACTGAGGAGAAGCCTCAATAAAATGCTTTTAAAAGAGATGTTAACTGTCATGTAACCCTATCAAATGGGTATTTCTCCCAGAAAGCACTCTTCTTCTGACAGATAAGCAGGCAGCCATGCCATGGACTGGAGGGGTTACAGTCAACTTCTATCCATGTGTGTGCCTCACCTTCTGAGTAAGGTCCTTGTGCGTACCATTTGAGCTTTTGCTTTACATTTAGAGTCTCAGTTATCTCTGGTCTTTACATGGATGGGCGGCCCTGCACAATTCCTATTAGCTCATTCTGGGAAACTAAGAACTGGCAGCAAATCACAGTCTTAGACAGTTTCTTGAATAAATAGGCTTCTTTCGGCACCTAACCTCGGATCTGCAATGTCTTTGTCCTCCTGCTAAACTAACAGTCTCAGGTAGGACAAGTTCTGTAAAAAACAATCAAGCAAGCTAATGTCATTCTGGGCTTTTAGTGAGATAATTTAACCTGTAACCCATCTCTTGCTCACAGATACTAAGCAACAAAAAACTGAATGTTTTTTCAAGGCAAAGTTTACTAAAAAAGCCACGAATTATGTAAAAAGCTCATCACTGAGATGAAGAGCCCAAATATTCTGTTACGTTCAGAGAACAAGAATTCAGTTTGGTCATTCTCACTGCTGCATATACTGAAAAATTATGTCTTGCAAGTCATTGCCCTAAACAATGTTGTCTGCAGGACTTACATGCATCTTACGTACATCTTCTAATCTGAACTGAAAATGCTGACCTTAAAAGGAAGTATGATGAGTTGGTTGGGTGGCAATGGTATTAAAGTCGGGGACTCTCGCTCCATCTTAATTTCTAGTTTTGCTTTGCAACCTATTTTGAAGTAGTCTGACAGTACATGGATGCCCAGGTTGCTTTGCTATAGATGATGCAGGCATATGCCTATTCTGTATGCAGGTTGACAGCAACATCATGGTAACACACAGAAACCAAGCAGCAAAACCAGCCACAAACCATTAGTTTCCTAGCTAGTTCACCGGTGAGACTAAGTAGGTAATACTTGGAAAAGGCAGCTCACTTAGTGTAAGATATTCCTATAGGACAGTAAATTCGCAGTTACTGCTGTATCTACACAGAACCTGCAACTCATACAGTGAGCTCCTCGTCTATGACAAGATATTATAGCAGTAATGAACAGGTCTCTGTGCCCCATCTGAAGCCACAGAAAGAGTAATTATATTTTCTAAGAAAGGCAAAAGAAATTATTACTCCCCAGACACAACAGAGCCAGGTTTCTGAACAGTATTGTAGAGTTTATAAACTGCATTGCACCCTTACGATCCCCTGACTGCAAAAATTGGTCTATATTATCTAATATGGAAGTTGCTGTGTCACCCAGTACTGTTTTGACTTCACTTTCATCACTGGGACAATTGACAGCACTGTATAAATGGTTCAGTGTGCACCTCCCAGAATTACTTGTTAATAGTGTAAATGGGTAATGGATATTTTCACAAGCTCATATTCTTAAAGGAAGAAGAAACCTTCTAAATTTGATTTCTTTAGCTGCAATTTTAATCACAGAATATGTAGGAAGAGAAGAGGTTTGTCGTAAGTTGCATTAACATCTACTAGGTGACTCCATCTGTGATAATTGTGCAGGCAGTATGCACCAAATAAAACAGAAAATTTCTACTTACTGAATGTAAGCAACAACAGTAATATTGGTCTTTGCAGACTTGTGCTGAAGACGGCACAGCAGAGGTTCAGGATGGACCAAATAATTGCCTAAATTGCATACTTTTCCTTCAACAGTAGGTCTGACATTCTTGTGCTTTCTGTTAGCAGAAGCCCTACTCCATCTGACAGCAGCTGAAAAGCATCTGGTAGGATCAAAAGCTTTTCAAAGCTTCAGTGTAATACAACAGCTGCCTTTGTCTTTTTTCTTTTTTCTTTTTTTTTTAGTTTCTTTTTTTTGATATGTATAGTTGCTTTGCTTGTGGAACTTGTTCTCTGAATTACTGAAATAAAAACCCTGGCCCTAGGATTGGATTTTGTTCTCTGTGGAGTCAATGGCAAAGCCCAGCTAACTTCATTTGACTTCTTGGCAGCTGAAAAAACAAAATATGTTTTTATCTCTTTACCAAAAAGAAATCAAATGAAGTTCACAGAATTTCAAATTACTCTGTAATCATCATATTAACACATACTTACAGGGCCTACACAGTAGACTAATCCTATTGATTTGCACTGACTGGCTAGGAGATTTAACTTTCATCAAAATTAGGAGAGTTGCTAGAGTCACTGATGAAGAGGACTGGCGCTTCCATTTGGACACAGAGGACTAATTAGCATCAATACACTTTACACGGGAAATCTCAGAGAGTGTTTCCACGGGAGAGACAAGGGCTGTTTCAGCAAGCCGCAGGCCAGTAGTTACATGATGCTTTCCTGCTCCAGAGCTCTACTGCTGCATTACATGGTGTTCACAGCAACTATACTCCTGCAGGAACTACAGCTTATTTTTACTATTTGAGAAGTCACCAAGCCCACTTCTGCCTCCTCTGTAAAAAGGATTCCATCAGCATTAAAAAATCTTAGCTGAAATAATTTATTTGTTTTTGAAGACAAATTTGTTTAAAAAAATGGATCTGAATGACCTTTTCAACCTTTGGGAAGGGCCAAAGAAATTAAGTGACAATATACTGATAAATTCTTAAAAGTCCATTGGATTTAGCTAATATTTAATTCAGAAAAGGTCTATGCCTATGCTAATAAACAGTTGCAGATGGTGTTTAATTAGCATACAAATTCATTGAGCCTGCACATCCAGCTGAAAAGCACAAGGCTTGTTGCAGCCAGTGTATGATCTTCCCAGTACAAACTCTTACAGAAACATGGACAGGTTTTCTCCAGCCTTTTCAGTCAGAGAAAACTGAAACCACCGAAGTGAACAGGTCTTATTTGTAGTCCAAATAGAAAAGAAACTGCTAAATCACTCAACAGCTTCCCAGTACTTTGGGTAAGTAATCAATAAGCTGAGTCAGAGCCCTGCATTAGTAAGACAATATTGGGGTAAGAACGTTACTCTTGCAACACAGCCTGCTCATGCACTGTGCATTTCTGGACAATTTGGATCTATCTCTGTTTGAAAGAAAAACACAATAAATAGCAAGCACCTTCATGAGGCTGTTTGTCCTGATCTCAGCTCAATGTACCAAGGCACTTGAGCATGACACCTGCTTTGTTTAATCTGACAGCACCAGAGTTGCAAGTTAGTCATGAAGTCAGCTGGAATGACCTATTGCCATATATATATATATACTCGGTAACACAAAGTAGAAGTAAGTTTTACACAATGCCCAAGCAGCCGTTATGTTCATCACAGTGACCATACACTGAGGCACAGGAATAACAGGGAAAAGGAGAGGCAAGTAAAAAATATCCATTACTTGCTGACATGAGATAGAGATGGGATTTTATTGTTCATCTTTTAGCAGGAGACTAATTGAATTGCCTCTGTTGTGTCTATATGGAAATGAGTTGCGGGAATTCCTGGATGCACAGAAACCTATGCCCACCATCCGTTCAGTCTTCGTTCTGAAAACCCTTCTTGTAATGCAGTGGTAGGCAATGACACTATCAGTTTGCTTAATGTAGTAGCTGAACCTTCAAATATTCAAATTTAGCAGAAAATGGTCATGGTAGTGATGAGAAAACAAATTTAACCAGCAGGAGGTACTCAGTCTTTACTGATGGTGTTAATGTGCCATTTTTTGATTACTAAGGTACTAAGATTAGAGCTATCCTAATTTACGGCAAATGCCTTTTCTGTTAAATGGATATAAGATTAGGTCTGTTCTCTCTCAAAGCACTATTTTGGAAGCCTTCGTTTTATGACAAATGTATCTCACTGCAACAAGTGTGGGTGTTTTCAGGAACATGGACCTTTCTGCTTGCCAAAGTGGCCTTTCCCAGTGCCTGCCCAATGAAGCTCCACAGATGGATGGACCTATATAGCTTGCTGGAAAGCACATTCTGGCTTCTGAGAAATTCACATTGTGATTTGTGAACAAAGCACTCCAGCAACACGTCAGTCTAAACTGCAAAATGATTAAGTACTCCTAAAAGAATAGAGCAGCCTCTATTTGTCAGAAAACTCAAACACCAGAGTTACTGTCTTTCAGGGAAAATAATAAGGCTAATTTATTTACTGAGACAGAAATAAATACTCCTTTGCACAGCTGGAAACAGACTTCTGAACTATAACCCCACACAATGTGTTTTAAGGGACTATCTGAAATAAGCTCTCATGGCTTGTTATCTGGGGGATTCCCTTCCTTGTTGCCACTTCACTCCAGGGCAGAGCTGGGGCTCCAGTGGGAAAGGTCCCTGTCAGGCTGTGTCCTCAGGCAGTACCCTCACCTGCTCTTTCTTTGTATTCTGAGGTCAGCAAGGTAACCCAAAGAAAATCAAAGAAAGATCAAAAAACAGTGTTGAAGACTGTCTCATCTACTTTCTTTTATTTTTTTTAAATTATGAAATTCTATCTTACTGTAGCTTTGGACTAATTGATATGGAATGCAAATGTCTTAAGCAAAAAATTCTTGTTTCTTTTCTTAAATTCCCCTTCCCCTAAATTCCCCTTCCCCTCAATTTTTTTTTTTTTTTTTTTTTTTTTTTTTTTTTTTTGCTTTTAGTGGCAGGCAAGTTATCAAATGAGATATTTTAGCTTCTCATGAGCTGCATGCAGGAGATGGGAACACGTAGAAAGAATCTTCATGGTGCTTTTTGAAAGGAAGTGTGGACTGGACTCTACAGTACTGCCTCCTGCCCCCTTAGCTTTGGTGAGTCTTCATGCTCCAATTTTAGCAACTTCTTGGCATAAACTTTTTTTAAGAATTCTATGTAAATGCAACAGTAGACAATCTCCCTAAATGATATACAAAACACGCTCCTACTCTTGTAATCTACATTTCTATGTACAGATCTGTATAGTCTACTTCATTTTAAAAGGATTTTTATACATACCATAGACCTCATTAAGAACCTTGGTCTAAATATGTTTCTGAATAGAAAATCTGATGCTTGCAGTATCAACACAGCTAAGTTTACGATGTAATAAAAACTACTCATTAAATTGAGAAGTGGAATTTGTTCTGTCTTGCAAACCTAACAGACTTAGATCTCTCCTCTGCCATGGCCTCACCTTATCATCCAGCTTGTGTACTCAGATTTGATTCAACAGATGAACTTACACTTTATCAAATAAATGGAACATTGAACATCACAATAATAATGTTCCCTGGGCATACATTTGAAAGACCATTTATTAAGAGTGAAGTCCAAAATGTGAGAACTTGAAAAATCTGATGTTTTTGAAGGGGGTGATTTCTGTTATGAGTATGCTTTTCCATGAGCTACCACACTTATGTCAAATTTATAAAAGAGATGCCAGTCTTTTTACACATTCTAAGTATGTAGAGTAGGAAAAATTATTTCTTTTTGTTAATTAAAGCTTTTTGTTCCTTTCCAGACTAATGTCTGAACTTGCACTTATTTTCTCTCTCCACCTCTGTGATTCATCTGTATTTATGTATTTTACTATAAGAACACCTTCCTGCCTGTACCCTGCTTGCACTTAATTGTTTACCAGCACACTGTAATATGACAAGCTGCTTCTTCACTGTCTACTTTGTTCCCTGTGAATTTAGCAGCCACAGTCAGACAGTGAGGCACACTGACCATGAACCTGGGGAAAACAGTCATGATCAATTTGGCTGCTGCTGAGCTCTCTGATACAATCTTTTTCATTTTCCTTCTATTTATTTCTTTAGGGAAATGGGAGATCAGACTAATGATGAAGTCAGTTCATCAAGCGGTGTTTGTCTTATGCACAACCAAATCAGAAGGTCAAGCCTGAGGAAGGACAAGAGCTGGAACAGATGTGGAAATATGAAACATCTGGCTTTGTAGAACCAGTGAAGTCACCACTCACTCCTGGGAATACTTCAAGGTCATCCATCTCCTCTGGTAATGTTATCTTCGTCATTATGAGTATCATCTTTCTTTTACATTCATATACAAGGTTATGAGTCTTAAAGGATACCATTAGCCTAGCAACCACACCTCAGACATAAAATCTTTCTAGCATATGACTGTTAAAATTAGCACTCTGAGCACAACTGAGGTACCAGAGAGAAACACCGGTTTTAATGTTTTCTCTTTACATATGGTTGTGTTAGTGGTATAAATTCAAATTCAGAGCACATAATTTTGGGCAAATCATCTCCTGGCTAATAGCTCTTCAGAAGACATGTAGTTAAAAAATGGTAGTGGTGACAGAGGTTACATGCCTGCAAAGAATCTTGTGAGAAATACACAACCTTGCTTGAAATAAAAATATTGATGTGAATACTGCAGACAAAAACTTCACAGTTAACTTTGCAGTAGCAGAGTTTGTTCAAAGCCTGACAACCAGTTCTGGATTTAGATGTCTGGAACAATCCAGAATTGTGTTTTTCCAGTCTTGATAATTCAATGTCTGCCTCTACTTGCTATTCTTTTTTTCTTCCTACCTTCCTGCCTTCCAGTCTTTCCTCCTTCCTGCCTTCCTTGCTCCCTCCCATTTGCTTTCCTTCTCTTTCTCCCTCCCTTCCTCATTCCTTTCTTCCATCTTCTATCATTAAGCATGTTTTTTACATTTGTGTGCAGAACAATGGTTCAGAAGTAGGTTCTATATGTACATATCATTATTATTATTACTACTACAGTAATAGAAATGGCCATAAATGAATTAATGCTGTTTCTCTAAGGAGGTTCTCTCTGCTAATCATTGATAAGAAATGTCACAGAAAATTCAACATTAAGGTAAACTGAGACACATATGTACTACACCTGTAAAGCAAGCTCAAGTGCCATGGAGGTCATCGTACATCGTGACAATCATAAACGGATAGGAAAAGTATTTCTGAGCACAATCATATTTTTTTGACAGTCTTTAATGCGAAGAAGATTTCAGAGTGAAAAAAAAAGAAAAAGAAAGAAAAAGATCTCTATCTTGATGTTCACCTAGGGAAGGGATGACTAGTTTACACCTGATGGGCTGCACTGAGTGCTTGTGAATAGCTAAATGGTGTTTAAAGCCTGCTATACACTTTGAACTCTGATTGTGGGAGAAAGAAGGCAGCAGGGACTGCTGTATGTCCAGTTCCATCAACTACCTACATTGCAATGATGGAGTGGAACTCCATGCTGCTGTCATGTCTTCCCTGAAAAGTTGTCCTTTGGATGGTCTCCTTTCTGCCATCGTCCCAGGTACATGCCAGGTGATTGGGGCACATGTAAATGATTAGTTATGCATGAGGAATAATTTTTGATGGATGCACGAACTGCTGGTTACTGAACAGAATACTGCGCTTTTGGCAAGTTCAGCCATATAAAGAAATATCCTCTATTTTGCAAAGTTCTGTCTAGACAGGCAGCCTTTTCCTTTTAACACTTCCTAGCTGTTTTTCCCCCATTCCCCTCCAGTGGTATTAATTACTCCATGCTGTATTTTCCACTGAAATTAAAAGGCACTGCAGAGGCTGAAAAAAAAATCTCAAACAGTTTCAGAAAATGAAACTTCTGTAAAATAACTATTATCAATCTTTCCTCTTGAGTGTTACCCTACACAAAGTGTTGCAGACTGTTGTCAGCCTGGAATTCCAAGATGCTGCCATATGAACTGAAAACAAAGCTTAGAAGAAAGATTAAGTTACAAAATTGAAGCATGTCTCTTCAGTCAGTTTGTAAGAAATAAAAACCCCTGGAATTGAATCCCAAGTTTTTGACAATGTGATTTTGCTTCAAAAATGCTTCTCCAAAAGCAGCCTCATGGAGCCTCCAGAAATTGTTGAAAGGTCTTGTGTTCGTCAAGAAATTATAAGTATGTGTTAAAGGGACAGCCTTGCCACTGCAGAATAGGAGCCTTGGACACAAGCTGTCTTATTTTCCTGTCACACATCTCCATAATAAAATGATAGACCTAGTGGTACTTGTGCAACTCTACAGCATCTTTAAAATATGATCCCAGTGACAGACAAACAATTATGCTTCCTTCTGAGGTTTTCTGTAGTTGGATGAGGTAGAATTTTAATCATGATATGCCTAAGGAATACTGAAAGGTAACAATACCCATGCTCTACTAATTGGATTTTGTCCTATCGAAGGAAATGTAGAGAAATTTACAAAGGGAACAGATCTGTTGGATTAATCACTTTTAATGAGAAAATATTGATTAAAGCAAATAAAGGTCAGTATGATATAATATCCTTTTAGAGTCTGGATCACAGTGATCCCATTTGTGAAATTCTTCGAACAGGCATCTGAAAGACTTGATCAAAACAATGCATTGAGCTCTCTCTTTGCCTCTAAGGAAAGTGTGAACATACCAGCTCCTTCTTCTTCATGCACTCCATGAGGATAATGAAGAGGTGCTGCGCCTGGGTTCGGGTGTATGTGAAAGTCTTCTGTATGGTAACTAGCAACTGGTCCCTCAAAGACTCGTTGATAAGTCTGAAATCCAAAAAGAAAAAATAAAGTAGAAAAACAGACATGAGGGAACATTGCAACTTCAGCCAAGGGTCAAACAAATAAGAGTTAGACAACAAATCACTGCAGGTTGTTTTGGACAGGTTTGAAGGACAGGAATTGCTGAAACCATCAGAGACAAATTGGAAAACACTGTTCTAGAAAAACACATTGATCAGGTTGGAGTACCTCATCTGCAAAGTTTCTATTTCAGTTCCCACATATGGCATGACAGAAGGTCATTCAATCTATTTTGTTAGGGATTCCCTAGCAAAAACAAGAACCAGACTGACAGTCTGGGTTTGAAGGAGACCAAGACTTCCAGGTGAACTGAAGACCCCTTTCTAACATTGAGTTAGCAGAATTCAACTCATGGTTCATTTTATGAAACTGGGAGCATTTGTGTTGTCAGTGGTTTTGATTTTAGCTTGACTATCCCAGCAGTTTCAACTCACCTTATTGATGATGCACAGAACTGGGTAAGAAAACAAACAAATAAATTTCTCTGTTCCCATGTCCACTTGAAGAAACCATTTTGCTTTCATTCATGTGGATCTTCCAGGAGTTTAAAGAGTAATCATTTGTATATTCCTCCTCAGTGTTAATGTTAGTACTTGCAAAAAGTGACCCAACATCAGAAATAAATAGTAATATTACATGGAATATTAGCACGTGAACCCTACCCCTGGGTATCAAAAACGCTATTCGTCAGGACTGTTCTGGGTGAAACATTGCTGTTCTTAATGTCTTACAAAATACTGGGCTCTAATTTAGAACATGTGCCCTTTGATGTATGAAAGCTTCTACAGTATAGCAGTTTTCTCACTTAAAAATTGTAACTGAGTGTTTCAAATTGGCTAAGACAGAATGTTTTACAGGATAAGTCATTGTTGATCATCTTGGGGAAGGAAAATCAGAGAATCTTCATAACACATATTTTATGACAGAAGATAAACAAAGATGTAGCCCTGTAGCAACTGCAACGAATTATCAGAAGCAGCACACTATCTCATTGTTAGCTTATGGCAGCTGCTTTGGGAGAACAATGACCAAACCCTTGTTTATTTCATACTATTGGTAAAAGTTGCCTGTACTTCTCTGCAGCAAGGAAGCCCAAATGAGACTGCAGGATATTCATTACATAATTGAATTTCAAACAAGATTTACCTATCTAGTCTTTATACTTACAGCAAACATGTCATTAGAATAGACAATGAATGGGAATGGGAAAGAGGTATAGAGGTGCACAGGAGAATACAGAGGTCTGGCATATGGAGCGCATATGTTCTCTACAGTCTAAAATTGAGTTTGACTGTAAATATCCCTGTTGAGTAGGACTTCCACTTCACAAAGAAGCCTGTAAGGCATATGTCAATGTGTTTGGATTAAAATGAGTTTACATGGGGTTTTAGGCAACGCTGTACATAACTGTTCTTACTATGCCTAGCTCCTCCTGTTGTCTTTATTACAGACTCCTCTTGAATGGAGAGCCTAGTAATGCAATTACGCTTTTCATAAGGAGCAGTATGGCCCCAGATGTGCTTTGCTTTTTCCTGGGATACTAGAGAGGCAAAAACACTGCATTTACTGCGCTCTCACTATGTAAGCACTCCTTCCCCGCAGTGTGACCTGCTTCCCTCACAAAAAGGCAACATACAATGAGCTAAAACCTTCAACCCTCTTGGTGGGCAGTAATGACAGCTGACACCAGAGGACTTTCCGTGTGGGAGTTACAAGAAAAGTAACCTTGCCTCTTGTGTAGAAGCAGGGATGTTGCAAGCACATGAAACAAGATGTCAGAGCACAGGTAGAAATGTAGATTCACTCCACGTTAAAGAGAATCAACTTGGAAAGGCTGACACACTGAAAAGCAGTAACATACTTTGAGTTGCGTATTAGTATACCGTATATGATATAAATTCTGAAGCGCCTTTTTCAAGCTCTTTAAAAAAAAACCAGTTGTAAATTTGCTTTCATCGAGAAGGCTGTTCTTAACGAAATAGTGCTATCATTGTAAACGTAAGTAGTTCAGAACTATGCAATTTTCCATCCTTCAAACTAGGAAGGAAAAAAGGACCTGGGGGTGCTGGTTGACAGCCAGCTGAACATGAGCCAGCAGTGTGCCCAGGTGGCCAAGAAGGCCAACAGCGTCCTGGCCTGTATCAGGAATAGTGTGGCCAGCAGGAGTAGGGAAGTGATCGTGCCCCTGTACTCGGCACTGGTGAGGCCCCACCTCGAATCCTGTGTTCAGTTCTGGGCCCCTCACTACAAGAAGGACATTGAGGTGCTCAAGTGTCTCCAGAGAAGGGCAACGAAGCTGGTGAGGGGTCTGGAGCACAAGTCTTATGGTGAGTTGCTGAGGGAACTGGGGTTGTTTAATCTGGAGAAGAGGAGGCTGAGGGGAGACCTTATCGCTCTCTACAAATTCCTGAAAGGGGGTTGTGGTAAGGTGGGTGTTGGTCTCTCCTCCCAAGTAACCAGCGATAGGACAAGAAGAAATGGCTGCAAGTTGCACCAGGGGAGGTTTAGATTAGCTATTAGGAAAAATTTCTTTACTGGGAGAGTGGTCAAGCATTGGAACAGGCTGCCCAGGGAGGTGGTGGAGTCACCATCACTGGAAGTGTTCAAAAAACATGTGGACGTGGCACTTGGGGACATGGTTTAGTGGGCATGGTGGTGTTGGGTTGGTGGTTGGACTTGATGATCTTAAAGGTCTTTTCCAACTTTAATGATTCTGTGATTCATGAAATAGTATGAAAAGTATATGAATTATATGCAAAAAATACATGGAATTGGAAGAATTTGAAATTAGAGAACTTCAGAAAACATTTCCAAAGATCCTGGGATGAAAATCATCCTGTTTTCTTATCATAATTTAATTTTCCTTAAAAAAAATGTACAATCCAAACATGAGATTTCATTTCAGAAATTGGCGCTCTCTCAGGCTGACACACAGAGAAAGCCAGAGAAATTTGCTTTCATAAACATTGAGTAAAAGCAAAATTAAGCCCCGAGGCTTTGTAAGCAGCCATCACTTTCCTTTCCTGAATTAAAGCTACCAGAAACTCTATCATATCATAGTTTACATAGCATGTAAAGCAAACTCCATGTGAAAGATATGGAGTTTTTTTTTAAAAGAAAGTACCAGAGGTGGTTCCCTAACTACAGTGGTACACATCTGTTGAAGTACCACTGCTCAGAAACTTCCTGCTGTCATAATTTGATTTATGCAGTTTTCTAGCCTTATTAAGTACTTTTTTAATATCTCATTGTTCTGCAATTCTACAGCGAGCCTGTTCAATGTCTGTGTGAGATGAAAAACTTGAAATGATTGTAATCAGAAAGCAAAACAATAATAGCAAGCTTTCTGATAACGTAATCATAGCTGAATTAAGCTTTGTGTAAACTGTAATCAGTCATATCAAGACTATATCACATTTACTCCTTAGGAGTCTAAAAATGTTAGATGGTATCAGATCGGAGTTCCCAACTGTGTAACCCAGATTGGGCAAATAAAAACTGTGCCACCCTGTTAAAGGCTGAATCTATGATGCATACACCAAATCCAATGCATGTAAGACAAGTAACTTCACAGACTACTGTGAGCAAAATAACTGGGACTTGCAGGCGGGGTGATGATCTATTTACTATGCAAAGACAACTACATTTGTTACACATACAACTTCAGCACACATTTTTAAGAATCATGACTTCCTAATTTTAGATTTGGGGGAAGGGAGATGGCTTCTTGAGTCTTGTGATTAGAGGTCTAACCTAGAACACAGGAGATTCTCGTCCACTAACTTGGGAACAGTATATTCAGCAGGCTCCGTCATGGATTATGAACCTCATATGCATAAAGCTTCACAGGCGTAAAAACTGTCCACTTTACCAGCCTGAAACTCGACAATTATGACTTCCTTCAAAGTCAGTATACTCTCGCCTAAGAAAACTGGACAGTGTCAGATGGAGATAGTATTTTTATCATTTTTCCTGCTAGGCTCAGTTCAGAAAATATTTTATAACATACCAATAAATTCCTGTTTGGGACATTTTGATGGCAAGATTCCCTGAATTCCACTTAATTTGTCGTTGAAGCAATACTGCAGGTAACTTGCTCCTGCCTAAACAATATGTCCTACAAGAAGACAACTTAACCTTTTCTTTTCTTTTGTTCCCCACATAGTTGAAACCTGTTCTTTCATTCCCTAAATATGTAAGACAGGCCCATTTTCCTACCAGTCCAGGTATCCAGCATTTGGTTTCTTTTTCCCAGAGGAGCTGGATTGCTGATGGAGTTCAGATATCTACTTTCAAAAATCTGGCATCTAAAGTAGAACTATATACATCTACGTTTAGTTTCAGGAAAAAAATCTACTCATAATTGTTACTAAGAGATTTATTTATTTTTTTAAGAAGATGCCAGCATTAGTCTTGATGCATCTGATTATCACAACTGACCTGCATGGTCCTACCACAGGATAAAATGGAGAAAGATGCCTTGGATACATCAGAAGATGCCACTTAAAAACATTGAAGTGACAAAGTAAATAAAGTGACATACTAAGTCCAAGTTACACTGGAAGATTACACAGCAAAGCAGAACTCCCTTCACTGCTTTGGCCAATGCAGAAGAGACAGATGACAGCATTTTGGCATCCTCCCTCCTCAGAAAGAATTGTTTTTTTTAAGTAATGCTTAGTATTTGAGGAGATAATAGACATTCCACTCAATAACATTATAGTCTTTCAAACTCATGGCATATGATTTTGTAGTGGACATTGGAGAGGATTTGAAAGATCTGGCCCATAGCCAGCTCCCTAAATAATTTAGCCTTTTTTCTCCTGAGATTTTTAGTACTGCAGTCATACAGTGTACTAGAGATTTATAAAGAGTATACCCTAACTTGATTTCAAAATGCAAGTTCATTATAGATTTTTAAAAAATTATTGTTATCAAAAGCTTTGAAATTCTCAAAATGAAACACTCCATTCAATGAACTGCACATAATCTGTTTCTAATTTTTCATTTGTGAATTCTTTTGTTTTAATTATTCCTTTTAGTCAGGATAAAGAAAACATATCCATAAAGTGTGATGTGAAAACCATTCCCTGCCCTCCTTTATGGGAAGCTTAGGAGATTTTCTGTTTTAATTATGATTTGCACTTTGGACAATCAGACCATATGTAAGAAACATGACCAGAGGCTCTGCTGATAGTTTCTTCCATTGGAATTACAAATAATACAGAGTGTGCGATTCTGTATGACTGACTGAATTTCTCATACTTTTTAAATCCACACATTTTGCATAGCATTGTTATGAGAAGAGACAGAAAATAAATGTAATTATTCCTTTGTTCTATATCAAACAGGAAGGATTTCTGGATAATTTTATGAGGAATCAGCTTTACTTGCAGCTCTTCACTGAGGGTTGTTCTTCCACACCATTCTCCCCTGACTACGTTTATAATGGCTGTCCCTTCACCAAAAGAGACATGATTGTATTTAACCAAGAAATTATCTTCTATCCAGCTTTTGATTTGCAAAGTACTTTGTTACAAAAGAAAAGTAATGATATCAAAATATGCAATCTGAAAACAATCTTGCAAAATAATTCAGATGTGACAGTACCCATGATCCCCCATGATGCGGTAGACACCATGGGGGATACATAAGACCCACAGCATACCTACATCATGATCCCTTTTGCTCGAAGTGAAAAATCCCTATATTTTCTGTATTAGAAAAGAAGGGATTTCAGTAATATACTTCAGTTAAGAAACCTAAAAACTATGCCCCAGTGGATGCAGAGACAGATCAATCCAAAGGCAATCTTTAATGATTCTCACATGAGGATGCTCATTTAAATCACAGAGAATGTTTTATGTTTCCTTGTGAACATTAGGCAAGAAGTACATTTTTATGGCATTGAATTGAACTCCTTAAGGGTCTCATGGTTGGAGGAGTAGAACTGATGGGGTAGTTAATATGCTATAAGTTCAGCTTGGAGACTGCATTCGAATATTGTAAGTATTCTATTCCTATTCTTTAAGGAAATATTTGTCTAAGAAGTGACATAGTTTTAAACCTAGTATTTCATTTTTCTCCTTTTAAATTCAGCATTTAATTTAAAAAAATCCCTGAGGATTAAAAACTACTGAATGATCCCATAAATAGTTGCACTTTACGGTTGTTTTACTTCCAGCTTGTGCTTTGATGCAAGACAATGAAATGAGAAGGCATCCTTGATTATACAGTCAAAAATAATTCGGCTTTATGTGAAGGAGAGTTATTAACAACTAGAACATTCACTTAGGGCTCAGGAGGGACTAAATTTGGGTGTTTATGATCTATTGTATGTTCTTACCACTCAATGCTGTTCAACATGTTTTCAACTTTTAAGTAAATGAGAAATTAAGTGCTTCAGAGCCTGGAGAACCTGACCTTTAAATTAGGGCCAATAGTGATGAGCAGCCAAATAATTCTTCCAATTCACCACATGGGGAAGGTTGCATTTAAGCTGCCTTTTCATTTAGGTTACCCCATGTACATAGTTTGTTTGTCATTAAGATGTAAAAGGTACTGGCAACTTAGCTTGCTAATGAGAATTTTACTTGCATGCAGTGAAATGTAGCCAGCTTGTACATTCTTAATACTCTTTTCAAGACTTTTCAGACCAAGGCAATATGTAGTCCCTGACATTAAAGTTATGGCAAACTTGAAAAAAACCACCTGCATTAAGTCTGCATACCTGATATTACAATGCTGACTCCTCAGTGGGAAACTGCATATCTTGCCTTGCCTTCCCCCTGGAACTTCAGTGAAAGAGAGGAGACACTGAGGCCTCAAAACTGATTCACCTCCAAAGGCAGCTTTACTTCAAGGTATGCTTCACAGTCCCTTCTGACCTGTTCCTGGTACATCACATAGGCGCAGGCAGCACCTCCTGCAAGGCAGCGCCGGCACGGCTCTCTGTGTGCTGGTAGCCTCATTCCACTGCAGCCCAGTAAAGTCTTGCTTACAGTTACACTACGCGCCCGAAGACTGCCCTAGGTTAGTGGGATGTCTGTCTCGTCATGAGGAAAGCCTATAATGAGTCCTTCATATAAGGCAGATTCAAGGTTCTTTTTTCTGGTCTTTTCAGGGACACACATACATTGACATTGCGAAAGGGTACGGCACCGTGATTAATATAAAAAATTGTTCCTTTTTCTGCCACGTGAAATCAATTAGGAAGGATACACAATGAGGAGGGAAGGCAGACACATCACAATTCTGTGAAACCCGATACAAAAGGACCTGTTGGGCAGATATGCAATTGCTCAATACCCTTAAGGATCTCTCTCAGAGCACGGATTGGCTCCACACTGATCTAAACTCAGAGACAGAACTATATTTTGTCTTCCTTCACCTCCAGACATAATTCTTTTCCTTCTGGAAAGAACTTTTCAACTAAACTTAAAAACTCACAGCAGTGCTTAGTACACATATACACATATCCTTATATGTAGAAAATGAATCCATACCAGTCTGCAATGAGTGAGAATTTAAGATGCTGAAAAAATAGCATAATACCAACATGCGAGTTCTGAGTCTGCTGTTGCCATGAATGATGTGGTTTTTGAATTACTTAGATCAGATATCCAGTGCACAGCAGTTGGAATATACGCTGTGTCTCGGGATAAGACCCTGATTTGCAGCCAGCAGCCAGAATTAAAATAAAATTTTGACAGTATAGTCTGATTGCACAGTGGATTGCAGAATTAAATTCTGCATGCAATTTGGACATGCTAAATTGATTTAGAGCCTAATAGACAGAGTTTTGTATAACCTACTTAGATTCTATCCAAAAGAATAAGCTAGTAGCTGAACTCAGTTAACATGCCCATTATTCAGTTATTCTCCTCATTTGCTAAGCACTATTCAAAAATAGTTTACAGAGGGGGAAAAGTACCCAATTTGTATCTGAACTCTAATGAATTTGGGTAAAATATTTTTATGAATATAAATAATAGTGGTGTTTCACTTGTGGTATTCTTAAAAATATCATTGCATTTTAGACTGATGTTTTCTGAAGCAGGGTGAACATACAATAGCTAGCTTTACAAATTTCATAGTTTGTGCATTCTATTTAGTGCAAGGTGAATGGGAAAAAAAAAAGGAAAAAAAAATTATACTATTTGCTAATATTGCAGGCACCACCTGGAATGGCACCACCATGAAAAGAAGACCCATAGTAAGGGAAAATAATAGCTCCCACAAAGCCAGACTTGAGCATCTCAGGTAAGATATGACTTGCTTGTTCTGCCTCTAGTGATTCTATCACTTGCCTTTCTTACAGGCAGGAGTTTGTTATGATGAAATCATCGAATAGTTTGGGTTAGAATGGACCTTTAAAGGTCATGTAGTCCAACCCCCCTGCAATGAGCAGGGCCATCTTCAACTAGATCAGATTGCTCAGAGCCCCGTCCAACCTGACCTGGAATGTTGCTGGGGATGGGGCACCTACCACCTCTCTGTACCAGTGGTTCACTAACCTCATTGTGAAAAATTTCTTCCTTCTACCTAGTCTAAATCCAACCTCTTTTAGGTCAAAACCATTACCCCTTTCCCTATTGCTACAAACCTCACTAAAAAGTCTGTCCCCATCTTTCTTATGAGCCTTCTTTAGAAGTACTGAAAGGCAATAAGGTCTCCCTGGAGCCACAAGGGTGTGGGTCTGAGAAAGCTCCAGCATTTTCTAATGAGCGTGATGAGCAGCCCTTGACCCGAGGTGCCTTATTTGCAACTGACCCCATATTAGGGAGGATCAAGCACCCATTGGCCGCTATTCAGGAAAGGTCTATATAAGAACCGGGCCAAGAATACAGCCAACAGATGCTGCAGCTTGTGCAAGGGGGTGCAAAGAAGGCTTCAGATGAATTTGTTCCAGTGTTAACAGTCTCAGGTATGATGGTGACATGATACAGGGTAATTTTCCTGGCAGGTGCTGGAGTAGCTGCCCCTGCCAAAGCAGAGGCTTTAATATAGATGGAGCTTTGGGTGGTGGACACAGCTCTCCATGTCCCACGCTGCAGGGTCTATCTTTGATGCCAGAAGAGATGGCTTTCTTTCCTGCAGGTCTGCCATCTTGGAGTAGCTGTGCCACCAACCATAGGAGTTACAAAAGGAAGTGAGCAGGCTATGCATCATCAGAGAACATGACAAGGATGTAGACAGGATCTTATATGAGATGCAACAGCTTGAAGAACCCTGGACCGCAACTGCAACAGAGATGCAGTCAGTATCCACACCTAGTATTTAGGTAAGTGCAACCTCTGGAGAAGGCAGAGGATGAAATCTGGTGACTGCTGGCACCAAGAGTAAGGCTCCTGCCCCACCTAATGGCTTACAACAACAAAATAGGTTCACTGCTCTTGGCATCTGAGACTAAATGAAAGATTCTAGGGCATAGGTTGGTAGGAGACAACACAACTGAAAAAAGTTAATGAACCCAGATTTGGTGGTTAAGAAGATGAAGAAGTATTTGTACTTAAGCAGTAAACCATGAAGACTTAGTTGTTCCTGCCCTCTTGAAAAATGTAACTGTCATGCGATCAGCAGAATCCACAGTAACTAGGGTAAACGTAAAGGTGGCAGGTGGAGATCATGACCACCGACTTAGTTGAGGGACTCTGAATTCAGATTACCCCCCCCTCTTTCTAGAAGCATGTATACCACTTTAAATATGCGTAACCAGTAATAAACAATGTGGTAATTACTAGCCATGAATGTAAACTTGGGAGGGTTCTCTATTGTTTTTTGCTAATCATGTAATGGGATAAATATGTGGTGATTCCTCTCTGTGGTGTGCTAGCTTTGTGGGATACTGCCTAGCGCCCATGTCTGCACAAATATGCTATATATATAAAATATCTCTACTCTGTGTGTATATTGGCGTGTTGCACACTGGGTACACAATCCCACTTTTGGAACAACACTCTCAAAGTTGAAGAGGAGCCACATGTGCCTTCAAGCAAAGGAACTGCGCTACCTGACCCTAATCCATGCAAGACCACCAGGAACAAGCAGTGAGTGATTATAATGGGGAACTCCTTGTTGCAGGGGACAGAAATATTCATCTGTTGACTTTACCTATCAACTAGAGCGGTTTGTCTGCTGGGGACCAGAACTTGCATATTGTGAAGGGACTGCCAAAGCTTATCTGACCACTGCTGTTCTTCCATGTGGGCAAGAACTATACTGCAAGGGGAAACCTGGAGAGTATCAAAAGTGACTACAGAGCTCTGGGAGCAGTAGTCAAGATCATAGGGACCCAGGTGGTGTTGTCCTCAATCCTGCTGGTCAGAGGAAAGGGTGTGGGGAAGAGGACACTGATAATATAGGTCAATAAGTGGCTGCAGAGCTGGTGTTGGTGACAGGGTTCTGGGTTCTATCACCATGGGACCTTGTCTGCAGATCAGTGTCTGCTTGTGAGAGATGGGATACACCTCACAAAGCTACCCTGGCCAAAATGGCTGATCTGGTAAGAGGGCTTTAAAGTAGGAATGCTGGGGGAGGTGGAGTCACCAGCAGCTCTGTGAGACTGTGATGCGCAGGGCTGATGAGTGAAGAACCTGGAGTGATGGGATGAGCAGGGATCACAAAATCAATGAAACAGGTCTTAAGCAGGCTCACCTCCATCATTTTTATGTAAGCAAGGAAGTACCTACAGGGTGCCATCATGGAGAAATCCCCAAAGCCCCTGCTACTAAATCAGTATGCTGGGGTGCCTGTGTACTAAAGTGCACAGTAAGGGGGGCAAACAAAATGAGTTCGATCTGTGTGCAATTGCACGGCTATGATCTTGTTGGGGTTACAGAACCATGGTGGGATGGCTCCCATGACTGGAGGTATTGCAATGGAAGGATACAAGCTCTTAAGAAAGGCAGGCTGGGAAGATGAGGAGTTGGAGTTGCCCTTTATGACAGAACAGCTGGAGTGTGTGGAGCTGTACCTGGGGATGGATGATGAGCCAAGTGAAAGTTTATGGGTTAGGATTAAAGGGAAGACAGGTAAGGGGGACATTGTAGTGGGTGTCTGCTATAAGCTGCATGAGCAGGAAGAGCCCTCTACAGACCACTAGGAGCAGCTTCATGTTCACAGGCCTGAGACTGAGATATCTGCTGGAGGGACAACACAGCAGGGTGTAAGCAATCTTGGAGGTTCCTGGAGTGCAATGACAAGAACTTCCTGATCCAAGTGATAGAGCAGTCAATGAGGAGAGGTACTCTGCTAGACCTCATATTCCCCAACATAGAGGGACTCAATGGGGATGTGAAGGCAGCCTTGGCTACAGTGACCATGAGATGGTGGAGTACAGGATTCTGAGAGGAGGAAGAAGGCAAAAAGCAAAATCACAACCCTGGACTTGAGGAGATCAGACTGGCCTCTTTGGGGATCTGCTTGGAAGAGTCCTATGGGATAAAACCCAGAGGGAAGTGGGGCCCAAGAAAGCTGGATAATATTCCAGTATCACCTCCTCTAAGATGAATGAATGTGGCAGGGGACGTGGTGACATAGGACATAGAAAGGCTGAAGTACTGAATGCCGCCTTCAACCCCAGTCCCCAGAGACCGGGGGCAAGTCTGGAAGGAGGAAGTAATACCCTTGGTGGTAAAGGATCAGGTTAGGGAGTACTTAAACAAGCTGGACATACATAAGTCCATAGGCCCTGATTCCCTCATGAATGCTGAGGGAGCTAGCTAATGTCATTGCAAGGTCACCCCCTAATCTTTGAAAAATTGCCTGAGGACTAGGGAAAAACAATGGTCACACCTATCTTCAAGAAGAGCAAGAAGGAGAACTCAGGGAACTACAGGCTGGTCAGCTTCACCTTCATCCCTGGGGAAGTGATGGAGCAGCTAATCCAGGAAACCATATCCAGGCACATGAAGTACGTGAAGATAATGAGGAGTAGTCATTGTGGATTCACCAAGGGGAAGTCATGCTTGACAACCTGATCACCTTCTGTGATGAAATGACAGGTTTGGTAGATGATAGTCAAGCAGTGGATATTGTCTACATAGACTTCAGAAAAGCCTTTGACACTGTCTCCTGTAAGATCCTCATTAGTGAGGTGAGTTGAGAACTGGCTGAATGGCTGGGCCCAGAGGGTGGTGATCAGTGGTATGAAGTCTAGTTGGAGGCCAGCAAGTAGTGGTGTATTCTAGGGACCAATCCCGGGTCCAATCTCACCCAATATCCTTACCAATGATCTGGAAGATAGGGCTGAGTGTGCCCTCTGCAAATTTGCTGATGATACAAAACTGGGAAAAGTGACGGATACGCCCCTGCCCTCTGGTAGATGGACCTTGAGAGGCTGGAGAAATGGGCTGACAGGAACCTCATGATGTTCAACAAGGGGAAATGCAAAGTCCTGCACATGGGGAGGAACAACCCCATAATGACGTGTTGAAGGCCTCCCATCAGGAAAGATGCTTGGCAGGACACCAAGCTGAACATGAGCCAGAAATGTGCCATTGCAACAACAAAGGCTAATGGTATCCTGGGCTACATTAGGAGGAGTGCTGCCAGCAGGTTGAGGCAGGTGATCGTTCCTCTCTCCTCAACACTGGTGAGGACACACTTGGAGTCCTGTGGCCAGTTCTGGGTTCCCCAGTATGAGACATGGACATACTGGAGAGCATCCAGTGACGGGACACTAAGATGATGAAAGGACTGGATCACCTCACATATGAGGAAAAGCTGAGGGAGCGGGGACTCCTCAGAACAGAGAAGGTTCATACAAGGTCTCATCAATGTATATAAATACCTGAAGGGAGGATCTAGAGAAGATGGACCCAGGCTCTTTTCAGTGGTGTCTGGTGACTGGACAAAAGGCAATGGCACAAGCTGAAACACAGAAGGTTCCCTCTGAACATCAGGAAATACTTTTTTTTGCTGTGTGGGTAACTGAGCATTGGCACAGGTTGCCCAGAGAGGTTGTGGAGTCTTCATCTTTGGAGATACTCAAAAGCCATCTGGACATCGTCCTGGGCAACTAGTTGTAGGTGTCCCTGCTTGAGCAAGGGTGTTGGACCAGATGACCTCCAGAGGCCCCTTCCAACTTCAACATAGAACTGTGGTTCTATGGTTGTTTACATATTTTTGCGGGTGAAGGAGAAGAACAAAGAATATTAAAATTTTTGTATTCAGTAATAATATGCACTTTGGAGCTTGCAAAGCATGCTTACAGCCTGATTCAACAAAACAACACTTGAATCCCCTATAATAAAAGCCAAATACTATCCTTGCCTCACCTTGAATCTGCAAAGAAAAGTGGGACAGTGCAAACACAGATCAGTGCACAAGCAGTCATGTGTGATTATAAGTGGGTGTGCAGAATTACGCTTAATAGGCAAGGAAAATACAAACTAGCTTATATGAACATGTAGGGCTAAATGAAACCTGAAGACAGTAGTACACTGTGTTATAATGACAGCATACCTAAGCCAGTGAAAATAATTCCCCGTGCCCTTTGATTGAATCCATTGACCTGCAACTGCAAGATACCATACATTGTACTTGTTAATGTGTTACATGTCATGGCAAGTAACTACATGAGAGTTTCTACATCTCTGTTTTATTCTGTAGACTTTCCTCAGTGTTGCTTTAACCGCCCCCTTTTTTTTTTGTTCTGCATACCTTCAGTATTTCACCCCTATCAGTGATGGAAACAACCATGTGAGGAAGGTATCGCTTTCGCACTACATTGCTAATAATTTCCTGGGCTCTATCTTACCACCAAATTGAACCTGTGGATGAAGAAAGAACACAAACTAGAAAATTACTTACCCTCCTTCTTCAGAGTATTTGTGACCAAAGGCAAGGATGTCAGATGCCCGACCACTGCCATCGCATATCACAACGGGAACAGGAGGAGTGTCTCGCAGGTACTCCAGAACGATGGAGATAACATTGGGACCTCCTTCCACAATGAGGGCCACCACTGGAACTCCTTGACCAATTCCTGGAGTAAAAGAAACAAACAAAAAAACCCAAACAAAAAAGAAAAGGAACAAAAAAATACAAAGCCAGCAAAGCAAACAAAACATAATAGAAGACAGAAAAAAAAAGTCAGACTGAAATTACTGCATGTGGCTGTACGGTGTTATGCTAGAGAAAAAGGTATTCAGAAAATCATAGATTTTAAGGACAGAAGGGACCACTGTAGTCATCTCATCAGTTCCACTGTATAAAACAGGATTTTCTAGAACCATCTTGTGTTTTAAGTACAATATTTACAGTTGAAATAGACCCTGAATCTTAGTTTAAAAGCATAGAGAAGCTACCACAATTCTTCCTAACATGTTCAGAGTCATAACTTTGTAGCTTGCTTGTAATCCAGATTTTGCATCGTGTCTGTTTCCAATCATTAGGTCTTCCAGTAACTTTTCTTGCTGTTTTAAAATCCCTTCTATGATATTTTTGTTGCCATATTAGATGCATTTTAAGGTTGCAACTGGATAGCACCATAACCTTCTCTTTGATAAACTAAACGTATTCTTTTACAAGTCAATGCAATACTTGTTTTCCAATTCTAGTCCATCTCACAGGTTTTCTCTGAATTCTCCCCAAATTTTGCAGCATATTGCTTGATTTGCAGATCCCACATTGGGGACACTGCTCCAGAGAAAGCTGAACTAGTGCTGAACCAGAGGAGAGACATCTTCATTTTCAATACTTATGGTATAATTAGATGGGAGCTCTCTGCAAAAGTTGCAGCACAGACTTTGCCAGGAAAGTCTTATGGAATTAGAGAAAGGCAATCTGACACCAGGCAGGTGTTAACATGACTGAAAAAGATTTTATGATTGTCACTTCTTGACCAGTTGAGGCTGGGGACATTCAAAAGGACTGTGGCAGTAGAACTAGTTGAACGTTTTCTATTAGCATTTTTTTGTCAACGGAAAGACTTCTTCCTTTTAAACTAGCTTTTCCTAAGAAAAACTATATGCATTCTGCACAAAATTTTGATGTTTCATTGAAAAATAAAAAAACTGCACCAAACTATTAATAGTTGGGTTGGGAAAAGTTACATGAGGCCAGGCAACATGAATTTTTAATGTGACTGCCTCAGGTTTCCATTTAGAGGGAGTTCAGTCCACAGAAGCAAGGTAAGCCTGCGAGACTGGAACATTAAATCTGGTTAGACCCTTTAGAAACATTCATCAATCAAATGATTTTTGTTAGTCACAAAAATTTTTAAGGATTTTAATTACAGTCAAAAAATGAAGTGAATTGCTCTTTACAAAAGAAAAGAAATGAGTTCCCATATGCAACAGCAAAATATTGCAAGCATGTCGTGAACCACTTTACAAGCAAACATTGTGTTTCCTGGAGAGACTCTCTGCATGCTTTGTTATGGCTGTATCTACTGCCAGTTTGTGGCTTTTTTATTACACAAATTAAGTAAAGTGTGTGGTGTTTATTTATGTTAAGAAAACTATAAGCAGAGTTATAAAATCCAAATGAAAGAGAGTAAGAAGGGTAGAATATAACAAGGTGATTAACAGAATGATTTGTACAGAGCTTACTGGTTAATTTTTAAACTAATTAATATTAAGGATTTTTAATTAATATTAAGGATTTCCCTGAATTGCTGCTCTACCTAATCACAATGTTCTTTTGGTGGTTCAGTTCTTTTCAAAGGTCTTAGTGGAAAAGCAGCTTTGGGGATCGGAGTTAAATGAGAAAGGAAAATTGAGAACTTTACTTGAGAAGAGTGAATTATAAGTCTGAGGGGTTAATGTGCCCCACATGTACTTCCATTAAATTTAAGGGATTTAAGCTAAGGATGAATTTTGTTTGCTAGATTTGCATTGTTTACCTACATTAATTTTAGTCATGCTTAAAATTGCATCCCTTAAAAGTGCATTCTAGCAATCAAAAAACATTTTCCTGAGAATCTTACAAATAATACAATTTTATTCCCATATCAATACATGTAATATGATACATCTGGTTGCAGTTGAGCATGCAGCAGAGAAGCTCTTGTCACTAGTCTGCCCAGGTTTTCCATTGCTACTAGGTGACAAATGTTGTTTATAGTTATGTCTAGTACAAGCATACTTTCTTTGGTAAGACTATTGCTATCAGAAGATGAATAAAAATTAAATTATTGGATACTTTCCAACTTAATCACATGCTGGCTGATGAGAGACTCTCTTCAGTTAAAATTGTAGTGCAGGATTGGAATGAGATATTTTATCATTTAATTTCTAGTGGTCTGGCTAAGGTAATGTTACCAAGTTTTTGGACTTTCTATCAGTACTTGCTGCTTCTTACATAGCTTTTCTTTATACCACACTGTATAGTCCATACTTCTAGCACTTTTAGTTCTGCTAGTAGTTTTTTTAAGATATGAGTTCTTGGTAGTTGAATAATGTTTTCCCTTCACTGTTCTTGTTTAAGTTGACCTTGCTCAAAAGACTGGTCATAGTGCAGATCTAACATGAATTCTGACTAGGAGGCCCACAAGTCACTGAAATCTTGCATCAACATTCCTCTTCAGCAGTGTAGTATTTTCCTCTGGAAACTGTCTGGTAGGGCCCATTTTATTTCATTATGGACAAGAAAAACCCCAGTGGTGTGTTTGAAAGCCTGATTCTAACATTTACCAAAGGTGTTTTTTTGTAAAGTATTTGCTATAATGCCATATATGAAATTGTTAGCAAAGCTGAACATTAAGTGCACAGATTTGAAAGTGTATGATTAACTAATGGGCAGAGTTGTATGTGGAACTGTAGTACTAATGGAGTTTTTGAAGAACTTACCCTGATCCTATCTTTATTATTAATGACTTAAAAACAAGCAGTAGGACTGGTAGTGACATCTGCTAATAAGATAATATTAAGAAGTATTCTCAGTAATGAGTAAAATTTCGTCTGGATGACATTAAGGATTGAGTAACAGAAATGGAGAAAGTTCACAGTGCAAGACGCAAAGTCATTTACCTGGTGATTAGTAAATTCTGCTGTAAACTGGGAACTTATTAGGAGGAAATACTAGGAAAGAGAAAGGTGTGATCCAGCTGATCACAGGAGAACAGTCTTTGGTGTAGCAAGACCACAAAGGTGGCAGATATGATCCTGGAATACATACAGCAAAGCATTTTCAGTAGGAAATATAGGCACACCAGTGCCATTATGCAAGCCGCTCATTAAATTCCATGCAAAATACTGTCTGTAGCTATGCTTGCCCATGTTAAAAAAAAACCAAACTGGAACAAATGGAGGAAAAAGCCAAAAGCAGTATAATTGGGAATCAATGATTTTCAATTTCGGAGCAGTGATGGTATCCACAGTGTGTGAAAGGAAGTTCATAGACCTGGGGGAAAAAAGCCATGTCTACTTGAGTATCTTAAAATTTGAAAAAGAGGGTAAGTGGGAATTATCACATTCTCAGTTTTCCATGATGTTTCAAATCACATTTAAATTATATATGACATATAATTGTTTCAGAATGAAAGCTTAGCTTCTTAAACCAAAGAAGTCTGCATCTTAATAACTCTCAGGCAAAACACAGACCAGATTTGAATTAAATTTTTACATGTTTTCATACCAAAAATCCTGGATGCATCTTTGCCGCTAAATATTAGGAATTTGGAAATGAACGCAGAGGGTCTGTAGAAAACTTTCTGTGGGTAGGAAGACATTGATTGACTATTCCTCATCAGATATTAACACTGCATTTGTTAACAATTTTGCATCTATGAAATTGAAAACTGGCCATGCCTTGTCTTACTGTAACATTGGACTGATTTGAAAAAGGTTGGCATGTGATGCCAGTAAGACAGAACTTCTGACTTTGGGGAAAAAGGTAGCTGATGGACTTCTCTTTAACTGGTAATCAAAATATTATTCTTTCTAGATCTCTGTATCTCCTTAGAAATGCAAAAGTCAGGAGTTTTCTGCAAGAGCACTGTTTCAGCTTGTGCATGCACATTATACAACTGCCTGCAAAGAAGGGGCTGGAAGTGCCTCTTATATCCACATATAAGATATCCACATATGGCCTCTTTCAGCCACTTCATTCAGAAGGATAATGTCAGGCTGGGAGGTGAGACGCTAAATCTCAAGGTAATAGCTTCCTTACAAAGCCAGGGACATCATCATTATAAAAAGAGTTTCTAGCCTGAGTTGACATTGCCAGAAAGGAGGCAATGCCAAGATAAAACCATGCTGATGAAAACTTGGACCACTGCACCATGGTTGCTGTCTCCTAGCACATATCCAGAAAGTGGGAACTTTGTGGCAAGCATTAAGATGGACAGTCCAATAAATCAACAAGTAAAAAGTTTTCCCTTCATGTTTTTTGTGGAATTTACCACAAAATTGCCCTAGTCTGGGCAAAACTAAGGATAGCACTCACCTTGCTGGGCTACCTCCAACACCACTGCTGTTTTTACTACGTACTCTAAAAGTGCACAATCTTAGAAACTGTGTGTTTCACATTTTATTAACTGGAAAGACAGTAGCAATAATACACTCCACTGAAATGTTTTCCATTCTGAAATTGCAGACAACCCTTCTCAGTATTGCACAATGCATTATTATTATTATCATTATCAGGAAAGTCTCTCGATCACTGGTTGTGTTTTCCAAACATAGAAAAAGACCAATTGATTTTCGCAGATCTAGATATTTTTTCTCTTTCTTAGAAGGCAGCAAATGACCTGTTACTCAGCCTTTTTATATCTTTGTAAGCCTTTTTATATCTTTGTATATAAAGACTCATCCTTTTTTAAATTCAAGTGAATTATTTTTAAATATCTGAAAAATTATGGTGTTTTCCAGACATCTGAGAGTTACCTAGAGGATTTATTTTTAAATATACTCAGTTTATTGTTTTCTCAGAATTCCTAGGATGAGCTTTGGTTTCAGAAAATCTTTTTCCTTTTCCTTTTGGAAGATTGAGAAACCTTCTTGTCTAGCAGTATGTCTGCAGGCTTGAGAATAGCTGGGAATGCTGACTATTGTGTTATCACTGTAAGGTTTATCATTTGGTTAACTACACTTGTGTTTCAAGATGGTAAAGGTCTGATCCCAAAATCAAAGGTCTTCCTACTTAAGAATGGTCTCAGAATTTTTATTCTGTGTTATTGAAAATACTTTGTAAGCCAGAGAAGAGATTTTTTTTTTTCTCAGAATTTCAAAGGAAATACCCAGCTTGTATTCAAGAGCAGGTATGTGTGAAATATCTCACACAAACTTGCATATTATTGTTTTGCATTTAATAAGGTCTCCATCTCACATACTTAAGTCTTAGCATTCCTGCTGCAAATGCAAAAAGACAGGTAGTCTCTCATGGCTTAATTAATAAAATACAGACCAAATTGTTTTTATTTTCATTTTATATAATGATTCATCCAAAAAGAAGAACAAATAGTACCAAAGATCTGGGAGTTTAAATTAATTCTCTGAGGCTCATCACTACTTTCATTTCTAAAACAAGAACTTGTGTTTGGAGCATAGATTTTTGCGGGGTGGACTAGACTGCTAAGTGTTTCACAGTGTCAGTCCTTGCGGATATTGTTGGTGCAATATTGTAAATTAGACTGCAATATTGTATGAAAGATTTATACAGTCAACCTCAAGCTTCATTACTGTGTTATTGCCTTTGTGGCCAGCAACAGAGCCAGTGAGAGACTTTCCAGCAATTGTGATTCCAGGAAGGTACGTACATACCAGAACATTTGTCCTGATATGCACCAGTGGCAATTTGTAGGCCTTCATGTTATTATACAGAAAAATAATCCCATTTTCCCCTTGACACAGTGCTAGTGCATGAATATGTAAGTTAAAACAATAAACTAGAAGAAATGAATGGATTTGGAAATGGAAGCATGGAAAACCTGCATCATGTCTGTGCTGTGTGAAAAAGGATTTTTAAAAATCTACCGTGCTTTGCAGAAGCTCTACTTTGTTTTCCCGGTTCTTGGAAAAACATTAATATTTTATACTGTGAGTATATTTATAAATAATCTATAACTGTCTTATAAATTATTACTAATTCTTTTATAAAGAGCTAAACATTAATTACCCTTTTTTTTATAGACCAACAGGTGAATAAAATGCCCCATTTACTACAAAATGCATTTACTACTCATGTTTTTAAGTGTGTTTATAAGAGTAACTGGGACATATCAGTATGTTGTGTACTATTTCTAAGTTCACACCTGAGACCAGTGCAAATAAAACTGAGAGGCTCTAGTTCACTATCTCTGACAGAAATGTCTCTAATTTCTGCTTCTTAACACTGGGTAGTGGTAGGTTCATCTGGCCACCTTTGCTCCTTCATCAGGCCAGACATGTTGTGTGTTCCCCACATTTTCATTTTCTTTTTCTACCTGGAGATTTTGGCTGGAGAATTTGGTAATTATTTAGATTTGTTTGGGATGTTGGGGCCCATGGCTGTCCCACTGGAGAAGTTACTGCGCAGCAGCTGGGACAAGAAGGGCATCCAGCTGGAAACCTATGTCACAACTCCCAGACAACATGCAGCTGTAGAGCAAGTTTCTAGAAGCTGGATGCAATGGAAGAACTTAAGGCTTACGGTGCACAGAAGACAGCGTCACTGTCCGCTGTCCAGTGAGTCCGAATGTCCCAAAGGGTGGGAAGAATAAGCCTCCACCAACCTAGTGCATGTGCAGTCAGCCTGACATCTCGAAGTCTTTTCTTAATGAGGCGCACACTGCTCTGTGCAACGTGGAAATAGGATTCTCACCCTTCCTAGAAATCCTGAACCTACCACAGTCATGTACAGGGATGTATAAGGCAAAACTGAACTGGAATGGCTCATCGGTTCTTCATGAAAGCAGGTATATTTGCATGATCAAGCGGCCTCCACAGTTTTGCACAGCACCACCCTCCAGGCCCACAGGTTACTAAACTCCCCTGGACCTAGATGTATTGCGGGTGGTGGGGTACATAAATTAGCAGGTTTCTCCACGGCTCATCACATCAGAGGTTGTTATGTGCTTACCTGAAATAATGAGATAACAGACTCTTAGCAGCAGAAAGTTTCTATGATGGTCTTTAGATTTATTTCAGGCCTCTAACTTGTGTATGTTCTGCAAAAGGACTACCATTTGCGCACAACAGCTACCTTATTAGCTGCAAAATTCTCTAGGGCAATGGCTTTTGTAAGGAATAAACTCAATGCTCTCTTAGTGGCTGACAAACACAGTTATAAAATAGAAGTCCAAGAATATAAATACACGTTAGTGTGCCTGTGGGTGCTTGCCGCTGCAGAGTGCAAAGGTATGTATATAGGCCATTTTGCACAGGTTGTTTAGCACAAATGCCCCACAGGTTTCCTCAAAGTGAAGCTTTTATACCCTTTCATGTGCAGGGGAAAATTAATTTGCATGGAAAGCCAGATATTTTAAAACTTTTCCTGTCACATACAATTTTACATAATGAGGACCTCTATTTCTTCCAGATTTTTATGGAGAAAATTTTAGTAGGGGGTTTTTTGTTTGGGTTTGTTTTTTTTTTTAATCTTGTTCCAGCTAATGGAAAATGGTCCTTTATTATAAGGAATGAATCACCAGGTTTTCCCAAAGATACTAAGAAAAAATTCTCTCCGACCTGTTCTCTTTTTAACTATGTGCCTGTTAATCAGGACCACAGCTTCCTTAGCACATACTTCAGGAACTTTTTGCTATCCGTACCTCTGGAGTTAAAACCTGCCTGAGCTCCAGGGTTGTTTCACAATCCCTGTGCTGGTGCCTCTCTCTTCGTGACAAATTGCTGCTCTTGCTAGCCAGCAAGTACCTGTGTTGCTCTGAGGTATGTCCCAATTCCACCCGCCGTTGCAGCCTGACCTATCATTTAAGTCTGTGGTGGGTAGCTGGCTTAAGCATTAGCCAACTGTAACCATCAATGTAGAGGCAAATGGCCAGCATGGTAAAATGGGTAGGAGTATGTTTTCTTTCAGCATACTGAAGGTAAACATCCCTCCCCTTACAGACATGATATCCCTCATACACTTTCACACAGAACTGTATGATATGATGATCAAAACAAGAAACTTCATAAATACAAGTTTTTAGCAACTTGGCCTTGAAGTAAAACTTGGGTTCAGTGGCTTATTTAATGTCAACACAAATGCACTCTGAACACATTTGCTACAACTCTATTACCAATAGGTATCTTGATACTCTAATTTGGTAAATTCTAACCCATACATCTTGGTTTGTTTTTCTTTGATTACTACAAATGTTTTGGATGTGTAACAGTTGAAACAAAATTACACTGTATTTGAATGCCATGTGGATGAATATTTACTAAATCAAAATGAAAAACCAATAAAAAGTTCATGAAATTACAAATTTGTACGTGTGATTCTACTCACTAGGAATAGAAACACCAAAACCACCCTGCACATGTGGGCCTCTAATCCTGAAGCAAGTGCCAGTGTAACAAATCCTTAATTGCATCAAACACATGATGTATTTCCCAGGTACAGGCTATTTATTCAACAGATGAGGTTACAGTTCAGGACTTTTTAATACACAGATTGTTTATCACTGGCATTTTGTGGAGAGCTCTTTGACAGTTTTGAACTACATTTTAACCAAAACCGATCTTACTTTTAACCTAACTGTGTGAGATGAACTACTATTTTTGAGCGGAAATCAACTAATAAGCATTAATCATTTGTAATTGAAACACAGCAAAATAGTGTTTCTTTCTGAGTTTTTTGCAGAGTTTGAGGCTTATGGTGTCTTGAAACTCAGGTTGGAACTTGGGGGTTCTGGGAGCTTAAAGGAAACCAAAGAAAGTCTTTAGCTCAAGAAGTCTGTCTTAAAAGTCCAACTTCCAGGCCATTGCTATATTTCACAGGACTAGAAGAGTATGCAACAGCATGCTGCATCAGCAAAGGCTGAAAGAAACACACCACATAAATCCTGTGGCTTTCAGAAGCATTTTGTTCCAAGTGTTTGCGTAGCGCTTGGATATCCTAATGAGAGGTACTTATGCAGAATGGATAAACAATTGAATATGCTCTGGAATTTTAACAAGCAAAAGTCCACCCAGAATGAGCTTAAAAGTTTGAGGAAAGTAATTTTTAACTTCTGAACTAATATTTGCCTTACAGTAATACAGAGTCAACGGATAATGCTCTTTAGATGTTTATAATAGAACATGTCTTACCACAGGGTAAGTGCTGCTTAAATAGATTTAAAATAGTATTGGATTGACAACAGTCTTTTAAAAGTTTGCCCACACAAATGTGTCTGCTTCACCTCTGGATATCTATGTGGTACTGCCTATGGTCCCAACTGCATCAGAAAGGCTAAGTGATAACACAGAACATCCTGAAATAATCTAGATCATTCCTATTAGGTTACACCGAAATAACATTACAGCTTGGGATTTTTTCATGCTATTGTTTTTGGCCTTCAGGCCCTTTTGGAAACACCTCCTGATGCATATGAAACAATTTTGGATAAGATATCAATATCAAATATTAAAAAATATTATCAAAGATAAGATCTGCTTCCCTCAGCTCTGCAAATCACAGCCACAGTATGCTTAACATTAGAACAACCACATTATTAACTACTAAGCGAATGTGACTGGAAATAAAGCAAATGTAGCTTTCCCTCACAGGATGATGGAGAGGGATGCTGGGTCTTATTACCCAGAGAGACAGGAACATCCCCCAGATGCCGCAATCAGCTCAAACTTAATTTCACATAGCTGCACTTCTTACAGTCAGCTCTCCCTTTTCCTCTCCCCTTATCTCCAGTATCTTCCCCAGAGCAGAATCAGTTCCTACTTATTCCAGATATGGCAAAGATAAGACAGATACTTCTTTTAATCCTTGAAACGACTATTGAGAAATAAGAGCAGAGAAACTTACAGATTTAAAAAGAAATATAGGAGCTGAAACTCATTACACCCTCTTCTGAACAACTTTAGCAGTTTTCTATTTCCATAAATTAAGTGGAACTTCCACTTGTTTGGAGGCTCATTACACGCCCTATGTCTAGAGAAATCAGTGACCCGGTAAGCCAATACAACAAATTCTAAGAATATTTGCTGTCTTTCTCAAAGTCACAGAACTAAAGGATTATGTGTGACAGAATGACACAGAACCACTACTAGTAAAGGAATGCTCACAACCATTGGACTTATTTTTGCTTTTCAATTTATTTTTTGACTTCTCTTCTGCCATAGGCTCATTGAATCTCATTTGGTATAATTTCCTTTTTCTTTTTTCATGCTTCTCAACTGCATTTTAAAATTACTATTATAAATTTTATTTTGTTTAGCTTTATTGTTTCCTTTGTAGTTTGCATTCATTCTCCTTGATCCCCTTGTTATGGTCGCTTCCATACTGCGTTCTCATCTTTCTAATTTCCTTTTTGGTATCCCAATCACACTTCTACTTTCTCTCTGTCTCCTTGTGTCTAATCCATAATCCTCTTTTACCTCCTCTATTTTTAATTCTCCTCTTCACTAAGAGTACGATTGCATTTTATTTGTCCCAGCCTATTCTCCTTTCTCTTCTGCCTCATCTCAGTACTTTCGCTCTCATTTTTATTTGTTCAGTGCTCCTTCCTCATCTGTCTAATTCTACCCAGTGATGTATCTGCCATCCTACCAGATGTGGCATTGACAGACAAATCTGTGGACCTGACAACTGGAACATATCTTCATTTAGTATTGCACTGATCTTAAAAAATTCTCCGAAGGACATCAAGGATGGTAACAAGAAAAAATGATGAAAAATTTGTGATACCTTCTTTTGATTTTCATACCTGTCTTTGCAAAAGGACAAATTTTAGAGAGTCCTCAGAACAGGCAAGATGTGTGAAGAGTCTATATAAGACTAAACTCTGGGATTTGTGAGTCTCACAAGCTGGTACAACCCACTCGGTTACTTTCTACAGGATGGCTATATATAGTTCAAAGCTGGCACTTCAAGTTCAAAGACACACACACAAGAACCTTCATGGATTTCAGTCCAAACTTCCTTACTCCCTGTCTGTCCTAGCAGTTAACTCTTTATTAGGCCAGTACTACAGGACCTAACTGGTTTCGCTCTTCTTGGAGCTCATCAGCTGTAGGTAACGGCCTAAAGAGCTTCAGGAGCAACTAAAATTTCAGTAATTTTCACATTCTGTCTAATCTTCCTTGGTACTTTCCCTGGTTCCCTTTGGATGTTAAGCACTACCACATACTCTAGCCAGCACTTTAGAAAGTTATCACACTAACACAACCAACTTTTACTCTGCCTCAAATTACATATTGAGGAGCTTTCCCTTGCCATATTTTACGTATTTGTCAGCATATTGGACACTATATACCTCAGAAAATTACCCCTCTTTTCTCATCTGTCCTAGAAAACTAGAACAGGTGAGATACAGAACAGCAGAAATTTTGCTAAAAAGGATTCACCCTAAAATAATACCTGTTTCTTAGTTATATGGCTTTGTTGTGATTTTTATAGTGAATTCAATAAATGTAAAATGTCCAAACATTGTAGACCTGAAGTGACCTGTGTTCTTTCCTTGTATATTAATCATATGAAAACACACATTTTCAACAAACTCATCTGTTGAAAGTCAAGTCCATGAGAGGAATTTATGGATCCACTTGCACTCATTTGTGTATGTTTCTATGGTTCAAGAACAATGTGCTTTCTCAGCCCTTTCTGAGATGATATTTTTGTCTCCAGTGCCTGATCCACCAATATCATGATGCTTTTTATGAAAAAGGCCCAAGTTTCTTATCTCTAACAAAATCTGAAATGAGTCAAGCTTCAAACAGTTCTGAGTTTTACTCAGATTTCACAGAAGTCAAACTTGCAGCAGGCTTCCTCCCCTAGAAAGAAGTCTGTACCTACATCAACCCAGTTATGTAGTTATGAAAATGCATCTAGGGCTGCACAGAATATGGAGGAAAAATCTGAAATAAATGAGAATTCCAATGCATTTGATGATGGTGCAATGGTCAGAGAAGATGCCAGTGATGACAGTTGAACGTCCCTTTGCCTTCCCAGCCCCCTTCATATATTCTCAGGCATAGGATGACAAAGGGAAGTCCACGGGTCACATGAACAGATATTGTCGACATATTACCCTATCCAAATTGCCTTCTCTACTCAATCAAATCACCCAACTTTATCCACCAATTCCTTTCTCTTAGGTAACTTTTTCTAATAGGCAAACCAAAACTCAGTTATATTCACCAACTCTATAAAGAAGAAAGATTAAATACAACGTACCAATGCCTGTGGTCTGTCTGTTTTCAAACAGCATACTGTAGAGGTAGAGCAAACTTTCAGCACCATATTTAAAATAAGAACTATTGCAGATTGATAATGAATAGTAATATTCCACATGAAGCCCTACGTGGTCCAGGAGACAATTCTTCCAGAGTTGTACTAATCAAAAAAAGAGTAAGAATATCACAAGGTGGGCCTATACAACCTAAGGATTTGGTGTGGTAATCTTTCTAAGAAACACCAACATGCTTCAGTACATGGAACTGACTGAGCAGTGCAAAGTGATTCTTGGGCAAAATACACAAGAGTTTTCTTCAGGGATTTTTAAAATTTTTTTTGAGGGAAATAAAAACCAAAACACTGAGATCTCTAGAGTTTCTAGGAAAGAGGACAAGGCACCAGCCCTTAATAAAACTGTGATATAGAATATGGGGTTTTTTTCTGTTGTTTTCACACAGTGCAAAGAAGATGAAGCACAATGTAGACAACATGTTAGTGTTGCAGGAGGAGAGTGGGAGATGAAAAGTAGTGTTGAGGCTCACTATATACATCTGTTGTGGCAACTTTAACATAAGTGGGCATTCAGCTTTAATATAAATGTACACTTTGTTCTTCAAAGCCTTGTAACACGGCCTCCCTATTCCGGAAGGGTGGCCGACTGTATGCAGGTGAATCCCTTCTGATCTATAGCCCACATTTGGCTTTGAGGAAGAAATAATTTTGTCCATTTTCTGGATCTGTAAACTTTAAAAAGGCTAAAAGAGTGTGTTTGTTAAAGGAATTTATAGAAGATACAAAATAAACCAAACTACTCAAAACATTCTGATTTTTGAAGGAGTCTACTTGCAATTAAACATGCATTGCCTTTATCTCTTCTGGCTTAACATTCTGGTTTCAAATATGTCTTTGGTTACATATCCTCATTTTTACCTTATTTTTGGGTCTTCTGGAAAATGAATTGTCAAAAATCTCAAAAGGATCTTTGTTTTTTGTGCATGACTGTTCCTGAAGAAGAAGGTGGTAGCTAGTTTTATGAAGAATAAAGAATTTTCATAGCAAAAAAAGTCTTCCCCTCTCACCAGCAAAGGCTGGACTCCTGCTGCCTAGGTGACATTATATATCATTGTTATCTTCATCCCTCATGATAGTGAAGTCCTTTTGCCTCATCACTACTCTTTCCTTCTCTGAGGTTATGTCTCATACGATAAAATGGCAGAAATCTAAGTAGTCCAAGCTGACAAGAGAATGAGCCTCTTTTAAATCATTAGAGCATATATTAGATCTTTTTACATTTTAATCCATGATGGTAGCTGTTAACTCCAATTTGAATACCTCTGCCTCACTGTTTGGACTTCACCTTTTTCCAAAGCAAATTTTAAGCATGTAAAATCACTGTCAGGTAGTTACAAAGAACAGAAAATTCTGGCAGTATTTTGACAAAGATATAAATCTTTTGGTAGATGAAGCTTTCAATATAAGAAAGATGCCCGGATTTAAAAGAAAAACTGTCATTAGGACATGAATATATTTTCAAGGCCATTTGTCAGATTTGCAAATATCACATAAAACTTTTCTGCCCTTCTAATCACTACCAAAAGCACATTACTCCTTTCTAAAACATGCCAAACACAAATTTTATTACTGATACGTATATGCTGATACATGCAAGACACAGAAAATGATTGTATGTTTCCCAGAACAGTTATGCATACACAAGAATGTGCTGCAAGTGCATGCTACGCTATGTAATGCTATGTGTCGCGTCACATCCAGATTCTGATTCTGCTGACAGATAATTATAAGTGTTTTTCTAAAGAAAAACTTACAACATTCCAAATTAATTCACAGCCTCTTTCATTCAAATTAAAAGCTTTTATATAGGCTAAATATGATAATCTCATGTATGTAAATAATTTGTGTCCTTGTCTTTCTCCACTGCTCCACTAGTATCATTCATATGACGGAAAGTAGGCATTTGTGATGGAAGTGCTTGGTAATCATGCTGCAGGCTCTTTAAGGATTTGAGAATATTTTAGTTAGTAGCAACAATTCTGTTAATAGCAACAACTATACCACATGAACTGAATGCCTTAATGCAAACAGGAGGTATGAACTGCATATTATATAAATGCAAACATGAGTGCAGAGCCAAAAGGGGAAAACTAGGTAGGATTTTAGAAGACTATAAGTACCGGTAAAGGGTCTGTCTTTGTAATATCAAGTAATTCTAGACCACACTGATTAATAAGAAGGCATTGCTCTGGCTAATCACAAAATGGGTGAAACCCACGGCATGTCAACCCATTGGACTGTCTGCCTGAAAGTGATTAACAGTCCTCAGATCAGACCTATTAGCTGAGTTGCTACATTAGCAATTATTCCAACCTCACCACCTGTGGAGAAGAAAGGAATGAATATTTTATCACTTGCAACTTCCAACGCACATTTTGTAGACAGATTTCTTTTGTGTTTCTGGTTGGAGGCAAGACTGGTGTACCTATTGTGTTACTCAGCAATGTTCTGCAGAAGTGGTTATGATACACATCTTAACAAATGACCAGGCCATTCTAGCACACTTCACAGAAAAGCTTTGTTAGTGTCTAGGAATGTCATAATTGGAGAATTTGCAATAGGTCATCCCCAGTAATTAGATGCTTAATTTCTTTCCTTTCTCTGTTTATAGATTACATCATCTGTTTGGTGATACATTAAGTTCTCTTTCTGTATTGGCCACTAGTATTTTCCCAGGATGGGAAAAAAAGACTAGCTGCGCTTTCTCATCCTGTGGGATCATAAGATATTCATTAATTTGTAATCCAATGCCAATACCAGTTATCTGGTGAAAATCGTTCTACCTCTTTTATTTTAAACAGTTTATTTTGAAACATTTCTTTGCACCTTTGTGACCCATTGGAAAGAAGTATACAATATTTGGGAAAAAAGCAGGTGCAAAGCGGACAAAAGATCTACAAAGTGCAGAATACTTCCCAGGCATCAGGGGGAGAAGGAAATGTATTGTGTATGGCATTCTAGAAAAGCAAGGAAATTTTCAACATTTTAGAGGATACGTTGAATATTGAACTATTCCTTCTCAATAAAATTAAATGCTGAAACATAAGACTTTAGAATGACTTTAATCAAGGAATATTATAGATGAGAGGAGCTTGAGGGATGCACAAGAATTTTAGAAAAAGAATAATTAAATGCTAGTTCTACAATATCATGGCAGATTCTCTCCTGAGGATGAATGCCTAATGACTTTTAGTTATTCTTATAAACATAGTAAATTAGACCACATTTTTTTTAAACTGAAAACTATTTTAGGTCTCAAAGATAATAAGGACTTGTGTGATTTTTGGGAAAATGAAGTCCAAAGTTGAAAAATTCCACATGAATTGCAATTTTGCTGTGTTCGTTCTTGGAAAAGGATTCCAACAAGGTAACTTACTGCGCTGTTCAGAGTGAAACTTGCACTTTTATTCTAATTGGATAACTAGATCCTTATGTCATGGACCTGCGGTTACAGTGGGTGCCAATCTGAATATGATCCAACAGCATGCTCTCAGTGCACATAAAACAAGACATGCACTTGTGCTACGTTAGAGAAGTGTGTCAGATGTGAGTTTTTAACACACCCCCACTCTGTTCATCACTAGTGGGGCTGCACCTGAAGTACTGGATTCAGGTTTGGGCTGTCCACTTCAAGAAGGATGATGAGAAACCGGCAAACGCCCAGAGGAAAGCTGCTCAGTTATAGAGCGGTCTAAAGCATGTATCTGAAGAGGAGAGGTACCCTGAGACAGCAGGGCTTGTTTAACCTTTTGAAAAGAAATCTAAGGAGGAATCTAATACCTGCCTACAACTATCTGCAGGGTTGTTAAAAAGTGTTAGACCCATACTCTTCTTGCTAGGGCCAGGCTGCATGCGGGGAAAATGGTCACAAATAGCGGTTTAGGGGCTCCAGGTCAGACACTGATGGTGGGGTGGGCAAGTTTCCAAAAATTTTGCTGGAGCCCATATATGTGGTTGAATATCCATTACTGGAGGTTTTCAGACTTGGCTAAACAAAACTATGGACAAGCTTATCTAGCATTGATAACAGTCTGCTGTCATAAGAGACAGACTGAGGACCTTCAGCTGTCTGTCCCAGCCCATGTGAAACCTATCATTCTACAAATAGCTGTGAACCCTTGTGTTCAAAGCAGTGAGACAGAGTTTAGCATTGCAAGCACTTCCAGAAGCAGTGATCAGAAATCAGCAAACTGGCAGCAGTGAATTATGTCAGCTTGACATGCTTATAGAATCCTGCATGCCAAGAAACAGTATAAGCATAGCATCATAGCTGGAAACACAGCTGTAGTCTGCTTACTACATCACTGAAAAATCACACCTTTTGACCTGGGACATTTCATTGTATTTAAAATCTTTGTACATTTCTCATGAAAACTCCCTCCTCATTAATGCAATATTTTTTGAATGAGATGAACTAAAATTGTTTTAACTCCACATCTCAATGTAAAAATTTTTACATAAGCTGTCAAATTATCCATGCAATGTTGTACAAATAAACCATATGGCAGAGATGATCACAAAGATATTCTTCCTTCTTTCCAGAGCATATCTTAAGGTGATCTCCCTACCTTTAAATGCCTACAAAAACTCCAGGACTCAAATGTGTGAATTGGAAACCAGAAACATTTCTGACCAGATCACCTTCAATATTCCCTTTTGATCTTGAAAAAGTTTTAGAAAAGTTCATCTTACTTTCAACATTTCTTACTACAAATTTCTGTACTTTGAAACTTCATGAGTTTGAGCCAACTTATGGCTCACTGCAAGAAATGGTTGCTGGGCTGTGTTAGTAGTCGCCACTTGCGAAAATAAGAAAGACCTGCCGTGAGCATTGAAGCATAAAATTGACCTCAAGCTAAATGCACAACTGGGAGACTCTGTCCTGAACCTGCAGATTCAGACTGATCCACAAACGCAGCTGTACCCTCTGCTTGCCTGGGAAGCATTTTTAAAATTCCTGAATATCTGCTGTGGACAAAATGAGAGCTACAGAACCGGTAAAATCTAAAAACGTACAGTGGAAACAGAGTATTCGATGAAATCTTGAGTGTTCACAGGGGGCACAGAGCAAGCTTTTTATTATTATTATTTAATAGTACACTGCTGAATGCTGAATAGACACTGCTGAATGACTGAGAGTGATGTTGTATTAAGAACAAAAACATCTGAGTCTTTCAGAATTATCTGCCATCCTTAATGACCTGATTTAATCTTACACTTTATAAAAAGACTGCCACTGTCCTAATCTATTTCAAGGGAATACCATTTTCTTTCTGTGTCTTTAATAGGTAAGCACAAGCCTGAAGCTTCCCTTTGTGAATAGTGTGTGATCCCCAATGTCCAGGAGAGCTATCACTGCACTGGAGAAAGATACAGTCGAAGTAATGGGAAGTAAATAAGAAAAAATGACAAGCCTAGCCTGTAAAAGCGAGATAGGCTTAAAAATAAGAATAAAATCTGCTTTCAGTACTATTGTCCAGGGACAGGCTGTGAAATAAGAAGCGACCAACTGTTTATTAGTTCCTAAATCTATTCTGTTTTCTAGCCCTCCACTCTTTTGTTTGGCGATTAGCTAAAAACTGTACCTTTTCCTGACTCTTCAGCAAAGAAAAGTCTGATGCTGGCAGGTTTTTCTCCACCACCCATGCTCGCTACTGGAAAATGGTAAGGACAGGCACGGCTGCACACACTCGCGTTTGGATGAAGATGCCTTTGCAGCATCACCCACATACACAGGGCTGAGGATCTCCATTGCTCTGCTAGGAATGAGGGTAAGGAAAGGCATCAGAAAGTGGCCATCTGCTTGGCTGACCCAATAGGGCAGGTGGTCCTCCTCTCATCCATATGGTCACCTTTCTATTAATTAGAGGCTGGGCAGGACTCAGTCACCTTTTTTTAAAACAGAGGAAAACAAAATGTGGCAGAAACATTCTGGATGTCACTGGATGAAGATGTGCAAATCTTACCAGCAACCTTCCTTCTTAACAGTTCTCTCACATTTCTGTTTTGGAGAACTGTTGTGAGACCCAAGGGTTTTTTTAAGAGAGATTTGGTAGGAAGAGGTTATAGAGAGACTGTCACAGAGGAAAGGGAAAAGAAAAGTAAGATACATGCTCCTGCGGTGTGGGGGTGGGGCTGCAGGGAGAAACCACAGAAGAGAAATCCTTAATATTTTGTAGGTGTTTGAAGAGGTCAGGCAAGCATTTGACTTGAACCACTAAAGTTTTGAGGTTCATCCATCAATCACTTTTTAACAGAGAAATGTCTTGTCCAAACCTGAATTAAGTTAAATCTCTCTAAAGAGATTTACTTTTTACCATAAAGATTTTGACAACACAATGTTGTGCTGTAAACCGCAAAAGCTCATATTTTTCTTTTATATGTCCTCAAAATAATTATTATTTATGGCACAGTTTTCTACAGCTTGATTACATCATATATGCCATTTTCAAATGTGAATTTTTGTTGCTCATCAACAGAGGATTAGATCATACTATCTCCGTCTGTTAAGGAAATGCACAGACATGCAAACACCACTTAGGATGCACACACATTTGTGCATACCTATACGCCACTCTCCGAGAAAAAGCAACATATACTCTGATATCGTAAAAAAAAATTAGCCTGTAGTGCATGTAGTTCATGCAGTGGTGTTGAAAGGTGTAAGTAGCACACCATTTTAATTTAAGCACAAACTACACTCATCATACAGAAAGCTTTATCAAACATGACCAACATGCTAATTTATGTTCACCCCACTGTGCCTGCCTGTACTTCACTATCATCTGATGTCTGAGAGTCTAAAACATGTTTCCTAATCTCATTCCAGTTTCAAGGGCCTATATCACGAAAACTGTCATTGCTCGTAGCCTCAAAATTGCATGTTTACAGAGACTTACCAGCAGAAAGGCTGTGCATATGATCACTTTTGAAAAATGAGTTCTGTTTTCATTCCTAAAGGTAGCTTTTGCAGATACAACACTGAGTTTTGTTTGTAAGACAAAAAATCTTCCTGCCTGGCAGGAAGATTTCTTCCCTATGTACGGCCTATGTTCAATTTCTAGAACTGACCTTTTTTTTCTTTTGCTAGCACTAAGTTTCTAAAAACTAAATGATTGTAAACAGAAAAAAAAAATCCAAAATATCTAGACAGAAATTACCTCCCCATCTAAATTAAACATCTGTACAGTACAGAAATAATAATACCAATACTGAGATATCATCTTTTATTTTATCCAAACAGAAGTGCTTACTTAGGTGACTATTTACTTTTCGTTTTACGTAGGAAAGTGGTACATGATTATAAATAAAAAAATTCGTAACTTTGAGAGAAAAACTGGGGCTTCAGTCTGATCATGATACGGAATGTGTTGTCATGATTATACAAGATGAGATGAAAGGACCATCATATTCTGCCTCTGGCTGTGGCTAATGACAGCTGCCTAGGAAAAACTAATAAACATAATGCAAACATATAGTAACACTTCAATGGCATACTCTCTCTCCCTCGAAACATCAATAGTTCTGGGACTGCCCGAGTTGTCCAGTCATTTCTCCGGTGATGATGCAGTATTTATACTTCTATACACCTCAGTCATCTCTCTTCCAACCTGCAAAGTCTTTATCATAAAAAGCTCTCCCTTACTTTTTGTCACGCGTTTCTTTACCTTTAGTAATTCCACTGTATTCTTTACAAAACAAAGGGGACAAGAACTGTATAGTTTTAAGGGGATGGGATTACCAAAGACCTAAGTTGAACTTGAAGAGCCTTGAGAAATACTGTTTGAAACTTACCAGAAACAAATTCAGCTATTTGTGCTGTATCCTTACCCACAGTTCTCTAAAATCAAATTTTATTATTTTTACTCACCATTATTTGCTTTTATTAGTTCATGCTTACCATTTTAGACAGTAGAACCACTCCCCAAAATATACAGGCCTTATTGACTATTTAAACTCATACTGTCTTTGACATAATTGCCATTATGAAAGAACATAAGCAAAAAATAGATGTTACTCACTTGTATTTATCTTCTGAAGTGAAATGTGCTTTTCCAGCTGTCTACGAAGCTTCACCTCTGCTCCATATTTACCAGTAGTGCCATTGTCAGCCAAAATAAAATGAGAATGCATACTGTTGAGCACTGTCAACTTACTCATGGGATTGGACATCGTCTGGTATGGTCGCACCACCTGCATTTTAGAGACAGAGGAAAAAAAAGAGTACTAAACAGAAAAGAGTCTCTGAACTAAACCAGTTATAAGACACCAGCTGACAAGATGATACAAAAGAAAGAGAAAAAGTCAAAATTGCTTGAAGTATTGCACTCAAGCACTGTTGTCCTCTATGTGTAAAGTAGAAAACAAGCTCAGCACTTAAACCAGTGTGGCTACCTCTTGTAAACATGGACCTTTTAAATGCAGACGCTTCTTAAAGGGTTTTCTGTGGTAACCTGTTTTAATAACATCATGGTCACTATTCCAGTGTCAAGTCCAGCTAATGATCAGTCCTCCAAACGTTTGTGTGACTACACACACACACACACACACACTGTACATCCTGTCTGCTGCTGTCTTTAAATAGCGTTGCCATAAATCCTCACCTCATCTGATCAAAATCTTTGATTCTTCCTTCAGACCACCAAGCCCCCTGTTCCAGCTCGTTCAGAGCTGCCAGCACAGGAAGTCCTCTGCAGGCACACTAGTACAGGTGAGTTCCAGTCTTGTAGAGGTGTACACACGATATTACACCACATTTTCAATTTCCTTAGAAAAAAATTATTGGCCCACTCAGCGTAGTATGAAGGCAGTTGCTTGCAGTTGCTTGTGTTCAAAACAGCTTTAGAAAGTTTCCATTCAATGGGGAGTTTGCTACACTTCCTTTGATTTGTTTTCATCAGGAGAAACTCTTCTGCAGAGTAAATCATTGCAGAGTTATCCCACTTTTAACCTCCAGACAGACCAAACAATAGCACTGGGACTCATTTTTCTGTCAGCTACTTTGGTGAGTCTCCAGTGAGACTGCACTGATGTTGCAAAAGAATTTGTGTTGTGTCGAGGGATGCTGGCCGATCATTCAAAGATGTTTGCCAGAAATATGGTTCCCTGCATTGTTTACATGTGTCTTGTCTTTTTGGAAAGACAAAACTCCTGAAAATTTGTAAAATGAAGTCCTAGCTGAAGAAATGCTGAAGTGACTTGTTACAAAACTCAGCTGGGCTATACTTCATCTTCAAGAAATTTTCTTCACAGCTCTGGCACTGTTCATTTTGCAAATCTAACAAAATCTTGTGCTTTTTAATGCACAGAAGACTGTGCTCATGTTTTGACAAAAATGCTTGCAGACAGAAATATATTCACAACTGGATTTCTTCCTAAGCTTCTCTCTCCTTTTGTTATTCTAAAGAGCTCTCTAATTGAGACATAATTCTTTATAAATAATATGTGTTAGTAATCCTTTGACCAGAGATACATGTCTCTATTATTTTCACTTGCAAATGCTTGCAGCACTTTGGTCAACTCTTGGATGGCAAGGGGAAACCTACAGACTTCTTTTGCTGTTATAAACTATCACGCAGAGGGTACTCTCTAAGCTGTTCATCCTGCAAAAGGGAGGAAATCGGTCTGAGAAGAACAAGAGGGCAGCTGGCCAAGAGCAAGGCAGGGCACTCCACTGTGAGAACAGGTGATAGCTTTGGCTCAGGTTTCTTTTATACTGTTTCTTTTGGTGTCCCATTCATAAAACATTTATTCTACAGGCGCACAGAGCTTAACAAGTATCAATAAGCTGCTGGAACATTGTCATTAATTAGCTCCCACAGACGCAGAAACCGTGCGTCCCATGCCACAGTCAGAAAGAAAAAGAAGGTTATTCCTCACACGCTTAAGAACCAAATAAAATCAAACTAAAACAGTTACAGATTTTTAAACCAATACCTGCCCCAACTCTCAATATATAGAGAGCACAGGCCAGCAAGTTCTGACAGAAGAGGAATGACTTGAGCTGCCGGTTCATAGTATGATTACAAGCCGCTGTGCATGCTACTGACAGCTTGTGGTTTGTCCCGAGAGCCACAGCTCAAAACTCTCAAACGGTGACAGCTTGATCTGCAGTTCTGATGAGCTGCAGCACCAAAGGCTCCACACACTGACTTAGTAATGCTGCTGCAGGGCAGATTAGAAGGCTAGGCTTTGGTTCTGTGTCTGCTGTTTAGCTACAAAGCAAATCTTACTCTTAATACATTTCATAGATGTGAAAATGAGAACACAATTATTTTCAATTGAACTGTTCACAGCATGCACAGTTCAACTGCTGAAATGCTTTTTTAAAAATCATTCATTTTGCAAATGATACTGTCACTCTTTTTCTGATTAAAGGATAAGCAAAATCTCTAGGTAGGCAAGAAAACCCTAGGCTTTGAGGCTATTTCCTTGAGGTGAATTGCTTTTCCACAACACCTAGCAGATTTTCAATTTGTCACTCTTGCAGTTCCCATTCCTTTGTTCTTTTCAATCCCTTATATTTTACAGGCAAGTTAAAACGTTGGGAAAACTTTGACTCTAATGCCTTCTCATCCTCCTTCTGCATTGAGAAGAGGGAATAATGTCCCCTGGCATCTTCCTCTGCAGAGTTGAAAAGAAGCATTTATGATCAAGACAACCCCTCTAAATATAAGTTAATGAATGTGACAGCAGCCATGCTGTGAAGCAGTACTCACACTGCATGGGCTGAGGGCATTCTGTCAATATAGATGAAGAGCTGGGCTAACCCCAGCAGTTGCCTTTGCACCCCAAGGTGGCAGCAAGCTTAAATTAAAAGCACTGTTATACTCTGTTTACACTCCCTGTGGGAACATGACACTCAACAAAGGGATAGCACTTGGAAAATGAGGTAGGGTAGCTCACCATGGACAATGAGCATGCATGTGTCATGTGATCCGACGCATCAATCTGAGCAGTCTAGGTGAAGGCAAAGAATTTACAACAAACTTAGTGTGTTCAGAGTAGTGGTGGAAGAAAAAGAGAGATGCGTGCTTTGCTTCTCAAAAACTAGTAGCTGTTGTTCAAATTAAGTCTTCTCTGCAGGCTCACTGTTCTGGGGTACACCAGGGAATAGAGTAGTTCCTGGTTTAATTTAGTGGATCCTGGAAGCATCATGGTCCAAATTCTCCGTATATGCTACAAATATGCCAGTCCTCATCTTCGCCCCAGGCATGCTTCCCACCTTATAGTCTGCAATGAGAGAGCTGAATCTCTTTTCATTACACCTTTCCTTAGTGTAGTTATTTTCTGACCTGGCCTGCCAGGGGCCTCTGATACTCTGACACTGCATAAAAGTTATAGTGAAACAAACTTGTGAACTAACTATTATTTGTAATTCCCCCCCCAGCAATTCAATTTATTTTCAAAGAGTAACATCTTTCTGGAAGGATAATTGCAAAATATCTCCCAAAACCAAGCCAAAATTGGTAACAACACATCCAACAACCACCAAGTAATATACACTTACAAATTGTAACTTTTATCACTATTCTGAAACATGCAGAAAATAAGTAGAGCAAAACATCATCTTTCTGACACTGTAAAAACAAAGAAGTATGAGAGACAGAAGGAAGCAGTCTTGTGCTATAAGCTAATGCTATTATTCAGGTTACTATGAAAAAAGGAAAAGGAAACACGTGAATCTTTAGAATAACATCAAGATGGATAGTCTGATGTACATGTGGTCTGGTACACACATAGAGAGCAGGTAATATGAATGCTGGTCTTTCTGACTAGACTCACCAGAATGTGTTTTAAAGACCATGGCATAAAGTGGTGGGATCTGGCTACATCCCTATCAAACTTGACAGCTTTATGACTTTTTTTCATATGCATGAATGGTAAGGAGACACTAATTCTAAGATGATGCTAATTCTTGAAAGCAGTTTTTCTGATTTGGAAACCTTTGGTAATCTCAGGGATGTAGCTGGTATTCTGAAAATGAAGGGGACTTGGTACTGGCAGAGTGAAGTCCTTTATAATGAAGCATTTACTGATGGGATCAGGGAGAAGGGAGAGGGCAGGACTTGGTGTGAAAATAAGCCTTTCTCAGTTAGTTCAGCTGTAATATACAGTAAACAATTCCACTTTAAGTTTTAAGCTTTCTTCATTGGTTATGTTTTCTGTACCTCCTGTTTGCTCTTATTTCATTGACTTGTCTTATAAATAGATGTTGGCCTCACCTGTGCCCAGTGCCATAAAAATGAATGATTCCCAAGGTCATATATCAGTCCTGTTACTAAATTCCAGCATAATACTCATCTTTCTGAAACAGCATTGAGTTATGATGTAATCAAATTGCTAACTATTAATAATTACCTGGTGACCCACTACAGCATGGAAGGTCCCCACATTTCCCGAAGAAGTTGTCTAGTGTGTTATTGTCTAGAGATTTTGAGAAGTTCAGCTCCATGACAGGCTGACTTCTAACTTCTCCATTGTGACCCTGCCCTCTGAAGTACATACAACCATCCAACTTTTCAATTTCCTCCCTACTCCACCACAGAAATCAATACTGAAAAAAGCTGAAGATACAACTGAGCAAGTAGAGCAAGACTGCAAAGTTTTGCTGTGAATATATTTGAGCACCCAGAGGAAACTTTGCTGATGATATGTTCTTACCTCCAGTTATAAAATTCAGCAACTGCACTAATATAAAAATTGGTTACTCTGAAATTGCAGTCTTTAATAAATCAGAAGCATTATCTGGAAATAGACTAAAGCCAGGCTTTATTTTTTAATAAAAGAAATATCTAAGGACGTTTGGATTCAACTTACATTTAGTCCAATATAAATTTAGCTTTTACATAAAAAGGGACAATATTTGCTCCTTATTTTTGTGATTTCAGATGTATAGGAGAGTAGGTTTCAAGCAGCAGTACACTCATTGCTTGAGTTCTATTGTTTATTTTTTCTTAATATTCTAAGCAGTACAAAATAACAGGCATCTGTTATTAGTGAAGTCCATAAAGAACATCTACAACTGGCAATGATTTTTCTTCCAACATCTGAGTTCCAGGAATTAAAATATATAACTTATTCTGGAACACAGAGTGCATGAAAGGGGTTCATATATATATAAAAAAATATATATATAATATATGACATAGATGGGATAGATATATACTATATATAACATGTATTTATAAGATAGTTATAAATTTACTGTGAGAAATTAGTTTTCTTTCTGATAACACTTTTTGCTTTTATGTAGCTTCTATCTGTTTATGCACAAGTCTACAAAATAGACTTATATTTTGGGTTGTGTGTTCTGCTGCAGTAAATGTTAAAAGCCGACCACTATTGCCTCCTTTTCACTGGCTAAAGCATTTGTTAAAAATAATAAGTATTCTACTTTTTCCAAAATTTCTGCTGAGCTTCAGTTTTGCCATACTTTAAATTGTTGAGTGTAACTGAAAGATCAATGAAGTAATATAGGGAGAGAAATACACTAGAATCCATAGCTATCACAGTACTCTGAGAGCAAATAAAATCCACAAATCTGAAGAAAATTTAGGAGTTTCTCCTTATGTCAACCTGCTGGATCCACGTATGGAAGGATTTTTATAGCAGGCATGGAAGAGTGGGTATCATAGGTTTTGTAGTGATTCCGCATAGCAGCTCAATTTTAGTTTCAATTACTTCAGTAAGAAAAAGTTCTTTTTCTCAAAACTTTAATTACTAAAAAATGCATTCTATTTAAGTCTGTAGGTTATATACTACAGCATCTTGACTGATCCATGACATCTCACAGTATGCTGAAAATGTCCTTTGCACTGGGTCACACAATAAAAGCATATTTTAAGTCTCAAATACTAGCTTCTTTGGACTAAAAATGAAACTTAGTTGAATGATTTCGCTGAGCAAAAGGAAAGTACTAAAATCAATTTTCTCTCTGTAATCCAGACACTGTTCCTACTTAGGTGACTAGGAATTAAACCCAAATGAGGACTGAACAGACTCTGAAAGGATAGACGTGCATGCTATAAAGACTCACAAAGTGCACTGTTTTAGAAAGAAGAATGGCTCTGTATGTAGGGAGGATCTTGTTTATAATCCAAATTTTCTACCAGACTGAGCAAGTCACCTTACCTTCTCAGTTCTTCTATCAGAAAATTGGAAATAAGGCCATCTTTCCCTTGCGTGCTTTCTTTTTATATTAGAATCTAAGTGTGTTAAGAGAGGCGTTATTTTCTGCTATATTGCTTTTACAGTACAGGAGTAAGACAAGTCTCTTTAGGGATCTTTAACCATCACAATATAACAAACAGAAACCAACACCAGTATCTTCTTTAACTCAGCTAGTTCTCCTTATGGCCCTGAGGAAAGTCCTTGGGATTCCTAAGAGCTGGCTGCTCTGGAGGGGCTGGTAAACGTAATAAAACTCCTCAGCCAGGACTCGGAGATCCGTTCGGGCCGGGGCCGGGGCCGGGGCCGGGGCCGGGGCCGGGGCCGGGGCCGGGGCCGGGGCCGGGGCCGGGGCCGGGGCCGGGGCCGGGGCCGGGGCCGGGGCCGGGGCCGGGGCCGGGGCCGGGGCCGGGGCGCTAGCGGGGCACAGCTCTGCTGAGCACTCCTGCCCTGCCGGGGGCAACATGCACTGGGGTGTGCGCAACGGCCGTAACCGCCCCCCGCCCTCCCTCGCCCCGAGTCCCGTGACTAAGGCAACTTCTGTGCCTATCTGATGCTGGAAGGGTATGTTTTGTCAGCTCCTCAGTTCTGATCATAATTTAACTAGACACAGTGCATATAGGCATAAAGCTGCGTTCATGCCGGAGTTCGACAGGCCTTTTACTATTCGTTGACTCCCTCCTCCCCCGCTGCATAATCCTTTGTGGCCTGTGTTTCTTGCTTAACGATGATTCATTTTACATGCTTATGGTACTATTTATACTTCCCCTTCTTGGTTCATTGCACAGCATTCGCCTCTAATGAGCCAGTCAATATAGTACACTGGGATTTTCAAAAACCTTCCTCACCAAATGCTTCTAAAGAAACTGCAGACATTGGATAAGAGGGAAAGTCCTTTGAAGGATTAGTAACTGGGGAAAGCTGAGGGGAAGGGCGGGAAAGCAGTAAGTAGGAAAAGTTAATTTTTGCAAAGACTGAGTGTTATTAAGATTTAGTGACATGAGTGGCCTACCTCAACCTGGGTCATGCTCTGTTCAACACAGTTGTAAGGGATTTGGGGTTAATAAGAGTGTGGAAAGTGTACAGCTATTTAAGTGGACTATGAAGAGTTAAAGAAACTCTTCATAAAGCAGCCTGACCAGACAATAAAATCGAAGATGAAATTCAATATCAGTAAGCATAAAGCAATATAATTACATGTGCATTAGAGATGGATAAAAGCAGAAGTGCTTCAGCACTGTATCATGCTATAGATCAATCACTTTATGAAAATATTAGGGGCCAGGAGGTTCAGAGGAAAAATTTCAATTTTGTCTATCACAGATACATTTCAAAGGTATTTTTGTCCTTAGTGATGACTCTGTAATTGTAATCTGAGTGATACAATTATGTCTGCATTAATGGAAGACTTTACCCAAATTTGTCTTCTTTACTGCTTTTTAAACATTTGTCACTTTCTGTCTGATGATCAGACTAAGTATTAACCTTTTTTATTTACCAGAAACCCTTTTTTTTTTTTTAAAAAAAAAGTTAGCATACAACTGCCTGGTTTCCTATTAAATTGGAAGGATATTTAGAGGAAAACATCCCTTAAAGAAATCAGAAATCGGGGGGGCTGTTCCAGTTGGCTGGAACAGCTGCAAACACAACTTCTTTCTTCAGCTTTTTGTGTAAGAGAAGGCTCCAGAGCCTCTTTAACAGGTGGCAACCAGCTGAGAACAGAGGTGGGTAGCCTTCCAACAAGTGGAAATAACTAACGGAGGAATAACAATGTCCCAAAATTCATGGCTCGTTTGATGTGCTTTCTTGCCTTCTTTCTTCTTGTAATAAAGCGTGCTTATTTGACATTGATGTGTACATCACACTACTTTAACAAGATGCACCTTTTAACTTTCGCACTACATCTCAAAAGAGTTCATTAGTGACTCAGAATTACTGCTGCAGAGTCTCATCCTGCTTGTTTGTATTTATTGGTAACTATACGATACAAGCCCTGGTGGTATTAGAGTACAAAACCCCATGCTAATACAATTCCCCCTAATGGCTATACTTTCATAGTGAATTGCAATGAGTTCCAGTTGGATCAGTTTCTTCATACTCATTGTAATTCCTTCTGATCTAACTGATAATTGAATCTTCTTTCCCTTCGCAACTTGCTAATGGACAGACAGAGAAGAATGGTTTAGAATGTAGACAAGAAAAACATTCATGATGCAGAATGAAGACTATATCTTTTCTCCACTCAAAGTTAGCCACTCGTTCTCGAGCAAATTGCTGGGGAATGAACCAGAGGTGAGGAAAAAAGAAGGGCTCAGAAAAGCTTCAGGTAACGTATAACCAGTGTAAGTAAACTTTTCAGGTATTTAAAATAAGGGGGTTAATCCTTCTGAGTGACAGTATAGGTTGAAAAGGGAAGAATGATGTGAAAGAGTACAAGAAACACCGACTCTGCCCTTCAGAAGGTGACCAAAATAATGATTTTTTTAGGTCTGATCTCATGCCCAATACATTTATAAGGCTCTTCACAACTGCAGTACTAAAAATGTATAGGATGGAATATATTATAAGGGGGACAATCTGCAATTCTGAATTTAACCAATCCATCATAGTATTGTTTCAAAATAAATCAGACTTCAAGCTTTGCAGTCAATGTTTTCTTAGGCACTTTTCAAGGGTGCACAGTGTTCTAAGTATGAAACTTCAATACATTTTCAAGAATAGCATTTAATGAAATTTCTTTATAATTTATTTTTAAAGAATGTACAGTGCAGGGATTTTTATTGTTGCCATGTTAAAACTGCTATCAACCATAATGGAAAACTTGCATGTATTGATTTTTTGCTGCAGACATTAAATCTATGAGGAATTGTTAAGTGAGGAATGGAGAGGAAAGGAAAAGTAACTGGAAGATTTATACATATTGGAGGTCATCTATGTCCATATAGGGCTTACATCTTTGCCAATCAGATCCTCTTGATTTTCCACAATCCCCCAGGGAGCTATACCAATGGTGCAGATCTTCCCTCGAGATTTTGAGGCATGATCTTTCAGTGCATCTCCAACATGCCGAATGACTCCTGGGAAAGAAACAGCATAAAATAGAAATTCGTAATTATGTCCATTTTGTTCCTTTATGGTATGGATTTAGTATAGAATTCTTTTTTATAGAAAACCTATGCATGTACTTGCAATTAAGTGAAGCTATGAATATATTTCTATTGATTATTGTGACAGTAACACTGTAAGTCCATTTTATCTAAGCTAAAATGTATTAAATGAAGTAGCAAAAAAAAATTACACAACTCTTGAAATGAGAATGGAAATGCTGGCAGCTGACTCTGACTTCCTTATCTGCACTTGTGTTCTCAAACATATGTGCATGCAAGCACTTGTATCCTTCCCAAGCATAGAAAGAAGCACAGGAATTAACCACCCTCACAAAATGCCCCAAAAATTTAGTTCGCACACATATGTTCCCTTCTGTCTGAATAAAGTATGGGTCTGTGAAAACATGGTTACACTACTCTGTGGTGAGCTATTCTACCATTGTTTCCAAACAAACTCAGTCACCTGTGATAGCTTCCAGTAGAGTATTAGAATATCCTGTGGGGACCAGTGAGACAACAGAAACTAGTGCAGAGAGAATGACTGCTCCGCAGATCGCTTCCAAGTGCATCCTGGTAACGCTCCCTCCTGTTTTAGGCCAGCTTTGTCCGTGTTTCAGTGGTATGTCCATGCAGAGGACAAGTGCCATTCCTCCTTTTCATAAAATATTTTTTTTATCTGTGTATCAATAACTATTTTGCTGACATGGCTGCACTGAAGCAGAGCTGTGTATTTGCTGCGGATGTTATCTGTTACTCAGTTTCTGTGTTCGCTTCTTGTTCGGATTCCACTATTTCAAGATGACTGGATTGGAATTACAAACATCACACAATAGATGTGATTTTAGCTGTAGTTTTTCCACACCGTAAATGAACCATGTAAGAAAACAAACCCACAACCTAACAAATACTCTAAGTCCTGGTGTAAAAGGGAAAAAAAAAATCCTCTACCTACAGTCAGCTATGAATTAAGGTATGATCCAGCAACCCAAAGGACTCAAAGCAGAAAATCTGTCCAGACTTCAAAAACTTCTGCTATTTGGAATAATAAACTTTTGGCATGACATGAATATTCTGAACAACTTGTTTAAGTCATTAAACAGTCATGGTTATAGCCAGGTATGCATCAACCCTGTCACATCACTGATTCTCAGTCCCACAGCAGTATGTCAGGGTTTTTCAAGTACACTTCTCCTTAAGAGAAATTTGATTTAAAAATTCATCATCAACAGAACAGACTGTAGCCAGAAATTCTCAAGTTGTACAATTTCACATACAGACCAAACAATTTTCATGTACAATTTGAAAACCAAGCCCTGGAGCAATCAACTGCTTTGCTCCAGGAATCAAAAACAGCAATGAGAGGTAACTAATAATGCAGAACTGCTTCTGGAATTATATGTTTTTAAAATAACACACAGCAACCTGAACATCATTGTTTTGTCTAGGTAATTTTTGATTACAGGAAAAAAAAAAATTTCAACAGTAATTATATTGACTTTCCTGGTTCACTTGTATTGTTTTGACATTTTCAACTATGATGATTTGAAAAATGGTATGAAGCAGTAGTGCATTTGCCAAATGCAAATGTTATAGTCAGTCCTTTTTTACAAAATTCACCAAATTTACAAAAATGGTAGTTCGATTTCTACCATTCCTGTGGCAATCCATGGCAGCGAGTATACAATATCTACAGTATTCTAATGTGCTTTTAACTTAACATTTATATCTGTCTTTGCCATTGTCACTACAAAAGTATCTGGAACTAACATAACCATTATCGCCACAGTAAATAGGTCAACATTTAACCTGATTTTCTTCCTTGCTCTGTAGATATGTAGGGGATATTACATACATGCGAGTCTGTCTATTTATCTATCTAACGCTCCAGAAGCTAAAGCCTCTTTTCTGCTATTTGTAGGGCTGTTGTAATAAAACTGAACATTTTTTAAAATTTGATGTGGTCTGGAAATGAGAAAGCCCAAAACTCCTGTTAAGAATTCACATTCAAATATGTAGGAGTTGATCCACAATGCACTAAAATTAATGCCTAATAGAGTGATTACAATGTTTTCTATAGATGGTAAGACGATACACTCTGGGGGATTACTAAAGTAATAAATTATAGCTTTGCTACTGCAGAAGATGCGAATGAGATAAGAATTTACAAGTACATGTCCTAACTCAAAACTTTTTTGCGTTTATGTCTAGCAGAACTCTTTGACTTTCCTCTGACACTTCTTTCTGTCTCCTTCAGGGAGTGTAACTGGGAAGCCACTGCCCAACCTTTTTTATCTGGGGAACTATGTTTTGCAGCTTATTCCCAAAACCTACATGCTGTCTCCCAGCAGAGCTGGACCACCTGCTATCTTGGGTCATTATGACACCCATATGCTATGTTACAGACATTCTTAACTTTGAATAGAAATGGCAATGTTATTGGTCTTGCTGCAGGGGTAACAGCAAAAAATTAGGTCAAGCTGTCTACAAGAAAGGAAAAAGTGATACTTATTCACAATAAATTTTTCCACCACAACCACAAAACAACCTTTTTTTCCTTTCATACTTCAGATCATCTTATAAGATAAGATAAAAGTCTTTTCTGGATGAAAATGTTTTCTGGTTTATGTAATGAGAGTTTCACTTGTTTGGTTTCTGGTTAGTAGTCCCTCCCTGTAGCTTACTGTTGATCTTATAAAGTCTTCACTGGCTATATACTAATATAATTGCCTCACAGGAGGCTTTGTTTTCAGCTCCCCAGTGTGCATTTCATGCTTTAGCAAACCTTTTATTCCCTGCTAGCTGCCAGACTGGTATGAACTTGGCATTTTCTTGTTTGCACATAGTACAGCCAACACTAATAAAATAAAACATGGAATGGCTTCTTAATCTCATTAGTCCTAATTTTTTTTCTGTGATGAAATCTTCTAGATGCCACTGTGCTTTCATTTCAATGTTGCTGTTACCTGTGTTTACTCCTCCAGTGAATATCCATGCTCCAGTTGTCATAGCAGCCTTAATGAGGCCTTTTCCAAAGACTTGCTTGAGTTTTGGCTGAAGTTCAAAATTCTGAAGGCCCCCGTGTACAGAGATGAGAAGTTTAGGGAGCTCAAGCTGCCACTCTTTGGTCATCAGATGCAACAGAAGGTCAGGCTTTGTGTCAAAAGACACACGTACATACTGCAGAAATAAGGGCAGTAGTAAAGAAAAGAAGATTGGTTAGACTCAGTAGTTCCTAATACATATGATCTATGCCCAACAGATCACTGAAAAAGGCAATCTTTATGAGAAAAGCACTAACAATTAGTTACCTTGATGATTTTTCAAAAATTAGGAAACTAGGAAACTAGGAATAATGGAACACTTGCAATTCACATGCTGGACGATTTTCCGTGATTTTGGAAATTAAGTCATTAATTGTTTCTTTATGTTTAGCAATGCTTGAAAGATAAATGTCTTTAATTTATGGATGTAGAAACTGATGCAAAAATTTAAGTGCCAAAGATGACCTCAGTAGTCAAAGTCACAGCTGTGCGTTCACTTTTATCTTATTTTCAAATTAACAAAATCAAACTCTCAGGAAATAACAGAAACAAGCTTGGTTTTTCAAGCACACATAAGTTTAAACTGAGCAAGACTACTAAACAGGTACTTTTCAGATGAAAATATGTTCATTTGTGGCTTACAGACTGATTTGTATAGATTCATGAACACATTTACACATTTTCAGTTCTTGGCTCTTCTGTGCTACAGCTGCAGCATTTTGCCCCAAGGGAGATCATGCCCATCTGTGTGTGCTCAGAGATAACAACTGTCTTCAAAATGTCTAGAGCACTACCATGTCACACACATACCTGTTTCTTCCTGACAACCCTTCCTCTCTGGGCTCTTTCTCCTGCTCTTTCTGTGGCTGATATATGAAGGGTTTCACAAAGCCCATGACAGGGCAGATAATACTTTTTTGAATTCTAGTTCCATAGCAGACATGGGCCGTAAGAGGATAAAGTTCTTTCTATAGCTGGTAAGATCTGGAAGGACCCTCTTAATTGAATAAAGTAGGTTACAGAAAACCCACATCTCTCAGACTTCTCATTGAACTAATGCACATAGAGTTACTTCCGTAGTCTTTCCCTTGATGGGTTGCTAGCACAGCCACCAGGTGTGTAACACAAGCACCTTTGCTTTCAGCAAGAAGAATGCCTAGTTCTAACTTACTTATTGTAACATACCATGTAGTATAATATCCACATATATTATGTAATCATTTTGTACCTTTTTAACATGGCTAATCAGTATTTCTTGCCAAAAGATTGTTCTTTTTTAGCAAATTGTATGACAGTAAAGTGGATTCCTTTGTAGTTGAGTAAGAAATAGAGACTTGACTTTTTCCAGAAGAAACTACCAAGACAGGCTTCTTTGCACGAATGGGTGATTGCACAGTGGACAACAATTCTTAACATTTCTGGAAGCAGAAGCCCATTTCGGCAAATAGTCACAGGAAAGCAAGGAGGGGCACAGACAAACTGAAAGCTGAGCAAGATCTTGGGAATACACATTCAACCCAGCGCATTGCTAATGTTCTCTGCAGCGCCAGGAAAATTCGGAACAGCTAATGGACAAAGAACATACAATATTCATGTGTGGCAAGAGATAATGTACCCTCGAGCTTATATCAGTAAGCATCCTCAGTAGCTACCCATTCAATTCTCTCCGTGGGAGTTGAGAAAATCTTGCATGGCACCTCATCCCACTGACCTGATGGTGAAGCTAGCAATTTTGATTAGGATTCAAGGGCTGCCAAAGTTTTAACACACCAGAGGGGTTGTAAGGAAGCTGATCCTTACTCCCTTTGCTCTGCCCTTAGGGAGAGCTGAGGTTGTAAAGGGCAATGCCTTGTTAACACTGCAGGCTTCAATAGATAGATGACATCCTTCAGGGGGCCTACATGAAACCTCTGCTAGTCAAACAATGGAGAGTATGTTTTGGGATCTTGGTATCTGGTATCTGGTATCTTGGATCAAGGTATCCAGTACCTTGCTCTGTTTTTTTGGTGAAGACAGACTGGGAGTTTTAAGAAGACAGTTAAAGTGAATTCATGTTAGCAATGGCCAAATTTGCTGAAAACAGAGGGCACTGCATCATCCGAGATGATACTGAGATGAAGGCACAAATGGCATGACGTGTAGCTAATCCAGCCAGTGACTGATTTTTGATTCTTTATCATTGTTTTATACCCCAGAATGTGTGACTTCACTGTCCCTATCTTCTTAAACCTGGATATTAATTGGCAAAAGTCTCCTTCATTTTCTTATCCACTAAACCCTCTGAATTTCAATAAATATAAATCTATACAGTGAATCACAAAATTAGAAGAAATATTTTCTTACATTCATTTGAAATGTAGACAACTGTTATTACAAACAACCGCTTGTTATTTACAGTGCAGGCAAAAACTGCTCTATACTTATGATAAGAATTCATTTTACTTTATAAAGATGAAATTTCAGCAAAAATAAAATGATTTTTACTTTTTTTTTTCATGTAAGTTAAAATTTAAACAGTTATGGATAATTGTCCAAGAACAAAATGAACTCTTTCCCAGGCAAAACCAGGACAGTAAGTTTTACTGTTTTAGAAGTATTTTGAGAAAGGCAATGGTGCCAAACATCATGATTTTTCTTCTGTGCACAGACCTCAATTTTTATGACTATCTGATCCATTTTTGCTCTTACAGAGGCCATTTTCAGTTTAGTATGCTTGGGATTACTCTTTTGCCATTACTTAACATGTTAACTAGTAAGTACAAGAGAATTCTTTTGTCATCACTTTCAAAGTATGCGTTAAATTATGAATAAACACTTTTAAAGCCATTTTTGTCCACATTAAAATTTCATTTCTTTCAATCTTGTAGCAGAGTATTCTGCCTTTACAGTTTTTATTTAGAATCTTAATGAGCATTTCTGCCATTCCTGAATTCTTTTGCTATAGCCTCTGGAGGCAGATTTAAAATTTAAAAGTAAATCTAAGCTAAACCACTGCTCTGTTACTCTGAAATTCCATGTCTGGTTTATCTGTCAGCTGTAGAAATTATCAGTTTTAATGGCAAATGACTTAATGCCTTCTTTATGGAAATGGTATATGGATAGGATGCAAGACTTCAGTTGTTATGTGTCAGCAGAGCAGGGCATTATAGGAAACAAAAGTACAATTTTGAAGCACAAAACCTGCAAGACCAACTTGACTGACATCAGCATAACACTATGAAATGATAAATCATCAAGTTCAAGCTGTCATGTCCATTTGATACCTGTACTGGTTTTGGCTGGGCTAGAGTTAATTTTCTTCATAGTAGCTACAATGGGGCTATGTTTTGGATTTGTGCTGAAAACAGTGTTGGTAATATAGAGACGTGTTTGTTATTGCTGAGCCGGCTTGAGAGTCAAGTCCTTTTCTGCTCCTCACCCCACCCCACCAGCGAGCAGGCTGGCGGTGCACAAGAAGTTGGGAGGGGACACAGCTGGGACAGCTGACCCCGACTGACCAGAGGGATATTCCATGCCGTATGACGTCATGCTCAGCATATAAAGCTGCAGGAAGAGAGAGGAACGGGCTGATGGTGTTTGCCTTCCCAAGTAACTGTTACATGTGACGGAGCCCTGCTTTCCTGGAGGTGGCTGAACACCTGCCTGCCTGTGGGAAGTGGCAAGTGAATTCGTTGTTTTGCTTTGCTTGTGCGTGGCTTTTGCTTTACTTATTAAACTGTCTTTATCTCAACCCATCCCACTGTGGGGGGAGTGAGCGAGTGGCTGTGTAGTGCTTAGTTGCTGGCTGGGGTTAAAACATGACAATCCCTAAACTAGCACAGAAGCAAGGGTGCCATTTGATGCCAAAAGTTTTTTCACCTTTTTAACAAGTCATTTCCTAAAAAATAATGGTGCCCATCATCAGTCAAACAGCCAGATGCTTGCAAGTTGGACTCCAATGCCCTAAGGCAAAACTCAAGTGGTAAAATTACTACTCTGTTACTCATGCACAGTTGTCTCATTAAAGTACATAGCGAATGGTTACAGATGAGACTCTCGGTGAATAAAATAGAAAGATTCAGAATTTTGTTGTATTTCTTCAAAGAAAATCTCTTCAGAGAACATTTTATAATCTGCAGTCTAACGCTCCTTTGTTTCTTTTTGATGCATGCAGGTATTGGGTGGCTATTTTACCTACCTTAAATAAGATTCCATTACTGCACACACTTATTCAAGCTAAAGACTGACTCCCTCAAAGAGTGATCTTCACATAAAAAAATAGGCCTGATATAGTTCTCACTGAATTCAACAGAAAATCTATCACTGATACCAGACTGCTTCCTTGTAAGTTAATACTCTACTTATCATCTCAAGGCCTCATCCAAGTTCCACTAAATAGTCAGTGGAAGGACTTGTGGATGGAAGGAAGGATGCTTCTCTGTGTTATTTCCCCTTTTTCTCCATGTCGGACACAATCTTTTATTCTGTAAATGTTCTTTAAGTATTAATTTGCTATTAGAAAAACAATGTTTGAGGCCTTTTTTATGGTTTATGGAAGTTACAGGATTATCTGTCTTTTTTTTTTCTCTCAAAAGCACTGATGGCTTTTAAGATACTTTTTACACAGTTTTGGTAAAACTAAATATATTTTAAAAGCAGAAATATACCTTTTTATGTGGTTGATTTCCAAATATCCTTAATAAAGTATAACATTCTGAGGATATGAATATTAGAAAGTCTGTGTAAGAAACTGTTTAAGTACATTGGATGTTCTTTCATGTCTCCATGCACCACAAGAAAGGTTAAGCCTAGAACACAGAAGTAAACTTTATTTCTTCTACAGCTGCAAACATATGTTATCTTTTTGTTGTGCATATTAAATGTATCATTGGAATGCATTCAGTTAGGAGGGATGGAAAGCTTTTCAAACAGACATCTTCCACCTAACCTTGAAAAACCATGATCAAAGAAATCTCAGTTCTGTAAAGAGCAGTCCTTTAAAAAAAGGTTGATATGGAATCCAGGCACACGAATTAATGAAAGAATGCCAAGGGTTTTTTTTTTGTGTGTGCGGAAAGGCAGATAGTAAATTTTAAAAAATGGTTTAGTTTGGTCACAAGTTCAGTGCAAAATGTGTCACAGCAAGATTGTCTTAACTGGTCCACTAATGACCAGAATCTATTTTGAAACTGTTCAGAATATTGCTCATAATTGGGATCAAATCACTCCCATTAGTCTGATAATTGCTTTCAGAGTTAGGGTAATAAATTGCCAGTATACAGTTAGAGGAACTCATCCATGTTATTTCTTAAACTACTAAGATATAAGCAGATGACATTTTATTAATTTTCCTACCTTTTTTTAATCCACTGATTTATTGCAAAAGCTGTTAATAAAGTTCATGTATCTCCACATCTCTCAGACCTTTTTACAGTTGTCAAAATTTAAAATCTGCTGTAAAAACTATGTAAATGTGAACAGCAAAACTGTTAAATGTGTTTCTTAAACATTAACGGGGTTAGCCACCTGTAAAGAAAACAGGTGATAGAGATCTAGAAACCACAGTGTTGTTGCAGGATCATCTGTGGTTACATGAATACTAAAAGGCAGGCCTCTTTAGTAACTGATCTTGTTAACCAATGTTATCTAATCTTGGCTATACATTTCTATATAATCTGCTGCACCCTCAGCTATTCACATTATTGATATAAGTAGCTTAGTGCAGCCCCACTGAAGATACTTTCACAACTCAATGGTATTAGCAAAATTCATGCTATTTGAGAATTTTTGTTGTAAATGGCTGTGGAAATGGAATTAATGGGACAGTCAGTTCTATTGGCAGTATGTAAACCTACATCATCTTTTCTGTTTTGTTCCAAATCCATGTGTTCTATTACAATTTCAGTGTAATTTTCATTTTCGCAGCTAAAGATGACACTGCTAATTGTCTGGTGGCAACTGATAAAATAGTGTATCACTGTCTTTGTAGCTTGCAAATATACATGCAAAGTATGCACATATTTACTATCAATTTGTATATATATTATTAAAATATAATTGTTACTTCCAATGAGGGAAATAATTATCTGTCAGTCTTACACACACTAATTTGTTCCATTAATTAACTACCAGTTTCCCCATTATACATCTGAGGTTACAGTTTCCTTTAATAACTCATCTAATTTCTTGTAGCCTGATTCAGAAAAAATTACCAGTTTTGCTGTTAGCACAGACCAAGATAATACTACTCAGTTCTGTGTTTCCCTTGCTTCATAATTTTCATGTGTGGGCATCCATTTCAGGAAATGAAGTCAGGAACAGCTGGCGAATTTTATGCCAAACTCTTCCCCTGAGGCTTTCCGTGATGCTGGTCAGCTTGCTAAATCTTGCTGCTTTATAGGGCTATTAGCCAATAGGCACTATATTAACCTACCATGACTGTCAGCAAAAACCAGCTGGTATGCTACAGTGATATTTGATATCCAGTAGCTAGAAAATAACTAAATAGCATATTTTTAGAATAGAACAATTGTCCATTTATCAAGTTTTCTCCCTTTTCTCTCTCTCTCTCCCTGCCCCTGTTGTTGTTCCAGTTTCTCTGCTTCTGGGTTTGAAAATATATTGTCTGAACAAGAAGTGTTTCCAAGGATTATTATGTACTTGTTCCTTTTTCCAAGCCTTACTTTTCAAGATAATTAAAATACTCTTTTTTTCACCTCTTCTGCTGGCAAAATTTTTTGGTTGCTTTGCCTGAGCAAACTCTTGGCTTTCACAGAAAGCTTTTGATTTGCTAAGTTTTACTTATTATGGGAAAGACCTTGTACCCAGTAAATTCAGAGACTGGAGTATCAACCATTCTTTTGTTAAAACTGCAACAACTATTAGGCAGCACTTTGACTATAATCCACCCTAAAATAAATGTCTGGGGCTCAAAATGTGACTAGAAGGACGCTTTCATACCGTTTTCAGTGACAAACACACCAAAGCTCTTTATTTTGTTTCCATTTAAAAGAATGCACAGTTACTGGTTATGCAAACCTTATTTGTGTTTTAGTTGTAAAAAAGATGTTTTTCTTGTTGGTGGTAACCAAGTAGGACACCCATTAAAGAAATATTTAGTGAATTGTTTAACTTGAAAGACTTTTCCCACTAGCGGGATGTTTGAAATTCTGGAGCTTTTATAGACTTATATAATTAATGAAGAATTTGGTTGTTCCCATGTTCTGGGTGGGGTTTAGTGACTATGAATAGAAGGCAAATGCGACCGTCTTCCTGGTTCTAGTACTGTCAAAATAAATCCAGGGTTTTTCCAGCAATATTAATCCCTAAATTTTAACTTGTTATTTAGGTCTCTCAGATGTTTAATCCCTTTTTATTATATTTTTCTAAATTCTTACTGATTTCATTCCTGACTGCACTCTATGACAAGATTTTTCTTTCCTTCATGTCGACTTCCAATTTTATCTCCACAGTTTCACTTCAAGTATATTTCTTTCAGCACATAGCATACACCTCGGAGCACCTTGTGTTCTCTTGCGGCACTGTGCCAGGACACCACAACCCCAATAAAGACCAGAAATCCTCTAGAGAAATTTGTATTGAAAGCTTCCCTAAACCCTTCATTATTCCTTGGCTGCCCAAGACTACTTTGGTCTGGGCAGGGCAGTTTATTGCTTTATAATAATCTTTAAGGACATCACTAAAAAAGCTCTAGTGATTATCCTTTCTCATAGAGACAGATTTAATGCAAAGTATCCAGATATGGTTAATAGCATGATGATTACTACATCTCTGAATCTTTCTCAGTTTTGGCAAAAAGTATTCTGTTTTGTTCCCACTCCTTGTGAAGATACCAACAGCATGGTTTGGTTCATTTCAGTGCTGAGGGAGGTGTCAATTTATTCACACTAAACAAATGTTATTTACTGAATCAGAGTCTCTCTCTAGCAATGGTCTTGCAGATTTTTAGATGATTGGTTATCAACTCAACATAAGTTGTCTGTGATACTCTTATAGAAATTACCTAATTTTCTGTTTCTCGGTGCAACAGTGTTTTCTGATTTCTACCAAAAGAAGCTATGCATCAGAACCATCCACTCAAGTAATCATTCCATCTCTAGCACCTATGTATCCATCTGAGGAAAATACCTGCCTCTTGCTAGCATAGTACTTGAGCACTTAATTCTCTCTAATCCATCTAGTACCACAACAGATCTGAGAGACTTGTTGGGAAGAATTCAGGCAAAGAAGACGGTACTGAGTTGCTGGGCAGGTTATTCTGCAGGGCACCCATGCGTTTGGGCTTCTGCTCTCACTGCTGCCCAAAGCAGTGTCTTGGCTGTGATGGGCTAGGTACACTCTTATCTTTCATTCCCAAAGTCTCAGGTTCTGCAGTGTAGATAGCACCAGAGAGATTCTTCCTTTCATGTAATGCCACATAGAAGAAATACATGCATGGGTTAGTGTGGGTGCTGGAAACATCTCTCCAACTTAGTGGAGCAATGCTTTTCAATATACTCTTGTATCGCTCCATAGCATTGTATTATGATTAAGTGACTTGCTCAAGGAAACCTGTGGCAGAACAGGGATTTCCCAGTTTCTGTCTTAGACATTTACTGGGCCTCTTACTTCATTGAAAGATGAACCAGTAAGTCTAACTAGTCTATCCTCCAATATATGTCTGAAGGCATATTAAAAGAAATTGTGTATATTTCAAACTTGTCAGTCTTGAAGTCACACCCAACAATGGGAAACAGTGGTTGAATTCTAAAGTTATTCAGAAAAAGAGGGTTGGCTATCCATTGGAAGAAAATTGAGATAGCAGCACATTAGCATGTCTTCAGTCTTCATAAAGGTAGCCCCTCTTATGCTGCATTCCAGCTTTTACAGTTAATTCTGTTCACCAATTCTTTGGCACACGATACATAAAAACATATGGTACGGTCTTACACTAAATAGTACTTTAAAATGAAGTTAAGAAAGAATGCTGTTTATTCTTTGTGAATGCCTTCTTTGAGCTAGCAGCACTATCTATCTAAGAGAAAAACATGGTTACCATGGCTTTATTGGAGTGGCCTCCTCCTTGGAACTCAATGGTTCCAAAAGCATCCGTTGGGCTGAGCTGTGTGTGCTTACTGATGGACCACTTCTCCGACTGGATGTCATTGCGAGTAAGCCTGCCCTCATTCTTCTCATTCTGAATAATGGAGATGCTTGGAGTCAGTCCAACATGTTGACCTATTAGACGCCCACAGCAACACCTATGACATCAAACAAACAGAAAACTTGAGTCACGTGCATGTATAAACCAAACAGGGAAACAAACTATCTTAAATGGCCTACAAATCTTCAAAAGAACCCTCTTTTCAACTCTGCTGACCACTCTTCTGCGATCTGAAGCCTCTACTTGTGGAAGCAATGTAACACAGATATTAACTTTTCTTTCTATGAACTTGTTTATTATGGACTCTCCTATATTTCAATAAAATCATGCTTTGTTCTACATATGTACAAAATGAAGTTAAGGAACATTTTCTATTTTCTTCAGATGACATTAGGCCAAATAATCAGCTTTTGCATGAACTAGCACATATTTTAAATTGGTAGTTCACTGCAATTATTTTCTTCTGACAGTATTATGTGTCATCCATCCAATTTAGATAAATATTCCAGGCACTGAATATTGAACTAAGAAGATAAGGAAATTTAACATAGATGCCCATGCACCTTTGATTTATCTTTTTTTTGGATGAAATAAATTTTGAAATGTAAACAAATAATGCCCATAGGAATCCATCATCCCAGATGTAATTCAACACCTTTCTGATCAAACAAGTCTTTACAAACTATTTTTATCTATATACATATGTATGCACACATATGTAGAGACATTTTCTTGTAATTGACTTTCATTTTTCATACAGATAGCATACAATTACCTATGGGGGTCTTTGGTGCTGGGTATGATATGAACACATTCTCTCTTGTAAAATGCTCTTTCTATCCATGATTTCTGTGCCTAAAAAAGAGAAAGGAAATGCCATGAGCCTAATTAAAAAAAACTTGTAGTACAACTCAAGAGAAACTTCAAACATAAAAGAAAACTTCACTGATTTTGCAGATACACACTGCACATTTTGCAGAGAGCAAACATTTTCCATTAAAACTATGGTTCCCTTCTAGAGTTAAACATCTAACACAAGCTGTTAAGGTTGCTTTCATATTCACTAGCCAGATGACTTTGATCCTGTCATCTGCATTCTCGTAGCAGGAATCACTGGAGAAGAATTAATTCAAACCGTAAAACCTTCTGCATGGTAAAGAAAAAACATATCTATTAATTAAATATTTTTTAAAAATCTATTTCCAGTTTAGTAATACAACTAGGTCAGCTCTAATTAAATAATCACAGAAACCAGAAAATAAAGCTCTTACAATAAAACTTACTACACCATGATTTGAATACAATTTTTTATACAAGTACTGAGAGTGCTGTTTAATATGGAGCCAGAAAATATAGTTTCATATGTGGACATCTTAATGAAAAAAGAAAGATCTGTTTCTGAAATGAGACACAAAAAACTTTGATACTTTAAGAGTCAAAGAGCCAGCTGATGTAACCTCTAAAACTGACTGAGTTCAATGAAGCTATGCCTGTTCATAACACTCAAGATCTTCGCCCATATACTCACAGGAAAGCAAGTAATTTCCCTCAGTGTAGTCTTAATTTTCAGATACACAAGAGATCTTTTTTAAAAGAAAAGTAGGTGGGTAGGAAAGAAAAAAACACAAAATGAGAAATAAAAGACTTTAAGGGCTCTTAAATCTTTTTAATTACCTAGACAGTGCTCACTCCATCCAACATGAATTTTGGCAAGCTCTCTAAAAGATTCCCCAAGATAGAATTCAACTATTTTGTTTAATAAGGAAATGAGTTGAAACTTTCCTTTAAAAATTCATTTCAAACAGATAAATTTTATAAAATGTATTTAAATAACAAAATTACCTTCTTAATTGCACAGCATAAACAGACCTATAAACTATGAACTACAACAAAGTTATCTGAGAGTTAAGTAATGTGACATGAGCTTTAGATAATTTAAAGGAAATCTGGGCATCTTGCCTCTATAAAAGGAGAAAATATGAAATTGCATTTATAACATTACCAAACTAAACTAGCTAATATTACCTTTCACTATGTAAGGTTAGATAGCAACCTATCTAAGTATTACTTTACTAACTAATGTTATCTTACTAACTATCTAATGTTACCTTTTTGTCAACTCAGTCTGCACCCTGTTTTTCATGTTTAAACACAGAAACCTGTGTTTCTGGGACTTTTGAAAATGATTGTGAACTGTGAAAATTTCTTGGAGTCAATGAATGTCACTAGTATAAACTATAAAATACCATAATAAGAGTTTCTAGCTACATTCATTACTTGTCACTCTCAGTACATAAAAAGTTGTTCTTTTGCCCTTTTACACAGACGATAATCCCTTAGTGGATCTAGTGGTCACTCATGTTATGTAACAATATTTTATCTTTCTTTTACTTGCATTTTTATTTGCAAAATCTGCTAGACTTCCTATTTTGTAGGAATGGCAGACACCCTAACATCGCTTTTACAGTCAGGAAAAAGAAGTCTATTAAAAACATTAAATAGAACTGTATTTCGTTGTTATTCCTTACTGTAGCAAACAGAAAGTTAATATATTATAGAATGTGGGGCAAGGTCTGTTTCATGTTTAAGCAAAGGACAGTTAAGTGTAGAAATTCTGAAAAATCTAAAAAAGTTTTCCTTACATAGGAGAGATTACCTTGAAGTTCTAATTTATGATAACTTCTAAATGTTTACAAACCTATGATGCAGGCAACTATAGTAGTAATAATCATCATCATTGTCACAACATTGTATATTATACACTCAAGTCTGCTTAGAAGTCTAGTGCATTACTGAGTAATTTCTCAATTTAGTAGTCTTTTCAGACAAAGAAAGACTTCTTATAAACTAACTTTCTGGAACTCTCATGGCATCCAGAGTGAACTTTATGAACTTCATTTGACCCTCTTACTGCAGAATTTTTGAAGCTAAGCTACGTGGGAAAATTAAGGTTTTTCGTTTTGTTGAGTGTTGTAGAGAAAGGAAGGAAGTTACAATTACTATTCAGGTATTGCAATGCTAACATTTGAAATTACATACTCTACTGTCTGGACCACAAATTCTTGGTATTTCTCCTCTTCAAGCTCCAAGAGTACACAAACTTTCTATATTGCCTTAAGAAGACACACACTGATAAGAAGCTGCAGGTTTATGAATCCCCTTTGCTGTGTATACATATATGTAGAGTAAGAAAAAAGGAACACCGATAGAATAACGTCAGTTTTATCTTCATGCTTGTGTGTTTTAACACTAAATACATTCCTACAACATCCTTTATCTTCTCTAGAAAGCATGAAGAGCCTTTATAAGCCAACTTTTCTTCCTGGCATCCAAAATCAGCTTCTACTGCAGAGCTTACATAGCATATGATTATCATTCATGTTGCTAAGACTCCCTAAAAATATCCTTTATTAAATTTCATAAATTTTGGCACACTTTTCTGCAAACAATTTACCTTGGTAAATTTACTTACTACATAGATCTAATGTACCTCTTCTAAAGATGGCCACTAATTCAATTTCTCTAAGCCTCAAGATCCCATACAAAAAGGTGCTATAACAGGTACTTCACTGAAAACTTTTTTCTTTAGGTATAAAAGCAGGCTTTCAAAAACCAAGAAACTGATATTTAAAATTTGTTTTTCTACTCTTTTTCATACTGTCTTTCCAAGTAGAAAAGAAACCCAGCTATGTTAAATATAATAATAATTTTCATTTGAATTTTCATGATACTGCTTCAAATATAATACTGCAAAAATAATAGTCTCATATTAAAAATCTTTAATTCACATTGGGAAAAAAGACTTTCCAGATTTTAGATATCAAACAATATACTATCCTACCCAACAGAGTCATAATACCAAAATACATGATTTACTTGTTTCATAATTCCTTGTCCTTCCAAACTAAAAAGAAAGTGTCTGGTTTCACTGCCCCGTGCCAGTTATCTTTCTGTGACAGAGATAATTTGCAATGGAATACAAGGTTCAGAAGTCTAATAAATTGTTACTTGCCATAGTCTTCATAATAAAATTAGAATAACTTGAGGAAATCAACACATTCATAACAAAACAGCCTGCATTAAACCCTTGTTTATAATGTGAATTAATAAAATAGTAGAAAGTTTAGAACAGTATAGCAAAGTATTTTCAAGAAGAGTAGAGCAAGAAGCTTGTCTTTCTCTTATTTCATAAACAATCCTTCAATATTAATTCACAAGACAATTTAAAGTCTACAGTGAATTCCTAAAGTATGTGCCATACTTAGACTTGCATTTAGTTTACTCATAGCTTAGATCTCTCAGTTTAGTCTCTCTCTTTATTAACCTAGCTGCAAAATCCCACCAAGAACATACTTCCTCCCCCTTCTTTACCTGAGCATCAAACTTGGCGTCTAAGTCTGTCCCGGAGCAAGCACGCCTGTCCACGTTTCCCTGCTGCCGGTCATCACTAACACCACATTGGCGACCGCCCCCCAAACCGGGCGCTCAGTCCATCCGCAGCGCAGGGATGTGTGTGGGAGTCGGTGCACCCATTAGCTGCTTGGAATGTGCTGTGGTGGGATTAGCCTCATTAAGGGTTTGGTGGGACACCCACCCGCAGCCCCACAACACCGCTTGGTTTGAACATCTAATCTGACGCCCAAAGGAAAACAAATCCCCCGAGGGCTTGGATTTAGCTGGCACAAGCCTCAATGGGCTTTTTTTCCCCCCTCTTCTTTCCCCTTTGGAGAAAGAGCTTGTGAAAGTGTGATAAGGTGCTCTGAGTTCTTAAGTTCAACCCAGGAAAACAAATCCTTCAAAAGAAACAGTGTACCAGGCTGGAAAGAACCTGAGCACACAAGAGAGATTGTTAATCTCCAAAGAATGAAACCAGTGTATTTATTGGGTAACTGTGAAAAATCTATACACAGTTGAAATATATTGCAATTAATCAACAGTGGCATTTTTCCAAAGAAGCTGGGGTTTGTCACTGTTTCTCGCCACAGTTGCTGCGCTGTAGTGAATGTAACTTTTCAGAAAGTCATAAACACAAACCTTTGTCTTTCAGAAACAAGCAACTGCATTGTTGTCATCTTAATTAAAAGTTAGTAACTTAAAACACAACTTGAATGTTTGTAAACTTGAGGACTATTTCTTTACTGTACCCTCCTGATATCAACACTGAAGAACAATCTTTGCGTATGAACAACACTTAGATTTTTTTAGTGCATAGCAACTGGATGTATTCAATTCCTTACTTGAAGAGTTTTCAAAATGTAAAATATTTTTACTCTTTCCTCCTCGCCTCAAGGTGGGATGAATTCCTGTCTACTCCTACATACGCATACATAAGCTCTTTTCCTTTTTTTACAAGGCTGAGTCTAATGCATGGAAAACATTCTGCCCACCCTTGGCACTGATGAACACAGAAGCACCAAACTGTCCTTTATGTACATTAGCTCTGATGGTCCCAGGATGGGCAAGGCTGAGCATATGCATCAACTTCTAAACTTTTTATACCATCACACATGTTGAGAAGCTCCTGCTAGGTTGGCTAATCAATGAGATTTTTTTTTCTCTCTTGGTTCCCTGAGTTTTTTGTGTGAAATGCATACATGTATTTTGTATGTAATTTATATATGAAGTATGTACATATACACACTCTGTATGCATAAATAAACACACTCTGTTCCAGCAAAGCTACAACCTGTAGGATTTCTCTACCACACAGTTCAGAACAACAGAGACCATGTGCATGTCCTGTGAGGTGTCTTTAGACCACAGATGGTCTGTGGAGAACAGCAAAGGTAGAGAAGGTTGCAGTGTCAAGAGAGCAGCTAGTAACGGCTCAATGACAAAAAGATCAGGACTGGGGAATCAGAAGGAAAAGACTGCTTACATTTTAACATAAAGGAATTTGGTTTGGTTGAGAGGGTGGAGAAAGAGTGAGGGGACGAGAGGAAAGATTCACATGATTGAAGTAACTGACCAAAAATCCAAACCTGACTTTGAAGTGAAACTTCAGTGCTTGGATTTGACAAGATAACTGAGATTGTTCCCAGATTCAGGTTTCAGCTTGCAACGTAACCTGGGGCAGGGGCCACATCTTTCATCTTAAAATATCAACACAAGCAACAATGGCTATACTCATTTGCATATGTCACCTGCTAGCACTGTGAAGGATGTTTTATAGCAAAGAGACTTAGGTTGAGTTGGCCTATGCCACCAATGCTACAGGAAATTGCAACTGTCTTTGCAATTCATTTTGTTCATTTAAAGATGCATCAATATAATGACTCTCCGGCACTGAAACTACCAGTGCCATAGACACTCCTATATTTTGAGGAGTAATAAAGAAATGGTCAATAACCAGAGATAGCTGTTTTTTTCAATATGGTGCAACTGCACAATAGTGCTTTCAGAGAGGTGGATGCTGCGCATTTAATGCTACAAACACACACATTATGTATAGTTTCAACCCAGCTCACTGTTAATGAAATGAACTCTCAAACAGCAGTTAGCAATGAGCTCAGTACTGACTCCTCTTAAAAAAAAGAGAGCAAATATTAATAATTAATGAAGAACAAATTTTTCAGGAAGATAATTCTGGCAGATTTTAACGTGTTATGTTGATGTGTTATGATGCTTAACTGCTGACCTCTGAATTAACATTATTTTAAAAGAAGCACCAAGAGTGACAATTTTAGAAACCTGCAATTTCAGTAGCAGAGCAGAACTGGAGGCAGTTCTAACCCTCTGCTTCCCAACCCTGTTTATCTCCAACAAGTATCCAGGTTATAAAACAGGTTTCACCGAGGCAAGAAAGGTGTTGTTAAAAGCCTTTCTTTACCTTGCAGTGGGGCAGAGCAGCTGGACAGGCAATGGAGTATTACTGAAGCAAATTGCAGATAGGATTTGCAGGAGCATCTGGTGACTGAACTGCATCAGTGCTATTGCAACTGATGTGATTAGCGTTCAAATGGGCACTTTTGCCAATCCCACTGTCTCTGAGTAAAGATCGTGTATCTGTATATTTCTATAGCTAGATTAGTACAAAGGGTGGTAACGCTTCAATATAACCTTATTAATAGGTGTGCTCAAGCCGAATTTCTGTCCCTCGTTCCAGTGTTGCCCACATTATAAGCATTTTTGTGTCTTGCTTGAAACATTAGGAATTGAACTCTTTGGACATTAAGATAGGGATCATTAGGCTGTCCCAAAATGTTTAATTTTCTAACAGACATTTATTACTAGTAGCATCTTAGAGGCTGGCCATCAGGCCTTTACTCACCAGAGCTGTACTTCTGTACATTTTGTTCTTCTTCTAACTGATTTCCAAAACACTTCATCATCAGAGTTGTTCCAAGAACAATATTGAATTGTCTTGAAAATCAAGCTGTATTCAGTACAGAGTAGGGGGGCACAGAATGCAGTTATTTATTACCACACTACACTACAGAATTTATCTGTTAGCATTGTTTACCAGATGTAATTTTTATACTGTACTTAGAAGAATTAGAATAATTTAAAAATAATCAGTGACTTTTCACTCAATAGTTTATGATTTTAAGCATTATAACTGATGTTTTTCTTATTGCAAGGTAGCAGAAATGAGAACTGTATGTCTCTGTTAATGCTGCTATGCAAATTTGTATTTATGCTTTATACATTTTCAAAACATTATACAGACCAAGCATAACTGACCAGTCGTTACCATGCACTCTATCGATAAGTTAACCGGAAAGTTATCAGCAATTCCAAAAAGACCTAGGGAGTGTGATTAGATCCAAGAATTGATGTAGACATCCAGGCTCCTACAGACCTCTTCAAAATCGGTAGAAACGCCAGGGGAAAATATTAAAGAAAAGCTTATGAAAATGAAGGATATATGATAAAGAACACTTCCAAAAAGTTCCCCTATTTCCTTCTTATGGGCGCTGGCATATGAGGGGAAAAATTAAGCCTACTGACTTCATTCATAATGTTTCTTTAGAGAAATATTTATGATTTCACTAAATCTGCTCTGAGGTTGAAGTTTTTAAAATAAATAAATAAACTTTTTCTAGCAAGAAAGCCCTACTTGAGCAGACGATGGGTTCATCTAGCCTGCTATCCTGTCTCTACAAGTGCCATAAATAGGTGCTAGAGAAAAGGGAAAACATTTCAAATGTATATAATGCTTTTTCCAAATAGTTTCTCAGCTAGCAACTATTTTCTGCTCATGGACTTCCTGCATTGTGATTTCTACATGTTCTGTAACCCTCCATGAGCTTTCCTCCACAAACTTGTCTGCTGATTTCAGCATCCTTAACGCCCTCTCCCTGCCACAGGGGGAATCAGTTCCTTCCGTTTGTTTTGAACGTGACTCCTCACACGTTCCCATCATGCTTAATACAGAGACAGGCAGTGAACCGTCAGTTCCCATCCATCCTCTTCGTACCAGTCATGGTTTTCAAGACACATTCTTAATTATTTTTTTTGCCCAGTTTAACTATTTACCAAGTATTTCCTCACATAGAAACCATTTGTTACATTTTATCATCCTTGCTGCCCTTCTCCAAACCTTTTCCAGTTAATTTTATCCTTCCTTCTGGAAGGAACCAGAACTGTGCACCAAAGGTGAATTACAGATTGGTATTGTGGCAAAAGGACATTTGCTGTTTTGCTATCTATTCCTTTCCTAATAATTCCTATTAAAAATTGATTTGGTTTTCTCCACCACCTCTGCTGAGCACTGTGGTAATGCTTTCACAGAAGTATCTAGCATAACCGCAGTATTTCACTCCAGTGCTCTTAAGAGCTTATAATACTAATTGTAAAGAACTGCTGTAAAAATCAAGCTGTTTTAATCAAAATCTGACAGAAGAGAAATGCACCTATATGAACTTCTAATTTATGTCAAATGTAGCTTAACAAATCATAATGAAACATGGTATCACAAAACTCTATAGGCTCATATACGTAACTGGAGAGTAGAATATACAGGAAATATTTTTCTGCTATTCATTGCTGGCAGTCTATTTATCTTTTAAACCAGTAAACCTGTTTTTGGCTTCTAAGAAAGTGTAACATTAATTCTGGCTCCTCAAATTAAAGAAAGAAAATAACCGTCCCATTAAGACAGATCTCATTGCTCTCTAATAAAAAATGGTGAGGTTAAAATGCACATGTAGGAGTTTTGCACTGAATCTAAATTTGGTCTGAACTACTTGATTTCTAAATGGCTCATTTTACCCCAGAAATTTATGACAGCTATAACATTGTCTTCTCTTTCATTACAGTGAGGTGGTTTTGCTAGCCACTGTGTGGGTGCTGAGTTGATGAAGCAATTACAATCAAGTTGTATGTAATTGTATGAAAGGGCCTGAGGGACTGGGGACTTCATATGTTCTCCAAGCCTAAACATTTAAATGGACCAATTATACGCCACTGTTCACATTTCATCTCCTCTTCCAGCTCTGCAGTTATTCACAAGTCCCTCTTGATCCCCCTGCGTAATGCAGCCCCACAGGCAGCCTTTGCTAGAATGCCTTTGTTGAGGTCCTGGTTTCAACCACCCTCCAGCCTTCCTCCAGGCACTATTTTGGAGAAATGGAACAAGAGAAGAGCCAGGTTGGAGATGAGAAAACATTGCTGATCAGCTCTTTTGTCTCCCTCCTCTTTTGCTGAGCCAAACTCGTCACTTTCTCAGATGTGAAAGAAGGGAAGCTTCCCTTTGCTGAAGGAGGGAAACGATCAGTCTGCTCACTGGAACACTCAGAAGGCAAAACATCCGAGGATATTTCTTTTGTGCAGGGCAACATCCTTTTCGCCCTCTACACCCCTCTGTGCTTCTCCACCATCTCCTCCCGTCTCTTCTCCTGGAGACTCCTCGCATCTAGGTATCTCCTGTGGGCCATCCTGTTTGGAACCACCTTCATTCACTAAACCAAGGGCAAGCACGGTGCTGCCTCCTCTGCACTGTCCCGTGGACAACTGCCCTTCTCCACTTCGCTTGGCACAGCACGGGGGAGTGGCAGTCGGGCTCCTGGCCGGAGGAACAGCCACCCCAGCTCCCTGCACAGGGACTGCCACCAAACAAACACAGGGCAAAACAGTCCAAGGAGAAGCACCCCTCACCCTGGCAGCACAGTCCGGTGTAGCTGTGATGCTTCTTAGGTTTTCTCTGTCATAAGGGGAAATTCTTAATTCTGGGTTTTTTGGTTGGTATTTTGGAACTGTGCAATTTTCGATTATATGAGCCCTTATTGTCGGTTGTCTGATATGGAATAAACTAACAGCACTGTGCTTTCTTCTGCTGATAATCATACCTAATTTGCATATATTGGAATTAAATATGTCATGATTTCTGATTATGTCATATCATTACACAGATAGGATCAAGTGGAATTTGCATTATTAACTTAGAAAAAATTGAACCGGTTTCAAATCACATAGGAAGATTTAACAACAAGGTCTAAATTCTATTCTCTTTTTGGACTGTAATTTTAAGTGGACTTTACACGCAACTAAGAGAGATCCGGAAGCAGGTATTCCTTCTGTCAGGTCTTCGTAGCTGTAGCTTGTTACAGGCACAGAGAAAATTATAAACGCACCTATTTGTACATAGTCCAATCTGGTACACCAACACCTCATATCAAGCAGGGATAAAATATTATGGAAATATTTCAGATTAATAGTAGAAATTTACTTATATGGTCTGCATTTTAAAGAGAAAACAAAGCCAGCCCACTAAGTTTGCTATGAGATATGCTGGACAAATGTGACATTTTTGAGATATTCAAGGTTGTTAGACAGAAACTGGGACTGTCTGTCAAAGTTTCTTGTTTTTGTCTTAAAGTACAACTGTGTAGAGTAATGGACCTTCGCTGCAGAAGTAGCAGGACAGAGATTTCTGAAAGGAAAGAAACTACAAAAGTACATTTCAGAAAATGCAAGGGCAGATCAAATGGCTAAGTATTTAACAAATTAAGAAATAATTAGAAACTGGTGAGATACAAAGTTACATTAGAATTTCAAAGCATAAATTGAAAGGAAGTTGGTCATAGTAGATGATTCCCCCAAATAGGCACACCTTTTCTCCTCCTTTTTTTTATTAATAATTCCAAAATTATTAATTCCATGCCTGTTTTTCCAAATGCCTCTGTTAGCAGCTTCATAAAGAGACCATTTGTGAAAATTTTCTTAATTCATTATACAAAATTGCAAACTGCTGCCAAACCAAGTGATCACTATTGTAATGGAGGGGGACGAAAGAATGTGGGAGCAATAATTATAGATGACTAGTTCACAAGACAAGGCATAGTAACACTCCAAAGATAGCACTAGGGCTTGCATCAATCACTTTCACTATGAAAGGTAAAAGAGCCAGAAAACTTATTAATGTGGCTTCTTTTTCTGGGAAATCTGGCATGATGAACCTGCCTATGTGAAAGCAATTTTGTAGTTTCTTCACCCTTTATGTCCAGCCTTGGTTAAAAAAAAAAAAAAAGTCTTTACGTATATGAACAGACATCAGAACCGGGCGTGGGAAAGAGGCTGAAAACACACTGCTCGAATCACGTTAAAACCCCGAAGCTCTAGTGCACAGCAGACATCCCCAGAGGGCTGAAATGACTACAACACTCAGCACACACTTCCAGAGAAACCATTATCATGGGACAGCAGTCGCCAACAAACCGTGGTTTACTCTAATTCACTGAGCTCTGGCACTAACTTAATCCTGCTCTAGTCTGGAGAACAATATGGCAGAACCTATGGAATTTATCTTTACAGTGAGGCTGCAAGGCATGTTCTCTGGTATTACCAACAGAAGTTATTCACTTTTTGAAAGATTTTCCTGGGTATCACACAAAATCCCGTACAGACAGAACAGATGATCACTGCACCCTCCACGCACGGCAATTCACAATCAGCACTGGTATCAGAAACCATTTAGAGCACTAACCACACCAAAACATGGGAGTAAATCGCGAGTTCCAGGCGGTAAACACACCACGCAAGATAGAGAACTCGATCCCCAGATTTTAGTGACACTTTAGCCAGGATCTCTAAGCTATTCTTGTAACTATCTTCGTGTCAGATTCATCACCGCGTTGCAGACTGTGCTGGAAGGTAGGAGGGGTACCCTCCTGGACCACTCTTGCCAGCTTTATTACACAAAACATGGGTACTAAAATGCACAGATCCTATATGTATGTAGCTATTTCATTTTCTGCCCTATAACCTGTGTGTCTTACTTTTCTTTTTGCAGTATGCTATGCATCAGATTTTACTGATTTCACGACATTTCGGCCATGAAACATCAAATAACAGGGAGATATGATTTAGGCATGTGTCAAGCACCATGTATAATTTAGAATCTGATAGCCAAATTGTGGCTTTTTTATATATGTTCTTGTGAAGAGATGGTGGATGTATTCTGAATGAAGTTACAACAATACTGCTCTCTAATTTGCCATTCAAACGGCATTATAAAGAACAGCTCCATTTTTTTTTGTTTCAGATGTCATTTTTTATTATGTGTTTTGTTGTGACCTTTGATTTCAGTGATATGTTGAACTGAAACCAAATGTACTACTTTAGATAACTCTTAAGTAAAGGGAAGAGTTTAATAAATGATGCCAGTGACATACCACTTGACACCAAGCCGTGTAAAGTGCTAGCAAGCCATGATACTGATGTCAAATAGAGCCAAGGAAAACATTTCTCAGCAGATTAGGTAAAAATGGATATTTTGACTTTGACTCACAGTTGTCTTTCACCAAACATGAAAGTGGATGGAAGAAGTAAAGACCAATTTTTAGTCTTGAGAGCCTACATCCAAGTCACAGCTGCTCCTCTAACGCTTGCACTAAGTGTGAGCTGGAAAGCATTCAGACATATAATGCATTACAAAGGGTAAAAGCTTTCTTTTCACTTTTGCTGCTTGTACCTGCCCATGTCTGGTCAGAACAAAGACAGAAGACGCACTTCCAGGAAGAAGCTGCAAGCACCACCGAGGTGGGCAGGGGAAGGGAGAGCTGCGCTCTGTCCCCCGCAGTGACTCCTGCAGCCAAGAGTACGGCAGCTCTTTACCCCAAGCCCCCACTTGGGAAGGTCTGGACCCTTCCATACCACTGCATGAACAGCTGTTCTTCTCCACCCGGTGCAGACCTTTCTTCTCTGCCTTGTCTGACACAATGCAATGGAAAATATCAGAGAAAGTCCTACGCTGCCTGGTAGACCTTCTCCCATGCAACCCTCAGTGGCTTTTATTGTTGGGGAGGAGAAGGGTGGGAGGAAGAAAAATCTTTTTTTTATTAAAAACATCTTGTGGCCAGTTGCTTTAGCAAACACATAGCAAATCCAAAGTGTGGCTCTTATAAACCTGTTTCTGAGAAAGGAAACTTGCTCCCTGCAGTAACAGTCACATTTCTTTTAGAAACACTTCTATGAAGTAGAATATGAAGTATTTTATTTCATAGCGATTTTGGCATTATAATATTTTGGCATTATTATGATCTAGGCTTAGCTGTATAGTTAGCATTTTTTTGTGTATGTGAAATATGCAGAGATTGTTGACATTTGATTTTCCTGAAAGATAATATCCAAGTTTCAATTGTCGACCTAATGCAGTGTTTCAGTCCATTAATAAATAAATACGAAAAACACAACTAAAGTATAACCTAGTGATTAAATACCTGAATTAATCAGGAGTATAGTAATACCTTACAGATACTTTTGCTTTATAAAAATATGGTTTTACTGTACATACCTACAGCATATTTGCATAACTGTGAGCGAAGAAGTTTAAAACATCTAGAGAATATGAGCATTTATGAAGCCATTGGAGTGAATGATCAATTTGAAACACTGTCACATAAATCCTAATTCAGATATTGTGAACAGCACAAGAAACTGTTTGTATGCAGTTTGCTTATGCTTCTAACACACAATGCTGTCATGGGGGAAGCATGTGTAATTGTGTAATGATGCAAGCAGCATGTATAAAATGTCATAGTTCAGCAAATCTGAAATAGTTTGACAGTCCCTCATAGAACTACAAAGATTTCATACCTCTGTTTTTAAGTATATTTCTTCACTGAATGTTTATAGCATTATGCAATTCAATATTTAAAAAAAAAAGTCCAGATCAAAGATTATTTTGTGACCTACATTGATGCATCAATGCAAAAATCAGTCATACAAAAACTAGAAGCATATTTATAGCTTTCTGATCTTATTTAGCTCATAAGAATTCCATGACATGCACATATCTGTCAGGGTCAAGAGACAAGCCATTATTTTTTTTATGACAAGGAATTTTCATTATCTTTCTAGTATTTTTGACTCAGAATCATAACTACATTTGAGAACTTGAAGACCTTTGTCACACTACTATATTTTTAATCCAGATTGTACGTTCCAGTGTTGATCACTGCTCCTTTACTCCCCTTGGCAATGAAACATTGCTTTTCTCGTCTTTCTGTCAACAGTCTATACTGATTCAACTTCAATTAAAAAAAATAAAGATCACTGTGACTACTGCTAGCAACTCTTCATGTAAGAGTTGATATATCAAATTCATATCCTTTAACATTCCAAAAAAGGGAAAATTTCACACAGATTAAATTTAAAAGTGCATAATTCTATCACTTAAATTTTGAGGTCAATTGTAGGTAAGTGTGTGATGCAAGACATTTTTTGTCATATAGTTCCATGTATACAATCATTATTTATCTTTTCCCTGTGGACTGTGAAATTTCACCGGTTGTTCCTTGGCATGTGCTTTCTTAATTGGCAAAGGAAGTCAAATATTATCAGTTATATTCAATGCAATTGTTATTCCAACTGTTCAGTGACTCAAATATGACTGTAAAAGCACACACATTTTTCCAAGATGAATGTTACAGAAGTCTAAGAATGACGACTTCTTTTCATGTACATGAATACATTATTCTTGCTTTCTCTCTGATGTTTAGGCTTAACCAGGTGGCTTAAATGGAAGCAAACACATAGTATTCTTCAATAACAAAGAAACAATCACCAAAAATGATGTTATAAAGTTTCATGACTTTTCTTCAGGATCAAAGTAGAAGGAAAAGAATAGCTTTGAGACAGAAATCTTATTAAATCACAGACTAAGAAAAGAAGAAAATCCCAGGAAATATAAATTAAGTAGGTTCTTCTAGTGTATCTTGTTTGATCTGAACTGAGGGTCTTACTTTAAAGGGACTGTTGAAAAAAATCAGCTTGTATCTTAGTCTCCAGTAGTTTGAAAGTTGGTTTAATCTGAATTCCTCAAGCAAAAGATATGATATAAAAACTCAAGCAGCATTTTAATTTTAAATTCTGGTATAATAAATAACTTTAAAGGTGACCTATATCAGCATTTAATCAGCCATGATGTGTATCAACACAAAATTATGACCTACATTATATATAATACCAAATATTTCACTGGATTTTCTACCCTATTTTAATTTATGGATTTAGCTTTGCTTGCTGTTTGAAAGCTTTACTGAAAGGCTTTCTTTCAGCCTATTCTGGCTTTGACTTAACATGACTATTAAGCCAGTCCTACAGTTTTGTTTCTAATCCTTGAATTAATATTAGGATTACAATTTTATAGTGAACCTGGGTGGGCCTTATTAAATCTCAAATCCTGCAAATTCTTCTATGTAGGCAACCCACAGTGTTATGACTTTGGAAAATCTGAAAGACTGGAGCCTAGCAATGAGGAAAACAAGCCCCATGCTTTCACATTGCTGTCATATTTGTGCTTTTTGCCAGAACAGTTCACTGATTCTGTGTGCTAGTTTGATGTACCAGCTGCCAGAAATGGTCTCAACAAGAAAATGATACTGCCATTGTATGGTTCCTTATATGCAATAATTCTTGCAACTGGATGTATGTATGTATGTGTAAGCATAAAACACAGTTGGGATGGGAGGTCTCCATTACAACAACCTGGAAATAAACAGCAAGCATGAATACTGTAAGTTCAGCCTTGGAAAAAGACTCTGACTCTTGGGCAAAATGTTGTAGACCTTCATCACTCAATAAGCCCACCCTCTGGAATGAGCTCCCTACCTCTTTCTTCCCCTAAATTTGAAATTAATAGTCATGATAAAGCCTGTTGATGGATGATATCCACCTGCAGAGGACTGAGCTTACAACTTTTGCACCATTACAGGAAATGGTCTGGCCTTCTGGCCTCTGTGAAGGCATTTGAACACGAAAACATGAAGAAGAGAGCTGTCTCTACTTTTTGGTAGATCTTACCCTCATTTTTTAACTCCAGTTCCTAGTAAAAGATTTTAATGTGAATCGACACATTCTGTGTGGCAACTTTCCATGTAGTATTGAAATACTTTCTATGGGCTAGAAATCCCTCTTCCTTCTCCCTCATAAAGGCTAAATGACTTCCTTAAACCACTCTTGACCTCAGTTGCAAGCTATAGGCTCAAGGAAAGAAGTGTTGCTAGGACTTGTGCTATCAGCTGGTCATTCTGTGTAGTCACAGCTGACTCCTTTCACTTGGAAAGGTATATGAGAGAAAGCGGAGCTGTGATGTATGACATAGCTTAGACCACGTAGCGTAAAACATTAACACCGCTGGTATGGGAAGTACAATTTCCACCTTATCACCCCACAAAGACTAAGGTGAAGTTCAGTGTTCTTGAGGGGTCAGACAGGACTGGCAAAATTGTCAGTCTGTTCATCCACTAATCACTAAGTCGGAATTTGAGTCCCTAGACACCAAGTGATTGATGTGAATATTTCTAATAGATAAGTAATTTTTTTGGGGGGGGGTGTTTAGGTTTTTTTCCATTTTTGCCTGCTATGAGACTTACACTAAGATCTGCAGTGACAGAAATCAGAATACAACCATGTCCAAAGACTCTTCCTTGTGTTGTGATGACTTTGGAAAGCAAGGTGGTATGGGCCTTTCATTAAATTAATACAAAACAAATATTGTCTGTTAAAAGACAATACAATGCTAATATTAATCATCTTGAATTCTACAAGGTTATTCAATTCTACATACACAAAAATTTACATATGACTGAGAATAAACATCCCTGCTGCTCTCCAGCACTGTATGTTGAGTGCAGCCTGCAATCTTCCAGAGGATTCTGAAAGGAATTAAACACACAAATTGCGGCTAATTAAAATTTCTGGGTTTAGTGAATACACATAGTACAGAGGTGGGGAAAAAAAACGTTGAACAGCTTAATCTTACTATTTGCAAAGTTGTATGATGGATGTCATTCACAGGGAGGGTATGTAAGCAGCTTTAAATTACCTTATTGTTTTGACTTGACTTTGAAATAAGGATTTTAATGTATTTTTTTCTGGAATATGCAGATTTGAATGTGCTGGATATTAAAATCTAGTGACGGGGAGAAAAAATCACCCAAACAGCTTTTACTTAAAAAAGGTTTGAGCAATTTCTCTTTTTTTGTTGGGTTTAAATCTCCTGGAATTTGATTACACAGCACATTCCAGCTATCTGCCCCAGCAGGCCCCTCCATCAGGACTTGCTGATTACTACTTATGCATTGTTTCAATGTGAGCCCTTGAAGGATTTCATTTAATACAGATTAGTACCTTTATTAAACTGTGGTTAATTGAAGCCTCTGAGCTTTACTAAATATTGTTCACTGAAGTGCATTAGTTGTTTTAATTTGTTGCCGTCTCACACAAAAAAAAAACACTGAATGAAATAATTACCTTTTCCATTGGGCTATGGCGGGTAACATTACTATAGGGCTTTTAGCTTATGTATTTTGAACTGGCAGTTTTCTACCTTACAGAGATGCCTGTGGTTCAGCAAACTTAGAACCTAAGTTGACCCCAATAGTACTCTCTTGGACTGGTTTAATTTTTAAACAGAATAAATTAAGGCTACCACCAAGAATGTCTTAACAAATGTTTGACTAAAATCTGGCACTGTTTTCTCAGATCAGGAAAGAAAAAAATATGTGCTGGAACACTTTTTATTCTTATTTTAAATTTAATTGTTTCCTAAGGGTTCTGTAAATGGTTTTTTACCTGACAACTTTATTCTCAGTTTAACAGCAATATTAAGAAAGATTATAAAAACTTAAGGAATAATCCTGTATCCATTGCAGTCAGTGACTCACTAAAAAGTGTCACTGACTCATTGAAGACTACTTTATTAAAAGATTATTTAGAAAGTGTTAGATTCTAAATTAAGATGTCTGCCCCATTATTTTTCACTGTTGACTTCTTAGGGAATGATAATTTAAGATTAAATTAAAAATTATAAGTCATGTGAATTTTAACATACTGTCTGCTTTAGTTGGTGACTGATTTACACTGGAAATTCCTTGTTTAAAGAAATAAACTAGTTCTTAGTAAGACTTGGAAAAGAAGATTAAAGGAAGGGGAGTACCTTACCAAAAGCAGCTGCATCTAAAACCCCTGGAAAGATACCTCTGCTTCTATGAGAGAGATGCGATAACAGAATGGCTCCTGTTTTTGCCCAGCAGAATAATTCCTGCTAAACTAAAAGGGATGGTGAGGAAAGGCTCAGTTCAGAGTAATACCAATCAATTCAGGGATACCTCTGATTGCTCTTTTAACACAGCGCTCTAGCTAGACTTTGCAAGCTGGTAAGAGTGCAATAATGTTGCTGTGGTGGCTGCATACAACAGATCTAGCCTATATAACCGTACTGGCTGCAGCACAGTGGGGTTCTCGTTAGGGTGAAAGCTGTTCATTACCAACTTGGACAAAAAATGAATAACTACACTTAATTCCTTACAATTGCTGTTGTTAAACTCTACTATGTTTTCCACATCCAAAATAATTCCAAATAAGTAAGCTTGTTATGGCAAGGTAGGTTTACCAGCATAGAGGTTCATTTTTTACTCTAAGAACAGTTTAGTCTATATTCCATAAATGAGACACTTCACACCAAGTATAACTAAAGATAATAACAAAAAAAATTGTACTAGGAATTAATGACATTTTGCACTATTTTTAGCCAGACAGCAGAGTAGGAAACAAGAATTGTAGTAGAGGTGACTTAAGTGAATTTCAGAGGGAAACTCAGGAATACCCAAATTTTAGTTTCATCTTTTGAAATAATATTAAGTGAGGATTGCATTTGGCCAAACTTTACTCTTAATTTCTGACAGGGAAATCCATTTAAATCAGTGGTGTAGCATCAATGAAATGCAGAGATGAATTCAGCCCTGAACTTGTCTGAGTTTATCTCAATGCTGGAAATGCTAGTAAATATCAGGCTTTGGTTATTGAATTTAGTGCTCTCTAATGGAGCTTCCTTGGGTATCTCCAGGCAACACTCATATGTAATAAAGTGGACTTAACAGCATTAATATACCTGCTATTTCATCTCCAGGAGAGGATCTGCAACAGGACTGAAAATTAGTGTAGTGGTTCATCTTATCCAACACGGTGAAAATCACTGATTCATGGCATGAATGAGGTTCAAATCAGCCACATCTGCTTGAAAAATCTGCAGATGGGAGTGACAGGTCAAGCCAGAGTGGCTGCTGTGGAGGGAAGTCTGATTTCTTAGCAACTAAAAGGACTGCACCATAATGCAACTGGGTCTGCTCCCCTCTTCCTTTTCTCTTTTACATTTCCTCTGTAATTTTACACCTTTTCACAAGGAAAGAAAGAAAAGGATATAGAAACACTCCATCTCTGAGGATTTAAAGTGGTCTTGGCACTTCTTAATTATGCATGGAGAAAACACAAGGACCCATTCAGACTATGGGAAGGTCACAGCTCCAAAGGCACAGACTTGCCTTGGAATTGGCACCTCAGATCAACTGCCCCAAACCAACAACGACAGTAAAGAAAAGAGATCTGAGGGAGGAGAATAACTGCATCAGCTTTTCTCTGCTCCTGTGGCTCTTGGACGCAGCAGGAGCCTGTTGTGGGGATGATGCTGATGAAGGTGGCCCAAGCTTCTGTGGCAGCCTTGCCCCTGAGCCATTCCCTGGGCACAGACAGGAGCCCTGCCACAATCTTTCTGCCATTCAGGTTGGTAAGCCAGTATGTTACTGGGTAGTTTTCTTTGTAAGAGTTTGTCTTGGGATCTAGCCAATGGTTTACAGACTCCATAGCAGTTCACTCCTTGGAAACTTCTCATCACTTCCGTAAATCCGACACAGATCTATTCTCTATGTTTGCGCTTGAAAGGTGCTGTCAGAGAACTAATCACTGAATTACAGTAAGCATCTGCACTATGAAACATCTTGCAAACCCCCCCATTATTCTTTAATTACTCATCTGCATGTTATAATTGTCAAAGGCCTCCTAGCAAAGGAAATGTGCAGGATTAAATTCAGACATCAATGATTCTGCCAAGAAGACAGAGGCCAACATCTGAGTGCTACTTCGTGGATAATTCTGCACTCTGGCTCTAGGTGAAAGTACTTTTTTAAAGCAAACATGTCAGATCAACCTTTTAAAGCCAGATTCTTCACCAAAAGGAAGAAGTTTAAATGCTCCTCCACAAGAGTTCCCCACTGATTGTCCCAAGTGTCGGTGTTTTAGGTTTGTCCATGCCTGCAAAAGGCTCAAGGTAAGGAAGAAACAGAAACTTGCACCTATGTAAACCACTCTGTAAGCCTCAGAAGCACAAGCTCTGCTTACGAAGAATGCTTATCTCTGGGTTATCCTCTTGTGAAGTCACTTCATCAAGACTCTGGAATTTTATGTGCCTCTTTTTACTACATTGAAATTTGTAAGAGTCTGCATGCTGCTGGACAGTTTGTTTGTCCAAATGAACAGTACGTAAAATACCAGCTACGGTGCTTTGGAAAATAGTTCATGGTATTCTTCACTTTAGACTTTCCTTTTTGCACAGATAGCTGGATTCTATTATATAAACTTGGGTTTCTTAAGTCTTTATCATACAAACTATAAAGTTACGACACTTTTAAGAGCTCCATAACCACAGGACTTCAGTAAGTTTAAAACCTGGAAGCTACAGGCTCATAGCAGAACTGCTCTTTGCTCTAAATGTCTCTCTCAACTTACAGAAGAATGAGACTATTGCTGCCTTCTGTACGTCAATGCTAACAAGATCTAGGTCACTCGGCTTGTTACATTACATTCATATGCAGACAGCTAGCTAGATAAAAGATATGAAATCTATTTTTTACAGAGGAAAAAAATTGCAAGAGTTAAATAACCACAACATAGAATAAAAAATGAAAGGTCATCACAGGATTTGAAAACTATCATGGTATGTCTGAAGTTTCTGAAAATTTCATTCAGATTGTTATTACTCCATTTTCCCTAGAGCTTCCTCATTACTGTCTCAGACTTCAACTGTAAAATCCATTCAAATGTTACGGGAAAGTATAGAGAAACAAAGAGGAGAAGAGGATATTTTACGAAGAGATATGCCCAACAGACTTGTTATTCTGTAATGTAACATTTGAAATGAGAACAATTTGATCTTGGTTTATCTTTTTGACGCAGTCTTGAATTTTTTACCACAAAGCACATATTGTAATATTAACTTTTTAGCTAACAGAGCTGAAGACACTAAAACAAGGGAAGGATGCAGTACCAGCATTTTTGGAGACCACCATCAGGGAGACTTTCCCTGTGACAACAGCTTGAGAAAGGGTTAGTTCTGCTAGTACAGAATAGGTGCTGCTTATAAGAGTTCTGGGCTAAACTGAATGGTGGCCCTATACAAATATGTATGACTGACTGACTTACAAAATACCCTGTTTCCAATACCTGAAAAACAGCCAAATAAGTAAATGTGCCAGAGGGATCTTGCAGGGGAAGAATCTTGTAGCTCAAAGTACAAAAGCAGAGGATTCCCCGGAATACCTTTCTGCTAAAGTGGGATGGAGCTTGTCTTTGGAAAGCAAAGCAAACAAATTCTGTATTTTCTTTCAAACCTTTTTCCTCAGGAAATCCTGGGTCACCAGTTCCCATCCACTCCATAGCTGCTGTTTCAGTGGAAATAATTCTGTGCTGCAGAGGACAGTGAACAATACAATCATGAAACTTACTTCCACCCTCTCTTTGGCAGCTGCCTTTGGAAGTGATTCTCTTTCCTAAACGCCTCATTTCTTTCTCAGCTGTGACAAGAAAGTTACCTAATGCTGGCTACCTCTTGCCACTGTTGTGAGCTTTCCAAATTGTGTCAGAGAAGACTTTTGAATGCTAATCTGGAAGCTCATATATGTTTGTGTTAAGCATTTTTGCTGTCTCAGTATTGTAGAAAAATAAGATCAGCTATGAGTTTTTTAATAACAAACCATGTGTCCAATGGTATCCTTTAACACAAGCTTTATGCAGATTTCTCTCCTATTATTAGCCATAAATTCAACTTCCTTCTTACTGCAACAATGGAGAAAGAGCAATTCCCCCGCTAGTGTGATAGAGTTTTGTTTAATCTGAACCTTTTGAAAGGCAAAAAATGATTAAGTGTACATGCCCTCACTCCATAATTATAAATCAACTCTGCTATCATTCATTTAACATTTATCATTTCTGAGTTTTATCTGCAGTTACACTGTACTCAAATCCAGTAACTTGCATTTTTTAAAATTTTTGAAACTTAACCCTTCTCTGTGCAGATATAAACCTACCACTGTTCAGTACAAGCCTCAGGTACCAGGATGCCTGAGACTAAAAACTAAGCATAGCCTACCTGATTCTCCTTAATGGAAATGAATGCAAAAAGCAAACCATCAAAGCACCAAGTATCACCATACATGTTTAGTTTTGTCATGACTGAATGGGATTTTATTAGTATTTAGACACTTAGGGATTTATTCCCTCAGAAAAAATACCACATATGATTAAAAAAAAAAAAGAAGAGATAACACCCCCCCAACCTTTTCAAAGTGAAGAATCTTGAATCTGATGTAAATTTAAAAACTTTGACTAGCTGGACTTGTTAATACAAAGTATGTTGTTTCACCCTGAAATATTTTGTCAATATTCAGAAGGCACATTTTGCCTATGTCTGTAAGGGCTGTTGCTGTTTAATATAGCTAGTTGATTGTGTCATCAGGGAGAGTATCTTGTTATAGACCTCAACAGTCTGAGAATCTGTGGTTAAATTTTATATGAGATATTTACAGCACAGAGAGGAGGATCAAGACTGTGATTACTAGTTGCAGGTGTTGATATACACACAACTCGCAGAGTTGAGCTGCTGTCAGAAATTAAAGGTGGCTATCCATTCCCTAGCTATCATCTCAAGGATTTGCAACCAATAATGTAACTTTTTATTATTGTCCTGGGATGAGCTCAATTGCTGTTAGCAATAAGTCAACATAGAAGTTAATTAATTTTGTATCCACAAGGACTTATTCTTAAGACTTAGACCAACATGACCTTCACTGAAGTCTTCACAACTCTTTCAAGACTATAACCTACAGACTGAGAAGCACTACTTTAAGTAAATATCTATGGTCCTGAGGTTTTTAACTGTAAAATGCAACAGTACAGGTATGAGCGGAAGGGAGGTGATGAGAAGAGTATATTTAGCATGAAGTCTTCAAGGCATGTAGCATCTCCAAACATAGAAAAATCTGTTGCTGATTTCATTCCCACCAACAAATATTTAGTTAAAAGCCTGAGAAGGGCTTTCTGAGTATGCTTGTGAACGTCGTGAAATTTTTTGGGTTTTGCATATTTATTGCATATATAATTAACCAGAGGTAATCTAACTTTGTATTTCAAAAACACTAATTGTCATAGATTTCAATGCACAACGAAGGCAAAATTCTACCATTTCTTGATTTCAGACCTATTTCAGTTTCTTTAATCTTGAAACTAAATATGAAATTCATATTTAGTAATTAGTTGTGACAGTTTCAGGCTATAGCTTCAACTATGTTAAACAGCTAATATTTGTTCTGTTGTACTAGTTATCCATTTCACTGCATTTTAAAAATGTTTCATATAATGATTTGAATCTAAGCATAATATGAAAAGTTTAAAAAACCTTAGATATCAATTCACTGGTAATTAGAAAACATGGAGAGGTTTGATACTGCTAACTCCAGTTTTCAAAACAAACACAGCTTTGCAATTAGCATCAATCAAAAGACCTAAAACCTATCCTCAGTCTTCAATCACAAGTTTTCTTTTGTGACTAGATGTATAAATGACTGGCATCTGGATCTAAACATAGTGAGTCAAATTCAGTTTCAATCTCTGTTGACTGAAGTGAGATGTGTGTGCTTACATCAAAGGTGAATTTGATCCAAAATACACAAGAGAGAACTGTTTGCCCAGACAGGCTTAATATCTTGCAAAATTAATTTTCTTTGTAACCAAATCTACTGTGTTCTTCCTGCTGTATTAAATCTTTCAGGCCCTGGTTACAACATGAATGATTTATGCAGCCTTTGTGCAGGGCCTTTCAGGTAATCTGTGTGGGGCAAAAAAAAAAAAAAAAGCTGTATGCATTTATTCTAGCTGCAGTCAGAATTTAATGATCTCTTTGTATTTGTGTCAAGGGAGAAAACTGAAAATTATTTTTAAACCTTCATTGCTTATTTAACAATAGGATAAATGTCTTTTTCTCCTGGGACTCTACGTGTGTCAAAGCTGGCCCTGTGTTCCATAATTGCTGGGATCTCACTTCCAGGGTATGCAGTAGACACTTTAGGACTCTTTCAACACATTGCCACAAAGATCCAGAGGGAATAGTGGAAAACCCTGCAAGAGGGTAGCTTGAACACCATGTGTCTGTAACCATTTCAGGAACAGAAACCAACTTTTGGTTTAGGATGATCAAAAATAAAGGTGAATCCCTTACTGAACCTGGTTCAGTATTTCAAGCAGCAAAATTTCTGGGATGCTTTAGCTCAGAAGTTTTAGTTCAGCTTATATGTATATGCTTCTGCTACAGTCAACACATTCCAAATTCACTTTGGAGGAGTTTTCTGGAAATCACATCAGTATTCTTAAAAGTAGCTTTATTTCCCTTAACAGCTTAAAAGCAGCATATAAAAAGCATACAAAAAAAAAGTAAAAAAAAAAAAGCCTTCCTTCTGTGGAGGTCCTTTAGAAAGCCACAGACTTCACATGGAAAATTTGTGGAGAATCAGTACGTGGTAGTAGAGATTCTGCAGCTGATACAGCTAATACAGCACGTTGCTAGGATTAAGGGAAAAGAAGGAAAAGGGATTTTTCAGCTGTGCAGGGTGGTTTCTGCCCTGTTTCTCACTTCTCCATGCCAGGCAGCATCGTGCTCTCACGCCCTGTCGTGCCACCCCTGGCAGGGACCGCGCACGAGGCTCGGAGCTCTCCCTTGCCCCAGGGCACCGGCTGTGCGGGCGGAGAGTTGTCACCCGGCAGGGACCTGCTGGTCACAGGAGCCGAGGTGAGAGAGGCTACCTCACCCGCGGGAAAAGGGAGGTATCTGACGGCTTTGTGAAAACGAAGCAATATAATCTGACCTCATACAGTCGACCTTTGTCTGGCAAATTTGGTGAAATCACTCTGCTTTGTCCATACCTGATATTTCTGCTCAGCTACGCAAATTTAGATAAATGCGTTCAGTTCTCTTATACTGTGCATTAAGACTAATTCAATACCACATAAGACTTTAACAGATACCAAGTCCTTTCCGCTTCCCTGTATTTCCCACCACCAGCCTCCTCCATCCTATAATAATTTACCAAATAAGCCACAGGCCACATCAATTTCCTTCACTACAAATGAACTGTACTGCAAATCATTTTCTGAAAACACTGACACTAATGCAATTACAGTGACATGATCTGCTACTTTAAGATCTCATCTGAAGTCATAACAAGGCATCTCTTGCAGGAAAAGTCTGTTTTAGTGATGCCTTTACAGTGTTACGTATAGAACAAATTCTGTAATGTATTGCAATTAACTCATCTCCATTTTATCACCAGCGCCTCACGGCCTCACTGCAGGTTGTGTAACACAGTCCTGCTATTTACCTTTTTTTAACAACTCACTTACACACTGAAAAAAATTGTGTGACTCTCTTCAGACCGCTCTGCTGATAGTTGAAATTTTCACCACAAATCTTAAAAACTTACTATAGGTGGGAACACTCTTTTGAGAAAAAGAAGCAAGTTAGAATTTAAGCTGAGAAATAATATTAGCAATTTTGCTTAAAATTCACTGACAGCAGGATGCTCTATCTATATATTTAGATTGGATATTAGGAAAAATTTCTTCACCAAGAGGGTGGTCAAGCATTGGAACGGGCTGCCCAGGGAGGTGGTGGAGTCACCATCTCTGGAAGTGTTCAAAAAACGTGTGGATGTGGTGCTTCAGGACATGGTTTAGGGGACATGGTGGTGCTGGATTAATGGTTGGACTTGATCTTGAAGGTCCTTTCCAACCTTAGTGATTCTGTGATTCTGTGATCTAATGTATAGAGTCCCAACTTCAGGCTTGTGATTGTCATGAATGCAAAAACTCATGTTTGCTGCTCTTCTAGTTTCAGTGGAGATCTGCATTACAGTTTACCGCTGACAAAATGACTAATACTATTGCCCATGTGAATAGGAACATGCATCTTGAACTACATCAGAAAAGAGCACTAGGTATAGTTAGGCAAATAGAAGAGATGATGTTGTAAGCAGTCTTATCTTTCACACTCATCTTCCTCTCCCTGTATCATAAGATTATTTATAATAAACTCTGCCATAAATGAAGGAAATTATTGCGAGACATTAAAATTCTGTTAGAGTTGAAGGAAAATTAATAGGAAATAGGAAAAAAATCAGCCAGCAACTGAAAAACTCTAATGAAGATATTGGATTTTCTTTTTAAAGGCTGCAAAATGTAATTATTAATAGAGACTATGGACACTTGCAAAGATAGTTTTGGTGCTGTGCATGGAGATAGAGGATGACAAAACTATGATAGCTAAAAAGGAACATGCAGAGTTTCTGGACATGGGCCTATCTTCAGTGCTTAAGTATCTTTGTGAATCAGGGATCTGTTTTTACTAAGTGAACGATTTCAAAACGACGGCTAATAAAAGGAAAGGATCTTAAACAGCAAAACGTAAATTAACAGTCACTCCAGAAGGCTAGTTTTAGACATCTAAGTAACAAACATTAAGCCAAACTGAAATGAGGACCACTAGAAGTCAGTGATTTTATTTTTACTGATGATCTCTTTTTCACCATCTGCAATTTTCCCTTGGTTACAGTAAGCAGTATGTGAAAACTAGATTTTTTTTGTATGTCTCAAATACATGGTCAAAAAACAACACATAGCTTAGATCTATAGCTTTTACCTTATTATTGTTATTATTCACTCTCAACATCTTCACAGGCTTTTTCCCTGTGAAACACAGATATTAAAAGGTTTCATATAATATTACAGAGGTTTCCACAAGACCACTGTAAGGGAAGAAATGATGCCAACAATTGTGCAATCATGGGTTGCAAAATGTGAATGTCTCAATTGGTCTACTGGACCAGAAAGATGAGCCCATTTTTAGTAATGTCACTTCTAATACATTATGGCAGTAAAGAACAACAGAACCGCTTATTTCCCACAGATATTTTCAAAGCCTTAGAGACTGCAATTTGAACCATTCTTTAATTATCTCTGGCATAGACTTCAGAAAGCTCTGTGCAGCCAAAAGTGAGAATATTAACTGAATTTTGCTATAGTCCAATAGCAGTAATTATGATGGTCATAAAATGTAAGAGTCAACTTTATGCAGTATGCAATGTTGATACGAACATGAAATAATACTCCAGATTATTTGGAGAGTCACTGCTTTTGCTATCCTAGAGATCCTGGTCAGAAAAACGATGAATGATCTCAGTTCCCATTGAAATACACAGGTGTTGTAGCCACTCTGTGCCCTGTGGAACTCAGATTTCAGCTCTGACTTCTCTTGGTGTGACACAGCTAAGGCATCACACAAACATTGGGTTGGAGTCTCCCTGTTGAGACGAGTTTTCACCTCCAATGAAAATCCAGAGGACATGTCAGGGGGCTGCTATTCCACATGCCAGACGTACAGATTACTTTCTTGTCTCATCTTTGGCAGAACACATGGGCTTGCAGTTTTTCCTTTAAGAGCAAAAAAATTTTCTGTTGAGTCAAAGACAGTTCTCAAAGCCTGTTGCTCAGGCCTTGATTTGGCAGAGCATTGGTATACATACTCAAAGTCAATAGTCATGTCTTCACCTCAACAATACAACGAATTTTACCTAAATACTCTTCCAAATAGGGATGCTTTCCTGAATTAAGGCCTCAGTCTGCCTAAGTCATTAAGCAATACTATAAATACAGTCTAGGACTTTATAAATTTTTTCAGCATTTAAAATGTACTAACAGGACAAATGAAAGGAGGGAAACAAGTACTTTTCCTAGACAGCAGAATAAATTAATGCCAAAGGAAAACTATTATGTATGCGGAACAATTAAACTGTAATAAAAAATAAAAATGTAAGACACATAGGGAAACAAATAAGCATCCTTACTTGGAGTGATCTTCAGCTTTTCCAGAACAGATCTGGCAAAGCATTGCTACAAAACCTAAATCTGACCCAACACCAACTGGCCTAGCAACAAGCTGGAAAAATACAAGTGTCTTGGTGATTCCCCATTGACCACATGTTTCTCCACAGAAACTGGAGTGGGATACTGCTTGATACACTCTGTAATAAAATAACCTTCTCAAGTTATCCTTCTCTTTAATGCATTTCTTATATACATTTTTCTCTCATCCTGGTTTTCATTCATTCCCCTCCCTATAATAACAGATCGCGCTTCATCTTTACCTGGATAATTTTCAGTGTCTCTCTTGCCTTCCCTTTACTTGCTTTTATTAGGCTGCACTACCTGCCTCCTTTTCACTCTTCTCACACTGCATCTGTTCTGCTCTTTCCTAACTTGCTCTGCTGACCTCTGAGTTGGCAACACAGGCAGCCCACACCTGGCCGAGCACTGCCTCTAGTCAGTGGTCCCTGGTCATGCTTTGCATCAGCTTCTGGTGGGTTAGGAGGCTTCAATGAATACCTAATAGGCCAGAAAACAAAGCTTTATCTAATGACTGGCACGGAGGATGGTGGTACACTGTGAGTGATGAGTAAGACTTGAGCAGCAAGCCAACTCTGTATCATTCCTAATGCACAATGACTTTTTGGTCTTGAAGCTTCTTTTCAGGATTCTCAACTTTCATATCAAATTCTTTGCTCCTCCATATTGGAATCATTAGGCTAGAGGTATTTATATATGCTGTGATTCTATCATGTGTGAAGGGCTATAAAGAATGAACATCATCTGCCAAAGATGCTACCTCAACTATCAACAGCTTCCAACATACGCCATGGAAAACAAGGATACACAGAAGCGCAGCTATGCGCTTGGAAAGTCCATAATAATGTCAGACCAATGCTTGTGATATCTAATGACAGGACAGCCAAACCAGCGAAAAAACTAGTGTCATGTACATGGAGTTTTACTCAGGAAAGCAGGGTACCTACCTACAACTGTATCTCCCTCCTTGCATGTATTTTTGTGGAGGAGAACACACGTTCCTTAAAGCAGACTGGTTATGGTGTGATGTTAATAACTATTAGTTTTTAACAGTAGATATTCCCTAAGGTGATAAATATAGAACCTGGTAGCTTTAACTTTCAGTCCTGACACAGGCAAAACTCTTACCACTAACTGTGTGACTGTGTAGTTAAGCATGAACCAGGGTTTTGGGATTAGGCAGCAGACAGAGTAAACTATTTGAAGCGTATGAAGGAAGTAGAGTGTTTCTCCTACAACATGTAAAAGAAAGTGAGTAACTATGCTGCATTATTAGGGCTTCTTTAACCAACAATCTTCCAACTGCCTGTCTTGGCCTCCCTTGGCTACGTTGCAAGTTTTAACTTTGCACACATGAAAATAAATAGCAAACCAAGGGTCCATTTTTCTTAGCAAAAAGCTAAAGGACTGAACACAGCTTGTGTTCTGGTTGTTCCTCTTTTACATTCTGTTGGTGAGGGAGCTGTATGTCAAACAAATTTAAAAACCGTGGCTGGAGTAGCTTGGTGCATAAGAGCTTGTGCTCAGTGTTTCAGTCAGAAGCCAAGATTTATGAACAATCTTTAAAGATTCTTATTAGGTCAATCTGGATCTTCTGCATAAAAGGACAGGCTCTCTAGGTGAGGGCATTTCTAAATCAGATAAATAAATTTCTTAAGAATATGTCTGTGCTCTTTATGACTAAAATTTCAGTTATTTTGATGACTATTTTCTATCTTACCTTTAAGCAGAGAAAGAACATCTTTAAAAGTACCCTTAAAGAAAATTTATGTTTAGTAATATTCAGCTGATTTTTTCTGTTAGCTTTACATAACATTTGTCCTGTCTCTTTGCTTTTTCTGTTCTATAAAATTTAAAATAAACAGACATAATGTGCTGTCTGTTTCATTACAGTGTATAACCGAAATATTCAGAATTGCAAATTAGATATTTGCACTGGATATTTACATTCATCCTTTGCTATTCCCCACAATTTGCCTTCATTTTAATAAAGCTGGATGCTGCAATTATTTTCCCTGAGATATTGTTTCAGGCTCCCTGCTTATTTGGGAAGAGGAAGAGCTGACAACTATTTTGGTAGTCAGATTTATTTGATGCAATCATGTAATACCACTTGTCCATCCCAATTTGTCTTAACTGCTGTCAGGCTTACAATCTGGCAAACCATAGGTTTGCTTTGCTTTTGCTGGCAAGGTAACCCTTTCCATCCGCAGTATTGGGCTGTTCCATTGTGCAGACAGAAACTGAACAGTGTATTTCCATGCAAAAATTACTGTGAGGCAGTTGTTATACTGGCTTTCACCAGGGATGGTGTTTCAGGTAGAGTTGGAGGGGTTCAGCTAGATTAATCCCCTTCAGAAAAGATCTTTTGTTTTGGTCAATGTAATTACAACCTTTAACAATGAACAATAATAGGATCTAAGCTCAGTACTCAAATAAGGCTTACAGTGATCCAACATTATGCAACTGAACTAAATTCAGCCTTCAAAGCATACATATCACCCACTCAAACAAAAACTCACAAAACCCATGGGAGCTAGTCATACATTCAAGGATAGAAACTGACCATTTGGTGTGCAACCCACTCAACTGATTAGAGTGTAAAATAAACAACCTGCAAACACACCTGGGATTTTAAGCCTTGTTATAGTTAGGTTCACTGACAAACATGAAGGTGAACAAAAGGGAGGGCTTAAATACAAATTAAATAAGTTTTGTATGAACAACAATCAATATTGATTACCATAGCTCTGCTGCTCTGCTTCGTGGATTGCAGTATACTCTCCTACTAAGTGAACACAGTAGACACAGTTCTGGCAATACACAGTTAACGTTTTGTTAGGAGAACAACTATTGATGCTTTCTGATGTGCAGAGGATAGCAGGCAATCCACTCCTGATGATTTTTTCTGTATCAATCACAACCTTTCTGTGATGGTGCAGACGCATTCAGAATTTTCATGCCTACCTAACCTGACTGGGGAGGCAGATGCTCATTTGGGCACAGGGCCGCACTATATGTGTGAGGGTTTCTACTACATTGCAGGAGAGGAGTACTGTGTTAACAAAGATGACCAATTAGAAAAAAAATCTTCAAAGTCAAAAGGTAACTGTCCCTTGGTCATTAAGCAGGATTTCCATGGAAATGATCTCCTAAGGGATGAGCACAAAGATAGCTATTGGGTTTGATGCAACCCAGCAAATACGCTGTATCATGAAGTACATATACTGCATAAAAAGGCGATAGACTTGGAAAGGCATCTTACTTTTGCGAGTACCTTGCAGAACTCATTACTTGAAGAAATAAGACTGTAATAAAATTGGGTAACTTTAAAGTATTTTGAAGACATTTAGTAAACACAAATTGTGGCATCACCATCTGTATTATGGTGTGTTGAATTATGGGCATACCGTGGTTATTAGACTACATCCATCACTCAAGATTTAGAATATCCTCCTCAGTTCCACTCTATTCACAGTCTCGATATGACTAGGCTGCTATCCTGCTGTGCTTGAGGCAAGTTAGTTCCATTTGGCAAAATCAGACGATGAAAAGAACCCTCAGGTACCTCTGCTCCCACTGTTGCTGTCTCTTATTTGGGAAGCTAAACTGCCCGCCTCCTCTCAGCTCAGCTTGGGTCAGCACCATCTCCCCTTCCTACTTGGACTGGTACCTCAAAGCAGCTGGTCTCTATGGTTGCTTACCTGCTTCCTCCAGACAGGGACCACCTTGCCCTCAGCTCCAGACTTGGTCAATGCGGGTCTGCCAGAACTGCATTCAGAAGTTTCACCAGGAGTTTCACCTGCAGTCGGGAATCTTGCCAGGGAAGGGCTTGGCCCACTCTTTACACTGACTAGAGGATGTGTCTTCATTGTCAGTTTACGCTTTGTAGTGGGTTCCTGATCCAAAGAATGTAAAAGACTCTGCATGTTCCTTTAACTGCAGAAGTAATTTCTTAGTTGCTAGGAGCCACTTAAGACACTTCTCCTGGAAGTTCAGCAACTCGCTGCCACAAACTCTGTAAATCCTAACTCACTGTTAGTTTGACACACAGGATTTAATGGCCTCAACACAAAGACAAATACTGAATGGGGTTGTTTCCTTCATTGTGGTAAGCTCTACCCCACGTACATCTCTGTGGTTAACAGTTGTTTGGATATCTTTTCTATACCATGACCTACTTTTTATCCTGAGATAAATACACATAGAGCAAGAACTACAATATAAATGTCACTTTTAACAAATAATAAGTATCAATTACTGTAAACTCTTTCTCCAACCTCAACTAATTCCTAGAAGGTATCTCAAAATACGTGGTTTAGTGGACTATCTTCAAACAAAAGCTTTGTCACTGGATTTCTTTTGGCAAAGAGAAAGAGGACAGAGAACTGATGCTACTGAAACAACATGCAAGATTTCTTTATAGGATATAATAAAAAAAACCACCACCACCATCACCAAAAAATCCAGTAGCCTTCTCAAAAAATATACTTGCCTCCTCGGTGACAATTTCACCATCTGCTTCCAGACCTTTTTATTCACAGGAAGTTTACTTTCCAATAGCAGTGTATCATTGACATTTTTGCAAATTGCTCCTGATTTGACAGTTGACAAACATTGTCAGGACTGCAAGCACTATCACATTCACAAACAACTTCCTTTACTTCATCACCAGCAAAGTGCACTCCTGCCACATTACAAGTTGAAGAAAGTGGAAACTGAATGGCTTCTGTCAGCCTGAAGTGTATAAAAGTAGGAGAAGGAACTGGAAAACAAGGAAAGAATTCCCCCACCCAGTTTTTAAGTTTTCTGTACCATTTTTGTACAGAAACTGGAATCTTTGTCAAGACTAATAATTTTCTGAAAAAAACCCCCCAAATGATAAGAACTATTATTTAAAATGCAGATGGGGAGAATAACATCAAATTTTAAGCTGTAGTTGTTTTTATGAGATTTTCACCACGTGAAGTGAGGTTCTGTAGCACAAACACATTCCCCATCTTCTTCTGTATGTCTACTTTACTCATTTGCTCTATAAATCCTTTTTCTCCTCAAAAAATCATGAAATTGTTCACTTGAAATATCTTTAATTTCTTTAATTTGCTAATTGAACAAGTCTATCATTAGTTGTTATTGAAACACTGGCACTCTTACACTGAGTAAATCCATAATTTCCTACTTTTGTAGTTGAAAATTATGAGTAATTCCTGCCTCAGTAATTAGCACACTCTGAAGACCACGGACACAGCACTGTAAGAAATTAAGATCCCATCCTTCTCATGGTGTGTAAAATAATTCTGCCTCTGTTCCCTAATCAATATAATTTTTTTTTTAAAAAAGCACTGAAAACTGTATATGAGTATTTCATACATGACTCTTATTCCTTCCCTCCTTCCCTGCCAGTGTGCCTAGTGAGCTCAGAATGCTTAACCTTTCTTCCTTTGCATTTTCCACTTGCAGATTTCATTTATATGCACATCAATAGATGATAGCAAAACATACATGCATCATAGAACAGTTTAAGAAAACATCTAGTAAACCCTAGTGGCTTGAAACAATACAGTGCCTTCCTTACTTCATTTCTACAAATCATTGTTAAGCTTCTGGCTAAAAGCAGCTTGTTTTCTCCCCTGTTAGCTAGTGTCTCCTGCTAAGCAGAATTCAGCTGCTCTGAAGAGATTATGCTGCAGCAGCTTGCCACTGGAGTGTAGAGCCTGCAAAAGTTCAGCTAGCTGGATGCTTCAGTTCAATGTTTCCTTCAGTCTTCCTTTTTACCAGAATGAGTACAGAGTATATTGAACATTTTCCCTCAATGGTCAGAAATTCATCTCCATTCATATACCATTTCCATGTAATACTGAATCAACACCCCCAGCTTAGTCAGAATATGTTTACAAACATCATATACACAGCACAGTACCGTCAGGTGCTACACACTCCAGGGCATTTATTTTTGGCTAACTATTGCCCTCAGACATGTCCTTTCCCCATTTGGCATATAGGTAATACAAGTTCTTTGTTTAAGTGATCGGAGTTGTGTCTCACTTGTGTAATGCAAAGTACAATTCATTACTCCTCATCTGGTGAATCACTTTTTAGGTAGCATCAATCTACACACAAACTTTGAAACGCAACAGAAGGACAATGAATAGGCAAAAAGGAGGGATGGGTCAAAATTTTCCTTCAGAAAAAAAGGAAATGCTTAAAGGTCATAGCCGTCAACTTACATATGATCCTTAATACTTCTAGGGAGATATGCCTCTATGGATAATGCTATAAAACGTGACAAAAAATATCAGCAGCTTCAAAAAACACCAATGCCTTCAGAACCCAAACATGATAAAAAGACTTTTCTGAAGGTTGAACTAAAATCATTCAGCAAATCTTGCCTACGGAAAAAATGTTGCCAATTAACGCATCTGAAAAGCTCTATGGAGTCCATAACTTTGAAGCAGAAACTTGAAGTTACCAAGGAAGAAGGAAAAGGGTGGTTTAAAGTCCAGCTGGATAAATACTATTACTGTCACAGTTTAACAACTTCATTAATGGTCTGGATGATGGGACCAAGTGCACCCTCAGCAAACCCACAGAGAGGACAAAAACGGGAGGAGAGGTTGATACACCAGAGGGTTGTGCTGCCACCCAGAGTGGCCTCGAGAGGCTTGAGAAGTAAGCAGACAGGAACCACATGCTGTCCAGCAAGTGCCGAGCCCCGCACCCAGGCAAGAAAAACCTAGGCACCAGCACAGGCTGGGGGTCAACCAGCTGGAAAGCAGCTTTCTGGAAAATGTCCTAGGAGTCCTGGTGGACATCAAGCTGAACATGAGCCAGCAATATGCCAACACAGCAACAAAGGCTAATGGTATCCTGGGCTGCATTAGGAGTAGTGTTGCCAGCAGGCCAAGGGAGGTGATCCTGCCCTCCTACACAGCACTGGTGAGGCCACACCTGGAGTCTGTGTCCAGTTCTGGTCTCCCCAGTACAAGAGAGACATGGACATACTGGAGAGAGTTTAGTGAAGGGCCACAAAGATGATCAAGGGACTTGGAGCATCTCTCCTGTGAGGAAAGGCTGAGTGAGCTGGCACTGTTTAGCCAGGAGAAGAGGAGGATCATGGTGATCTTACTAGTGCGTATAAATAACTCAAGGGATGGCGCAAAGAAGACGAAGCCACATTCTTTTCAGTGGTGCTCATTGATAGGACCAGAGGCAATAGGCACCCACTGAAATACAGCATATGACATTTAAACATAGGAAAAAATGTTATTGTGTTTGAACAGTGGAACAGGTTGTTCAGAGAGGTTGTGGAGTGTACATCCTTGGAGATATTAAAATCCTGACTACACACGGACCTAAGCAACCTGCTGTAGCTCACCCTGTTGAGCAGAAGGGTTGGATGAGATGATCTCCTTCCAACCTTCTCTATTCTGTGATTCCATATTATTCCATATTTCATATGATTACCTATACCATCTTAAGCCCCTTCTAAGGCCCAGGTCTTATGAACATAAAAATATGGCAATCCTCCCGCTTTACGTGCCTACTCTACCTTCTCTTGCCATCCCCACAACTCATCTATTGCCATCCTATTGTTTTTATTGATCTTTCTTTTCCTATTATTTTCCTGATGGCAACATCAGTCCCTTTGGTAGTCTAAAAGGTACAACTTGTTGCAGTATGTGGCACCAAGGAAATGTCAAAGCAAAAGTTTTTCCTTACTTTCTGTTCATTGGTGCTTACTCTGCAAAGTGTCTCCATTTCATCACCCTGGCTCATTTCCACAGGGTGTGTGGAATATTCAGGCTTTGGAGTGACTGTCACAGTTCTGCATAGATGTAACTGGTGATGTGATAAGGGTGTGATATAGTTTGCAGGGTGATAAGAGCTCTTCTATGCCATCACAGGGAATGGTTTCTCTAGTAAACAGAGCTTCTCATCTGTTGATGTGAAGAAAACTGTGTAGCACAGTAAGAACAGATATAATTTAAAGAAGACTGAGGCCATGTAGCCCATTTTCTTTCTTTTCCTTTTTCTTTCTTTTCTTTGAGCGTGCAATTATTTTTGGGGATGTGCACAATACATCTCACTGTATCCCTTTCCAGAGGCCACTTATTGGTTATGACAGAGGTTATGTCATAAGCTCTCTGGATAAAGCAAGAAATATCCTGACATGATGGAGAAAGCTCTGCGAGACCAAATGTCTTGCAATAAAAAGCAGACCGTAATGCTGTGGCAGTCATTACAGCCTCACAAAATCTAGCCATGACGGATCTTTGCAAGGAGGAAATGTTTGCGGGTGGATTGGGGTGGAAGGAGCAATGCAGGGCCAATGCTTTGACTGAGGTACAGGCAGTGGTCGTCAGGAGTGTAAGGTTACTCCACCATGAATCAGTTTAGGGCTATGCTCTTACCACAGCCAAATGCCTGACAGCAGGCAGAAGGACAAAGCAAGATTCAAGTTTGCAGACTCAGGTATTAAAAGTCATATAATCACCAAAACTAAACATGAGCTGCAAAGCTGAGCCTGACCAAACACTCAAGCACTAAGCCATGCTAATCTTTGTGTTGGTTTAACTTCAGCACTCATATTAGTTAGCAGAAAGCTAGCTTGGATGCATCAGCATGAGTTGAAACAGCCTTTTTATTACCTCATGCAAATATGTAGAGTCAAGACATCTGAACTATAGGTCAGCAATTTTCATAAACTTTCTCTTCCAGTGCTTACCAGGAATAAAGGCCAGCTCTAAGCCCAGGGCTTTAAAACAGAGAAACGTATGTCATTACATAAGAAACCTCAGAACTGCCCGTTTACTGTACTTTAATACCTTCTTTGTTCTTTCAGTTTGCCCTTATAAAGCTGCTCCTTACTAGATGATTCCCCAGACAGAATTAAAAAAAAACCAACAACCCGAACTTTTTGCTGGCAGTCCTTTAAAGGAAGCAAAATGTAAGTGTCAAGCTACATGTGAAAAGCTCTATGCCATTAGTCCCTTGCATTCTCTATATTGAAACTCCTGACATTTCAGGTCTCTCTGTTAGTACTGGAGTTTTTGTTTCCAGGTCACTGGACCTGGACAATGTGGAGGACTTGGATATAGTCTGCAGTGTAGCGGGGCTCTGCACTTGAAACAATTATCTGAGTTTTCTTTGTTGCTTAAATGAGATCCTACTCATCACCAGACTTTTTAAAATCTCAGCACATTATTATGGTAGAGAGTGACTGACAAGTTTGGTTGTGGGGATTACAGCCATTATATGTACATGACAAATCAGCACCATTTAAAAAAAAAAAGGGAGGGGTGTGGGGATGGGTATCTCAGAGTCTAAATGAGAGCTGAGTTCTGATCACTCTTCTGCTCAGTGAAAGTCTTTCCCTTTTCTCTCAAATTACAGGATCTTACCTTGCCCTCAGTTACTTAAAATAATGACTCCTGAACTTTCACAAGAGAGCTATGAGTGGAACAGTTTGTGTCAACTTTTCCAAAGTCTAAGAACCATTTAGAGACTACATCAAGCAAAATAAAACCCCATCAAATGTTCTTGCAGAAAGCATAAAGGAATTCAGCTGTAGGTTTTGTGTTGCTAATAGTTACAAGCTTTTATCTCACTGCCAGAAACATGTACCAGGAATTTGTAATAGTTAGTTTTGAAGAAATGTAAGAAATTAATGCTTATATATTTTTAAGCAATGAAAGAAAAATTTTGCTAAAGCAGACTTTAAATTCTAAATTTATGTTTATTCTACAAAGCACCTTCTACACCACTAAACAGCTTCATTACTATTATTATAAAAATTAACTGTGATTGAGCGGTGGAGATCCACTATGCTAAGTACCACACATTTTCACATAAGATTACCCTGATGAATTTAAGTATGGGTCAATTCTGAGCCATAGCAACCCTATTCTTCTTTTGTCTGAGTATTAAAAAGCAGTCTCTCCCAGGGCAGACAAGAGGGGAAATGCAATTTCTCCTTCACAATAGCTCTCTTCTACTTCCTCACTGAGACTGCAAAACATAGCCTCTTTCTGGAGATGAAAAGCAAAATACAAATATTAAATAACAAGTTTTCAGTACATTACCGATAGATGAATAACAATATTGTATCTTTGAGTTCATAGAAAAGACAATTAGAGTACAACAGCTGTAAAAATAACTTTCCTCCCACGTTGTTTGCAATTGCAACAGAGACAGCATTTAGAGCCTCATGATGCCAATGGAACAGTACCCTCAACAATTATTTTTAAATCCTACCAATGCCACATTTATTTTAGCTTTCACTAAAAAACGGCAAGCCTCCAGTCTCTTTTAGTGTGGAGAATGGCTATGAAACACCATCTGATAACTAAATTCAAAAACACATTGTTGATTTTTCTGGAAATGGTTGGTTCTTGCATGGTTCAAGGCTAGCTTTACAAACAAAACCCCAATCAAACATTCTCTTTTTCTCAAAAGTCACTAATCAAACACAAAAGACAGCAAAAGCTTCCTTATTTTGAAACATACACTGTAACAACATTAGCATTTAGACCAGTAGTGAGTTTCTGAAGTGAATCCTCTCACTAGTTCCGTTTGTGAACCAGTTTCAGTGAGCATGAATTAGATTCCTTTTGGAAAACATGAACTGGGAAGACCTTTTCGCTGTGGTTTCCAAATGCATGCCAGCCCCAAAGGGGACACCGGGCTGATGAGTGGGCTGGACCAGCATGAAGTCCTCCAGGACATAATACACAGTACGTGTGCCAACAGATGATCTTTAAACCTTCCAGTGCCACAACAAATTGGTGACAGTGCTTTGTGTATGTATAAGAAGCCAAACTGCACCAGTTATTCCGTATTTCATATGATTACCTATACCACCTTAAGCCCCTTCTAAGGCCCAGGTCTTATGAACATAAAAATATGGCAATTCTCCCGCTTTACGTGCCTACTCTACTTTCTCTTGCCATCCCTACAACTCATCTATTGCCATCTTATTGTTTTTATTGATCCTTCTTTTCCTATTATTTTCCTGATGGCAACATCAGTCCCTTTGGTATTCTAGAAGGTACAGCTTGATGCAGTCTGTGGCATCAAGGAAACGTAAAAGTTCATAAATAGGTGTCAGAAGATGGTCTAAGGCTTCTATATTAGGGGGTAATACCATGCAATACCATGCAAAAAGAGGATAAATGATCAGATAACCTGGTGACAATACCAGGAAACAAGAAGATAAATGATCAACAAAATTCAAGAAAAGGAAAATCTCTGAACTGATGATCTGGGACAGTAGCCACACTGTGGAGATGTGCCCCTGCTGTGGCTATCTTGAACAGACCTTTTGGTATAAGCACACCACAGATCCTGCTACCTGCCTGGGTGCTCACGACTGCACACTCAGGTTCATTATATGGGAGAGCCTGGAGGAGATCTGGTCATCTGGGGTTTGCATTCCTTGACCCTGCATCATCTCTCAAAATCCAAAGGGGCAGTGGAATCATGTAGTATTGCCACAACATATATGGGCAGCCAGATTTTCCAGATGATCCTGCCACTGCACAGAGTGCAGTGTTAGCACCATCTTTTAAAGATCAGAAATGTCTGACTAAAAGGAGAAGAAAACAAAACGGAACTGATGTAAGAAGTTCACAGATCACAGCAAACTAAAATTTAAAAATTGAAAAGAAACTAAAACCCAAAATTGGAAAACACCTGTGAAATTGAAATGAACAACCCTTGTTTCCCTTTGTTTTGAAGTTATCCATACTCATGTCAGGACGCAGAGGTCCCTTCCTGACCATGTAGCACAATACGGATTTCAAAGTCAGAAGCATAATGTGTCTGAAAAGTAAAACCACATAAGGATGGCAAGTGAAAAAATACAGAAAAACTAACTCTGTAGATGTCTTGCTTCTGCAAAGCAGCCACATCATTTATCAGTTACAAGCAAGCACTTTTCTCATCAAGAAAATGTCATCATAAAAAATTCTTCACTAGTTGAATGCTCAGAAAATGGACTCAGTAAGTTTACTGAGCAAAGTATATGTACCTGCATATACAGATATGGTAATTTAATTAGATTAATTTGATTGTTTAATTGATTCCAGCTGAATGGGATATATAGCATATCAATTTTGGATTTTTGGACTGTTCTTTTTCTTAACTGTTTATCAAGTTGCTGATGATGAAGTTACTAAGCTGGGCTTACCACTTCACCTGAGAAGTCTGTGTTAGAAAAACTTTGGGAGTTTAGATAAGGAGCCTATTGATGTGACACAAATTCTTTCCAATGATCCATTTTTATGGATCCCTGAGCAGCAGAATGAAGTATTATTCCAGTGCAAACAACTGAACAGCAGGCAAGTCATTTTAACCAGCACCACAAAAATACTAGGCTCTGAAAACAAAATAAATGACAGTGACCATCTGCTGACATAGCCATTGAAATTAGACATGTCATTCTGGCAAAATTTTTTGAGACAATGCTATAATAGTTCATGGATATATTATGATAACTTCTGCTGGCAAAGTGTGGGAAGAAATCTCCAGTTCTGCAGGTAATGGTATGAAAGGGTGAGCTGGAATGTGGCTGATCCGATGTGAATTTACCAAGGGATGGTTGAGAGGAAGGCCCACAGCATTCTCTGCCTTCATTACCTCCTGCCTCTCAAATCAGACAGGGAAAGGATGTAAACATGCATTGCTTACCACAGGAACCAGGACCTTCATGACGAGGGTTGATGTAAGCATGTACTTAGTACATTTATGGAAACAAAATATATTTCTCCCAGCCCAAAACAGATTAAAACCAAGATCTGGAACTTGCACACTACGATGAAATCAGAGCACATTTATCCAGTCAGACCATGAAGGCCCGTTTGACAAAAAGGCTGACTCTATTTCACAAGGAATATGCCCTTCCATAAGGCATCAACATGTACAGGGAGCACCTCAAGGGACCCACCTCCACTACTGTTACCGATCCACCTCTATAAATACTTTCTGTTGTTTATGACTTTCTGCACCACTGTGCCTCTAGTCTTCACTGAGACCCTTAGAAGACACTAGTATATTTTATCAACGATCTTGCTCTTTGCCCCTATACTGAAGGAGAATTTCCAACTTCAAATCAGTATTATTATTACAGTAAAATAGATGGAACATTGTTTTCTGGTCCTGTATATTCTTATACATATTTGGCCATCAGACTTGTAACCTCTACTGTTCTTTTGGATGCTTTTTATATTATATTGCTTTCTATACTAAAGTTCTTTCTATGATTTCCTCTGCTTTGACACTATTACATTTAAACAAAAAAGTTTAGAGAGGTAAAAGTCTTTGGTTTAATTTCTGTTATCAGAAAGGCATAAAGATATTTTTTGCAGTAAGTGGAACTGGGAAGTTTCACTTCACTAGTAAGTGAAACTTCTAGCCTTGTGTTCCTCTTTGACAGTGACCTGCAGTGCTGTTTTCCTTACATATATTTTCATTTCAACTGATAGAGAGAGAAACAAACCATTACTAACCAGAGATTAAGAGTGTCAGATCATGGGTAGTAAGAGCACTGCGTTTTCGTATTTTTTAAGACCTTTAATTTCCCTCATTAGCTTTTAAATATATCACGCAGCATTTTGTTATGAGCACCTACTTCTCTCCACTCTGTTTCCTTGCAGCCATTAAAAACATCATTCATCAACCTAAAGTCCACTATCAGCACTTTTCTAGCTACTGATTAAGAAAAAGTCATCTTGTTAAAAAAAATGACAGGTATCATGACAAGTGAAAACAATCCCTAGGAATCCCTTTGCTAGAACAACTTTCGACGCTCTGAGTAAATGAGACCCAAAGCTCCTCCCACAGGAGGACTGAAGCTATGATTGTCTTTAGGTTTTGAGAATCCACTAAAAATCATGCCTTAGAGACACCTTTAGAGCTGTGCCACCTACCACCCACTGGTAAGAGTTGTTTGTCACCCTCCTGACAAAGAGGCTCTCCAAAGGGAGGACGGCAGCCCCTGCTCTGTCAGAAGGGCAGTGCCCATACCCACACCTGCTCCACCATTCCTGACGTTGCGCTGTGTGCTCTCCTTTCAGGCTACGGCTATATTGTTTGGAGGAGAGAGAGATGAGGCCAGTTGCAAAGAAAAGGGCAGCAAGACTTGAGTGCAAGGTCTATGCAAAAACTGGATGCAGACCTTTTATGTAAGACAGTACTTTCATGTAGCATAGACAAAAAAAACCCTAACCAAGCCAGCCCAAGCAAGAAACCCACACCAGTGGTATCAGACAACAAAATCAGCGATCCTGAAAACAGAAACCGCCTCTTGATTTACATTGTCCATTTCCTTCTGAACCTATGTTTGGGATCTCAGAGTGCAATGAAGTTACAGAAAAACTTTTCTGGCTGATTAATATGAAATGTTTTTAGTCTGTGTCTTAACTTTCATGAGTTTGCTACATAAACATCACTGAAGCTACAACACGGCAGCAGAAATGGTTTTATGATTGAGAACCCTAAGGAGATGCAGTATAAGAAATAAAACAAAAGTTAGGACAAAATGATAATTGTTGACAGGCAGAGAAGTATGAGGGAAGCAAGAATTTGCCGTCCAAAACAGAAAGGGGCACTTGGAAAACTCTGGTTACGTACCAGTGGGTCCTCACTACATTTCAGCAGATGGCACTACTGTGCTAGTATTGGACTTTATAATAAAACTATGTGCGAGTCACTTGGACTTCCGGAACAGGATTGCCTCCCTGTTTATGCACGCAGCTTCATGAAGGGATTTCACAGTTTGTAATTGTTTGAGAAACAATGGCTCAAGGTTGCCAGACAGAACTCCCTCTGTGAATGCAGACTGTTCTTAAACTGTAGAAGTCAGCAGATGTTCACAGTCATAAACAAATTACCAAATATTTTTCAAATGTAATCTGACTATGCTACATTTAAGAAATACATTGTGAAAACAGCAGTGTCAGATATTGCTAGGCATTTACTAGAATGCTGCGTGTGAGCTGTCAAACACTACAAAAGCAGTGGAGAAAAGAATAAAATCTTTTTTTGGTATGTACACCTATCAAGACTAAAAAGCAGATGCAAATTGCATAGATTCTATCAGGGCAAGACACACTTTTTTTAAAAATAACACTGGCTCACTGAGCAAAGAGAAAATGCAAAGAAGCATTTTTTTCTGCTGAGAGCAATAGGAATTGCAATGGAAGGAAAATCACCCTTAGCTAGGGCAAGGACATGCTACATCTTTCAACAGCAGGGACAGGAAATTTCAAGCCATTTCTTTTGACTGAATGAGGCAAGATCTCCCAGCAAATCATAAATACATTTTCATTGAAAAAAATACTTCTTGAGGTAAATACAACAGTTTAAAGAAAATTAGTTTAGCTGATTGAGAACACAGTCTTCAAAAACAACTCTAGTCATTTCAGCAGAGCTGAAAGTAATAGTTTTGAATTCCACCTACCCAAAAGCCTTTGATACCATAAAGAAAAGGTGCTCTGTGATTCAGAGTAGATCATTCTTCTCTCCCTCAATTTAGTTCTTCAGCTACTTGGGATTACACTGGATGCCTAAACTGCAATAGATGGTGCATCAAAATTGACAGCTGGAAGACACAAAATCCTTATTTGAGCTGTCTCCAAGAAAGTAAGAATTTGACAATATGAAAAATCACAACTGCTTCAGTTTCATTGCATTTCACATGAATTCTAAGTCAAACTTCTCACTTCCTTTTCCTCATGAAACTTTCATGGTTTTTCTGCTTCTCTGGAGACCACAGACTCTCCAAAATTATAAAGTACTGAAGCTTTTATGGAATGGAAATTCCAAATTTTTCTCCAACTCCAGTGATGATTTTAAGTAGATAAATTTACCCTAGATGAGGAAAGGAAAATTGCTAGAGGAAAGTTTGGGGAAAAAAAAAAAAAAGAAGAAAGTGGTACTCCAGGGCAGCTTCCCAAATACTGTAGATGATCAGAGAAAATATATTATGACTGTGTATGTCAGAATCCATTGAAAGTTCTAGTAACAGTGACATACAATATGCGCTACATCTAAGCCTATTATTGCAGACTCTGATAAAAGACATCTTAGTGTCTTAACAAGACTGAAACACAGCAGATATTTTTCAGAGATGTCTAATAATCAAGTTAAAGCAGACCTGCTTCTGCTTACGCAGAATGCAATACAGATGTATTTTTCTACTGCATTAATTTAATTTTTAAACAGATTTTATCAAGCAGTTATTATGAGGCCATGGTTGAACCATATGAGATATTCAGCACCAGCACCATGTTATGATATTTCCTTATACTCCAAAGCTGTTCCTTACCGCATTTCATGGTCCAGTATCCTCCCTCTATTATGTTATTTTAAAGCCAGCTTTGTTGCTAAAACTTCTCTATCAACACAGCCAGATTTCTATGGTTAACTTTCTATGGAGATACTACTCAGTACGCAAGGCTAAATGCTGTTGATTTTCTCTATGTATCAGACCATCTGAACAGTAAAGGCATGGATTAAAGCAATTCAAGCCAATGTGATTTTTTCTGGGATTTCAACACACTTCACATAAAGCATGAGGGGAAGAACCAGTTTGAGCTTTGTAAAATATTTCTGAAAACATTTATTTTCCTTTGCTCAGGTGAACTCTTGCTCAGAGCATAGCAAATATGTACAGTAGTTCGCATTTCTTTCTTGTTTGGACATTGTTTTCACTTACTGAGGTAGCACAGCAGAAGATAAACCCAGATAAAAGAATTCTCTTTCATACAGAACCATTGTACCTGGATTACTTAAAAATTGTATCGTGCTTCCTTTCCACATGGGCATCCTGTTTTGTCAGTTTTCCAACACACAACTAGATGAATACAATTTTTATTAACTCAGTAGTAGCTAAAAGTAAAGCTGAGACCATTTAATGCTATCATTTGCCTAGTGAGGTGTCTTTCTGAAATACACAATTCACATTATCTACTATACTTACTTCCTATTCACTCTCATACAACAATTTTTTTTTTTTCTATTTTTTAAAAGTTTTAGTGCATCTTCACCTGTTATGCTGGAAGTAACAGCATTGATTCATTTACGTCTATATCACAGCTCAGACAGGTATTTTTGTTGCACATGGCCTGAGAAAACATTGTTAGCTTTTTACTAACTGAATCACTACCCACACTATATAGCAAGCAACGAAAGGATTCAGTCCCGTAAGGCACTTAATGCATTCAACTCTCACCTCAGTCACTTCTACGGAGCTGAAACTCAATACCAAGCCCAGAAACTGTAGCTTTTTGATGTGCTACTGCCCATGATGTGCTACTGCCCATCAAAATGTGTGCTAGTACATATTGATGACACTTAGTAGATTTTCTGTAGGAACCTTCTGATAAACACATTCCAGTTTTAGGCACCATTTGACCTAGAAGGAAATTCACCTCTACTTTAATGAAACACTGCTGTTACAAAAAGTACTCTCAAACACTACTTTCAGATGCTAAAGGAAGAAGGGACTTGCTACAAAATAGTATAAAACGGGAAATGATGGTTTACAAGTTGGTGAATTTTAATTAACAGTGCAACCTTTTGCCAACAAAAGAAAGTCTTTGAATTACATAAGCTTGGCTGTGTCTGTTTTGAGAGGTACTTGGAGAATTATGTAATTTTCCTTTTTTTTTTTTTAATGTGCTGCATTTCTTCATCTGCCTTGCTTCCAGTACAATCTCCTAAATAATCAAAAGACTGCTCCCAGTTAAACCAAAGTGTCAGTACTGATGACATTCCAGCACAAAAATTAATCTGGCCAAAACCTGAATACCTTACTGAAGAATCAGTGATTACTGATCAAGGTATTAACCTTCTAATACTTACCACTAAAATATCTGTAGGCCAGGCAGTACCACTGGAGTATAACACGTTGTTATAGTTTTTCCTGCAAAAATACTTATTTGCCCTGCTTATTTTTTAAGCTAGAAATATTTTTCTGCAGAGTAATAGGATACATAACTTGCAAAGAAAATATATGGCAGAACAAGACATAGATAGACATTGAAACTGTATGCACGTTCAAAGGCATTCAAAGACTTGTTTATATATTTATGATCATATACTTATGGTTGTTGTCTGGTAGTTAAAGAGGTTAATATGCCAGATACATTTGAGATTTTAAACAGTGAAATAAAGCCACATACTTGATAGCTAGAAATGATCTTGCGTTTTACCAACAGTTACTTCTGGATAAGGACCTGTAGTTTGGCCATGCTACACAGGGCTATGGTAAAATAGAGTCAGACACTGCTGGACTGCTTACTCTAATTCAAGGATAATCTGTAACTGATAGGCATTTCTGCATACTCACAACAGGAAGACTTTAATTTGCTACCTAATCATAGTCTGCTCTTGCCATAAATTTTGAGAAGAAACAACAGCCATTCTGCAATTCTCTGCCCCCAAAAGAATAATATTCCACTCAGCCATGTAAGAGAGACACCCAAGAGCATTTTCCCAGTGCTTATTATTTTCTTACACTCTCTCCCTTGATGCTTCATTGCAGACAACACACTGGATTTTTCTCAGAAGGCATCGAAACTGCTATGCTCTGAGGGTATGATGGTAAGTCAAACTCCAATTTTACAGCACTGAGGGGTGCTGCATTACCCTGCTTATGGCAGCTGCACTAGACTCTTGCATTGACTCAGAAACATACTAAGCTTGTTTTGAAGACAGTTCTATGTGACAAGTTGATGATTTTTTTAATGATGCATCACCTTCAACCTATGCCCTCTGCTGTCTTGGATTTCAATTAGTTAGACATAGCTTGTCTGTCCCTGGGGAAGGCTCTTAGTACTTTAAGAGTGTTAGAGTATAACATAATTTTTTTCTGGAAGGAAAAGATTCTATCTCCTGACAACCAGTATAGCTCTTCCTTTTCTTTCAGTGTTCTCCACTTACAATCTAACCAACACAAAATTTGCCTACCTTTCTTCAAATCTTTCTATACAAACCACCACTTAGCTATCTATGACCTATTTCTCTGTTGAAAAGACATATTTGTTGGCTTTAGTATTCCTCTACAGAACCAGATTTATAACTAATTTTCAAAATTTGCAGAGAAATATTACTTTTACAAAGGTTTTCATGCTTACACATTAAAGCCTGATTTTGAGCTTTTCCTATATTGACTATACAGAGAGAAGGTCCAACTGCATCCAAGAAACTAACTCCTAGGGTAGCGGCAATACCAATACCAACACCAGATGCCATCACTCTGAATGCATGTCTCCCCCGCTTCCTTCTTCTTCCTCCAGCTTTCTATACTGAGCATGACATCATATGGTATGGAACATCCCTTTGGCCAGCCGGGGTCAGCTGTCCTAGCTGTGCCCCCTCCCAGGTCCCTGTGCACACCCAGCCTGTGTGCTGGCTGGCCAGCAGGAGAAGCTGAAGAGCCCTTGACGGCTTAGCAACAACTAAACACATCAGCACATTATCAACATTATTTTAATGCCAAATCCAAAACAGAACCTCACACTAGCTTCTATGAAGAAAAGTAACTCTATTCCAGCTGAAACCAGGACAATTACATACAAACAACAAACTGTATCAGGTACAAACATAAACTAAGCACCTTGCTAGTGATCAGTATTTGAATAATACTCGAGAAACTCAGAAATGCATTTGGGAAAATAAAATAATTCAGCAGTACTGTACTGGGTTTGCATGGCAAGGTTTTGGTAACAGGGGGCTAATGGGGTGGTTTCTGTGAGAAGATGCCAGATGCCAGCCGGCTCCAAGATGGACCTGCTGCTGGCCAAGGCTGAGCCCATCAGCGACGGTGGTAGCACCTCTGGGACAACGTATTTAAGAAGGGAAAAAGCTGCTGCACAACAGCAGCCAGAGAGAGGAGTGAGAATGTGTGAGAGAAACAGCCCTGCAGTCCCCCAGGTCAGAGCAGCAGGAGGGGCAGGAGGGGCTCCAGGTTCCAGAGCAGAGGTTCCCCGGCAGTCCCTGGGGAAGACCACAGGGAGGCCGGCTGTGCCCCTGCAACCCATGGAGCTCCATGCTGAGCTGATCTCCACCTGCAGCCCATGAAGGATGCCACACCAGAGCAGGTGGATGCCCCTGAAGGAGGCTGTGATCCTTTGAAGATCCCACTCTGGAGCACATTTGCTGGCAGGACTTGTGACCCCGTGGGGGACCCAGGCTGGAGCAGTCTGTTCCTGAAGGACGGCACCTGTGGAAGGGACCCAGGCTGGAGCAGCTCCTGAAGGACTGCAGACTGTGGAAAGGACTCACATTGGAGAAGTTCATGGAGGACTGTCTCCTTGTGGGAGGGACCCCACGCTGGAGCAGGGGAAGAAAGTGAGGAGGAAGGAGCGGCAAATGCAGCATGTGATGAACTGACCACAACCCCCCTTCCCCATCCCCCTGAGCTGCTCAGGGGGAAGTTAGAGAAATCAGGAGTGAAGTTGGTCCCAGGAAGAAGGGAGGGGTGGAGGGAAGGTGTTTTAAGATTTGGTTTTAGTTCTCATTACTCTAATGTGATTTGATTGGTAATAAATTCAAGTAATTTCCCCAAGTCAAGTCTGTTTCACCTGTGATGGTAATTGCTGACTGATCTCTCTCTGTCCTTACCTTGACCCACGAGTTATATGTTCTCTCCCCTGTCTGGCTGAGGAGGTGGAGTAATAGAGCGGCTTGGTGGGCACATGGTGTCCAGCCAAGGTCAACTTACCACAAGTACACTTGTAACACTCATGCTAATACATATTTTTTTTTAAATGAAAAGGTATTTCAGAATTTAATTAAACTCTTATGGAATTATCATATGAAGATGTTAGGATAGGGGTAAAAATCTTTGCATGAAAATAGGCAAGATTTCCTACATCCAGGTGGAAACCTTTCTTTGCCAGAACGCACTACCTGGTCTGCACACACACTGACTGAGAGATAGGTGCCCACAGCACTCCATGCAACCAACCAGTTAAGAATGAGAGATGCTCTATCACACTAGGTCCGGATGTGTGGTTTTGAATTTCAAAGATCTCAAGTTTTTCTACATTAGGAAAGTGAACCAGCAGTTTTGCCAGAAGTAGGGGTAATGGAAGACTCTTCCATTAACAGAGTAAACAAAGCAGCAGTTCCTTTGCACGCCCCATGGTACAGCTTCCACTGCATATAGCACAGATGGAGTTACACAGTAACAGAAAAATGCATATGAAATTTCTCAGTGAGAAATGAACATACGTGCAAAAGCTGTATTATGGAACCCCCTCCACATGAAGCTATAACGCAGGAAAAATAAATAGATCAATATTTCTGACGAAGAGCATAGGCTGTTAGAGAAGTGATTTGTCAGAAACCGTGGTGTGTGTGTAAAACTTGAAAAAATTGACATGAAATGCTTTTTCGTCTGGACAAACAAGATTACAGAAGTAAAATTATCTAAATCATGCACTTCAGTAACTACATTTTCCAAATAATTTCAGAACAAGATTAACTTCTTCTTTAAAGACTTCTATAAGATAAACTGCGAACTCTCCTTGAAAGACAGAATTACCCTGTAGAGAAGCATTTTGTGAAAAAGGAGTTGCAAGTAAGTCAATATTGCCTCACCAACTACTCTTGAAGTTTGCAGATGCACGCAGTTTATCCTATCATTGCTATTGTGACTGGATGGCAGAAAGACAAACCTTGGCATCTAAAACCCTGCTATGCTGCTAATGAGTCTGAGGCAAGACTGCAAAATCAGTTGCAGTAGACAGGTTCATAGACTTCTGTATAACACAGTGTAAATATATTTATGTTGACAATACAATATCTGCAGAAAAATAAATTCCATTTTAAATTTTCCTTTTTCTTTGGAATTTTACTCAGAAAAACTCAGTGAACTCTGAGCAAACAGTGTATATTCTGGTGTAAAACACTCAAATCTGCTTAGTCTTTTGGTGTAAGAGGGATTACACCTAAAGAAACCTCACAGAGCATTATTCTGCACTGATCCACTAATTATCTGTGATATTTAGTGTCAGTTAATAAAAAATGAATGATTTACCTAATTCCCTGGCTAACTTAGGGCTGTAATAAATTTGAATTAGCATATTATAAACTACTTCTGTAATTAAGAAAATTTTTAATTCATTGTATATGTCCCTGTGGTGATTTTGTATATGTCAAGAAATACATATATTAACATATACTTAAAAACCCTGGTGAAATAAAAATAAAATAGTTAATATGATTGATGTGTTCTTCATGGAATGAAGGTATACAATGTGTAAAAGAAAGCCTTCACAAAACCAACGAAAAAGCAAGAGATAGTGGTAGGTACAGAGAAAATTGTGGAATTATGACTACTATTCTATAGAAAAAGTGTTTTTTCAGCAACTTTTGAGCCTGATCATGATATTTACTCAAAAAGGGAAATGTAAGCTGCGGGTGAATTTGGTATATTACATTTCCCACCTTCCAGACAAGGACTGCTAACCACCAGTGTGTTTAGGAGCAGGATTTTCCCATCCTGTCTGGCTGTCATGACTCCTCTCTGCATATGCAAACATTCGCTGATGTAGAGAATGGAAATCCAGTGCTGCTAATGCCCAAAGGGTACTTTCGCCAGCAGTCCAGCATTTTTCCCCTTGCCCTTAGTATTTCGTACTTTGTTAGTCATGGATGTAAAGTGGGACTAAAATTTTGGGAAAAAAGTTCTCTCACCTCTATCCCTCAAATAAAATACACTGAAGAGCAAATGTTTCTATTTCTCTGGTATAAAATTTGACCTGCTGAAACAGATAATAGTAATAATCAGAATGGGTTTCTGACATTAGTAACAGGACACCAGAATTACACTTCTGACTCCAAGAAGCACTGAATTATTTAGACAAACTAAACCAACATTGACTTCTGTTTCCCATGTCCTGAATAAATAATCTAACCAGCAGACAGGCAAGAAGGGTGGACGCAGCTTTTGCTTTATCTTTCTATTGCTAGCAATAACATGTTTCATCTCAAGTCTAATGGAATAATTTCCTTGACACAAAGACAGTTTTTTCTTCTATTCTGCTCAGAAAAAAAAAAAAAAAAGTGGTGTTCAATCTAAACATTTTCTTAGAATAATTTTTGATGAAATTGATGATGCTTTCATTCGAGTTAAATCTCATCAACTGAATACAATGCAATAGGAAAAGCAAGGAAAAGGTACTATGCTTTTAAATATTGACTTTTTAACATTTGCTTATTCAGTATGATATATTACACTATGAAGTGTTTTTCATGAAAAAAAATTAAACACTAAATCATTGAAAGCCTTAGACAAGTAACTGCATCACTAAATCTTGGAGAAAACAGCCATTTTGGAGGGAAATTACTGCTTTTGATAAAGATTTCCTTTACATTGATCATTTTGACTTAAGTTTACTTTTCCCCATAAAATTTTTTTGACCATAACTTTCCTATTTTTCTCCTATTGAAGGCAGTCTACCTTGCTGAAATCGTGCCACTTCCCCCAGCTTTTCTTAAAAACACGTTTATCACCAGGAAAGCTAAATCTTTAATGTTCATTTTTCATTTAATATTATACATAATAAATCCTTTGCATACTGTTTGGGGATGTGATAAAATGTGTTTAATTTCTATACACAAAAGATTTTATTTACAATTACATATTAAATATACTTAATTACCAGCTGCCTCAGATGCTCTAAATAAAAGCCTCTTGAATTAAGATTAGAGCCTTGCAGTAAAAGCACTAACAATTCCCTATCTTCAGTGAAGTATGGTCTATTCAATTTGTTTCTAAGTGCGTTACACTTACATCTGTAGCATATCAATAAATGCCTGTGATGATAGCAGCTCTCTTTCTAAACTCTGCTACATTGATTTTTCCTGGGTATATTGTCAGTAGCATTGTTAAGTATGTTCATGAATAATCCCCAAATTCTAAATGACTGATGTATACTAGCCATTTGTCAGTTCTTTGGAGGTTTGATAGTCTTGGGCAGGAATGTTGGTCTGCTGGAGGGCAGGAAGGCTCTGCAGAGGGATCTGGACAGATCGATGGGCCATGGCCAACTGGTTTAACAAGGCCAAGTGCTGGGTCCTGCACTTGGGTCACAACAACCCCATGCAACGCTACAGGCTTGGGGAGGAGTGGCTGGAGAGCTGCCCGGCGGAAAAGGACCTGGGGGTGCTGGTTGACAGTTGGCTGAACGTGAGCCAGCAGTGTGCCCAGGTGGCCAAGAAGGCCAACAGCATCCTGGCCTGTATCAGAAGTAGTGTGGCCAGCAGGAGCAGGGAAGTGATCGTGCCCCTGTACTCGGCACTGGTGAGGCTGCACCTTGAATCCTGTGTTCAGTTCTGGGGCCCTCACTACAAGATGGACATTGACTTGCTGGAGCATGTCCAGAGAAGGGCAATGAAGCTGGTGAGGGGTCTGGAGCACAAGTCTTATGAGGAGCGGCTGAGGGAACTGGGGTTGTTCAGTCTGGAGAAGAGGAGGCTGAGGGGAGACCTTATCACTCTCTATGACTACCTGAAAGGGGGTTGTGGTGAAGTGGGTGTTGCTGTCTTCTCCCAAGTAACTAGCGATAGGATGAGAGGAAATGTCCTCAAGTTGTGCCAAGGGAGGTTTAGACTCAATATTAGGAGAAGTTTCTTTATTGGGAGGATGATCAAACATTGGAACAGGCTGCCCAGGGAGGTGGTGGAGTCACCATTACTGGAAGTATTTAAAAAACGTGTAGAAGTGGTGCTTTAAGCTATGGCTTAGTGGGCATGGTGGTGTTGGGTTGATGATTAGACTTGATGATCTTAGAGGTCTTTTCCAACCTTAATGATTCTGTGATTCTGTCTTTAACAATTTGTAGTTCACACAGTATTCAAAATTAATAATTGAAACTATTTTCTATACCATAGAGTATAGCTTTACGAAGTGCTCTTGTGCAGTAACTATCCTGGCAAATTTCATTTAAAGTCCGTACTTAGATCCATATCTGTCAGTTTAGACTATTTGGGATAGTTCCTTTCAGTAAAAAAAATCAAAACTTCCTTACTTTTGACATCAGCCTTGGTTAAGACAATATACTGCAGTTTTGTCTGCTGATTTGTCAGTAGTTTAACAGCTGACAGTAATGAAAAGTAAAGTGTAGATATGGTATTTGTTACAAAATATAACTAGACAGGCAAAAGGTTATATACTGTATAATATGCTAACCTGCTGAGGTTGAGGGGTAAGGGGGAAGGACCCAAAGCTTGCAAACTATAGTAAGAGAGGAATCAGAGTGGTCTGTATATGGTATGCGTATGTCCATCTCTCACTGGGTCACAAGAAAGACCTATCTCTTCAGAGTAACGGTCATCTCAAAATAGTAGAAGCAATGCAAACTCTGCTGAAGAACTGGAATACCACTTCCTGCTCTTCTCTTTCCACAACCAACTTCTAGGTTTGGCTTTGTCAGTTTCTTCTATTTTCCTCTTTGAAACACCTTGAGACTTTATGGATTCACTTTCCTGTACATAAGCATCCAGAGTGGTTATTTTAAATTGGATGAACACCACTGATTTTGTGCAGGTTATAAAAGGCTATAATCCAAACAGGCGACCCTATTCTTTCATATTCTTTTACAATTTTTCAGCCTCCCTACTCCCTTCATTTTCCATCTCATGTCCCCTCTCAGACAGCACAGTAAGGAAAAGCCAGAAAACTTTTGCTTGTTTATGTTAGTTGGGCCCACTGATTAGCTTCCCAAAACCTTAAACTAACAGTTAGGTTTGACATCTCATCAAAACATCATGGAAAGGTTCATTACCCTGATGCATATTAGAGCTGCTACACTTACCTGGAATTCTAAATGACTGAGGAACGCAGGAGAAATTCATAAAAGAATTTTCAACATAATGTTTAACAGGAAGAGAGAAATGTTACCAAGTACTCAAGAACAGAAACCAAAGTGATACATGAAGTTTGTATATTTTACACCAAAAATCCTGTGAGCCAAAAAACCCCCCAAAAACGGGACTCTCTAAGTAAATGGTGTAAAAAGTCTGTGAAAGATTCTCCAGCATTTTATTCTTCACACTCTAAGGCTTCATATCACTATTTGCTTAAGGCTGGTAAGAAAAACAGCATTTTGTAAAATATGCAAATTTGATGATTCTTGACAGAAATACTTTTGGGAATAGTTAACAGATGTATGCTTCATCTTGCACGTAATGATTTCTCATCTTAAATAAGCAGTGCTGGCCTGATTTTTAGGAACAAGGTTCAATGCAACTGCCAGGAGAGGAGGTAGGGGACGACTCCGCTGCCCCTGATACATGTCTGCTCTCTGCAGGCTCTTGCTCTGAATTCAGCTCGAACACGATCCAGAGTTGTTCTGGCAACACCTCCTTTCCCCCGTTAACAACGTGACCGGCCAGAAGAAAGCAGGAGCCATTGCCGCAGTTGCTTCCTATTTAAGGATTTATTTATGTAACACTAGCTGCAGCTAATTTCCTTTGGTTACGCGCCAGCTGCCCGTAGACACCAGAGCTCCCAAGCTCACCAAGGACAGTCCGTACAACATGGCTCTCACGCGGGCTGAGCACATATGCTTCTTCCTGTAGGCTCGCTGTGAATGCATGGTGATGCCAGGAACCGGCTGATTTTCAAAATATCTCCTCTCTAACTTTGCTGGCACCTCGAAAGCCCGTGCAAACTCCAGTGATGTCTCGGCTTCCAACAAGTTGGTGAACTCTTGGTTCAGCAAAGCCAAAATGTCGTTCAGGTGTTGCAAGGCTCTCTGGCATTGAGCCACAAACCTGTAAAATTCGCAGTGGCTGGGATGGGGAAGATACATCTGTTAAGATATCTGAGACACTAGAATATTTCACCATACTTACATTGCTTAGAAAAAAGTAAAAGGAAATTACCTTCTCTCATAACATTTTTCAGCTCTATACATTGCTTTCTCACATGCTCACAGAACAGAACAGCCATGTTAACAGAAGAACGTTTGGTTAAAAACAGGATTATTTGAACAAAGGAACAATTTGTCACAAATAAACCGCTACAGGCCTTGGTCAAAATTTACAATGTGATGAACTCTTCAAATTAGATTTAATTGCAATTTTACCAGCTCAGTAATAGGTAGCACAATTGAAAAAAAAACTGCATAAAACCCTTACTTTCTTTCCTGTCAGGTTTTCAACTGTATCTATTGAATTATCAATATTGCCCTAGAAATAAAGTCTAGAAGCAGAGTGTGAAACAGACTCTCATTGGGTAATGCCTTTTGAGAAAATTCATTCAAACAAAATTAAGCTTTTTGGATATTAGATTCAATAATGGGAGTGTAGCATTCGAACTAATCTAAAATGCAAACTTTCCTCCTACTTCTGATACAAGAATTACTAGGAAGTAATGGATCATTCTATTATGTAAGTCCATAAAGCAGCCAATTGTGCAATATTTAAGGAAAAATATTCACTTAATCATCTGACAGGACATCAATGTACTTCTTTCTTTCTTGAAACCTGTTTTATTGGTGTGAACTGTCATCAAATCTTTTTTTTAATAATACCACACTTTTGAAAGCTGTACTCTGATTAGATGTGCATATCCACATTTTATTTTTGGAAGAACATGGCTGTAAGTGCAGGGAGAGAACAGCTTGTTTGAGGCTATCCATGTAATCTGTAATGGACTGCACTGGGAATGTGCAGCTCATTGCTCTCTACAGATGAGAAAAATTCTGGGGTTTGTTTTTTGTTTTGTTGTTGTTTTTGGTGGTGGTTTCCTGTGTTTGTTTGGTTTTGGTTTTTTTTTTCCCCCCCTGGAAAAAAATATATTTTGTTGTGTATACCATCTTTCTCCTGCTTCAGAGTTCTCCCTAAGATGGCTGCACAGCTTATACATTATTAGTGCATGTAAATTATTCAGCTGCTTTTAATGGCACATCAATCTACTTTCAGCAGTAAAACAGGAACAAACAGTGAGACCTACAGCTAAAGTAAAGAGGTTGCAAAAGAGGATCTTTTGAATATCATTGGTCCCTAAATTGAGACTGCAGAAAGCACAGTGTAAAAGTGGGTGTGCTTTAGAAAGGGGATCGCCTTAAGCCACTTCTCAGGGAATATGAGAAAATGCCTGACATGGACCTTTTATGATTATGGATAGATTTCAAATGAAAAATGTCATGTTTATGTTAGGAGGAACAGGGGTGTTACCACATGAGGTCGATGAAAGGAGGAGACTTTGGAAAGGTAGCAGATAAGGCTATTAGATGCTCACAGATGAATTATTTAGATAAAATCACTAGAAATATGTGTGAGGAAGTTTGGCAGAGAATTTTCTCTGACTGCTTTAAGTCTTTTGCTTAAGAATAGGGGAGTTAGGGGAGTGGAGAGGATCTGAAGGTGTATATAAGGCAATTTACAGAAAAAGTCAGGTAAGCTGGCACCTGCTGAACTGGTCTTCAAAACATGATGTTTTGCTTAAGAAAAGAAAGAAAAAATTACATATTAAGGAGTAAGGATAAGAGTAAGGAACAAGATTATCTACAGATCACAACTAGCAGCACAAAAAGGAATTTCCATGAATAGCCAAAAAGTAATTTATTTTTTTTCTCTATGTGAGATAGCATACATTCTTTAAAACATCCTGGCTAGACCTCATGAGATATGAGCACCATTTCTTACTGCTCTGTTTTGATCCCTTTCAATTAAGTTTTAGAGTCTGTATAACTGATAACTTCTCTGAATTTATTCAAACAGTGAACTTCTGTGTATGCTTATGGTCATGAATTTCCGTAAATAACTCTTTTAAAGATGTACACTGGTTTATAGAAAGCCCTTGAAAATTCCATTGAAGATCTTTTATGGATTATAGAAACCAGAATAATTTCTTCTTTGGTAAGTGGGTAAAGTGAGATAAAAGCAAATGAAAAAGTAAAAAAAAACCCCTCCAACAACATTGAAACTGTTCTTTCTGAAGTTATTTTTCATATTCACTCCAGTGAATTCTTATTATGGCTAGATACTGGTACTCTGTAAAGTTTACATAGCACCAGCAAAACACAAGAAGTCTTATGAATAGTTTTAAAGAAGAGGTTTTCCACTGTAAGAATGCAGTTTAAATAGCCCATGCATACATACAAGAAGCAGAGGAGGACAAGAATGGAAAACAACAACAGAAGCAAGGCTAAACAGGATTGTGTAATATCTTAGTGATGTCTCATATTATTTACATTTCCGGATGTCTAGTCTAATGACATTTGCTAATGGTGCAGGAAGACTGGTGCAGGAAAAGCCTTAGAAAAGAGGCAACTTTAAGAAAAAGAATTAAGAAAAATAAAACCCGAAAGAATACTCATGTATATTGTGAGACTTCAAGGTTCTCCTGTTTTGGTATAAATGCAAAAACTGGAGCACAAAGAGTCAATGAAACAGCTAATGGTCAAAAGTAAAGACCCTTTTTTAAACCTATGCAGGTCTTGTGACTTTGGGTTTTGTCCAGTGTGTTATAAAAAAAAAGACGACACATGACGACAACACAAGATTTTTATAGATATACATGGAAAACAAAAGACCATATTCTTACTATTTCAGTCCAAATTTATGCATATGGCAATGAGAAATACTTATACCTTAAAGAAGGAAAAAAAAAAAGTGTAACGAACTATCACTGAGCATACAGACATTGCAGCCAACAGTTGAAACTAAGCCAAGACTCAAACCTTCAAGCCACAAAAAGTTAGCAATTAGCAGGGTTCTAATTGCCCTGTCAGCAGAGCCTGGGGAAGGAGACATTCACTAAACCTGTCGATGGAATAAATACAATCTTCATGGCTGTGGATGCCTCAGTTTTTAAGACTGAAATTTTATTAAACAGTAGGCCTTAGTTTGTACAGTTAAAATGGTGACCTACCATGAAGATGTACAATTGAAATGAAGAAAATCAACTATGAAAGAAATGGATTTTAAGACCACAAATCTGCAAGGCTTTATTCCAGGCAGAATATCTGTAGCTCTTAAAAAACGAAACCACAAAAATGAGTAAAGGCAGATGTGTGGTGGATGGAAGAAGGAGAATTAACATAAAATGAATATAAAAGTATGTAATTGAGTAATAAGGACTCTTGACTACAGCATGGAAGGAGCTGCAGGCATTCGGTGTCATCTTCAATCCAATTAAACAAAATTGTTCCCAAGGGATTGCAGAGCACTGATACAAAGTCATCCAGACAAAACTACTTAAGAATTCTGAATTCCTACTATTTCTACACAAACCCAGTGATCACAAAATAAAAACAAATAAACAAAGTTCTCCCCCCCTCTAAAAAGGTCTAACAACATCTACTCCAAGAACGAACACTTTCCTGATTACCTTGGGAAATGGTGATTTAGAAAACTGCTGGCTGGCTTTGCAGACCATCTGGTGACTGAAGGAGTTACAGCCTAATTAGTGGAGCCCCCTCAAATCTGGACATCTGGTTAGCACCGATTTTCACTAGGGTTAATGCTTGGAAAAGCCTGAGCAGCCAGCTTTAAGCGAACTTGCCAGTATCATTTCCTGCATTTTTGAGAAGGGAATCATAAAACCCACCTGATCCTTGACTGTCCATTTGAGGATAAACCAGTGAGTATCCCCAGTAACCCAGTGATGCATCTGTTTGCTGACATGACAGGGAAGAGGACTTGACTTGGTGACTGCAGCATCCAGTTGTTCCTAGGCCCTGGGTACCTCTCACAGACATCGTATCACATCATCCCCTTGCTGTACAACGGGATGTGTACTTAGAGGAGCACAGTCTTTCACATCTACAATTCTCATTGTAAAGCTGTTTCAGAACACAACTCTGGTAAGGTCAGGGAACCTTTTCCCCCCTCCTAAAATACACAAATTATTGGTCTGCTTTTTTACCATTTGTTTCTCTGTCAATAGCCAGCCTGTTGCTGGATTAATGAGTTCATCCTTTCCCCTGTTTATTCAACTATGTTTATAGGCACTTTCCCGGACATTTGTTTTTTAAGATGAAGGAGCCACTCTCCTCTATCCTGCATTTTAAAAATACTCTTTAGACCCTCGCAGATGACCAAGCCTCCTTTCCTGAGTGACTTCCAAGTTTGGCAATGCTGCCTGCTATACCACTTCATAAAAATAAAAAAAAAAAACAAAAAACAAGGAAAAAGCCCAAACCAAACAATCCACCACCAACTCTCCCAACTATCCTTCTCCAGTGGTTACAGTTCTGCACTTTCTTATTATCAGCAATGGGATTCAATCTTGGCATCTCTTCTGCTAACACAGTGGAGAAAAATTTTGAGGTGAAAGTCAGTAAGCATCCCCAAATATCATCAGAGAGAAAAACTGCACCCGTCTATGCATGACATTTGAAAAGTCCTGGCAGTCAGTTGAAGTCCCTGGTAACTGCAAAAAGGGAAACATTGAACACATTTTTAAAAAGGGTAGCAAGGAGGACCCTGGGAACTACTGACCTGTCAGCCTCGCCTCTGTGCCTGGGAAGATCACAGAACAGATCCTGCTAGAAGCTGTGCTAAGGCACATGAAGGACAGGGAGGTGATTCGAGACAGCCAGCATGGCTTCACCAAGGGCAACTCCTGCCTCACCAACCTAGTGGTTTTCTATGATGGAGTGACTACATCAGTGTACAAGGGAAGAGCTACCGATGTTGTCTATCTGGATTTAGATAGACATCCTTCTCTCTAAATTGGAGAGATACTGATGGGTGGACTGATCAGTGGATGAAAAATTGGTTGGATGGTCGCATCCAGAGGGTAGTGGTCAATGCCTCAATGTCCAGATGGAAATCGGTGATCGGCGGTGTCCGTCAGGGGTCCATATTGTGACCAGTACTCTTTAATATCTTCATCAATGACATAGACAGTGGGATCGAGTGCATGCTCAGCCAGTTTGCAGATGACACCAAGCTGAGTGGTGCAGTTGACATGCCTGAGGGACCGGATGCCACCCAGAGGGACCTGAACAAACTTGAGGAATGGGCCCCTGTGAACATCATGAGGTTCAACAAGGCCAAGTGCAGGGTCCTGCACCTGGGTCAGGGCAACCCCTGGTATCAATACAGGCTGGGGTTGAAGGGACTTAAAGCAGCTCTGCCAAGAAGAACTTGGGGGTACTGGTGGATGAAAAGCTGGGCATAGCCGGCACTCATAGCCCAAAAGGCCAACCACATCCTGGGCTGAATCAAAATAGCATGGCCAGCAGGTCGAGGGAAGGGATTCTGCCTATCTAGTCTGCTCTGGTGAGATCCCACCTGGAGTCCTGCATCCAGCTCTGGAGCCCTCAGCACAGGAAAGACATGGACCTGTTGGAGCGGGTCCAGAGGAGGCCACCAAAATGATCAGGGGGCTGGAACACCTATCCTCTGAGGACAGGCTGAGAGAGTTGGGGTGGTTCAGCCTGGAGAAGAGAAGGCTCCGGGGACACCTTACTGCATCCTTTCAATATATAAAGGGGACCTATAAGAAAGATGTGGACAGACTTTTTAGCAGGGCCTGTTGCGATAGGGCAAAGGGTAATGGTTTTAAACCAAAAGAGGGCAGATTCAGACTAGAAAGAAGGAAGAAATTTTTCACAGTGAGGGTGGTGAAACACTGGCACAGGTTGCCCAGAGAGGTGGTAGTTGCCCCATCCCTGGAAACTTTCCAGGTCAGGCTGGACGGGGCTCTGAGCAACCTGATCTAGTTGAAGATGTCCCTGCTCATTGCAGGGGGGTTGGACTAGATGACCTTAAAAGGTCCCTTCCAAACCAAAGTATTCTATGATTTTATGATTAAATAGAAATACAACTTTATCCTAACTAAGCACAGGCTGAAGTTTTGTCCCTCCCACCATGTCCCTCTATCCCTTTGGGTATTACATTCTTTATAAAGAAAAATGAATTGATTAAAAGAAGATTCATGTTTTTGAGGAAGGAAAATTAAAATTTTGCCTGAAAAAGTTTGGTAAAAGACGGCTTATACTAATCTCAGGGTTTTTTGTGCTCTGGCACATTCTAATCTCTCACTTAATTGCTCCTGACTCATCATCAGAAAAACAGATACTGCAAAAACCATTAACTTCTCTTTTATATGGTATTCTCTCTGTTCTGTCATTTTTTTGTTGAGTTAGAAAGATGCCATGAAGACATGCCACTCAGTAGGAGATTTACCTCCACATTTAAGCACATGTGAAACATGAGTGGGAGTTGAAGAGTAAAGGCCAATTAAAATATAACAAAAAATAAACATGATATAAAAGGATTGTGGGTGCTTCAAAACATGCGCCGTTTCAGTTCCAGAGCTAGTTCTACCCTCTCATCCAATGCTGGAAAAACAAGATAATCCATCACAGAGAAATTAAGGCATAACATTTAAAGTTCATCTCATACAATGTTTTCTTTCCCTGGTTAGTGCTTCTTGAGACTTAAAATATGCAATATGCTAATGACACCACAGCACAGAGGTGAGGGTCAATGAGTCTAGCAGGTCACACATATGCTGAGTGTTGCAAAAATGGAAGCTTTTTTCACATAGTTCCTCTAAAAGCACATCTCACGTCTGGTATAGTTACAGATATTACAGAAGCAGGACAGAAGAATGAGTAATTGCCAAAAGTACAGAAAAGCTAAAGATGTTTCAACATTTTGTAAAGACATAAAGCAAACAGACCTCAAAAACAGCTTTTGGTTTAGATAAAGAATTCAGTGCATCATAAAGTTAAGCAGACAGATGGAAAGTACAGAAAGCTCCAAGATAATATACTGCAACAGTGCCCAGAGAGCTACCTGCAGTGATCTTCGTGAAATTGTAAAAGAAGAGACAATTATGTGTCCAGTCTTCCTGAGGAAGCAGATTACCACAGCTGAGATTTCAGCAAGTTAATTCAGTTCTTTCAATCTAGAAATTGGTAGTAGGGTGATGCCAAATTCTCTCTCGTTTTCCTCAAAAAAGCAGGAGGAGATGCCACCACAGGTGAAAGAGTAACTCAACCAGAGTCATGTATGCAAAAGGATAACTAAAGAAGTGGGCAATAGCACATTCCAGCAAAGAAAACACCCAAGCAGACATATGACAGTCTGGAATTACCTGTTTACTGTCAGCTACATTTGCTCACTAATTTTTGTAGAAAACTCAATCATCAGCTATTCCTTATAAATAGTTTTTTCTGGGCAGACCTACAATGAAAAGTACATAAAGACAGACAATATCATGGCATCACAGTTCTTTAGAATAGAATCATAGAATTACTTAGGTTGGAAAAGACCTTTAAGATCATCCAGTCCAACTGCCAGCACTGCCAAGTCCACCACTAAACCATGTCCCTAAGCACCACATCATGTCTTTTAAATACCTCCAGAGATGGTCACTCAACCACTTCCCTGGGCAGCCTGTTCCAATGTTTGACAACCCTTTCCATGAAAATTTTTTTCCTACTATCCAATCCTTTCCTGGTACAACTTGAGGACATTTCCTCTTGTTCTTTCACTTGTTGCTTGGGAGAAGAGACTGACACCCACCTCACCACAACCCCCTTTTGGGCAGTTGCAGAGAGAAAGACAGTCTCCCCTCAGCCTCCTCCTCTCCAGACTGAACAACCCCAGTTCCCTCAGCCGCTCCTCATAAGACTTGTGCTCCAGACCCCTCACCAGCTTCGTTGCCCTCCTCTGGACATGCTCCAGCACCTCAATGTCCATCTTGTAGTGAGGGCCCCAGAACTGAACGCAGATGTGGCCTCACCAGTGCTGAATACAGGGGTACAGTCACTTCCCTGCTCCTGCTGGCCACACTATTTCTGATAGAAGCCAGGATGCTGTTGGCCTTCTTGGCCACCTGGGCACACTGCCGGCTCATGTTCAGCTGGCTGTCAACCAGCAGCCCCAGGTCCTCTTCCACCAGGCAGCTCTCCAGCCACTCCTCCCCAAGCCTGTAGCGTTGCATGGGGTTGTTGTGACTGAAGTGCAGGACCCGGCACTTGGCCTTATTCAGCCTCATACATTTGGCCATGGCCCATCGATCCAGCCTGTCCAGATCCCTCTGTAGAGGCCTCCCACCCTCAAGCAGACCAACTCTCTTTAGTAACAGGTACAGCTGTCAACATCAGTCCCTAAATATAAACACTTTTCCCTGACAGAGCCTGAAATCTAGAGCCTGTACCTCTGCCAATGATGAGATTTTTCTTTGAATTCTGGGAGTGTGCTTTTCTGTCTCCACATATCAGCCTGACACAAATCAGTAACTCACATCACCAGTTCTTGTTCAGAGCCAACAATATGCATATTCACAGTATTGCTATCTCCATGAAAATGACACTCGCTTATCTCAGGGAAGACAGCGGAAAAGGGCAGGCAGCAGAAACAGCAGGTTGAATCCTACCGGAATTCAGGTGCTGCACAAAGGTCAGGTTTCAGTCTTATTTACCATACCTTTACATTTGATACTTTACTGGAAACTGAACTGGAATGTGATAAATGCAACATAATCTTAAAGAAAGGAACCAGAACAAGAGATGATAGATTCAGCAAGCATTTAAGCCTAAGGTCTTATTTGCACCTACAAGAACATGAAAGTCCCACTTATCCTCTTACAAACTGATAGAAAAAACCCCCACTTCTAAGCGTATCAAAATACACATCTCTAACACTTGCTTTCTGCAGTTTCCATCCTAGTGAAGCGTTCTCTTCTACTTTGAAAAGCCACGCTGTTAAGAGTCAGTCTAGAAGAATGACGTCTGTCACAGCCCAGAATTATTTCCTAGTAAATGAGCCAAGAAGAGCACCACATGGAGGGAGCCAGTAGAGAAGCTGCCTAATACTTGTTCTAACCTTGCAAGTAAACGGGGATCACCTGTAAGGATGAGTAAACCACAGACCTAGTCTAAATGCCACACAGTCCTCTGCTACGGCCACGACTGCACGTAACAGGAACTCCTGCAAAGCAGTTTACAACTGGCAGTAAACAGCCCTCCAGAACTGTGACAAGACACAGTGCATTAGAGAAATGCATGTTGCTTCTGTGAAACCCGCTAGTTAAAAAGTCTAGAATTACTTCTGTCTTTCTGTAAAAGATTTCCTAAGTAATTATGACCAGATCCCTGACTGAGGCATGTGCTCCAAGCACGTTTTTTTTTAATTAAAGATAAAAACCTTCTGCTTCTAGAGCTGTCTGATGATTAAACAAATTGAGCACGACCACTGTGAGAGTTACAACCTTTCTTATAAAAAATGCTGCAATATACATCAGACAGTAATATGTTATTTAAAGAACTTTTTATGGCTACCATTTTACCCCTTCAGGATAAAGCCTTCTGATACCATATTTTTCTATCATAAACTCAGTATACATGCCTGCACCACAATGAATTTCTTTCCAAATCAGTTGCTAATACGGTTCCAGCACCTTCTGCATGTTTTGGGCTAGAATATCAAATAATAAAACCGTTTACACTGCTGACAGTGACATGGAGGACAAAACCAGCTAAACAGACTGAAAGAAAACAATTAGAAGGCCAGACATAAATGACTTATCTGAAATCTCAGAGTAAACCTGTGACCTACCACCAGATGACTGGTGAGCAGACTGACACCTGAAACAAGTAGATCAAGGCATACAAAAATATTGATGTAGAGCAGCATATGCTCCCCCTCACAAAAGCAACATCAGTTATTTCCAAGAGAGAAACAGCAATGGCAGAATACGTCATCTCACAAATCATCCTGATGGTACAACACTGTGCAATAGTCTTTCACCTATAGGAAAGCTCAAATAATCTCAAACCCATACTAAAATCACTTTCTATTCTATTGGATATCTATACAAAATGTACCAAAATAAGGAAATTAAGAGCAACCAGCTAACTGCCTTTTAAATATGTACTTCTAATAACATATTTTTGAGGGTTAGTGTATTCTGCAAGAATATGTAAATACATTTGAAGTGCTATCTATGTATTGCCTATGGCAGAAAATATACAACATAAAGGAGTGGGCGTTCCACTCAGTACTGAGTCAGTATTCATGATACAGAGAGACTGTGTTTTTGTCAGGTTTGCATTACTCTTGCTAGTCTCCATATGGACAAATAGAAAATAGGCATGGGGAAACAGCTATTTAAAGTGCATGGAGACATTCTGGGAGGAATGCAGAGACATCATCTGAGCATCCAGAGATGAGGTTAGGAAAGTCAAAGCCCAGCTGTAACTGAATCCAGCATGGGGTGTCAAAAGCAACAGGAAAGGTCCCTGTAAGTAGGTAGGTGCCTAGGAAGGCTACGGAAAATGTGGGCCCATTGCTGAATGAGGCAGGGGCCCTGGTGACACAGGACATGGAAAAGGCTGAGGTACCGAATACCTCCTTCCTCTCAGTCTTTACTGGCAAGACCGGTCTTCAGGAATTCCAGGTACCAGAGACCAGAGGAAAGTCTGGAGAAATGAAGACTTGCCCTTGGTAGAAGAGGATCTGGTCAGTGAATAAATGCTTAAGCAAAGTGGTCACACAAAAGTCCCTGGGCACTGACAGGATGCACACATGAATGCTGAAGGAGCTGTGGGATCTTATTGTGAGGCCACTCTCAGTAATCTTTGATCAATCATGGTCGTTGGGAGAAGCATCTGAGGACCTGAGAAAAGCAAATGTCACTCCTATCTCCAAGAAAAGCAAGAAGGAGAAACTCTTGCCTGAACAAGGTCAGCCTTACCTCACCTGGGGAAGTGATGGAGCAGCTAATCCTGGAAACCACTTCGAGGCACATGAAGTACATGAAGATGATCAGGAGTAGTCAACATGGTTCACCAAGAGGAAGTCATCCTTGACCAACTTAATAAACTTCTCTGATGAAATGACTGGCATATGAGGGCAGAACAGTGGATGTTGTCTATGTAACGCCTTTGACACTGTCTCCAATAAGATCCTCACAAAGAAGTCGATGAAGTATGGGCTGGAGGAGCAGACAGTGAGATGGATTGAAAACTGGCTGAATGGCTGCGCCTAGAGGGTGGCTATCAGTGGCATGAAGCCTAGTTGTAGGTCAGTAACTAGTGGCGTACCCCAGGATCAATACTGGGTCCAGTCCTGCACAACATCCTTATCTGGATGATGGGGCTAAGTGTACCCTCAGTAAGTTTGATGATGACATAAAACTGGGAGGAGTGACCGATACACCAGAGGGTCATGCTGTCATCCAGATGGACTTTGACAGGCTGGAAAAATGGGCTGAGAGGAAACTTCTGAAGTTCAGCAAAGAGAAGTACAAGTCCTGCACAGTACACCATGTGCTAGTACATGCTGGGAAGTAGCTTTATAGAAAAGGCCCTGAGGGTGCTGGTGGAACAAAGTTGACCATGAGCCTACAATGTGCGCTTGCTGCAAAGAAGACTAATGATATCTTGGTCTGCATTTGGAGGGTCTTGCCAGCAGGTTGAGAGAAGTCATCCTTTTTCTGTACTCAGCACTGGTGAGGACATACCTAGAGTCTGTGTCCAGTTCTGGTCTCCCCAATACAAGAGAGACATGGACATACTGGAGGGAGTTTAGTGAAGGGCCACAAAGATGATCAAGGGACTGGAGCATCTCTCCTGTGAGGAAATGCTGAGACAGCTGGGACCGTTTAGGCTGAAGAAGAGAAGGCTCAGGGGGATATTATTTATGTATATCAAATACCTGAACAGAGGGTGTAAAGAAGATAGAGCCAGGTGGTACCCAGTGACAGGGCAGGAGGCAATGGGCACAAACTGAAACACAGGAGCTTTCCTCTGAACATCAAGGAAACACTTTTTTACTGTGAGGGTGACTGAGCACTTGAACAAGTTGTCCAGGGAAGTTGTGGAGTTGCCCTCTTTAGAGATATTCAAAAGCCAGCTGGACATGGTCCTGGGCAACTGGTTCCTGAGCAGGAGGCTTGCACCAGATGATCTCCAGAGGTTCCTTCCAGCCTCAACTATACTGTGATTTTATGATACCATTGGCATGAATTAGGGACTACATGTGTCTTGGCTGCTGTGCAACTTTAGTGCATTCCGAGCTAGCAGACTTTCTTCTCAGGTATTTTTAATCTCTTCACCATTTTTTCAAGAAGTTTAGAGCATGTATTATGTATAAATACATGCCATTATATAAAGTTGTGCCATTTTTTAAGGATACATATATGCAGACATTCTTCCAAAGAATTAAATAGGATTCACAGTGTTTCTTGTAAAAAATGCTGTCATGTTTACACACACTTACTTGTGTATAAACATACCAGCAGAAAACAGGCCTTTACTGTTTAAGAAATATGTGAAGACACTGTCGCGAAACTCAAGAATTCTTCAAAATATGTTTGGTTTGGGTTTTTTTTGTAATGACTTTTCTCTAACTGGATTTGTATATAAGAACTTCCTGGAACTGTGATGTGTTTCCAACTGAAAAAGGCGTCTTGAATTTCAAGTTGTGTGAGACATCTTTAGTTATGTATTCATGTACCACAGACGCATACAGAACTTGAATGCATCAAGCCTAGAGTTTAGAAAATACTTTTCAGAGAGCATCATTATCCCTCTACAAAGTATGTTACACACCTTTACAAAGTTTCTAGGGGTTTGTATTATCTCAAACAGTTATTATTTTGGGTTTATATTACTCCAGTTTTGTACCGCCAAGAGCTCAAGACACCAGTGGTTGCCACATTTTGCAGTTGTCTGACAGGCAGATTACTATGGGTTAGGAAAAACAAAGGCCTTTCATGTAGTGAGTCTGTGTCAGTAATTACAGAAATTCACCGTCCTTTACTTATAAAGAGACATTTGATAGATTTGTCAAATTCGTCAAAAGTTCAAAAAAATATATTCTTACAGCTTCACAGAGTAAAAAAAAACCCCACTGTTTTGGCTTGCGCTGCCAGTATTTATGAAAAAAAAAGTCTTGAATTTAACATTTTTCCATCTCCTTTGAATGTGTGCATGTAATATAGCTCTGGGAAGTTTTGTCTCTTCAGTCTAGTCCAGTTGATAAACCTCTTCTAAAAGAATTGAAATAAAATCTCAAACAGAAAGCAAGGAAAGTGAGTTTTCAGAATGAATAAACTTCCAATGTCCTTTCAGTTCATTAGTTAAAGAAAACTTTGGAGACTGCTTACATCCTTTCTGGATTTCTATTTTTAAAAAAATATAATGCCTGAAGAGTAATATAAAGACATAAGCATGTAAAGAGGTCTTTCTCTCATTCCTACCCACAGCATCCTTAAATAAAAAGAACCTCTTGTTGTGTTGGCAAGGCAGGGCAGTTACAGGAGTCCTTTGGGGAGTGGAGGAAAATGTGGCACAAATGCGTGACACACCATATTACACTGTGCTCCCCTCCCTCTAAGAAACTGCAATTTTTCTTGTTAAGTTTGTCAAAAATATGGTGATAGTAATACAGTTGCTACCCACACATGAAGAGGAACACAGGATTTCTCTTCCAGTGATAAGACATAAATCTCACCATGTTCCTGCTACCTGCCAAAAAGTTATCCTACTAATGAATCCCACCAGTGAAGACACTTTCAGCTTTCTCCTCCCTCCAGCCCACTGCAAAAGACTTTATCAAAAGAGAAGTGGTGCTCTAGAAATGAGAAAGGTGAATTACTTTTTTTCTAGATTCTGCATTTAATTGGTGCATGTTGGACATGATTTCAGTGAAGGGTCCTTGTCCAAAACAGACAACAATAACTCCCTCTTCTCTTCCTCCTCTTGTCCTGGCAGACTCGCAGCGTATCCTTTCAAAAACAAAGAGGGAATTCATCAGTTGCCCAACGTTTCATGTAGCTATTTTTGCCAATGGAAAGCTAGTACACCAGGTTGGTGATCTGATTTTGTAAAGTTTTTGTCTCCACTTTTATACTCAATGAAGAGACATGGGTATAAGACAACAGCAGATAAAACTCCTTGAGTATTGTCTCAGAAGCACTGTTGCAAAAGATGGTAACAGAGAAGTCAGGGATAATGTCCAAAACTTGTATTTCTCTTTCTTGATGACTCTCCTACACACAGTCTTAATCATAATGTTTCCTTCCTATCTCACAAGAGTTTACCCACTTAGCTAAACAGTATGCAGTTATTTTATATTTGTAGTGAAAGAGTATTTGTGAAGTTTCATAATTTTATCCTCAGGATACTTAAAACATCAGGTGTAAACCTTCCTTGTGGTTTTAAAATACATATTTGTTCCCGTTTCCCTGTCCTCCCAAAATATTTTAAATGCGTCCTTCCAGTTCCAAAATGAAACATTCAGACCAAGATTATATGATTGTAAATTCTTTTAAATCTATTCACTCACATTCACAGAGATTTACAAATACTTCTCCTGACATGCAAATCCACAAGGCAAATCTGGGAAAAATTTTGGGATACATTAGGTAGATCAAAATGTTTATGTACAATAAAGCCCATTAATGTTTTTCTTAGAGGCTATATGTATACTAAAAATATGCTACTTTCATTCAATTCTAAATTTCTAATATGTGCATTGGTATATACATTTCACAGAGAGTATATGAATATCATCCATATGAACTTGTGTCTTATAAACTCACAATTGGATACCTCAAGAAACTGCCTGGTAAAGAAGAACAGAAAGATGGGCCAGCACAGATGAAATGAAAAGTTTATCCATTGTGACTAGTAGCCCTGATTGGAACTAAATACAAATTTAGTTTTTACAACCATCTTTCACTGAAACCAGAATAAACCCAACAGTATCAGTAAAAGAAATTTCTTTCTCAGACCTCAGAAGAAAGAAAGGAATTCTTTTAAATTCTGATTCTCTGTTTTGCTACCCCTTATTGCTTTCTTGTTTTTCTACCTTCAATGAGAAGATGGGGAAGAAGAAAAAAAATGAGTGAGACTATTTAATATCTTCTTTTTCAATTCAAAATCCAGTAATAATTTGCAAAAATGGCCTTTTATGGGCTTCCACTTTTAATCAGCCTTAATAGCCCACATATTAAATTTATTTATTATGAATATCCATTATCCAGTCAGATTCTTCTTTTATTTGTGCCTGTGAAACTCAATGGATTTCAATCAAGTCATTCTTAATTTACATTGTTGCCAAGGAAAGGAAACTGAGACTTATGAGCACAACCGGAAGTACGAATTAGATACAAGATTTGCTTAAAACCCCTTCTTCTGTTGAAATGCTTTTTGCCTGGAGCTACATGAATTAGTTTCTAGATGGAACAGTGTCACTACAATTTTAGTGCTTTGCTATTGTTCATTTTCTAGAATTAAAAAAATAAGCATAGAATACCAACTTTTCAAAGTCAGACTGTGGAAAAGTGTCTCTCTTCAGATGTTCTTTCAACCAAGTAGCAGACATCAAGTGAAACTTCCAGTATGGCACTCAAGGGTTTTGTATGGCAAAGTGAGGATTTATTGACATTTCACTGAATTTGCATTAATACTGTATTTCAGGAACATTATGAATTATCTTAGTTCAGCTTCATAAAGAATGCCCTCAGTGGTAGAATATGTTGGCCCATCTTCAACCCTCAGCACATTTTTATAAAGCAATTATAAGCCCTCTAAGAATAAAATTAATCCTACTGCAGGCAAGTCTCTACAACAACATACTACGCACACTAGAAGAAAAAAAAAATCTGGCTTCTGCTATTTCCTTAAACATCCACCTACTGTTACCACCTCTATAGAAATTAAATTTAAATGGGTTCACAGACGTTGATTTGAAAGAGTTTTTCTGATGGCAGAGTTATCTGTGGTGTATAAAATGCTGTAATTAACAGCTACAGTACAGGCAGAACAGCCTTGGTCTCAATTTATCCAACACTGGTTTACACCATCAATTTTACTAGAAGTTACTTCAGGGTACTAACATGAAGTACTACAGAAGTTTCCAGGAAATTATCATAATTTAATAGTATAACCTGTGAAACAAATGCAATGCAGCCCTTCACAAAGTATTGTTCCTTGAAAATAATTCATCAGATAACATACACTGAATAGTAAAAGACTTCAAAGGGAGTAGGGGAAAGTAAATGCCAGGTAGGTATTAACCCACTCCACCACTAAATAAGTGAGAATTTTTCTTTTAGAGTACAGATAACCTGAAATTCTCTGTAAGTACCGTAAATAAAATGTTAATCTAATCAAGCAACAATTAAAGCCTCTTTTCGTAAGTGTGTAAGCAGAACTGACAGATTCAATTTCATTCCTTCTGCAAGAGATTACTGGGCTGAGAATGTCCCAAGGGTGTTCCCAGAGCAATTGCTAGAGTAATACCTACAGTTTCTATTCTCATTATACTTGATTCAGCACAATGAACATCCCTGCTCTGAAGGCAATGACTCTTGCAAACATCCATGGAGTTAGCAAGAAAACTGGTAAATTTTGTTCGCTTGCTCTGTTATATCAAAGTCTACATCGAGTCTTTAGTTCAAATTGTAGAGGAGGAGATGACAGATGTAAAAGTAAGCACTTGATTTGGGTAGTGATTATGAATCCTGGGAATAGACAATAATTTTTAAGGTATTTTCTAAAAATAAAAGAATTATCTGAAACTATGTTACCTTAAAAATTAAAAATAAACAACAAAAAGCCATCTGTAAACAATTTATATAATTTCTTTTCCCTCTTGTCTTCCTCTCTTATTTTTCATGAGCACTTGTACATGACTTTACACAATTCTTTTGCTTGAGCCATACCAACCTCAGTAACCTACTTAAGAAAAGCTGGGAATCGGAGAGAGGCAGTGAATGATGATTGCCATTGGTTTGCCACTTGATTGTTGCTCTTTTCACTTATATGTTGACCAAACTTTTCAATTAAAAAAAATTAGTTGGGAAATGTTCCTTTTTGCAGCTTTTCTTGTTTATGTCACTTTTTAATAGCCCTCCACAGAATTGTCCTTCATCACATTGTTTCTTTCATCTAGCTTTTTCTTTTACTATTTCCTTTTTTCAGTTGTCTCATTTATTTCCTGTTCCAACCTCTTCCTTTCCGTTTGCCTTTCTGGGCTTAGGATATTTGCAGATGGAAATATTAAGTAATCAAATTCTACAGGTCTTTCATTACAGGCACATCTATACGACTGTTCAGCATCTGACCATGGAGTTCAGCAGAAACCTTCTTTCATGCTCTGATATTGGTTCAAAATATCTGAAAACAGGAAGAAGCTCAACCCTTAAGTAAAAAACATCCTCATCAAGACATCTTTATTTCCAAATCAAAACTACATGTGCTTTCAAGGAGGGTAGTCCATTAACCTAGGTAATGGGAAGACTGAAATACATGAATCATTAAATCCAGTCTTACAATATGGCAAACAGTTTAGCCATTACAACAAAAACCAACCAAACAACAAAAAAAACCCTAGCTCTTAAAAAACTGTTAAAGAATTCAGATAGATTTTGTCAAAAGCAGTCAAACTGAAAAAATATCAACAAAGAACTATGGCGGTAAAAAGCCACTTCACCTCTCTAAATGAACAACCCAACTTCAATTCCCTCCTCAGCCTAAGGAGATTTGAATCTAAATTCGTTATTTATTAGTCCTAGGACAGGATCAGGTACCCTAGGCTCTTGTTAACCTTATGTTCTTAGACACATAGGTGTTTGCTGCAGTCGGACGCAAGCCTCCCAGGTGTGTAACCACTGAATTTGGTCTCTCTTGCTCACTCTTTTGTCAAATGCATATAAGAGTACTTGCAAACAGGACAACTGCTGGCAGAGATACTGAAGGAAGCAAAGAGAACCTCTGAATGCCTTACTGCCACCTGAACAAGACATCCAGAAAATGTGCTAGAAAAACATCATTCACATCTGTTGCCAAAGAACAAATGCGATTCAGTACCTTCCATCCTGCAAACTCCAACTGCTTTGTTTCAGGAGGCTGACAGATTCCTTGATTTAGTACTTGAGTTTATTTTAAATTTTTCAGTTGCTAGGATGTTGCCTGGACTTGAACCATGCACTGAAAACACCAGCATTACTTATTCCCCTTTTCCACTGGCTTATAAACTGTGTTTTAAGTTTCAATTTTATTTCTGTATGTCCTCAAGGCATATATTTAGCTATGTATATATTTGTCTGAGGCAACAATTTCATTTGACTGGGTGGCTACCCTTTCAATCTAATGCTATCTTACAGGAACTCTCAGTCCCAGAATCTGTTGTCGTAGTGACTTTCCCTTCTCTTTATCTATTTCTTACTAAAACCTCTGATCCTGTTGACTCTGAAACTGGTTTCTAAGCTCAGCATAAGGCACAGGGTTCAGGATTATAACCTCAGTAAAATTCAGGTACAGAATCTGTGAAGTCAATAATCACTAATTGTACAATGGTCTCCAGTACAGATATAAAGCCAAAATAAATTTTGCCTAAACCTGGTCACGGTCTCAGATGTAAGATGTTCTGCAGTCCTGTGGGAAATTCAGTATTTCTCAGCATCTTTCTTGTCTCCAGGGCCTCAACTACAAAAATATGATGAAGTGCCTAGTGGAAACATGGCAAGAAGCATCGCAATAGACCTGGAACTGGTATGTGACTTATGGATGAGTGGATTTTGTTAAAAACTCCCGAATCATCCCGTTATAAAATTTCCATTAGTTTCAGACCCAGGCTTACCAGACACTGGAAAGTAAAGAAAGTCAGAAGAGTGTTCTTCCTATTTTTAGCTTGGCTTCTCAGACTCATGTAGTCATGTTTTCCGTTCCCTATATCCAAGGCTTTTGACCCAAGTGATTGAGTTTATCCAACCTGGTCAGGATAAAAGAGGTCACAGAGAAGTGAGGTCCTAAAATAGCCTGTAGAGAAGAACAAAATGAGCCCACGGGTGTTGGCGACAGTAGGAAAAATGCAGAAGCAGCATATGCATTACTTGACACAGTGGGTCCATGTGAAAGAAGGAAAAAAGACAAAGAGAGAAATGCCCTCAAAGCAGGAAAAGTTTGAATTAAATTTTGCCTCATTTTAAGCACCAAAGTCAGGCATCAAAGAAAGTAAAATCTGGGAAATTGGTTTCAATGCTTGCAGAAACATTTGCTTAAATGATGTTGTTCCAATAATGGAACAAATGTCCACAGGAGGAGAAAAGTTAAAGAAAAGAAATGCGCTTACCTCAAAATGCAGATATCCCTATCTCAAAACAATTCAAAGTTATCTAACAACAACAAAGCATTTAAAAGCACACCTTAAAGGTTTAAAATTGCACAAAATGTAGAATATTTTGAAAGTGCTATAATTTTGTGCCAAAATAGTTTGTACCTTCATTACATACACAATGCCTGTTTCCCTTCTATCAAAGTGACAGCTTTTTTAACAGAAGTACTCCATTCCCCTCCCTCAAGAAATGCACTGTGGTGGGAAGTGTTCCAGAGGGGATCCCAAAAGGCTTCCAAGTATTAGAGATTTGAAAATCAGTGATGGAGTGGCAAAATGATCTGTTTACTTTTTATCATCAGTAGCTATCTTCACATTGTCATTCTCTTTTCAATCAGATGTCTCAAGGGACAGAGTTAAGTGGATAATGCTAAAAATAGACTGACACCATCTACCACAACAAAGAGTGGAAAAAGGGAGACAGAGCTTGAATAAGTTTCTTTTTCATGGAAAAAAAGATCATGACAACTTTCAAGAGTGACCTCTAACCCCAGCTGTCAGAAGTGTAATACTGACAATGCAAGGATAAGCATCTATACTGCCCTACTGGGGCATGGAGGGTGATTCTCAAACCTCTTGTCAGTTACGTCTTGGCTTCTGCCAGTACAGATGCAATATAAGATGATGGGGCAGGATTCTTGCCATCAGATGTATACTTAATACTTGATTTGCAGAAGCGGCAGGCACCCGTACTTTTCATGGAAGTTGACTGCAGAGTGTATTTGGGTTTGTCTTAAAAAAAGAAGGAAGATCAATTCTGTAATCATTAGAATATGGTAAAGTTACTAGTTTTATGCTTGCTGGCTCAAGATCTTCAGAATCTAATGACTTTCAGTTACAGTCAGCTAGGATGCATGTGCTGTTGTGGCAGAGCTGAAAAAGTTCCATCCTTCCTGCTAATCTCCATGTATCCAGAAGCCTGTATTGCTTTCGTGCATGACCCAAAAGTTGAAAAAATCTGCATCATGGAAGAATTTACAGAGACCTCTGAATGAGCAAAATCAGAGGGAAGAAAAGAGTGTAATCAACATTTCTTTAAAAAGCATTTGTGAAGAATGTTATTTGTTTTAGTATAAGTTTTATGATTTCTAGTGGTATTATGTTTGTTTAAGAAACAATATTAAGGATGTTATTTATTTATATTAAGGTAATGTCTTAATTTCAAAGTAACTTGCTTTAGTATGACTCTTGAAATTTGTGCAGCTAATAAATTTAGGCAGCGGCTACAATAGCAAGTGTTAGCCCATAGGAGAAGATCAGTAGAGTGAAACCGTTGGTGCTGAGGGTCCACCATGTATGGCTTTATGAGGGTTTAACTTTGGACTTGTCCTAGTCTGCTCCCAGGGAGTGAATGCTCCCAAGGAGAAGAAGTTCAAGCACAACATGCATGCTCCTGTCACGCACTTTCCTGTTTAGTTTCATCTGAAAGATATTGTTATGGTGTTCTCTGAGATCCTTCCAGGATGGGGCCAACCATGGTAAATGGGGATGATTAGGAGGTTCTCTCCAAAAGGTTCAGGTCTACTAATGGAGAGCCATCATTAGAGGTCACAAAGGAAATTCAGAACATTTTCCTTCTATTTTTCCTGAGAAAGGTGCAAAAAAAAAGACGTAACTGTAAAGGTATATTAAATTTTTAGGAACGCTTCTCAGATGTTACCCACAGCTCTCAGCAGGAAGAAGCAACCACAAATACACACAAAAGAACATTTCCCTTAAATCTTGGAATCACCAGCCAGCAAGCCACCCCTAAGCAATCTGTATTTGTTTCCCCCCTTTTTGAAAAAGCCTCTTTCCTTGGTTAATAACATCCACCTGACCTCCCAGAATGAGTTACTGTGGTAGTCCAGGACCGTATCCAACTTTTTCCACAGTCAGAACAGCAGAAAATAAGCACTCAAAGTTACCTGAACAACTCCAAAAGGTTGACCTGGTTACCTCTGAATCTCTCCTCTGTTTCAGAAAGGTGTTTATTAATATGAGACTGGACCCACAATGACCTTCTGCGAGCTTGAATGTTCAGTTAAACCCTGCATGTATCTTCTATATGGAAAGCTTCAAAGCATTTTTGGCACATACACAGATTTAAGGACAGAATTACTTAATGGTTTTGATTTCTTTTGTGAATGAAATGATTTCATGTCAAGATAGGGCTGGTAGGTTACACTCCGCTCGTTTTTCTCATATGTCTGTAGTGTTTTCAGAGTATTTCCACACACGTAACTTGAAAAGTCTGATGCTATTTTTTTTCTGAACATAAAAATATTACATGTCTTTCTGTGTGTGTCCAACATGGCAGCCACTTTGTTCCTAGACTTGTTTCCAGTCTGTCCAAATAAAATATACTCAATCCTGAGTAGCAAACAAATATGAAAAGCAAATGGTAATCTAAAATAGTTCATCAGTATTGAAGTCCATATCTTTTTCTCTCATGAAAGTCAAACAGTTCAGATTTTCATCATGAAAAAGTATATTGATGTGACTGGTACCTGAAAAGCTAAAGCAAGTGATCATCTGTCAGCATCACAGTTTGGGATGAGTCAGAACACGTAGATATGCCAACTTGGAGCAAGCTCAAAGCACAGGGCTTTTTTTCCAGACTATTCATAAGAAGATCAAACTTAGCAAGAAAAAGGAAGTTTTTCAGAGAACGTCCTAAAAACTGCACAGGGAAACAGATGCAACAGTGGTCACTGGAGACATTTAGCTCCACGCTTGGACACACACAGCCCTAGGTATGATCCTGTACAGAGGGATGCTTGGTACAGTAGTGTCTGGAAAAGACTTCTGTGGATCTAAGTTCTCTAGGTATCACAGAATTTGCATGAATTTTAATTATATTGATAATCATTAATATTTTGTAAGGCAATCTCTCTTTATCATAGTCCTATGTTTTATTTGGAATAACCGCAGCTTACAGGACATTAGCTTTAGCATGGGCAGAGAAAAAGAGTTATTCTTCATCTCTTCCACCTGATCTAGTGAAAGGTGTCCCTGTTGATTCCAAGGGGTTTGGACTAGATGATCTTTGAAGGTCCTTTCCAGTCCAAACTATTCTATGATGCAATGGACCCTATATAACTAACACACAGCCTTCTTGCAGCTTCTATTAGTTCAATATTAATATCTTGCAGGCAGTCTTACTGGAAAAAAAGAGTAAGTTCTAGAAGACAACACTTCAGTTTGCAAGATAACCAATCTACCTAAAAATTGGATCTGCAGAAGACCTTTATTTATCACTGCCGCCAGGCAGAAAAGCTATAAATATTGAAAGAAACCTGACTTTCCAGTTTCTCAGGCTTACTCTGTGCAGATAGAGCATCACCAAAATTCGTCTCCTAAACTACAGGTCATACAAGCCCAGTAAGCTCTACCTACAATGTGTGAAATTTGTTTGGAGGTGTTAGTTCAGTTGTCAGCCATCTTTTACAGTGGAACTGAGATTGATGCTGGAGTTTACTCCAAGTGGGCAAAAAATGAATTTTTCAAGAGAAGAGAATGGGCAAACATAAACCTGCAAAGACATCTAAAAGGGTATGAGTACACTCAAAGCAGGACTGAAGAGCTTCTGTGCTCTTTCAAGAGAACTCTTAATTATCTAAAATTTAGATGTAAAGTTTGAAATTCTACTCCACCATCCTTAAAAATGAATGTGCCAGGCAGACACACTTAGATTAAACCAGAATTTCTGGCCATTTTAAATATCCACAATAGCTACTTACTCCCTGAGCCTGCCTGTATATGGCATATAAAACAACATGAATCTCATCAGCTCAGTAACTGTCTCTACAGGACAGAACCATTTATTTTTTGATTGAAACTTGACATTTATCATAGTGTTTGGACAGATCCTGGTGACAATTTGGAAAGACGTTTGCTGGGCTTTCTGTCAGTATTTCATGTTAGCACTGCAAAGTCCGTTAACACAGAACCAGAAAAAACATCCATTGAATGCGAGAGAGAGACAAAATAAGTTCTTTTTAATTAACTCTGTGAATTCCGAAATGTTTTGAAGTCAACCCATAGGACATGAAAAACTAAAGTAATGGTTTATACATTGTTTACTAATGCTGACTTCAGGAGAAACTTGAACAAGCCAGCTCATTTTATGCATCAGCAGTTACAAGCCATTGCATACACTCCAGCAAAAATGTATTTCCACAAACTTTGATCTACTGCTGGTTTCTTTGATTTTCAAATTCATTTCAACAACAGGGAAAAACCATAAGTAAATCAGACTTAGCACAGGGCAATGCTTGTGTGAATAGTCTTCACATAAGCAGAAAGCCTACTGTAAGAAAAGTCAGCAAAAGTACTGAGACTGGAGAAAAGAACAGAGCGCAAGACATGTCTAAAAAAATGTTTGGGGCTTTCTTCCACAGCCAAAGTATTCTGGATGAAAAATACTATGTTCACATGGCTTTATATAATCTCTGAACAGGACTTGTATCATCCAGAAAATTTCAAATTCCAGTATATCTTTTAACAGAACTCAAAATCTTAAATAATTTGTGGTAATGCCTGCCTGACTTAATGTCACAGCTATTTCAGTTCTAGCTAGCAAGAAGGTGACACTTAATATTCAGAGAAACTTCAGTGTACTTAGTGGGTTCAAACAGAGATGCTGAGAAAGTAGGCAATATCTCACGCTTCATGAAATTTTAGAGTGTAACTATTTTAAGAAGATAAGTTCTTTTTTGACAGTCTGTAATTTTCATTACTGAGGGAAAGATTTGCTGTGATGAAGTGTGAAAGTCTTCCAGGTGACTGAAGGAGAGAAGATCTTTCTACTTAGAAAGTGGCCAGAAGTGTTACATTAAATCTTTCAGCATGACAATACTCTTCATTTGCTATTTAGAAATGTGTGTACATGAGTAATGTTATTTATGCAAATAGATCTCCTTTAGTTCAGTGAATATGCATTCACATGAAACATTACATATTTAGGTGTAATTTTTCTGTAGAACCTCACTCACTATACTGGTACCATCAAGACATACATTTACTGGTATTTTTTGCCTAATTGCACTTTATCAGAACATCCACAACAAGATTTCCCTTTTAAAAAGGATTTAGCACTTTTTGATGGATAGATATCACAATACTTGTTCACATATTAGATTTTAATGGCACTACTGATACAGGTGAAGGCTACATGACTGAATTCTGACGGTATAGATCTATAAAGCTTTAAGCCCTTAGAAAATGTAAGGAAAAGAGGTTCTCTGGTTTACCCAGAAAGTGTATCATCCACGCTGCTTACGCTGATAATATCTCCTACAGGGTATTCCTATCTTTACCTGTCTGCAATTAGTTTAAAAAAAAAAAACAACCAAAAAAACACCAAACAAAAAACAAACTACCTTGTTGTACTTTTTAAAAATCTACTTTGATGACTTATTTAAGTTACACAGACCCTAAGGACATTGTTATCAGATTAATCTTTGGCTGTTTTTGCTCTCTATTGATTCCCAGAGAAATACTGTAGCAGAGTCTCTCTGGCTTTACACAGGCCTGCGTTATCTGGCTTTCCACTCTTCCCCCACCGAGGAAGTAATCTAAAAAGTGCTTTCAAAGTATCCAAGAACAAATAAAGCAAAAAAGCACTTACTTACTGTTTTACAGGTCTACAAAGAACTAATCACGTTTTGGCTGTAATTCTTAATTTTTTTTAAATGCTCCATGGCTTTTAAATGTACTGTTTTTTGAAACATTTCACTGTTATATTTCCTGACTTCTTCTGATCTCACTTATACACAGCACATGGACTTCACAAACAGAAATTTTAGTTTATTCTCTTCTGACAAGTTCATGGAAAAGAACAAAACAAAGAGGAGTCAGATGAGGTTTTCTGAAGCTGGTATCCATACAGTTTGTAAAGTTTTAAGTATTCTAAACTAGGGCAGTGAGTCCATATACTGTATCAAAGCTCAAGATACAATTAACCTATTTAAGGTTCAAAACATGATATTCTTTGGCAGCACAGCGATGGGAAATGCCAAGCTCAATGCCATAGCAGAGACTTCTGGGAAACCCTTCCTATTTTCTTTGGTTCTACCACCTTTCAATTAATTTGTTGAGAACAGATTCACTGGCTCTGACAGTAAAATGTATCTGTTCTGTTCATTTATCACCAGACTGTTCATCAGTAAGGCCAGTTTATTACCAGTACGTTCTTAAACAAATGAGTTCAAAAGAACAGAGAATTATTAATGATGGGGAAGAGCTCAACAATAGTATTGCAGTTGTACTGAAACTTTGGCTTCGGATCTGAATTGTTTTTGAACGGTCAATAAGCTTGTCTGTTACAGCTGCAGATCAAACAATAAAAACTCATGCACTTTCATAACAAATTAAGTATGATGGTTAAGTAAAATTATCCTCTATCAAGAGAAAGAAATGTAAATCAACTCCTATATATATAAGCAGTGTTCCATGCCAGACACTGAAGACAGAGAATTAAAGAAATACGGTGATGATCAATTCTGTATCAAACCTGAACTTCAAAACTCTCATTACAGGTCTAGAGAAAATGTAAACCAAATAGTAATTGCAAAAATAATTTAGACAAGTCCAAGTAAAAATGTATGCAGATCAACAGCTTCCAATAAAATTTAATGTCACCAATATAACTGATAGTATTTAGCACAGCTCTGCACTTCAATATGTTTTTTTAAAACAGTATATGAGGTGTGCCATTACAGATGTCTTTTTGTGTGTGTGTGTGTAACAACATAGAATACACCTCTGATTATTTCAATCCTTATTCACATAAATATATTAAAAGGTGCATAAAACAATTAGAATATTCTCTCTACATGCATAGTATTAGGCAAGACATGAGCTTTGACATGATCCCCTGAAAATAATGTTAGAATTTACCTCTGAAGTCTCTGTCTCTAAATAAATGGAGTTACTGGTTTCATATTTTGCAAAATTTATCATAAATCTTCCAGTACTTGTAGCGTGAATGTATTTGGGCAGAAATCTGAAATTCACTTGTGTTCTCCAAAACAATTTATTGTTCATATAAGTGAGGGAAAAGTCAATGATTTCCAACACCAAAAGCAGTACAGGTGTGCGCTATATAAGTTTATATAGGAAGGTTGCCAGGTCACATGAATTGCAATTTCTGGTAGCCATCTGAAGGCTTTCCTTTGGCAAACATTGCTAGAACTTCGGATTTATTTACTGCTCTCTTGGTTTTGTGACATAAATGGGTGTTGAAAGGGCACAGTCTTCCACCATTGCATCCTCAATCCTTGTAAGAAGTGAACTAATTATTTAAGCAACTAAAGCTGTACAGAGCACCTGCCTTGAATCATGTCTTGAAACACCCTTGAAATACTATGAAACACTCAAACCTTGCAACTGACTTGAGATAATGGGAATGCTTCCTAAATTAGTTTTGTTTAATGGTCTGAACCAGAAATTCTAATCTTCTTAGATGAAATATGGATGCACTAACACATTGTGTCACTATATCCTGTGCTCTTATTAAAAATTTATTTGCTAAAAGATAAGGAGTTGTTATTACTTCCACCTAGAAAAATATCTTCAGTCTAGTTAACTAAATATGTTTCACTGGGAAAGATTGTATGAACTGCAGGATTGAATGCGTGAATTTTGCAATCTAGATGTTAATAAATCATTGTGAAATGCCTAAATGAATTTCCTGTATATAACTAGTCATTTGCATACTTCAAGAGAAAGTCATGCATCTCAATAGGCTGGAAGATCTGAGGACTCTTCTGCTGAGCTGCAAGTGATCACAGGGTGATCAGAAGAGAAAGATCAAATGGGAACTACTCTCCACAGCTGGAAAGGGTTGCCTTTCCTCACCTCATACATCTCAAAGGGAAGACTCAAATGAGTGAGCTATATTTGAATGTGGGGTTGGGATCAAGGAGACAGATTATTTTGCTTATAAGGAAAGAGAAATGAATACATGCAGTGAACAGAGATACAATAGGGAGAAAAATGTATCAGGATGAAGATTCTGTAGTGGTACTGGTGGTGGCAGTAGGGAAGGAAAAAAAATCAAAACAGGGAAATAGTATACCAGATTCAAGAAACTGCACCATGGCTAGTTTTGTATTTTGCAATTCCGAGAGGGGTAAAATGGTTATTTTCAGGCAATAATACTGTATAAGCACACTAGAATCTTCTGAAGTTATAGAAAGACCAAAGTTTAAAACTTGAAAACCCAAAGTCACTTTTTAAAAAGCATCTTACAGTTCAAAGAGTCAATCAGTAGGTGCTGCAAACATGTACTGCCTCAGAAAATCAGAGCTTTTTTATTTAGAACAGATATGTGACTCTAGATCATAATTTAAAAAAAACCTGAAAATTCACCTACATTGTTCTACTGTCCCTTCAAAAAAAAAAAAAGATAAAGTGCCTGCAAGCTGTCCTTAACTGACTCAGTCAATAACTTCTAGTAATGACTCCTGCACCAGAAGAGCCTGCAATATTCTAGACATATGCTCAGTTTCTCAGCTCTACCTGAGCTAACACAGATGAGACTCTCTACCTTGTGCCTGACCAAAGGGACAGCCACACACCCATCCCTCAGGCCAGAGCACAAAAGCCCCACTCCCCAGCTACAAAGAATCTTCCCATAGATGATTTGGCCCGACTGATCTCCTAAAGAGTGCTGAGCCAGGCTTGATACCTACTGTTGATGTTAAAGGCGTGAGCCAGGAAGAGGATTAAACTGTATCAATTAGTCATCAGATGCAGATGAGCCACCTCAAATAATTCTTGCACGGGTAAGGGAGAAAGGGTAACTTTTGCTGAAGTGCCTTGAAGTTTTTGTACCTGAAGTCCCCTGGAAGCAGTGTAAGCTCAGAGATCACAGGGGCACTGACCCTTCAGTCTTTTCTTTCAAATGAGAAATTTGAAATTCTTGTTGTGAAAAGAGAATTGCTCAGCCTCTACGCTGACTGAAACTGCACTGGTGTCTCATGAAGAAAGAGGTTGTTTTCTAGGACCCAGGGCTCAAAATCTGCTAGGGCTTTCTACATTTAAGCTCTATCACTAAAGCATTTAGAAGCCAGTATAGAAACAGAAGCATCATCATAGCACAGTGTCCCCATAAGATGTAGCAGACAGTCCTACACATCTTGAATATTGGATTCATGTAAACTATACTACACTAGGTGATTCTTGAGAGGAGGAGTGCAAAGAAACAAAGGAGTACTATATCTTAAACGGAGACAGAAGTAAGAGCAAGGTCTCTTAAAAATCATTATAAAAATGTCAAACAAGCTACTACCTGATAAACCTGAAATCAGAAAGTTTAGCAAGTACTTTAATTTTAAATTAACAGATAGATAACTGGCTTCTATAGTTATAATAATTAAAGTGATTCTGTAGTTCTGTAAAACACTATTTTGTATGTAGAAATCTATGCTGATTATGCAAGATACCATACCAGGAGTTACTTCCAAAGAATGGGATAACCACTTATAAGCCCTCTTTTACGATATGTACACTCCCGTTTGCCCTCTGTAAGTCCTCCTGTTACTTAAAGAAAAGCATTCTCTAGAATTAGTTGTCAGACATCACAGAGACAACTCAAAATCGCCCATTAATTAGTCAAATTGAGAGGGGCCACGCTATAATTTGCAAGTGTTGACTGCAGCAGGTTGCAGAGTTAATAATACTTCTCTGAGAAAAGCCTGGGTCTTGATACTGAGAAGATTACAGCATTCTTCAAAGTTCTTTCCCCACAACCATGAGGAACAAAATTTTCAAGTTTTACCTAAAGTCAGGGATAATACCTTGCAATTTCGGGACCTGGCTTTGTTCCTGCTAAAATTAATTGAAGCAGATGCAGCCGCTCACTTCATATATTTGCTACTAGAAACTGCCAAATACACAAATGTAGACAAATGCCATGACAATAAAATATTATCCATAGTTTTGAAGAAATGTAATAGCGAACATTCTTAATTGCAAATGGAAGCTGCAGTATCTACAGCTGAAAAGTTGGTTCTGCATTTACAGTAAGCATTTGACATGCTGTAGGTGTTATTATCAAACACCTAGAACTGCAAAGGTCTTTAAGGAAGATTAACTGAACCTCTGCAAAGCCTTTGAACTTTGTTATGGTAATATTTAAAGATAATCCCACATAACATGCATGCAGCTGCTTCCTTCATTAACAAATTGCATTCTAACCTTCTGGGAATGCTCATCTTTATGTTATCTCCTGTCTGTTCATGAGCCAAATGTTTCAATGCAAAATTTTGCTGATACTCAAAAAACCAGGGAACACTTTAATTTGAAATTTTTTTTTTTTTTTTTTAAATATCAAACATCCATGTGTCAGATTGAGAAGCAGGTGCCAAGTGCGAGTTATTGGCTACTGTGGCATTTGGTGTAACAATAATTCATGAAACAGTTGACAGCTAAGACAGCCAAAGGAGATAAATCATCAAGCATTAGACCACTGAACCAAACATCTCACACATATCATATCTGAATGTATTTCTGAAATGTTATTAATTGTTACTTTCAGCCTCTCTGACGTAATGACCACTAAGTAAAATCCTGGCAGAGTGCAGTTAGCAAGGCTGTAACAACAGAACCTTGCAAAATCATGGCTGGAAATCATATAAAAAAGTCAGACTGGTGTGTTTGTGATCTGTACCAAAGCAAGTAGTAGCAGCAACTACAATGATGAAAGACAGAAAACAAAAGGATAAAAGAACTGTACTGGAGAGAAATCTCTACACCTTTGTAGAGAAAATGTCTCAAAAATATGGTAGAGGTCTGTGATAGATTCAATGAGCAGGTGGGTGAGCTGACAGTGTCAAGGAATAGCCATCATGCGATGGAAGGGTGTCCCCACATTCACCAGTGTTGAGGTGCAAAGCAGCCATCACAAGGTGGGGAAGGTTACAGGCACTGTGAACAGTTTAGCATATTGGGAAACGACCTGAAAAGAGGACGCTATGCAATGCAGAATTATTCAGAACACACAATTCCTAAAGGCAACTAGGAAATACAGGCTTCCCGTAACACTGAACAAACTGGTAAAAAATGGTAAATGTAATATAGAAAGTACACAGTAACACCAAGGGGAAACGCACAAGCACAGCTTCTGACTCAGCCATTCCGCTTTGGAAAAAATCTTTAAATTGTCATGGATAATTCGTCGAAAACATCATTTCAGCACCAAGTGTCATCAGAAAGTTAAACAGAACCTTACAAATTATTGGGAAAGGATTTGAGAACAAAACATAAAAAGTAATACAGCTCTAGTTAGTTGATTTTAAGACAGATGTAAGATAATTATGAAAAAATAGAGACAACGAAGATGATTACAAGTATGAAATACTTTTATAATACTGCATAGTGTACATGGCAAGACATTTCCACTTGAGACAAATATGGGGGGAGAGGGAGGGAAAATAAGATAAAAAAATTAAAGTATTATGAATACTGTTGAGAGGGACCAGGGAATGGTATTCCCTATTTCTCAAAAAGCAGTCAGGAATTAAGAATTTTGCTGCAAGTGTAAAAACAAAAACCATCTTTCAGTTAGAGTATTATTTAAACTATGAAACACATTGAAACAGTGTGATAAAGGAACTAATTAAAGACGGATGAGTTAAAAGATTAATAAAATTATAATTTAATGAAAGACACTGTCAATGTCTCTCGGCAAAATATCTAAAACACACTGGTCTGGAAGATGCTCCTGACCGACCCTTTAAATTCCTGTCTACAATAAGCTTAAGGGACAGATAAAGGAAAATAGTTTTATGGTTGCCCTACTTTTAATATATTTTCCTTTTGCGTCTGCTGCTGCTTATCATTCTCACACAGAACATCCTTCCTGCAGACATTCAAATGTCCTACAGCTCTGCCAGTTATCACACTGAAGTAGCAATCAAGACATCTTGATGATTCTGTCTCTGCCCACAAGCTCTCTGCACAAAGGTCTCATTTTCTTATACAGCTTCCTTAGATTCATGGACTGTGAAGTCTTGCATACCATCTTATTGTTTAAGAGGTTTTTTTGTCTATTTCATCTGGAATACAGATGAATACATACAACACACCGCAAACTGTGGGACAGTGCCCAGTCCCTTGAGTTTGATGTCCTCAGGTTGAAGTACCGATTGAATTCCAAGAGAGACTTGGACTTGAACTACTCCTAAAACCTTTTCCACCTGGCAATAATTAGTTTTAATGTCCAAAATAGCTAATAGCTAAGGAATAGCTAGAGGGCTTTTTTTGAAGGAGGGTCACTGATTTCTAACAAATAGCCTCTTGAATAAAAAAGAGGAGTTCAGAAAAATAAAGAGCAGATGATAGAAGACAAACCACAGAGAGTGAATTGGTGGTGAGGTGGGTGAATAGCCTCAAGTTCCCATTTCTATTTGTGCAGCTTCCAGTTTAGCGCTTTACCTTTTCGAGAACACCTTCATTTGCCAACATGGTATGTGCTAAACAGACTGTACTATTAGGATGAAGATGTCCCCAGACTGCATCACAAAATTTTTTTCCAGAAAAGATTGTTTCCTTCACACCTCACAAACTAATGAAAATGGTAACACACGGTTTTCTAAAGATCCATCAACAGACACACATTCAAAATGTTTCTACAATCCATAAATATTCTGAAAAGAAAGAAAGAAAAAAAAACTTACATAGGGAAGAGAGCTCTCCAGCTGAGATGTGTCCTGTTGATTTCCATGCAGGCACTCTAACAGTCGCTGTAATGACAACACTTTTCTCCCTCCAAAGTAACAAGCCATTCATTTACGTGCTACAGACATTTCAGGTAATGCATCCTATGTCACATGAACAGAAGCTGTATCACTACTTTTCTAAATCAACTAACAAATTTGTTCTTGGTTCAAAATATCTTATTGGTTCCAACAACTTCCCACTAATGTCACTGAACTCATCACTGAGCTGGTTAAGGACAGCCAGCACTCTTGAAAGCATACAATACAAAGCCATTGCTTCTGTAAGAAATAACTTTGGACCTTTTAGCAACATACAAAATACACACCAGAAATTCGGCACTGTCAGCGAGTTCTGACGCAGTAGGCGAACAACACTACTACAAGAATTTATACATAAAATAGCCTGAAAAATCTGAAAACTCTGCCAAATAAAACATGTTTCCATTTGAGGGGAAACAGCTTCAGCAGCATCACTGATGTGCTGTGAATTCTGCTTCAGGGCTACCAGAAGGTGTACAATTACAGGTGCGATCATACTGTGTGTTAGCCTTAGATCAGTGCTTGGATTTGGCGCTAATTAGTCCCTCGTTCAAATTATCAACAGCTTTGACTGTCAGTCACAGCACCTTCAAATCAAGCCTTCAAGGCCAAAAAGCCAGGGGTGGCTCATTTCTTCCCCCAGTTTGAAAGCCAGGCAGGCTGGGAGTTGAACCTCACTCTTGTCGCCGCCAGCTAGTGCTGGTGGTCACCCATGGAGAGGGAGGAGAACCTCCCTCCTCCAGCTGTGGCTGATCTTATGACTTATTTTAAGGGGATCAGAGTGAGAATCAAATATCCATCAATATCTTGCCTGCAGTGTTGAAAAAGCATCAGGAAGGGCTGGCCCATGCTTCAGGTATTAGCACAAAAATAGCTTCTGTATGTAAATGTGTACAGATCAAAACCTAAATTTTTTTCAAATAATTCTCACTACAATAATATATCTGCGTAAACTGAGAAACAGTACTTTCTTCATTACTAAAATGCTGGATTTCCTCAAACATCAAGCAAAGCGTTTAATTAACTGATAAGCTGAATGAAATGAGGAGATCAGAAAGCACAATTTTTAGTCAAACATTGTTATCCAGTTTCAAATGTTAGGAATGATTAATCTTCATGAAGGCACAAGTAAAATTAATGTTAATTAGTTAGTTATCTAAATTATGAATGTTGAGGCAGGAGAGGTAACAAGTCATATAAATAATTTCTGGGTTTTCCCTAACTGTGTAAAGAAATACTCACATATATGTCTGTGCACACAGCTGTACAAATCATATAATATGTGGAAAACAGTAACAAACCAGTCCGTACTAGTCATAGGAATGCCATTTAAAAAAGTGTCACATACATACCCTGATTCATATATGGATAAAAGTTGAACCTTTTTCTTGCTCATGTTATTTTAGAATGTATTTATTATTCTCATTTTTATATTCCATAGAAGAAATTTTGTTAAGGAATGTTTTGAATGAAATTAAAAGAAACTGTAACAAAGGAAAGATGAAATAGTTCCCCCATTAAAACACGATCACTTTATTGGTAAGCTCAAGTGAAAATGTTTTAAAATTGAAACATTAAAATTTCCAACTTATTTTACTCATAATTGCTACGCAGATATCTTAATAATTATTTTAAAAGCTGGATTTGATACACAATATGTACTTCTCTGTGCCTGAACTCATCTATTTAACTTCATTGTGCATTCTCTACTGTTGCCTTTAGTGTTGCATTTTTGCTCCTGCTTTAACAAGCACCTCAGTACTCATTTCCATCTACCTCCAGCAGTTGCGCATTTGTGCACTGACGGGTTACAAATACGGAAGAGATACCAAACTGAGCTCGTGCTCCTGAGAAAGGAGGAGGTAAGCCTGACCACAGCGGAGAGCAGGGTAAAACAGTAGCCAGCTATGGTGTGATCATTGCCCAGTGTGTTCTTGCTTTGATATTGTGGTATCACAGAGTTCATCAGGTTACAGGACCTTGGGAGGCTGCCTACGGCTTGTGACAAAACTCTTAAGATTGCCAGTGTAAAACTGGTTCTGAAAAGAGTAAAAGCAGGATCAGATCAACTTCAAGAGAGTCACACTGATTTATATTAACTGATGAGCTACCTATGCCCACAGAAACCACCTTCTAAGGTAATGACCAGTACTCCCTCCAGAGCTAAAATAAAACTGGTAAGTAATAGGAGTCACAATGAAACCAGTGTAACATCATCAGAGCAAATAACTTACTGTTGTTTCAGATAGAACTAAAATGATTAAACTGGAAGCAAGAGGGGTCATTTATTTATCTGTAAATGAAATGCAACACTTCAAACATCTACAATATCACCAGACTAATCTTCTTTTCAGTACAAATCACATCTCTTAATTTTCAGTTTCACGAAGCACTGTTTACCCTTACTTAAAGATTTACAGTAGAAATACTATTTATGAAAGGAAAAAATTTTACAACAGAGCTGTTGGAAGTCTTTTGATAAGTGTGATAAGACTTTCCTTGAAAATCAATCTCTTTTTTGAAAGATGGCTGCACACTCACCCCGCTGAAAACTCATTTTAGATGGAAGACATTATTGTAGTGAGTTTTCTTTAATTCGTTATAACTGATTACATCAAATGAATGAGTGGGACAAAAGCTATGTGCTACCTCTCATCAGTTCTCTAGTCACAGGATCTACACCTTTTGATTATGCCTCTTCTCCACCATCATTGTTAATCTGTCTACATAAAATGACAAGAAAAAAATTTAAAGTTTCTTGTGACTAACATACATGTATGTGAGGGATAAGGTAACTAAGATGCCACAAGGCCATAACTCTTATTTTCTGAAAGCTAATATTAACCCTTATTAATTATTTAAAAATGGAACTGTCTTTGTTTATTTAACAACTAATTAAACTCTTAATATTTGATTCTCTTTTATTTCTATGGAGAAACTATTTAGCAAATGCAGTGATTTGCTTTCTTCTCTCCAATTTCGTAAGATAAGCTCAGACTTGTAAAACTAACTTCTGCTTGGGAGAAGAGTAGGCATCTATCCAAGGCCTTCAGCAACACTCTCTCAGGAACGTGTCAGGAACAGGTGCACTGTTTTTCTTTTTTGCTAGTGTGGTGGATTGACCCTGGTTGCACACCAGCTGCCCACCAAGCCTCTCTACCACTCCCCTCCTCAGCTGGACAGGGAGGGGAGAAAATAGATCGAAAGGCTCGTGGGTGGAGATAAGGACAGGGAGATCACTCAGCAGTTACCATCACAGGCGAAACAGACTCAACTTGGGGAAATTAGTTTAATTTATTACCAGTCAAATCAGAGTAAGGATAATGAGAAAATAAAAACAAATCTTAAAACACCTTCTCCCCACCCCTCCCTTCTTCCCAGGCTTAACTTTACTCCAAATTTTCTCTACCTCCCGCCCTGAGTGGCGCAGGGGGACAGGCAATGGGGTTACAGTCAATTCATCACACGTCTCTGCCGCTCCTTCCTCCTCACGGGGAGGACTCCTCACACGCTTCCCCTGCTCCAGTATGGGGTCCCTCCCACAGGAGACAGTCCTCCACCAACTTCTCCAACATGAGTCCTTCCCACAGGCTGCAGTTTTTCACCAACTGCTCCAGCCTGAGTCCCTACACAGGGCCACAGGTCCTGCCAGGACCTGCTCCAGCACGGGCTTCCCACAGGGTCAGTCTCCTTCGGTCACATCCACCTGCTCTGGCGTGGGGTCCTCCCCAGGCTGCAAGTGGAGATCTGCTCCCCCGTGGAGCTCCATGGGCTGCAGGGGCACAGCCGGCCTCACCGTGGTCTTCCCCAGGGGCTGCCGGGGAACCTCTGCTCCGGCGCCTGGAGCCTCTCCTGCCCCTCCTGCTGCTCTGGCCGGGGGGGCTGCAGGGCTGTTTCTTTCATGTATTCTTACTCCTCTCTTTTGGCTGCTGTTGCGCAGTAACTTTTTCCCCTTCTTAAACACATTATGACAGAGGTGCTTCCAACGTCACTGATTGTCTCAGCCTTGGCCAGCAGTGGGTCCATCTTAGAGCTGACTGGCATTGGCTCTATCAGACATAGGGTAAAGCTTCCGGCATCTTCTCACAGAACCCTGGTAGTCCTCGCCACTACCAAAACCTTGTCATGCAAACCCAACACATCTGAATTATAACAGTATTTCATTATTCTCCTAATAAATGGACCATTATTTTACCTCTCCTTCCTAAATCCCTATTGTACCATGCAATGCATGCAGATATGAATGCATACTCCGAAGTCCCAGTTGCCTCAGAGTCCCTTGAAGGAGGCCAGCTAGTTGTACAATACAAGCTGATCCAACACGCACTTGTACCTTTCCCCCTCCTCCACGTTTACCTAAGCTCAGGACCTAACTGATTTGGGCCTTAGGAAACCAGCATCTCTACACCAGTGACACTAGTTCCTCCCACAAACGCAACCCAAACCACTTTCAGGCAAATAATGAAGAAAAGGAAATACCATATCACAGGTATCTCTGTGAGTATGGTTTGGGAAGCAGAAGGGAGATTAGAATTTCAGTGGAGAAGTAAAATTAACTGTAAAGTTATTAATAAAAATTAACTGTAAAGTTAATTTTTACTAGAAATGTACTGGAGAAGACAGTTGCACAAGGACTCCAGGCAGGCAAAGATGGAACTAGTGAGGGAGTGAACAAGCTAATAAGGAGCGGGATGGTTTATCCTGTTGAGGCTTAAAGGAAAAAAAGGAGTGTTGAAACTACATGAGGACTTTCAAGAGCAGGAAGGGAAACTTTGCATGTCCACACAGTTACACTTTGCATCCTGTCCTTGATTTTGCATATACCAAGTCAAGTAAGGGGTACCTTAAAATTTATGCTTTGCCTGGATTGCTGTTTGTGGCACTGAAAATGAGAACAACTTGTTCACCAACGAGGTGAGTGCAATTATTTACCTGTGTTTCGGTTTGAACTTTTAAGACTCTCTGATCAATGGTGAAAGGTAACATCAGCTCTGGAAGGGAAAGCTTTGAATAGATCCCAGTGATTTTCAATGACATTCAGCCTGTGGAATGCTGAGGTCACACGGTATACAATTAATTGCTTTACTTTTGTTAATCATAGCAAGTTCTGCAGCGTCACCAGACAAAATATTTTCAGATTAAGTCCTATGCCTACAGGTCTCAAATTTAAAAAATCTCTATTATATTTTTACTACAAAGGAGAATTTACTTAGCAGTCCTAGCTCAGATATCACCACCTTCGTCCCCTCTTTGCAAACGCATTGCAACATGCCACGCAAGGTAACTTTCTGCTGTCACCCTCAGCGATAAGGGCCTACATGTTTTGCCTAGTTTTGATGAGCGGGCTTTTGATATGTGTTAGTAATGACAGATTATGTGCATCTACCCTTGTCAGTGACGAATACAGCCTTAGTACATACCTAGTTTGTGAAATGCACTGACATTTTTGGGGATAAAACGTTCTCTATGAACACAGAATATTGCATACAACACTACATTTCTGTCATTGCCATTATTAGGCTTACATTATTACGCCACTACTTGAAACATGACTATTTTACCACAAAATGCAATGAGCAAAAAGTCTTGAAGACTAGATTGGGCTTGCAGCCAGAAACAACAATCAGTGATTACCATGTGATGGTTTTAATTTCTTTATGACAATTACAGCAGACTAAAATTGCTTTTTATACTTTCCTGAGTCCATCAATCCCTTCCAAAACCAAGTGCAATTATTTTTCTAGGAATACATGTAAAAGGAAATAACTGGTATAGCATTGGTAAAGCATGCCTAGAAGAATGGATCAAATGTTTTAATGCACCCATACACGAGGCAGTAGTTTGTCACCACCATTGCGACCAAGCAGAAGCCAGTCAAAAAATTGATAAACCAGCAGATACATAAATTTAAAATCAAAATTAGTTTATCCTAGTCAATCCTCACCTCTCTAAAAAGGCAACTCAGCCAAACCAGAGGCAGCAAAGTGCCTCTCCAGCTGTTCTGATGATCAATAAAAATAAATTACTTTGAATGAAGTTGAAACAAATTCTTAAAATGTGTGACAACCCCCTCAAAAAACTACAACAAAAATAAATTAAACAAATCCCTTAACTGCACCTTCTGAATATGAATTTAGATATGTTAGTAACTTGGCTACCCATGCTTAGGCCTCTGTTTTTATGAAGAGTTAGACTTCATTCCTACTGTAAAAATTAAATTTATGCTATTTATCTGCTAGTCTTTCCTAGCAGAATGCCTTTCTATATATCTGATTGAAACAGTAGGCTTTGTTATAAAGTAGTATCTTAAATAGAGGCACTGCCATCTTATTACAAATTGATATGGCAATTCCATTAGAAGAGCTCTTTTCTAATAATAATTACTTTAAAAATCAAAATAATTTTGCTACAAACAAGATACGTTATTAATTCAGTACCAATGTTTTGTTTTGGTTTTTTTAATTCCCAAGAAAGAAGATTGTGGTTTACAATTTGTTGTGAGACAGAATATAATATTAAGGTACAGCTCAACAAAAGGTAGTGTGGGCTAACATTCTCACACTCATGTCACCTCTCTGAAATGTAATTTCATTTCAGCCCAGATACTTAATTGCTAAAATAAAATAGCCCATTTAAATCGTGTGACTTAGTCATCTTTTAGTCCAGATGTTGTTCATTGACTGACCTTATGTTAGTTGATAAGAAACTAAGTGAACTATTAACTTGCCAAATCCTTTTTGTAACAGGAACACATATCAGTTGAGTTTGTGGGGTCTGCCCAGTAACAGGCAATAATTTACACACTAATTAGCAGTTGTGGGATAAAGAATAAAGAAGCGTGAAATGTAACTCTCCTATCTAGAATGAAAGAAAAAAGCACATAAAACTTATCGTCAAATACACAGGTTGGTGATATTTCATTGGGAGAGTTGATGTCAGCTTTTTTCTTGCTCTAAAAATACCAGAATTCGTATTTTTCACTTCTATAACACTTTCTTACCATATGCATTTTCAGTCATCAGTTTGCTCCCCAGCGATGAAAAATTATTATTGATGTGTAACTCAGTGTTTATCGTAAGTCCAGTCCCTTCCCCTGAGCCCCCTCACCCCCCGCCCGATTTTAGCATTATATGAGGAGCATGTTTTGCTATGTATGTGATCTGTGGAGATTTTCTCTTTTGATAAGGGAAAACCCACTGAGATCTTAGGAGATATACGAGGCAATGACTAGACCCGAGTAAAAGAAAGCCGAAGCATTTAGTGATATGTAGAGGAGTAAAAAGCCTATCTGACAGAACCATATTTCTATTCTTTCTTTGTGGATGACCCTTCTGTGAGACATTCTTGAAAGGGATTACACCATATGCTTGCCCACAGCAGAGTGGATTTATTGATGTATGTGGTCACTTCCAGACACATGTTTCAAGCTTCCCTAGGTGAATTTTTTCTCCCAAAGTCCATAATAAAATGGAAAAAGTGCAGCATCAGAGACAAAGATCATGAGGAGTACTGGAATGCGCACGTAAAGATATGCACAGACACATACTTAACGCATCTCATTCTGCAAGCTTTCAGCAGGTCTGAGACATCCAGTAAAAGGATCTTGGCACTGTGAGACTTTGATCACCAATCCAAAAACACAATCTATAAATTATGATCAGCAGAGACAAAGCAATAATTGCAACCAAGGAATTTCAAAGCAGTCCTGATGCCAAAATAGATTCGTGGACATAATCCATTGAACAGTTTTTTGAGCAGCGCACATTTTTCAAAATCTGTCTTGAAGATGCTCAGGAAAAAAAAAGTGTTAAATTAATATAGTTTATACTTAGATTACTGGTGCTTATCCAGAAGAATGAAAACAGTCTTGGAAATAAAATGGGTCTGACCACTGGATGTCACTCTTGACTTAAACCTGGTTACACTAACCGCGTGTTTCTGGCAAAAGGAAATTTTAAGGATTACTATCACTGTATCCAAGACGCAGCACGGCTGGACCTTCAGAGAGATTACTGAAGGTTGAAACTGCTGCTCTGCCAGCAAATTCCTGAATAATCTTAAATTATTCCTGGACTTTCCCTCAGTTTTCCAACCTGCAAAAAACACCAGTAAAATGAAACCACTCTTTTTTTATTGCTAGGAGATGGTAAGAATATAATCTTAAAACAGAAGGTCTAGGGCTGAGAAGAACTATGCAAATACTGTGACCAATACGTACATAATCAAGCAAATAAATATATTTTTTATAATACAATGGCAGTATACTGTATTATAGTACACTGTACTATGTTATAAATAACATACATTTTTGGACAGAAGAGATTCCCCATTTTAGAAGTGTAAATATCTACAATTTGAAATAAAATGTTTCATGGAATTAGGCTAATTTTTTAAGATCTGATGGAAACAACTATTGAAAATCAAAATCTCTATGATATTCAGTTTTCTCACTTCAACTTCATTTCATTTCAGTCACTTCATTGGATTGCGTTGAAAACATAATGGTCACAATGCCAATACATGGTGTATATTTTTGAGATTTACCAAGGCCTACGTATGACATATTGGAGAACTACTTCTCTGAGAAGTTTTCTGGAATGACTTCCTGGAGTAACAAGAGGTGACATGAGGAAGGAGACCTCTGTTTAGGAGAGCCAGGTATTGCTAATCAGCAGCAGGTAGCCCCTAAGCAGAAGCCAGCACCCTTCTGCCTTGAAGTATCAAGAGCTACCATCCCTCTCTCCCTCCTGATACTTCAAGCCCTAGTTCTCACATTTTAGAGCACCTTGCATGCTAGTAGTCCATTATTTATCTGGGTATTGCATGGAATTGTTTTTTTCTAAATAATCCATATTTCCTTTCTCCTTGTTATTGGGCTATGCTGTTGGTCTCCACAAACACAAAGAGGGCAAGGGAACGGTAGGTGAGGATCCCTAGTCACTCCTCCAGGAGCCCCCAGCTGGGCTTCCCAAGTGACAGCAGGAAAGTGGCCACCCCACTAGCAATGCTGGGGCCCACTGAGCCTACATCCTCACACAGACTGCGGGGCTATGGCCAACGGAACCATGGGACTCATTCTGCTAGGAAGAGCCTTTTGGGCTTGTACAAGACTTGCGATGGGATGTTCAGAGGAAGAACCGGGAGGGATCATGGTGGTTTGAGGAAGACTGAGCATGGAGGAGGAATAAGCACAGACAAAAAAAGGAATAAAAGGGGCCATTCATGTGCAAATAGGGCTGTTCAGTACCCTTACATGACGTGTACTGTGCCTGATAGCGCAGTCTGCCTTGTCTTCTCATCAAACCCCATTTCTAACTCTTTCCCTGGGTGAGGGACACTATGCTGTGTGCATGTGTGTATATGGTGATCTTTGTGCCAGCAAATGCCATGGGAACCACTTGTCATAGGGCCTGATCTGGCTCTGGAAAATACGCATGAAGACAACTTTCTCCTCTGGCTTTCTCTCAGCCTTAGCTTTAGTGTTGTAAAATGGAAAAGGCTTTTAAGAGTACTGCAGAAGTTTATGGGAAAATTAACTTCAACAATATTTGCCTGTCAGAATCACAGAGCTTCCCACTTCCTGCTTTCTGCATGCAAGAAAAGTCTTATTATCAATACGGAAAAAGAATGGACATGAAGCCACAACTGCCTAATAGTTGTTCTTCATGTCAAAAGCTCACAGGTTATTTAGGAATATTACAGATGTACCAGATATAAAGACAAAACTCTAATCCTGGTAGTACCTTGCTTCTTAAAGAGTCAACGTTGTCCTCAGACATTTGTTATCTTCTCCCACTTCCTGCCTACAGCAAACATGTTGACCAACGTGCAATTAACTGTAGCAATGATCTAAAATATGACAAAGCCTTTCCTAGCAAACACACTGCAAGTATTATTCTATGGTGACGATAGCTGGATTAAACACCCCACTTCAACAGTAACCCTGTGTAGGGTAAGCGACCAAACTCATTGCAACCAGAACCATGAAAAATAGGCAGGAAGCCAGAGATTAAGTGAAACCGGTGGAATCGACTATTCCATTTATGACTGACTCAATACTCAAAAATACCAAATGTAATATAACAGTGTGTTATCTTGTATTTCTCATTTCAAGGTAAAACTGTATTTAAATTTGTTTGCAAAATACTACCAGCCCCATCTCAGAGCTGGACCTGAAATGAAAACATTAATATATCCTATCCACACTGTTCTTATTCTGTGACTCAAAGGCTCAGTAATTTGAACTTCTCCATCTCCTCTTTATTAATTTTCTCTTCTTTCAAAGAACAGAAATCTTACTATGTGTCTAAGCTTAAGTCTAAACTTAATGAGCATTTCCTATGCAACATTATTAAGTAGTCTACTGGCTGACATTGTCTTGCCTAGTACCTTCATTGCACTTCTTACATGCAAATAAATATCCTATCTATACAAATATATATACACAAAAGCACCAAGGAGTTGTATGGTCTATTTATCACTAACAGTTTGACCAGCTTGTTTTTCCCTAAAACCAACCAAAGCACTGATTTCCTTTCTCACTGAACAGCAGAGATATCCTGCAGTGGCATGTTTCCACTGAGAACACATAAATTCTGGCAGTGAGATTCAAACTCCTGGGCAATGAGATTTGCTCACTAATTCAACACTGAAAGCAACAAAAATAAAAAAAGCAAGCCAAAGAAAAATAGGGTAAATTTCTTATCATCTATAAAGGAAGAAACAGTAAACGCTGCAGGGTACTGCCACAGATGATGCGTTTACTGCCTTCTTTTGTGTTTCCTAGCTCCTACAGGATCCCAAGAATTGGAGAACATGAAAAACATTGCCAAGCAAGGCACAAACAAGAAGAGCCTTCACAACATGATGAGTAATACATACACAGAGGTGAACTGCCTCCACCTGACTGCTTTTTGAACAGAGAGGTAGCAAATCCACCTGGAGAACAGAAAGGGAAAACCAAACTAGCTGGAAAAACATTTGCCTTTCTGATTGCCCACAGAGGGACTGAGGTTGCTGACCAACCTGATTTGTGATGTGATACTCAGTGTCCAGTCCTCAGCCCCAAGATTAATTATTTGCCTCTAGTCATAATTTCCAGAGCCACTGCCAACAGTCAAATCAAGCATCCCAAAGGACACATTCCATTTCCCTTTCCTTATAGATCTGCAGCATGATGTACCTTGACACAGTTACACTTATAGAAACCATTAGGATTATTCCAAACTGGATGTAAATCGTGTTGGTTTATGCCTGTGCTGCAGTGCTAAGCAGACTACCTGGACACAAGGGTGGTTTATAGAAGCACTAACCCCAAAATTTACATGTGGCTTCTGCACTGGACACGCCACAGCTTTCCATTAAACTTCTGTGTCGGCTCTGAAGACACTGTATCTGTTAAATATAAATACACTACTTCATTGCAATAAAGGGAAACTAAGTGCTAAACACTACTTGTGTCCTTCTAACTGAAACTAAAGTTTGTGTTTGATAACTGTCTATCATAAATAAAAATACTTGCGTATGTGCCATCTTCTATCTGCTAATGTTGTTCACTATACCTCCCATCTCTTTCTGGCTGAGCAGAAGCTGGAATTTGCTGTACGTTGCACTTCAAAAATTTAATGGTTGTAGTTGGCACCATGAAATTTCATTTTAAATAAATATTACAGATCTACCAATTGAGGAAATGAAAAAGGCATACACAGATTATCAGAAGGCTCCTCAGCGTGTTAAAATGCAAGCAATAAAATGAGCTATGACTTGGACAGAATTGCTAAGCTGGATTCAGAAATTACTGAAATGGCTATTGGAGAAGATTTAAAATAAATTTGCTGGTTCTACACACAAGTACACTTGTATTTAGCGAATTATATATTTTTCACTGCCAGCTTCTAAATGGGCTATATTGATTTTACATTTGTGCTTATTTATTTGATGCTAGTAGTAGTAGGCATAAAAACAGAATTGGAAAAGAAGCAGGACCAGGGGATGTACAAAGATTTTACTTCACAAGTAAAGGCTTTCCAACTAATACCATGTTAGTTCAGCTCTTAAAATAAAATCTAATTAGTTAAATAATACTGTTGCTTAGAGCTGATTTTAATCATATCAAGAATGTAATAAACAATGGCTTTATGTGAAGCAAAGTACTTTTAACTTACTTCAAGTAAACTGCACAATGTTTAAACAAAAGCTATTTCCTATTTTATAAGTCCCTTTTAGAAGATATTTTTGTTATTTCTGAAGGGTAATTTGTAGTATCTCATTTTCAGGAAGAAAAAACCCATTTGTTGTTTTCTTTAGACGACATTAAATTTCTCTCTCTACTTTTCCTATTTTCTTTTACCCCAAAGAACATCAATAATCTAAAAATACCAAATAAATACCTGCCAAGAGCAACATTTTGCTCAGAGGAAAGATTGATTATTGCAATCATCTTCATCATAAGAAGCCACAAAAAGAATAAAATTAGAAAGAAAGTACACATCATTAACATATTAAGCACTCCCCCTTTCCTACACTGAGAACACAAGGATTCTGGCATAGCCTAAGGAGGCTGCACTTCCATTACTGGAACAGAAGAATTTACTTGTCCTGCAGGTGGACTTCTGTATTGCATTATAAAATCCAGTGGCCAATACTGGATCCTTCAAGTTTCATGCGTTCAGGACGAGACTTATGCACATGGTTATCACCCCACTCAATACTAATCACTCATGTGTTTGCAGTACCGCAGTGCTGCCTCTTTCACACCAGATGAAACTTAAGCTCTCCCACTGCCACAGCGGTATCACTGTGGCATGAATCCTGGCTAAGAGAAGAAGATGAGAACCCAGAACAGCACTCTCATGCATGTGAAAAAAAATTTTCTTAGTCTTGGTGGGCTGGTGCTTCCTGGTACTCTTATTATTTCTATTTTTTTTTTAATCTGAAGCAGTAATCCAGGTTCCCTTCAAACATCCTGTTCTCTCAGCTCAAGCACTGGGAAACTGCACTGGCAGCATCACACTATTGCTTGGGATAGGCTCTGCCCCAGCTGTGCCAGTCACCACTTGCTGCTGGTTTTCAGCCTCTTTTTGAAGCTACTTCTCTCACTCCTAATCTTTAGAGTGCCAGAAGTTTCAAGTGAGAACAACAGAAGACATTTTTACATCTGCAGCTGAGGTTAACTTTCAATACATCAGTAGGAAAATGCAACAAATAACTTTTCATCAGGAAATTGTAATGGAATTTTAAAAATAAACCTTAGTAAATTCCAGTTACAGGAAAATTCAGTCTTTTAGCACACAGCTATTTTTGAGTTGTATGCACAAGAACTGTTTACAAGAATTCGTAGATATCCATTTTCTCCTTTCTTGCGTAAGACTATAAATGGAGAAACAGGCTATGCTAATCATTTTTTGCATCTCTCTCTGCTGATGTCTGAGAACTTCACAGATACAGTTTTCACAAGACCTGTGAAATCAGCAGTTGCATTGTCTGTCCGCCAGAGACAGATTCATGCCAACACACATTCTGATTTCAGGCACTCTAATGAGCAAACACTATGGCTTTTTTTTTTAGAGCGCTTCGTATCACGGAGAGAGCTTTGCTGTTTAAAACCTTCCTTTCCCTCGACTGCAGCTGCAAGGGCTCCACAGCTCTGCCCGAGCAGGCAGATTTTGAAGGCAGGTAGAGTGTGAGCTGCTGTTTGCTGCCCATGGAGAACGCAGCTCATCTCCTCTGCTCTGGATTCATATCCCAAACATCTGTACCCACAGGAAGCCAACAGGTAGTCCCTTGGCTTCAAATGCTCAATACGGTTCGTCCCACGGAGTGCAGGTATGAAAGGGAAAGTAGTAGCAAGAAGGTACTGTTGAAATTTGTAACAGCAACAGCTCACATTCAACACCAAGTGCTGCCTCCGGTAGGGAATACCATTCCCTCTTCATGTACGAAGAATTATCTTGTGCTTTGAGTAAGGCAAAAAATGTCAAAGAAGTAGTTCAGTCACTCATTGAGCTGCTTGATGCCAGATGAAACTACATTAACCATTTCTCCTATTAAGTGTGTTTTTATACAGCTTAGTAAATGGACTCTTGCCTCAGTGAGTATTTAGACAAGACATTTTCAGCCAAGCCCAGAAACAGTGAATAAATTATGTTAATTACAAATTTGACTAAAAATACCAGTTATTTACTGCTGGGGACTTTGGCGTGTTTTGCCTACTCAACATCTCTATTGTTAGATTAAAATGTTCTTCGAGGCACAGACTGCTTTTGCACCTTATGCAACATTGACTACATTGTTCATGCTTAGCAAGTAAACAATATATGTTCTTCTGATTCATCACTGGAAAGTAGCTATCATCTATTAAAGGAATTTTTTCCCTCTCTGATTTTAAACAGCATTATAGAAGGCTGTAAGATTCAGCTGTTACTGTTTACTAGGAGAACAACAACTTTCAGTTCTTTATCGTGATACGTTCAGTCCATATTTAAGGTCTTGCTTAGAACAGGGATACGGTTCATTTTCAGCTGCATTAAGTCTATTGAGCTAAGTCAATTCAACTGAAAAGCTCATGAAACATCAACTTAAATACAGTTCAAGTCTTTATGCTCTATTTTTTTGCCATAAAAGCACCTTCTTTCAGAGTTAAAAAATCAGATAAATGTAATTTGGCCAGCCAATGTGAAAAAAAAAATCCTCCTTTTTTTCTCCCACTTTTTGGAAACACAGGAATGAACAGCGTCTCCCTCAGGCATAGACATGGAACTGAATTTCTGTTGTCATAATTTTGTATAGGCAGTTGAAGTCATCCTGGAGAATTGAGTCTAGCAGGAGAAACCTCCAAACTCCAAAAGCTTGGGTTTTTTTCTTTATGGGTGGAATAATGAATTCAACGGTTCCTGTTGGGACTGTGATTATGACCAAAGTGATCAACAAATTTGTGTATGCACAAACATGTGAGAGGGAGACTGCCTGTAGCTTGGGGATGAAGGCATTTTATTCAATTTAAGACAAATTAGACAAGCAGTCAAACCATGGTGCCTTCTGTTGGTACATCTAGCCCTAAGAGACTTCTCCAGCTTTGTGGGTCACGGAGGTAAGGGAAGAATAAGGAAAGCAAGAAAATTGTTTGGTACTTTGCTATGTTCTATACCCAACCACTAACGCAGTCTGCTTGTTGCAATATTTTTTACAGATGTGTGTGTATATATATACACACGCACATAGAAATACCATGTTTTGTATAGCACAGAACTTGCATGCACCCACCCCACATGCAAAGGCTATTGATTTTGTTTAAAACTGATTTATAAGTACAATGAGAGAGGAAATGAGATAGGAAGAAGCTGGCCAGAACTTGGCTGTTGGGGAAAGTTCTGTAATGCTCCAAACTGAATTTGAGACAGAAGCTGCTACTCCTGGTATTTCTTTTTGTTCTTCTCACTGCTATAAATTACAATCTAGCAATAAAATGCCTCACTGGTGGCTATCCTATAAGAGTGTATATGACCTGGGAAAATTATGAAATCCACAGAAACATCAATTTTCCTTCCATATGCTCTACAAACTGATAAAGTACACATATATCGTATGGAGCAGCTGGCTGTTCTTGGCCAGATTTCCTTTGTGCAAATTCAAAGTCAATTAAATGAAGTTGGATGTAAACTCTTTTGTAAATTTCTGTATGGTCCACTCAGTATGAGTGCCTTATTAATTTCAGTTAGCACACTTCCCTGAGTGACAGCATGTGTAGGCTATTCACAATTCAAAGCTGAGACGGGTCATTGCCTTAGGCAGATTTGCCACTGGATCATCATGAAAACCGTAAAGAATACAGTGACCTAATGGTAGTTGCACCAATAAACTGATCCAGAAAGCTCTGCCATTACTGAGACTCCTGTGTTCAAGAGAAGCAGCCTTATGGGATGCTGGTCCACAGAAGCTGCTCAAGTCTTTTGTCTGGGCCAGTCATTCAGCCTGATTCTGAGGGGACTTTAGGTGGCACAAATATCATAGGTAGAACAAGACTGAATGGTATGGTCAGAGACTTGATGAAGCTGGGTGGTCAGAGACGGCAGTTACATACAGGCTTAGTAAATAGGATGCTAACTGAAAACTGTGTAAGGAAAGTGAAGAAAACAAAAGGGTCAGGTTTTTTCTTTTTAGACTCTGAGTTATCACTAGTTATGTAAAGGATGTTTCCTTATGACAGTTTTGCTTTTGCTAGCTAAAACTGTAGTAACAAGGGATCCTGATATGCAACATTCACATTAATCTGCTCCACTGAGGTAATTTCAATGTAAGGAAGTACACAAAAAGTTCACTACAGGAGCATATGACATATGAGGAACAGATACCTAGAGAAGGTTAAGGGTGGGAGATAACTGCTGAATTCCACTACATAAGGGACTTGTAGAAAAGACAGGGTCAGGGTTTGCTCAGAGGCATGGTGAAGGAACAGAGGTAGTGGTCACAAGTTGCAATAAGCACAATTCCAAATGCACATAGGTTAAAAATCCTGTCGGGGTAGTCAGTACTGGGACAGGTTGCCCAGGCAGGTTGTAGTATATCCGTCTTTGAAGATTATCACAACTCAGCTCCACAATCTGACCTTGAAATTTATCTTGCTTATCAGGAGGCTGGACCAGATGACTTCTGGATGTCTATAACAGCAAAGTACATCTTTCTCATTATGTTCAAGACATTAGGTAGAGATAACCTTCCTCACACACATGCATCCAGACAGATGAAAGGAAAAAAGTATGTGGCCTTGGAAGAAGGCAGCAATTCAAATATTGGTGGACCTTCTCCAAATAGCACTGGAAATGGATGAAGGGAAAAGACTTGCTCCATGTCTGACATTCAGGATGTTTATCACCAGACAGATTGAAACCCATGCATGCCCAGTGCATAGGGACTGCTTGAGGAAGGCAGCAATTTGCTCTCTGGCTCTTCCAGAACAGGAGTGGGGATAACACGTTCCTCCCGTGGATTTGGCACAAGGCAGCATGCCAACAGCAACACTGGTGAGGTTGGGAGGGCATGGTTAGTGTTGCATGGGCCTGGCTCAGCCATCCAGATGGTTTTGGAGCCACACTAACCATAGAGAACCCAAGTTTTTACTACCTGGGGGAAACAAAAGTCCTGAAAGGCAAAATCCGTAGAGAAGACTAACACAATTTGATAGACCAGCACATATAAGTGAAAAATGTGGACGCTTTTGTCCAAACATACATTGGACTTTGGGATGGTAACACTACTTTTCTTCAGTATTTTGCCACGTTTCAAAGGAAAAGGGCTTGAAAGTTATCTGCCATAGGATGATACAAATATTAGAATAAGCATAACCTATAATCACAAAAATAATTTGCTTCCTTATGCAAGATATGGTACAAATACAAATTTGGTTTGAATGGTTAATTGTATTTCCCAATTGTACTTAACTGCATTTTTTAAGAGTTGTAAATATATTTACCTGGTTGTCCGCTTTCTTTCACGTTATTTCTAAACACTATCCATTACATCCCTTACCTTGGTACTAGCGCTTTGTAAAGCAGCAAGAAACAGCCAAGAACACTATATAGTAGCCTGTTTAAAGGGGAAGAGCATACTTTAAAGCTATCAAGGCAAGTGCAAGCTGAATCAGACACAATTTCTAGGTTTGCCATGACAGCAACATTCATCTATATTTAAACATAAGCAAATACATTGTAGCTAAAAAAGTTGGGCAGACAAAGAATGACTGTTTTTCTCCTCTGTGTCCTTAGTATGTGGCAGGATTAAAGAACAATATCCAATCGACACCATCTTTTCCAATCACTATTTAAGGTATTATTTAAGATAATTCAGGTGCTGAAAATGTATGGAAATATTTCAGATAGGTTACATGAACGGCATGCTAGTAAGGACAGAGAATCTCAATAATCTCTTAGGGGAATCATCATCTTTGATTTTCTTTCTTGTTCTAGGTAATTCCACAGAGTTCATTGCCCCCTACCCCTTGCAGTAAGCAGAGCAGTTTTCGAAGGGATTGTAACAACAAATTGTAAATGAAACGCAGATCCTCCAAATTCATCACCTCCATTTCTGCTGTCATAGAAACTAGTAATCCAAGGACACACGATCTGCTCTCTCTCCTGGTCTAAAAACAGCTGTGGTGTACAGATGTGAAACAAGATGTTAAATATGTGCTTTATCTCCATGTAAAAAGACAATACCATACGCAAAAACCACAAAACACACATACATATAAACTATAGGCAAAATACTATTATTTTATTCATGTAGTGAGGATATTGAACAACACCCAAGGTATTCAAATATAATTGAGAAGTACTTGTATTTTGTAAGCTTTTGCAATCATTTCAGTTGCGTATGGTTCTTCTTTCAGACACAAAACCCTTTCAATTTATTTCAGGGGAAAGAAGCAAATTAGTTCTCCCTTTCCACTTAATGTTATCTGTTACTAATTGCAATCATTCCTTCCAGTGCAAGAACATTAAAAAGATACAGGAGAACCACCTTCTAGAGCCTTTTTAATGCCACTTCCATTTTAGGCCCTGTAACGACGTTAAAACTCTCTGATGCACCGTGCAAACGGGTAGAGCTGCACCATGCTGACGCTGGCTACCCAGGGAGAGCGAAAGCAATACAATATTGATGAGGTGGGATCTGGCAATGAAGAAAATTCCCTTTTCCTGAAGCAGCCAACTGTTACAAACTAATTCGCAGAGCTAGCTCTCCTCTGACAAGTCCCTTCAGTGTAGCTTCCACCGACACAGAAAGCGACAGGCTGGAGAGCTGTGCCTCCAGCACCGCCTCCGCCAACGCCCTCATGGGCTACCCTGGCAGAAGATGCGCCAAGAAACACCGACTGAGGGGGGCAGGTGTATCTGAACATCCAGCTCGAACTGCGACATCCACAGTGTTCCACATGCACAGTTGGTTTTTTTTTTTAAGTATTATAATTTATTTTAAAAAACGAGGAGGGAGGGAGGGGGGAGAGCGTTACGAAAAAATTGGGTGCTGATTAAGGCTGTTGGCAAGGCATTCACGCGGGATTCCCAGCAGAAGAGGGTCTCCTGGGAGCCGGCGGCAGGGCCCCCGGGGCCGGCTGGGGACGGGACAGGGACGCGTACACGTCTGCGTCTCCTCTGAGCGGCCGCCGCTGCCAGGGCTACGCGCCCCGCTCCCCGCGGAGCAGAAGGCTGCTGACAGCAAGATGAAACTGGAGTAGGAGCTGCTGGTAGGGAGCTCGGAGAAATCAAGTAAATGCTGTCGCCCTGGCCAGTGGAGGAGGAGGGGAAGCACTTGCCTCCTGTGCTTCCGAGCCAGCAAGTACCTCTCCACTACAATATACAGAAATACTGTACGCGTAACACGTTCCGCTCCTGTAAGTGTATGTGCCAGAGGGATCAATGACATCTCGTAAGTGGTTCCACCACTTTTTGCAACCCTGTTGCAAGAACACTGAGGATCTGTCTCTAAAACCTCTCCCGCGGAAGCAACAGTGGTCACAGAGATAACTTTCATACACAACACTTACTCAGAATCAACCTACTCACTTCAGTAAGGAGTGACTCGAGTCCTACCTTGAGCTAGATCGTAGAAGATTTACTGAACTGTATCTGAAGCAAACTTGCATCATAATCAAAGCGCAGTACGGCTATGAATTAAACAAAAAAAGTCCACCCCCCAAAAAACCCCAAAAACTAGCTTTATATGAAATCCTGGTTACTCAGATAAACGTGCATGAGAAGGTTGTTTTTTTCTATAAAGAAAAGTAGTTGAGTCAGCTGGATAGTGAGGGTAAGTTTAAGGATGTAGTTTCAACACACATGGCTCAATGTTTCAGTTTAATTTAGGGTTCTCGCTGTATGCTAAAAAGCCCGATTGCGGTATGCCTCACGAACTAAGCATGGAAAGGACATCCTGTATATGTGAAGGACTGAGCATTAGAACTACTTATTTTGAAGAGGAGACTAAGATAAATGCTTACAAAGATCATGAATTGTAAGTGAAAACAGCGACATTAACTGAAATTTAAATCCAGTAAAAGTAAACTAACTTGGGGAATAATCAACCAAAATAATTTATTTCCACATAACATGGAAAACAAGAACTAAATTAGGATTTGATATAATTCAAAATATTGCTACCGTTCACAGTTCCATTAGATGGGATTGCTATGTGTGCACGTTTATGCTTCTGCAAATATGCCAGATGTTTACTGCTCAGGGTAAAGCTGCAACTTTTCCATAAATATCTTCTGTAGGATACTCTTGTACAGGCGCATTTGTGTAAAGGAGGAAGCATTAGTCACTGTCAGAAAGAGGATGCCGCTTGGAACAGGTTTTTGCTGTATGACACTTTGTATTACCTTAACTTACCCTCTCTTTCTCTGCTCAGACTCACAACACATTTCAATATTTAGGAAAAATTTCACAAACACAAGCTGTGCTCACATGAAGAAAAGCTATACATTAGCTATACCACTTTACCAAATGCACAGGATTCAAATAATCAGGTTAAGAGATCTCAGAAACTTAAGCCTCTTTATGCCCAAGACCGTTTAGGACATCTGTACTGTACTTTCACTCCCTGCTCCAAATTTTCAGCATGATCCACTTTGCAAACATCTAGGCCACGTATTTTAGGAAAATGAAAGACAGGAAAATGTAGTAACATTTATGAACAACCCATCGAGATATTTATACACTGAACAGTCATTCCTAGAAATGTGTACAAGAATGGCCATTGATTAGCAGCTACCTGCAGCACTAGTGATCCTATGGGTACTATATGCTGCAGAGATACTGTAATCCACTTCAGCCTGGCTCTTGCGGATGCATAAAAGGAAATGATATACACAGCCCTTTCACTCCCCTCAAATCCTGCGCAAGGAGAACTCAGCCTGTACTGCTGGCTGAATAAATACTGTAAGTTATAACCAACGCTAGCATCCTAGTGGATAAGGTACCAGTTTCTCCAAAAGTGAAAAAAGAAGAGTATAAAACAAGGGCAATGTTCTCCCTGAGCATCCAAGCAAGGCTGCCCTTGCAGAAGGCAGCACCCCTTCAGTGGCTGAGATGGGGACGTTACGCCATGCTTGTGCATTTGCTGTGAAGGGAAGAATACTACTGGAGAGTCCCCCAGGGACACCAGTAGCAATAAGCTACCAAGCCACCTCACACACATATACCCACAACCTGCGGCCTTCAATCCACAGGCTGGCCTGTAAGTCAATTAGTGCTCAGTATTGCATTTTTTTAAACGGAAATTGATATTTCAAACAATATTTCAAATGTCATAACACTTGTGAGAGCCTCCCTCCCTGACAGGTTCTGTACAGAAAATATATTTGCTTTGGAGTCCATGATGATAAATGAGACAGAAGATTTTGTTTGAAGAGAAAGATTTTTGGAGAGGGAGGAAAGGAATTAAGGTGGAAAGCGTATTTTGATACGATGCAGAGAATCTTTGTATGTGTTATTCAGAATGCCATGAAAGAACGAGAATGAAACTTTGTAAAATATTTACACAGCACAGATTGTCTTCAAAAAAAAAAAAAAAAGAAAAAAAAAGATGACGATATGGGTGAGAACAGCAGAAATTAGGTGGGCTGACTGAGGGATGTGTTCCAGTACTGCTGGCTGCTCTATGCTTTGCATGCTATGAGCGATCATGAAAGATGCATACGCTTACATGAAAGTCACTTTTGCAGAATGCAGTACATTGTTCATTTCTAATTCCATCTGCTTTATATATATTGGCTCTGGATTTATTTTTCACTTGTGAAACAAACATTTAAAATACTTCTCCTGTTTCTATGTTTCTTTGAAGTATTTGTTACTACTTTTTTTTTTCAATTGGGAACAAAATCATGAAGATTTCTGTGCTTGTAATTTTTTAATTTTTAATTTTTAATTTAATTAATTTTAATTTAATTAATTTTTTACCCTGATTTTCTCTAAAATACTTATTTATAACAGGCACTACATGTTTATAACAGGCACTACTTTCATTCATTTCTGGGAGAAAGGAAATCATCCTTAGGTTTTGAGTGAAGGAAAGCGTGGTGGAAGGGGAAGCAACAATTTCTATAATAAAGGACCAAGGAAGCTTGAAAAAAATGACCTTAAAAGCAATTTTTAGCCTAGCTTTCCTTGGAATTTCCCTTACAGCTGGAAGAGAGCTAATGCTCAATATGTTCTCCTCACAATACTGACTTGCACATCTACTTTTTCTTCCCTGTACCCATGATAGGGACAAAAAGGATACTCGGGTCTTTCACTTGGATTCCAAGCCTTTTCTTTCCTGCAGTTTTCCTCCTCCTCAACTCCTCCTTTTAAAAATAATCTTTAACTTTTTTTTTTTCTTATTACTTGCACACTGTCTTCTTTTGATGGTCCCAGATTTCATACCCTCTTTTTTTTTTTTTTTAACCCAAGACTTTTTCAGAAAAGCAAAGGTACCTCCCATCTAAGTCAGAAAGAGATGTCAGGATCTGTATTTTGGCATCCTGACTTAAACACTGTTCCTGTCACCCTACCATATCACAGGAAATGAATATTCGTACGAAGTGAAACTGTTTCAATGACAAGTTTGATCATTTATGTTCTTAACAGCTGTAGTCTGGCTTTTGGCTCCACTAAACCCCTAGACCTCCTGGATTTAGTACAGCCACTCACAGTACAGCACACCGTGGTCTGGCTGTGTTTGCAAAATCCTATCCTTCACATCTACATGGAATGTGTGTTCTATGTGTGAACACACATCTGAGCAGAGCAGGAGAGGAAAGACTGAATATTTCACAAATGAGGTTCTTAGCATGAGTAACACTGAGATAATGTTTTACAACTTTTTTATACTGTAAAAATATCATTAACTCTATCTGGTAGACATTAGTTGGGATAATACTAAGTGCTAAATTCTGAGGATTATTCATGGCTACTGCTGTATGAAAATCCACTGTAATTCTGCCTGAGTTTAATGAGCAGACAGATTTATAATACAGGATACAAGGCAATTAAATAAAAATAGAGTTGCTTTTGATGGATGGAAAGAGAAAGATTTGTGCATAGAGCAGGAATAATTCATGGCATATAACGAGTGGAGTTTTCCTTTATTTTCCATTTAAATAGCTTCCTTCCTCACCAACCAGCATTTTTCACTACTACAGGGGCAGTGGTTTATACGTGGGAAAAAATGGATAGGTTAGGAAGGATGACAATAGGGAAGAGGAGATTTTCAGTTTATGCAAAATTTCCATTGCCACTGTAAAACTACTAGATTGCACATGACTTTTCTGGAAGCTGCCTGCCTTCCTCTCTTCTGCCATCTCTGCTCCTGACATATCCGTAGACAAATACAGCAGTAATTCACCTTTACAAGTAAGAGGTTTAAGTCCTGGTTCAATAATGACTTAATCTATGCAATGTAGAACAGATCTAGCAAGAATAATTGAGAGAGGCCTTTGAATAATCATAAGACTAGCATTTTCTTTGACCAGAAACACCCCCCTGTTAACTAAATCCCATGTCAAGTTTTTGTTCAGCTATTCAGTATCTTATCAATGACTCGCTTTCCATTTTCTCCTTTCCAGCACACAGTAATTAAAAAAAAAAAAATAAAAAAATCAGACGACTTGTGACCTACCTAAAAATTACAGTTCTCTTGCAGTAGAAAATGGGTAACAATCCTTTTTATTCTCAAGTCTAGTTATGAGCTGTTAATATTTTTTTTAATAACTTTTCTTCATTTCCATAAAAATAGGTGTTCTGGTAGAGTCAGTTTTCCTGTTCATATACTTAAATTGAAATTTCTCTTTAAAACCAAATATTGCACTTGTAAAGTATGTCAAGAGATAGCCATGTATATCTCTTCCCTGAACACAAATAACCAGCTTCATCACTGAAGAAATAAAGCAATGTAGGTAATACAATCTCTATTCTCAGGAAGCACTTTTGCTCTGGCTTCAAGCCAAAGTACCACCAGAAAGACTGTCTTAAAAAATGTTAATAAAATAATAAATTTAATATTGCTGAAAACCCTGTGCTGTTAAAAATTATAATTAAAGAGCATATATTAGAATATCACTACTTCATGGACCTGTAAGTATATTAACAGTAAAATTAGCTGACGCCTAGAATAAAAATCGTTATATTTGTAGGAAATTTGCCTCAAATTCTTGATATAGCACTAAGTGTTGTCAAAGAATTAATGTGTTATCATGGGTAAGCTGTAGGTGTCAAAAAGATGTCATGATATGCTATTTTTTAAAAAGAGTGGTATATATTTTATCCATTTCATCACTTTCAAAATTGAATGTAGTTCTGAGAAACTTTCATTTTATACCATGAAACTAGAAAGCAAGGACTTCCTTTATGATAAATTTACAGGTACTCTTAGATGACATGTCCCTAGAGGAAGTCACTCTTCAGTTCTAAGACGACCCATGTTAAAAAGGATGCTGCTTCACCAAACACGCAAACAGAGCTCCTGATGCTGCAACAATGATAAAATCCCCACACACCTAAGAATGATATGGAATGGCAGTAAATAATAGTAGTAGAAAGGTGTCTAGATAACCCAGACTTTGCCACTCTGACACTATAGTACTATGTTTTGTTATTTAACTAGAGCAATGATAATGGAGGGCAAAATCTTCAGAAGAAGGAAAGTGCTCTGAGTTTGCTTTAACTTGTTTCCTATATCTAGTGAAGCCAAAAGCATTTCAATCCTGGAAAAAAAAATTTGCTTTCAGCCAACACGGATGAATCTCTACAGGTTGTTACAGACATTGCCAGTGCTTTTAACTAATTGACAATGCTTTTTGGGGACAATGCTGGTATTTTGAGGGCTTTGATGCTTGGTATATTTGAAGCATAGCTGCTTGCTATATTTGAATTTGACATGGGTGGTTTATGACTGTTTTATGCTTCTTTGTATTGTTTCTACATAGTACACAGATGTGATGGACAACCACTTCATCTCTGAGTTGTTAAAAGCATACATGAGATCTGAGCAACTCAACAGATGTAAAGAAGTACTGTCAAATTTTGGGGGGAGGCGAGAGATGATTTTTGCTTAAGGACTACTGGCTTTTTGCCACGCCAGAGAGACTGACGACTTTTAAAATTAGATAGTAGTTCTACGACTATGGATATTTTGCACAGTTCTCCTTATAGATGAGAGCTATGAAAACTATTCTAGACCCATTTGAGCTCAAAGAAATAATGATTGGAAATCCAGCCATTAACTACTTATTCATCAACAACAAAAAAAATCATAATATGGGTACACTTCTTTCAGTACAATTCACTTAAATTGTATTTTAAATCCTGTTCTATGTATTCTGTACACACAAAACAAGAGATCTTAAAATTTTGGTTTCTACTTGTCTGATAAACTGATATGCAAATTTTCAAAATACTTGGGCTGTTCTCATCAGGTAACACAATGATACTCAGTGATAACACCTGTACACTCTTATCACTGTATTTACATCTCAAAATTAGTGCTACAAATTCATAGAGACTTGAACATATTAAATATTCATGAATTAACTGAACATATTAAATAACAAAGCAACATTTTTTTCCTCAGAAAAGACACACAATAATTCTTCTATCTTCCAGTAGGTGAAACACACCACTACTTCATTTACTTCCAGATTATATCCTCCCTGAGGCATGAGTTTTTCTTCTACCATCTAGCAGTTCTGTAACTCGTTCATCCACTTACAAGAAAGAGTAGCTACTTGTGAAAGATGGCAATAGAAAAGATCTTACACTTTCTTATGAAAAAAGAGTATTCACATGGGACTGCCTAACATGAATGTCAGACTCCCATAAACATCAACATTAAAGGAAGTTTGATGGGATTCAAAGAAAAGAGCCTTCACTAGGAAGTGAGCCTTCACTGGAGAAGCAGAGACTCAACAAGTTCAAATACCAGACTATTCTGAGAACATTTGTCTTTTTGTCTACAGTCTATAGATACACCATAGTTACAACAGAAGTTAGTTCATCAGAAAAAAAAAATATGTTCTGAAAAGAATTCAAATAAGTTGGCAGAGATCCTGAAATTATTATTACATTGTTGAAGAGGAAATCTCTTTGTCGGTAACTCAGGACAAACTGACTTCAAGCCCATCAAGATCACGAACGTACAAAGAAGCTGTCCCTCATAAGATTTAAAATAATAGAGAGCGAGCATAACTGGACACAACAAATACGAAACAAAATATTTTAATAAATATTTTAGTAACATGTAAAAGCACAGTAACAGTAAAAACTGTTAAAGCTGGACCAGTATTAATACAGTGAGCATTAAAATATACTTTAAGCAAGGTATTACATTAAAAATAATATATAACATCCTTATTTTTGAGACAGACCCTTGCTATGGTACTTTTCAGTGAATCAGTTCTGCAGCCAGTTCCAAGTTTCACAGTAACCAAGTAGAGTTCCCCCGGAGAGCCAGGAATCACCAACTCTTTAAACAAGTAGGGGAATCAGCAGGATTCCCAGACAGAGGAAGAGTCTGTCTCCTTGTCCACACTGTCTAACACTGGCCTCCAGTGTAAATTCTCCACTCCTGTGAGAATATAGAAAAACACACAGATAATCTTCAGGTTTGTTTAGGGGCCTCAGGTCCTTACGCTATACTTTTTCAAAAAGGGCACAGGAAGATAAAATGTCATGTATTCCAGCAGCACAGTGAAGAAATATTTACCTGTATTTGTAAACAGCTTGTGCAAATTCACATATATTTTAGTGAAGGATCTTTTTATTGTTTAAACAAGAATATTTACTGAGAATAGAAGAGAGAGAAATGAATAGTGTCAAGGTAAAAGCTCCTATGTGAAAGAAAAAAAATTCACTGCAAACCATATGGAAATAAAGCCATTATTGTAGATACACCCGTCTTTCTACTTCTCTCCCTTCAAAACAATTATTTGTGTCCAGGATCTTTTAAGACAGTGATGCCTTAGTATTAACTGTTAGAACAAAATCATGGTAACATCTGCCCTGTGCTTACTTGTCTATACAAGCATTAGTATTGATCCTCCTGCAGGTCACAATTTAAGATGATTTAAAGAGAGCGAGAAGCATCTGTTTTTCACTGCTTATCCAGTCTTAGTCTTCTTGGTAATAACATTTTCCCTACTGATAAAATGCATAGAGAATGAATTACATTTACATATTTAAATAGATATAGGGGAAGTGCACAGTACATATGTATATGTGTGCACCCACCTTTTGTACTCAAAAAAACCCAGATTAAGGAAGAAAGGTCAAAAGAAAACTTGTGTAAAAGTTTGCTAGTTTAAAATTTTGATTAGACGTATTTGTCATGAAGCTGCACTGTATACAAATACCAACACGAAACGTTTTTGACTTGCTAGCTGTGTAAGACTGATGTGAAACAGTGCACAGGCTGGCCTATTAGGGTTTATGTTTTCAGAAGCATTTAAAAGTCAGGTCAAAACTTAAAAAAACAGGGCCTGGTAAGTTGTACTGCCACAATGAACGAATAAGGACAACCATAGCAATGTGCCCACTGACCCCATCAACATCACTTCTGACTGCTGCTGCTCAAGAAGAAAGCTAAGGAGTGCAAAAGCCCCAAATCAAAACACACAGTACTAGAATACTAGAATGGAAGCCACCGAGGCGAAGGGCTACGGAGCGAAGGATCGCGCCGGGGGAGCCTTCCCGAGGCGGCCAAACCGCGAAGGCGGCAGCACAGGGAGCGAGAGGGTGCCCCAGCTTCCCCCCCCGACCCCCGGCCGGCGGAGCGGGCTCCTAACGAGCGGCAGCTCTGACTCAGCGTGGGCAGGGCCCAGGGCGGCGGCGGCCAAAACCCCTCGCCTACAAGAGCAGCGACCCGGAGCGCGAGCGACCCGGAGCGCGAGCGACCCGGAGCGCGAGCGACCCGGAGCGCGAGCGACCCGGAGCGCGAGCGACCCGGAGCGCGAGCGACCCGGAGCGCGAGCGACCCGGAGCGCGAGCGACCCGGAGCGCGGCGAACACGGCGGGCAAACAGGGCGTGGCACGTCAGGAGGGCGTAGCGCGGCAGTTCGCGCGGGCAGGGCGTGCAGGGGAGGCGTGCGGGCGTGGTACAGTACAAGTGGCCATCGTCCTCCCAGAGGAGGCGCAGCCATGGTCGCCACTCGGCTGAAAACCGGGGCCAGAAAGACTGTGGCGACACAGACGGAGCTCCCGCTCAGGCACGTGGCTGTCCAAGTATCCGGCTGCAGAGAGTGCCTGAGCCTGTCGGTTGTCCCAGAGACCGATGGGGACGCTACCTGCGTGCGGTGCGACCAGGTCAGCGACCTGCTCAGCCTGGTGGCAGAGCTGAAAGAGGAAGTGGAGAGGCTGAGGAGCATTAGGGAGTGTGAGAGGGAGATAGATTGGTGGAGCCACTCCCTGGCGGCCCTGAGGCAGGGGCAGCTGGTGGAGGCTCCACAAGCAGCAGGAGATCCCCTGTCCTCTTGCTGCCGGGCAGAAGGAGAGGACCTAAGAGATGAGGGGAAATGGAAGCAGGTCCCTCCTCGGAGAGGTCGGCGAATTCCCTCCCGGCCTCCCTCACCGTCCCAGCTGCCCTTACACAACAGGTATGGGGCTCTGGAACATGAGGGACAGGAACATGAGGACCCTGATGAAGGTCCATCCGAGGGGGTGCCTAGGGTGTGTCAACCAGCCCCACGCATCAAGACGTCCTTAGTTAAGAAAAAGAGGAGGGTGATTGTTGTAGGTGACTCCCTCCTAAGGGGTACAGAGGGCCCAATATGTCGACCAGACCCAACTCACAGGGAAGTCTGCTGCCTCCCTGGGGCCTGGGTGAAAGACATCACCAGAAAACTCCCTGGTCTGGTTCGGCCCACTGATTACTACCCGCTGTTGGTCATGCAGGTTGGCAACGATGAGGTTGCGCTAAGAAGCCCGAAGGCAGTCAAAAAGGACTTGAGAGCACTGGGGCGACTGGTCAATGGAGCGGGAGCACAGGTAGTGTTTTCGTCAATCCCTTCAGTGACGGGGAAGAACGCTGAAAGGAACAGGAAAGCACACCTGATCAACACATGGCTCAGGGGCTGGTGCCGTCGTCAGAATTTTGGGTTTTTTGACCACGGGGCGGTTTACACGGCACCAGGTCTCCTCGCAAATGATGGAGTGCAACTGACGCCGAGGGGAAAAAGGATTCTTGCTCATGAGCTCGCAGGCCTCATTGAGAGGGCTTTAAACTAGAATTGGAGGGGGGAGGGGCTAAAACCGGGCTCACTAGAGTTGAACCTAGGGGTAGGTTCAACGTGCCAGAGTTGAAATCTATAGCCTGGCTCAGGTGCATCTACACCAATGCACGCAGCATGGGCACCAAACAGGAGGAGCTGGAAGCCATTGTGCAGCGGGACAGCTATGACGTAGTTGCCATCACAGAAACATGGTGGGATGCTTCTCATGACTGGAGTGCTGCAATGGATGGCTATAAGCTCTTCCGAAGGGATAGAATGGGAAGGAGAGGCGGTGGGGTGGCTCTGTATGTTAGGGAGTGTTTTGATTGCATAGAAATTGAAGATTGTGAAGACCAAGTAGAGTGCTTGTGGGTAAGGATGAGGGGGAAGGCCAATGAGGCAGACATCCTGCTGGGAGTCTGTTACAGGCCACCCAACCAGGATGAAGAGACGGATGAGACATTCTATAAGCGACTGGCAGAGGTCTCGCATTCGCTGGCCCTTGTTCTTGTGGGGGACTTCAACCTACCGGACATCTGCTGGAAGTATAACACGGCAGAGAGGAAACAGTCTAGGAGGTTCCTGGAGTGTGTGGAGGATAACTTCCTGACACAGCTGGTGAGTGAGCCCACCAGGGGAGGTGCCTTGCTGGACCTGCTGTTTACAAACAGAGAAGGACTTGTGAGAGATGTGATGGTCGGAGGCCGTCTTGGGCTTAGCGACCACGACATGATAGAATTCTCAATTGTGAGTGAAGTAAGGAGACGACTCAGCAAAACTGCTATCATGGACTTCCGGAGGGCAGACTTTGGCCTGTTCAGGTCACTGGTTGAGAGAGTCCCTTGGGAGACAGTCCTGAAGGACAAAGGGGTCCAGGAAGGCTGGACAGTCTTCAAGAAGGAAATCTTAAAGGCGCAGGAGCAGGCGGTCCCCATGTGCCGTAAGAAGAGCTGGCGGGGAAGGCGACCGGCCTGGCTGAACAGGGAGATTTTGCTGGGACTCAGGGAAAAGAGGAGAGTTTATCACCTCTGGAAGAAGGGACAGGCAACTCATGAAGAGTACAAAGATCTCGTTAGGTCAAGCAGGGACAAAATTAGAAAGGCAAAAGCCCAGCTAGAGCTCAGTCTGGCCACAGTCGTAAAGGATAATAAAAAATGTTTTTACAAATATATTAACAACAAGAAGAGAGGCAAGGAGAATCTCCATCCCCTACTGGATATGGCGGGGAACATTGTCTCCAAGGACGAGGACAAGGCTGAGGTACTTAATGCCTTCTTCGCCTCAGTCTTTAATAGCCACTCCAGGTATCCACAGGATATTCAGCCCCCTGAGCTGGAAGACGGGGATGGAGAGCACAATGTACTCCTCATAATCCAGGAGGAAGCAGTCAAGGACATGCTAAGCCACCTGGACATCCACAAGTCTATGAGGCCTGATGGGATCCACCCGAGAGTACTGAGAGAGCTGGCGGAGGAGCTTGCCAAGCCACTCTCCATCGTTTATCAGCAGTCCTGGTTAACAGGGGAGGTCCCAGAAGACTGGAGGCTTGCCAATGTGACACCCGTCTACAAGAAAGGCCGGAAGGAGGATCCTGGGAACTACAGGCCTGTCAGCCTGACCTCTGTTCCAGGGAAGATTATGGAGCGGTTGGTTTTGAGAGTTCTCACAGGGCATCTGCAGAACAGCCAAAGGATCAGGCCCAGCCAGCATGGGTTCATGAAAGGCAGGTCCTGCTTGACCAACCTGACCTCCTTCTAGGACCAGGTGACCCGCCTAGTGGATGAGGGAAAGGCTGTGGACGTTGTCTACCTGGACTTTAGTAAAGCCTTTGACAGCGTCTCCCACAGCATTCTCCTGGAGAAACTGGCGGCTCGAGGCTTAGACGGGTTTACTCTTCGCTGGGTGAGGAACTGGCTGGATGGCCGAGCCCAGAGAGTTGTGGTGAATGGCGTTAAATCCGGCTGGCGGCCGGTCACGAGTGGTGTTCCCCAGGAGTCGGTTCTGGGACCAGTCTTGTTCAATATCTTTATAGATGATCTGGATGAGGGAATCGAGTGCTCCCTCAGTAAGTTTGCAGATGACACCAAGCTGAGTGGGAGTGTTGATCTGCTGGAGGGTAGGAGGGCTCTGCAGAGGGATCTGGACAGGCTGGATCGATGGGCAGAGGCCAACTGTATGAGGTTTAATAAGGCCAAGTGCAGGGTCCTGCACTTTGGCCACAACAACCCCATGCAATGCTACAGGCTTGGGGAGGAGTGGCTGGAGAGCAGCCCGGCGGAAAGGGACCTGGGGGTGCTGGTTGACAGCCGGCTGAATATGAGCCGGCAGTGTGCCCAGGTGGCCAAGAAGGCCAACAGCGTCCTGGCCTGTATCAGGAATAGTGTGGCCAGCAGGAGCAGGGAAGTGATTGTGCCCCTGTACTCGGCACTGGTGAGGCCGCACCTTGAATACTGTGTTCAGTTTTGGGCCCCTCACTACAAGAAGGATGTTGAGGTGCTGGAGCGTGTCCAGAGAAGGGCAACGAAGCTGGTGAGGGGTCTGGAGCACATGTCTTATGAGGAGCGGCTGAGGGAACTGGGGTTGTTTAGTCTGGAGAAGAGGAGGCTGAGGGGAGACCTTATCGCTCTCTACAACTACCTGAAAGGGGGTTGTGGCGATGAGGGTGTTGGTCTCTTCTCCCAAGTAACTAGTGATAGGACAAGAGGAAATGGCCTCAAGTTGCGCCAGGGGAGGTTTAGATTGGATATTAGGAAAAATTTCTTCACTGAGAGGGTGGTCAGGCATTGGAACAGGCTGCCCAGGGAGGTGGTGGAGTCGCCATCCCTGGAAGTGTTCAAAAAACGTGTGGATGTGGCGCTTCAGGACACGGTTTAGGGGACATGGTGGTTCTGGATTAATGGTTGGACTTGATGATCTTAAAGGTCCTTTCCAACCTAGTGATTCTGTGATTCTGTGATTCTGTAATACAGAAATTTTCAGGCATGGATCGTGAAATAGCTTCCTACACAAGTATGTATACAGTCAATGGAGTATAACTCATTTTGATAATAAGATGTGAAAAGAACACATTTGGTTGGAAATTATTGCATGCTGCTGATGGTAACCTAAGGCACATGGTGCACAGCCAGAAGAACTTAACAGCTCGAGCAATACAATAACTTTCTGGAAATACACCACCCAGAGCATTTCAGTGCTCGTATGAGTATAGGGGTAAGGAGGGAGGTGAAAGCAAGAATATACTGCGCTGGTTTGCCACTAAACTGAAATTACAATATACAGAGTATCCAAAACACTACTAATGCAGACTGAATTTGCTTTCTTGGTAGAGAGGAAGCATGTGATTTTCAGTGATGCCTACGGAAACAGAAAAAAACCATGAAGTGCAAAGGATCATATGAAGGAAGCAAGGAGCTAGTATCAAGCACTCACTGTACTGAACAAATACGCTTTCAAAAGAAATCTGAATAGCCTTCCATGAAAAAACATCCATTAAAGGTTACTTTGCTACTTTAATCTAGCAAAAATCCAAAAAGGATGATCACAGTTTTCGCTAGTCCCAGGCAGGTCATTCCCATGACTCCCCCTTGCGCTGATACAAATGGAGATCGTTCTGAGCTGGGTCTGTTATACCCTGCTCAGAGTGTGTCCACATAAATGCCGATACGGGCAAAGGAGAGCTGGTGGGGAAAAAGCAGCTGGCACTGAAGAAGTAGGAAAGGTCCTCCCCTTTCAACAGCCATTAGCTTTTGCCAGATTAAAATTATCTGGCTTCAAGTCAGGTGTACAAAAGAAAGCTGGAAAAGGGGAATGAGCTGTATTATGAGGTTTTTTCAAGTATAGATCACTGGACTTTGAACCAAATCCTGCTGTTTTCCAAAATCCACTTCTGTTATTTTCCCCTTTTATTCTTGCAGAAGAATCCTGTTGATCTGTTGTAGAGACGTGTAAACAAAATGCACTGTCCTTTTCAAAGACTGAGAGAAGCTGCTGGCTCAGCACTACAAAAGAAGGTGTCTCAAGCATCTGGGAGACATTCTCAGTCATCAGTTTCAAAACAGAAGAGCACGTAGGGCTAGATGCAGAGCACTCATGAGGTGACTCCTTAAAAAAAATAAAAATTAGGTAGTCCCTAATTAAAAAAGTTGTTTCCCCATAGAGGGGAAAACTGAAAAAATACAGTTGTCTGATGTGAAAGAGTCAACTAAAACCATTTTAGGTGACGTTGGGTGTTTTGTTCCTTTGCTCTTTGTTGAGCAGGAAACAAATGCTGATCAAGATGAGAGTGGGCACAGAGTCTGGGTGACAGAAACAATAAGCAGCCTATGTCATGTACAAGGCTTGTGCAATAGGCCCACAAATTCCTGTGGGCTGGTGTTTCTGCCCTACCTAAGCTAAACTGGGCCCTAAAGTAAAAACTTTTTATAATTTACTAATTCTTAATTTGCATTTAATAAAAGAGAATTTAATTTAGGTTTTGGAAATTGGTAAAGATGCCCTAAAAGGGAAGTAGTTCTGGAAGTTCATCTCAAATGGGGAAAAAAAGCGCATACTATTAATATTTTACTACCTGATGTTTAAACTGCTCAGAGAATTCTATAAGAATCTTACATTTTTAAATAAAAAGAAAATTTATCCTAAAAATTCATCATGTTTTAATTATAATGAAGAAAAATATATTTAATTAAATGACAGGCAATTCGCTAAGACCCTACCTGGATAATCTACAGGAATTTACCAGTAGTTACTTACTGGAAAACAATAATGATGATAAAATAATTCAATATTGACTAGAGGGCTTTTTGAACTGAGGTTTCCTTCATGTCTCAAGAGTCATCAAGGGAAAGGGTGGTGATTTCAGATTTGTTCTAGAGTAGGAAAGAATTTATGAAATGCTAATGTTTCTGGCAGGATAAGGAAATAATTTTGTGTTCAGGTCTACTGAGGACTATAACAATAAAAAGCTGCATGCTATAAAAATAACAAAAGAAAGTAAGTGCCAGAAAATAAAAATAAACATATATAAAAATAAGCAGAACATAGACTCCATGTGCAGAAGAAGCAGCCAAATATTTCATACTCAAATGAAGCTCATCATATCCAACATATGTTCACACAGCAACCTAATGCTGGTTTTGTAGTTGAATATTAATATTTGGAAATCAAAACCAAAAGAGGTAAGTCTCACAGACAAAATTATGATCTGAAGAAATAACTACATTTCTATTGCAAATAAAATATGATGTCATGCCAAGGACAAAAACCTGCCTTTTAGATCTCATGTTACACAGTAGACAACCAGAAACATCTGATTTACAGGCCTCATAGGAAAAAAAATGCGAACTGTGAATGTGCAACAAAGTGCATGTAACCCGAAAAGACAAGTCATCCAGGTGGAAAAGATAAAAGTAAACCTTTCCACACAAAAGTAAATGTCCTATACAATAAAAATTTGTGGATTTGCAGAGATATGCATTCTTATAACAAAGGCAGAAGTCAGCTGTCAACGGATGTCATAAATGTTCACATTGTGAGGTTTTAGGTAAGACAATCAAACAAAAATGCGTTTCTTCAAGGGATGTCTCATGATGGTCCGTAAGGTGATAATAAAGAAGTCAACTGTATCTTCATAGCTATATGCAACCCAATGAACTGGAATCATTGCCAGCCTCCAGAACAGTGTGCAATTAACACAGCTGGGGCTGCCAACCAATTTGAGAAGCATCTATCTTACAAATGAAGTGCATTAATAACCAAAGACCTACAAATCTTGCCAGCTGAGGTCACTAGCACTATATTTGAACTAGACTTATTCAAAAGAGAACTGAAAAAAATTGCACTACTCTCGGAAATTGAGTTTCACGTCATGAAAAGATCATGGAAGCCTTCTTGTCTTTCCTACTTTCAACACCCAAGCAAGAATCATAACCAAGATGAATTCAATACTGTATAGTTTAATGCACCAAATGGATAAGAACGTTGGAAGTAAATATGATATCATATTTCCTGTAAAACAGTGCATAGCAGACTCGTGAGAGAGACATTTTTCACTAGGAGCTGAAAATGAAAGTTTTCAGTTGGTCATAAATGATGTGCATGTAAGTACACAAAAATGCAACATGTAAATTCTACAAAATAAGACACTGCATCTTAGTAGAATTGTGTATAATACAAATACAGGGACTGAAAAATTACTGCCATTTGAGTGTGGCCTTAGTGAAGCCTGTACAAGCACCTCCTCTGTTCACCTCTGTAGAATTTATGATTTTGATCTGGAATATTGCCAGATCCAGCCATGTTTGAAGATACCACACAAATGCATTAGACTAACAATACTATTGTGAATAAACACAGCTTCCTCATCACCACAGCAATATATTAAGAACAAATTAAATTTATAGACTAATACCACAATGGAAAAAAAAAGGACATCTTCATGATTTTTGTTGGTACATTATTATCTTCTGAAAATTCGGACAACTAAGTAACAAAAATACTGTACATACTTATACAAATTACCTACATGAAGCAAAAATAATCAATCTCACAATAAGAAATGAAATCTGAATCTACTTTGTAGGAATCTGTCTTGCAGCTTGGGAAACATTTCCTACTCTGCCGCTGAAAAACTGGCTACAATAGATTACCATGTGAATAGAATAAATTTGAATGTGCAGTGTAGATTTACTATATGAAGAGTGTATGCAATGGTGTTTATAGAGATATCATATTTAATTCAGCATCACCATTCTAATCTTTTCTCTTGCAGGCTTACTATTTTACCTTAATTTTAGTCTGCAATCCTTATACTTCAGCTTCCTGAAGCAGCCATTATCATTCACAGCAAATGATGTGGTATTCTTAATTTCGATAAAAATCTTTTAAAGTGCATGAATTAATGAAAAGAATTCAAATATGTGCCAAACTTAGGTAGTATCAGGTGTTTTCATTTGTTTTTTTATTCTGTTTTTAAAGAAATGCATAGTTGTTTTAAATACATATGTATTTATATACAGGCACAAAGAAAAGCAATCAATATATCACATGATATGCATTACATTATCTATTTTTTTAAAAAATAACCTACTTTGGTGTTAGCCCTGAAACTGTCCTTGGACTTTATTTTCAAATCACCATTCTTTTTTTTTTTTTTTACAGCATAATTAATTTTATAGCTTCATATCCCAGCACCATAGCAATACGTTTATGTCATAGGTAGAGGTAACCCAGCGTCTACAAAAGGATACAAGCAGAATTCTGAGCCCACTTCCCCTCAATTTCTGTTTTGCAACTACATGGTTCCAGTCAGGAAAGCTGCAAGGACCAAAAGATTACACGCTACCACTTGAGACAAAACCAGCCAAGGTTGCAACTTAAAACAACCCATGTTCTCTGATACAATAGGTCTCCATGATGTCTGTATAAGAACCTCAGTGAAGTTCCTCAGGACTTGGAGGCAAGACAGAGGCAAGTGTTCAATATCAGGTTATTAACACATGGTTTTTCGGCAGCATAACCATTTCCTAACAAAAAGTAATTCTGAAGAAAGTGACAAGGTTTTCTCTTAATTCTTTTTCCTTTAACACATAATTGCTTGCAGCAATTACAAAATCAGAATAAAATTAGACTTTAGGTTAAGTTCATTTTTTTTAGACTGCTTTTTATTTGTTTGTTTATGCACAGATACTGGGTATGGAAAACACAGCATCTTGTTTTATTCAGCTCAGTTGTATATATCATTGTGCAGTTGCTGCAAAGATTACAAACAGGCAGATTATTATCATTATTGCTCCTACGTTTTGATGACAATTTTAATTTGATCAAGGTTTCATAAGTATGTATCTAATTTTCACATTTTAAAAAAGTTTCTAAGGTAACTATATCAGAAACTATTTTCTTCGCTAGAGATGCAAACCTCGTATAAACAGTTTATTTATATCTTCATTCTGCATGGCCTAGGAGACAGTAACTTACATTTATCATCTTTCACAGTGAAGGTTCAAAAAAAAAAAAATTTAAAACTCTGAACAAAGAACAAATTATCTCTGCAAACCATGTATTCGGTCATGAAAAGCATTATGTCTGCTCTAGAACAAGAGAATGATTAGGTAAACTTACCAACAAAATACAGGTCATTCAAAGCTGACAAATACATATCCACCCCAAATTATACACGTAATGTCCAAAACAGTAAATTTGGCCACAACATAACTGTGGATACTTAGTGATTACATTAGCTGAAAAAGCTATACAGTCCATCTAACACTATACTGAAATACTGTTTGATCTCACTGGCTCACAACTCATAGAATCAACAATTGAATCATAGGATTACAGAATAGTTTGGGTTGGAAGGGACCTTTAAAGGTCATCTAGTCCAACCCCCCTGCAATGAGCAGGAACATCTTCAACTAGGTCCAGTTGCTCAGAGCCCTGTCCAGCCTGACCTGGAATGTTTCCAGGGATGGGGCATCTACCACCTCTCTGGGCAACCTGTGCCAGTGGTTCACCACCCTCAGCATGAAAAATTTCTTCCTTATAGCTAGTCTGAATCTGCCTTCTTTTAGTTTAAAACCATTACCCCTTGTGCGATCGCAACAGGCCCTGCTAAAAAGTTTGTCCCCATCTTTCTTACAAGCCCCTTTTAAGTAATCATTAATGCTACTTTATTTCTTCCTTTGAGCTCTCTTTGGAGATTTCTTGGTCAATTAATCAACCTTAAATTTCTTGGCTCATAGCCAATTTGTGAAAGCATCACAAACTGAGAAGGTACTGTTTTGGGGTCCTACTACTTCTCCTGAGTACAAATCCAAGCATGGGTTTGTAAAGTATTAAGAAGAGAATATGGTGTTTCTTATGCATCTAATTGTCACTTGCAATAATGACTAGTGATAGAGCACATCATATTCAAACACAGTGAATGATCCAAACAGTAACTTAATCAAGAATCCAAGAATCATTTTTTTTACCTGAATTGTAGCAGAACTGCTATATTTTGTTATACAACAGACCATATATTTACTATGAAAAATAGTATTTCTCTATCTTTGTTTTCATTCAAATGCGGAGGAGGACACCATCCTTCTAATTCACTGCAAGAGTTTGTTTCCACCTCCTGTTGAGAAAATGTTTCAAAAAGAAAAATGAGATCCACTTCTAATATTTTTAAAGAATTCAAAGCCATTTGGAAAAGAAAATATACGACCTGACCTTCAGTATATTGTAGATCTCTATATTTAGCTGAATTAGTTCTTATTTAGCTGAATGAGTTCTAATTAAAACATTTTCAGTCCCCACAAAACCCTTTGTCATATGCCAAAGGGAAGAAATAGCAGAGCTCAAAGCATCATTGATGCCCAAGGCCCAGTGAGTAACTGGTGAATAACTCATATGTCATCTAGCTGGATATAACTGCATAACCTTAACAAGTGATTAATCTTCCATCCTTCAGAAGTGGAATTATCCAACTAGATGTTCTAGCTTTGGAAAGTAATGCAGGTGTTGCTACTACAGTACTTCAGAAAGGATCCTCCAGGATCCTTGAGAAGACCTGACTGAGTTGATACTTTGCTTCCAGGTACAGTCACTCCATCTTTCCAGGTAAAGTCTCCATCCTGCAAGGAGAGGGGAAGAAAAGGAAAACAGCCTCTGGACAATTCCTGGGAAGAGGGAAGGAAGATGACGAGGAGATAATTCTTCCAGAGTATCTGAAACCATCTTGAGTCAGAAGGTTTGAGTTTCAATATCTCAGTACAAAGCTATAAGCAGGGTGGAGACTTCTGAAGACTCCTTGTTCCCTCTGGTGTGCAAACATACCTTCAGTGGATACAGATTTTGTTTTCCTTATCCTTCTAAGACAAGACTAATAGGAATACTTGTGATCTCTTACGTCATATAGCCTTCTTCAAACTGTGCCCAAAACCATTCTAAGGTGCAATGTTATAGCTAGCACTATGACTGCGAGGAAATGTATGAGCATATATGTGAATGCATCCAGCTGAGCTAGAGCTGAGTGACTCCTCCATGGCGCTGCTTTATTAATAACATAGTAGGCTTAAGAGAAAACCACTTCAGGTGATGGAATGTGTAACAATCAGAAAAAAAAAAAAGGCCTGCCCTACAAACAAACAGCAACTGGTGGGTATGAGCCCCAATACCAATACTGAAGGAACAATTCTTAAGATTTTCAGAAGGATGTCATACCTGTTTTCCTTTGAAAAAGGAAAAGTGAGGTTGACAGTGTAGGGAAAATACTGAATTTTCACTAAAGTAGAAAAACTTTTGGTTGCAGTTTCCATATTAATGCCTTGATCAATGCTTCAAATACAGGACAGCTTCTTGAGAAAAACTCATAGTTTAATGGCTACCTAGTGGCTTACCCTGAAAATTTGGTTATACCACTACACTCTGCAAGAGAGAATATTTATTCATAAATATATTCTACTATATATTTATCTTAAGTGAATATTTTTCATAAAATACAATTCAGATCTTAGTGAGTTTTTTTCCAATATATGCTTCAACTGAGTGTACAGGTACAATAAACCTGTACAAATAATGGTGTTTAAATTGTCTATCTAAAGAAAATGCGAAAGATAGCAGGGAATTAATGAAACATTCCATTTACTAGATTGCTTTAAGTTCTTTTATGAAGCAAACACTCAGAATGACACATTGATTCAAGTGAGACTGAAAAGTCTTCCACAGCCCCTCTCAGTGGTTTGTTCTTCCCTCCTCCAAAAAAAAAAAAAACCAGTAGTAAGTTTGATCACTATTGCGTCCCCATGCAAGGGCTTGTCCAAGCCCTTGAGCTCTGATTGCCTTGACCAGCCTGAAACCATCTTTCCATGCAATCCTCCTCTGCAACCTCTTTTCTCAGCTCCTGTGGGTTTGGCTGCCTGTACTCAAGGCCAGCTTTGACAGAGGCAGGTCACAGCCCTGCAAGCTTCTGTAACACCTCCTGCCCCCACAGCAATCCCTGTCCACAAATCCTCATGCATTGCCCGGGAGCAGTTCTCTGGGGAGTATGACCTTGTGTCCATGGCCACGGTTCACTGTACAAATCATGAAGTTGGCTGTGTAAACTGAGTGTGGGGCAATGAGTCCACTACAGCTTAAGGCTGACTGAGGCCACTTCTGTTGAGATGACCAGGGCTAACCTTCCCCAGAGGCTAGGCTCTCTGTCCGACCTGGCTCCCATAGTTTTGTGGTCTCCCAATTTGCCCAGAAGGGCACAGTTTCTACCCAGTCGTGCCCCACATCAACCACTGCCTCTGCTGTAGATAGCAGGATCATCCAAAGGGGACCCATAACACGAGTCCCCAGACACTTTGCTCTTCCTCATCCTACACACCATTTTCCTATCATCCTTGCGGGCATGGCTGCAGCAGCACAATCTCATTGTTAACAGACAATCAGGACCCTTGTGCTTCCCTCTGGGAAGGGGGTAGTCAGAACCTGAAGAGATCCTGCCTTGGGATCTTTTGGGATGCTTCTTCCACCATAGCTGCCAGTGGTGCCTAGCCCTATTCATAAAGGCTTATCAGAACGAGTCCTGCCAAAGAAATGGCTGATAACCCCATTGTGCATAACTGTGCATAAACAAGTAAATGTTCAGTTTGAAATGAAGTAGGTCACAGATAACAAACAGCCTGACAGCATGTAGCTGATATAAATTGCTAGCTCAACCACTAGCATGCTAAAGAGTCAGAGACACAACGACTGTCTGAACTTTCTGAAAGGTGCCTGTTGCTGTGAACCAGTTTCTACAATTGTGACACAATAGGCCATCCAAACAAATTTGTGGGACACTCAGCTGCAAAGCCACTACAGCAAAAACAACTCCAGAACATAACTGCAATGTGATGTGTACCTAGAAACCACTCTGCCCCACATCCACAGAATACATACAAAGTTTGTCACCTTTCACCCTGGACATATCTGCTGCCACCAAGCATTGACAGGAACTTCAGAAGACTCTTCTGACAGCTCCTGAATTCAAGAAGCTGTGATAACAGCCTAGCAGTTGCAGTGCGCTCTGCACTGCTTACAAAAGTGTTTAAAAATGTATCTTGGCTCACATTTAAAACTGAAGAGACAGCTGCAAAGCCAAGGACATTTTCTTTGAAGATTAACAGTCTTTGCTCCATTTTGCAAACTGTATCAAATCAGGAAAACACAATTCGCCAGACAACTCCAGTTAGATGAGGCTACTCAGGCCCTATACAGCTCAATTTTTAGCATCTCCAAGGACAGAAAATCTACAGCCTCTCCAGACAACCTGTTTTAGTGCTTAAACACCCTTATGATGACTTTTTTCCATTACTCTTGTCCTGACACTCTGCATCTCTGAAAAAAACCTGGTCTCAACTCCTCTGTACTGGCTTTTAGGTATAGAAAGCCAGAAACAGGATTTCACCTCCACCTTCCCTTCCTACGGTTGAACAAACCCAGCGCTCTCTTGCATGTCAGGTGCAAAACTCCCTGACCAGTTTAGTGGCCTCCATCACACTGACTCCAACATGTCCATATGCTGCTCATTCTGGGGAGCCCAGAACTGGACACAGCACTCAGATGTGGTCTCACAAATAGAGGGGAAAGATCACTTCCCTTGAGCCCTGCTGGCTACAGTTAGTGCAGGATGCGGATGGACCTCTTTGCTGAAAGAGCATGCTGCTGCCTCATGTTCAGCCTTGCCGTCCAACATGAACTGCAGTTTCCAGCTGTGGTGGGTTGACCGTGGCTGGATGCCTGGTGCCCACCAAAGCTGCTCTCTCTCCCTCCCAGTCTTTAACAAGACGGCGGGAAGAAAATACGCCAAAAGGCGTATCCTCACCTCAAGATCAGGATAGGGAGAGATCATTCACCAATTACTGCCATAGGCAAAACAGACTCGACTTGGGGAAATTAGTTGAATTTGTTGCCAATCAAATCAGAGTAGGGTAATGAGAAAATAAACCCAAATCTTAAAGCACCGTTACCCTACCCCTCCCTTCTTGCCAGGCTTAACTTTACTCCCAGTTTCTCTACCTCCCTTCCCCAAGCGGCACAGGGGGACGGGGAGTGGGGGTTGTGGTCAGTTCATCACACATTGTCTCTGCCGCTCCTTCCTCCTCAGGGGGAGAACTCCTCACACTCTGCCCCTGCTCCAGCCTGGGGTCCATCCCACAGGAGACAGTCCTCCACCAACTTCTCCAATGTGGATCCTTCCCACAGGCTACAGTTCTTCACAAACTGCTCCAGCCTGGGTCCCTTCCATGGGGTGCCGTCCTTCAGGAACAGACTGCTCCAGCATGGGTCCCCCATGGGGTCACAAGTCCTGCCAGCAAACCTGCTCCAGCCTGAGCTCCTCTCTCTCCATGGGTCCACAGGTCCTGCCAGGAGCCTGCTGCCATGTGGGTTCTCCACAGTGTCACAGCCTCCTTCAGGGGCATCCCCCTGCTCCAGTGTGGGGCCCTCCACGGGCTGCAGGTGGGTATCTGCTCCACTATGGACCTCCATGGGCTGCAGGGGGACAGCCTGCTTCGCCATGGTCTTCACCACAGGCTGCAGGGGAATCTCTGCTCCAGCGCCTGGAGCATCTCCTCACCCTCCTTCTGCTCTGACCTGGGTGTCTGCAGGGCTGTTTCTCTCACACATTCTCACTCCTTTCTCTGGCTGCAATTGCTGTTGTGCAGTAACTTTTCCCCCTTCTTAAATATGTTATGACAGAGGTGCTTCCACTGTTGCTGACAGACTTGGCCTTGGCCAGCGGTGGGTCCATCTTAGAGCTGACTGGCATTGGCTCTATCAGATATGGGGGAAACTCCTAGCAGCTTCTCACAGAAGCCAACCCCATAGTCCCCCCAGTACCAAAACCTTGCCACACAAGCCCAATACTTTCCACCCCTTGCCTCTGTGAATCACATATTTAAGAGTTATTATTAAAATACACATTCATCACACAATCTTCACAAACATCTCACATCAACTAAAACGAATTCCCCACATCAAAATAACATTATCCCAACACCGAATGAAATACACACAATCCACCCCTCATCCCTTCACTACAATTATAACAGAAATTCCCCATGAACATTCCACCTTCTATTCTCTAGCTGTGTTCAGTCCATGTTTGCCCGTTACCTCTCCCAATTACTATCCTTATCTTGAATTCCTCATGCCCCATGTTGGGCACCAAAAAGGACTTGTGCTGGGCATTCAGCATCCAGCCAGTGTCAACGCACCCCATCATTGATTTCTAGGATTGATAGTTAAATAGTAAATAGGAAGTCAAGTAATGTTGTAATGTTTTTATAAATGATGTGGATGTAGGAATCAGATGTACATTAAGTAAGTTTGCCAATGATATTAAACTAGGAGGAGCTGTGGACTCCCTCAAGGGTAGAGAGGCCTTACAGAGAGATCTGGATAGGCTAGAGAGCTTAGGCAACCACGAACCATATGCAATTTGAAAAGTGCTGGATTCTGCACCTGACACTGGTTATACACACAAACTGGGGGACGAGAGGCTGGAGAGCAGACCAGGGGTTTGGGTTGATGGCAAGTTGAGTATCAGTCAACAGTGTGTCCTGGCAGCCAGAAGGGCCAACCGTGTCCTGGGGTGCATCAAGCACAGCATAGCCAGTGGCCGACGGAGGCAGCTGTCCCACTCTACACTGCATTGGTGCAGCCCCACCTCGAGTATGTGTGCAGTTTTGGGCACCTCAATACAAGAAGGACATCGGACTACCAGAGTGTGTCCAGAGGAGGGTAACCAGGACAGTGAAAGGCCTCCAGGGCAAGACCTACAAGGAGCAGCTAAGATCACCTGGCTTATTCGGCTTGGCGAAGAGAAGGCTGAGGGGTGTCCTCACTGCAGCCTACAACTTCCTCAAGGGGGGAAACAAAGGGGGAGGTGCTGATCTCCTCTCTCTGGTGACCAGCAACAGGGCACAAGGAAATGGAATGAAGCTGTGTCAGGGGAAGTTCAGAATGGACATTAGGAAAAGGTTCTTCACTGAGAGGGTGGTCAGTCTCTGGAACAGGGACCCCAGGGAAATGGTTCACGACACCAAGCCTGTCAGAGTTCAAGGAGTATCTGGACGATGCTCCTAGTTATATGGTTTAGTTTTAGGCAGTCCTGCGAGGAGCAAGGAGTTGGACTCAATGACCCTTACGGGTCTCTTCCAATTTGAGATATTCTATGATTCTATGATTCTAAGTATACATGGATGAGCTAACTAATTTTAGCTCAGATCTGGGACTAGTAATCTCCTGTTTCCAGAATGAGATCTGAAAGCAGACAGCAAACAGCAGCTAGTGAAAGAATTAACTTGGTTAGATAAACTTTCTGCAACAAACTGATATTACTAATATGACATTCTAAAATGTATTTGTATTTTATCCTGTGCATGAAGTTCAAAGACATTGTGTTAATGTTGACTTTTCTATTTTCATTTGCTTTATTTTACTTGTAGCGTCTTGTCAATATTTCTGTTGCTAACCTACTTCAATTTTTTATTTTTAAATAACACACTTTTATGAATGGAATTTGAAAAAATCTAGTATAAGCAGAGGTCTACTAATATGTACGTAATCCAAACAAGTGGGATATAATAATAATCGCTGCTTTAAGCGTAATGTGTATAAGCATTTAGTATTCAGAGAGTATTCAGATCACATATCAACAGCCTGAATGAATTATGGATATCTCATTCCGTACTGATCTTTCTTTTTTTGCACTGAAACAAGTGCATTATGTTATGCTGCCTCTGGCCCCCCAATGAAAAGTTGAAAGCCCATCCATCAGGAAGCAAGTGGTTTAACGACAGCTAATTTGACTATCTGAGGAAGACCTCAAACATAAAATTCAGAGTCATAGCCTATTGCATCATGGAAGCATAGAGCAGAAAATCCAGAAAAAGCTAAAATTTTAATAGACGAGTTTTGATACAGACACATTACAATCCATCATCTTAGCGATTTTGAGTTCTCCATCTTCAGGAAACAAGATAACGGCCTGGTATGGTTATATTGAGACTGTTATTTCCAGAGAACACTGCCTCAGCAGTTTCTGGAACAAGCAATCTGCAGTCAAAGGATATTGATTCTAAGCACGCAAAAATAAGGCATTAAAAAGCAACTTTGAGGATGTTAATGCTAGTTACACTCATGATGATACATAACAGGTGCTTCCAAACTAGTGTTTTTCATCTGCAAGAGACCTTTTTCTAGACTATACCTATGCATCCAGTGCACGCAACCGCATTTTGGCATGAGGAGGAAATGCTGTGGGAAAACAGACACGTGTCAGCTTAGTTCAGATGGTGTTGCAGTATTAACCTTGCTTTGACTAAGGCCAAGGAAGAGCATGTGTCCCAGAACTGGGCTCCAACTGCCACATCAGCCAAGCTTAAACCACTGTTGGGGAGAAATCCTTCCTGACATGAAATGACCTCTGCCTTTCAAATGACCATTTACTAACAAAAACTAAGAGTAGAATTAGGGTTGGGATGATTGTCACAAAGAATCTAGTCATCAAAGCTTGAAGCAATGTCATCTTAAGTGATCACATTGGTACTGAAATAAAGCACATTCCACAAAACGATCTAAAGTAGAATACTTCACTACGCTATTCCAAAGGAAAAAACTCCACCATTAATGTGTTTTAACTGTAACCAAATGTCATTTTGTGAGTGCACCAATGCAAACAAGGGCTAGAACTGCCATGGAAAGTGAGCAAATCCTTATTGCTCAAAGAAAAGAAAAAAAAAAAAGCTTTTTCATATGCTATGCTGCTAATCAATTTAATTAATAAATGTTTCACACATTTCTTCGCAGCTACACATATTTATTTAATCTTGTTAAGTAGTTTTTGCTCTCCTCTGTTACTTTAGGGGGAAAATAGACTTGGGATTTGATACGGAAAAAATCTGCAGCATTAGTTGTGCACACAACTATTTGCAGCAGAGACACCTGAACACATGCCCAGTCTTGAATCAAAGTAACATAATGTACATCGTACATACACTGGGCTATTGCAGTGTTTCTGCTTCAGGCTTCAAGCTCTGCTGTCAGGCAAATAAGGGTCGCACCCCCTAAAATCGGTGAAAGTGTCTCCATTGATTCAGTTGGATTTTCAGATGAGTCCTAAATAAATTAATGGAAGCTACCTGTGCTAACACATTTCATGGCACTGAGATGCTAAATTTATCAGTTAATTTGCTTGGTTTCAGTACTTACTTAAAGACTTTCTGTTGTAGTCACATCCCTGGCAGACTGCAACACTGGGTGAACAAGTATTTCTTCTCATTTGTTCTAACTCTACAGACATCCATTTTATCATGGGACGTTTTAGTAATGCTTGACAATTTTTGAATGTTAAATAAAACTGGAAATTTGCACCACTTAAGAAATAAAAGTAACCAAAAGAAAAAACCTCACTCCTGGATGTTAGTAATACCAATCAGCAGCTTCTAAGGGGAAGCAATCCTCTGAACAATTTACTATTCCCATCTTGAATAGGCTAAAGCTCCCACAGTTACCATTAATACGAAACTGCACAGGATATTTTCAGCTTGATAGATATCTCTAAATTATTCTTAAATAGCCACATGTATCAAGATAAAAAAAACCTGATAACATTTAATTTCCTACTAGGTTATCTCTGAAAACCTTTTTTGTTGTCCTGCCCCAAGTGTGTGTTAGAAGGATGAAAATCACCTTTTTATCCCAGAGAAATGCATGTAGACATTAAATGTCCTCATTTGTATGTAATAAAGGTAGCACATATGCTTGAAGTTCAGTGTCTTTGTAAGTACTGTGCTGCTGATTGTCCCCCCTATTGAGTTTTAAAATTTCTTTGCTAATGCAACAATTAAAATCACTGGTTTTATTACTAGGCAAAGAAACAAAAAAGAATATTTCTACTGTGCAAATAGAAAGTGATTGTGCCCCCCAAAGCTCTCCCTGAAGGCTGATACTTGTTAGTCACCTCATGTTCTTGTAAAGTCAGTTATATCAGAAAGACTTTGTAGGCAATTTAACAGAAATGTTACTTAGTCTCTTCAGGTGATGGAAATGAAGGAGGGTTGTGATACCTTCTGTTTTCTTATCAACCCTACCCCAGTTTATAGAGCTAGGATTAGCATGGAAGATCAAGCAGGAGTCCCTCACATCCCTGCTGGCCTTTCAAGTTAAGACACATGAAGGCTAGAGAAAGAGAGAAAAAACAAGCAGCAAGGGAATCTCAGCCTAACTTCCATGAAGGAAACAGTGGAATAAATGATCCAGTAATCTATGTTGGAAGATGACAAAGAGCCATATGTCACGAGCAGATCTATTAAGCTAGCCAAATTCCAAACACAACACAAGAAATTTTAAGCACAAAAGGCTGCTACCTCTGTCCCCTCTGGTCATAGTGGGCAAAACAAGAAATCATAGACTTTAAGTGCTGCAAGAAAGATCCAGGCAGACACCACAGAAAAATATTTCTAATAGCACAGTTAGGGTTACTGTAAAAGATTGCCTATGAGCGTTGTGGCATTAGGAACTTAGACAAACACCTGTAAGAAATTATGCATATTGAAGTAGTTCTGCTAGTGGCAGGGTAGAGGAAGAAATTTTTGGGGGTCTCTTTTCACAATGTACCCCAACTTAGCCTGTTCTCACAAAAGAAAGTAAGTGTAGGACCTCTAAAAATTGGCATGAATTCTTTTTTAAGACAAAGTTGGATTTGAACTGAGTAATTTTAAAAAGTATTTGGCTTCCCAGCGGTATTACTTTGCAACAAGATATAGAGCCACGAAAATGATCAGAGGGCTGGAACACCTCTCCTATGAGAACAGGCTGAGAGAGTTGGGGTTGTTCAGCCTGGAGAAGGGAAGGCTCCAGGGACACCTTTTGCAGCCCTTCAGGACTTAAAGGGGGCTTGGAAGAAAGATGAGGACAGACTTTTTAGCAGGGCCTGTTGCAATTGCAAAAGGGGTAATGGTTTTAAACTAAAAGAGGGCAGATTCAGACTAGAAATAAAGAAAAATTTTTCACAATGAGGGTGGTGAAACAGGTTGGCACAGGTTGCCCAGAGAGGTGGTAGATGCCCCATCCCTGGAAACATTTAAGGTCAGGCTCTGAACAACCTGATCTATTGAAGATGGCCCTGTTCATTGCAGGGGGGTTGGACTAGATGACCTTTAAAGGTCCCTTCCAACCCAAACTAATCTATAATTCTGTGATACAAAATTACAGCCACCACATCCAAAAACAAAGGGATACCTTTAACTACTGCTGTGCTTGTCTTAGTGAGCATTTTGGGCAATCTTGATGCCTGATCTACCCATCCTTCAGATGGAGGGAGTTGATCTCTTCCTTGGATGGCTCAGTCATTGGACTGCATGTAGCAAATTATTTGTTATCATTATGGTCATCATAACCTGGTACCACTGTTGCTTCTGTGAGTACAGGCTAAGCTGCTAAATGTCAGAACACTGCTTCGAGTGATGCAGTTCAGGAAAAGGGCCAGCAGGGAGGTGAGCAGAAATGTAGGGAAAAAAAACTGAGAAAAGCAGTAGTATTATGGCTAAGTTGCACAGATCTTCACAGCTTTAATGTGATAACACAGATTTTGCAGACAGAAAAAAACATTGTTCATCAAATACAGCCTCCTGCATAAGACTTCATCTAGTAATTTGAAGTAATGAAGCCAAAGTAAGAATGTATTTGGAAAATGCCTTCTGCAATTCATAAAACTTAGAAAATTCTGCATACAATCATAGAAAAGTCAGTCTGGAAGCTTCTCAGGGTATCCTGTAATTAGTTTATCCAGTTATAGTTTTGGTCTGTCTTTCTAGCTGTATGCAAAGATGCATGTCAAACCATAACACTGGGAAACTGAGGTTTGATACTGCATTACAACAGACCTGGCAGCAACATGCCATGTAAACCACAAAGTTCAAAAAATGGCATCCTTCCATAAAAAAACAGTGCAGTGCATCCTCCTTAAATTCTAAATTATAATGGTTTAGTAAGTTACTACATCTGCCCTCTGCATCTACCAACAGCAGGTGAAGAAGGCGGCAACTGAAAGACAATGTTTTCACTCAGTCACCTTCTCACTAATGTAAAATCAGCCTGATGATTTTTTTAATTACTTCGTAAAAACCCTGATATTTTCTTCAGTAACTTCCTTGACACTGATGAAAGCACTTTGTCAGACTGTTTCATGTCATCATATTATTTGGGGAATGAAAGATATCTTCGATGAAGTGATTTTATTTCATGCGTTATTATCAGCTTTGACATAAATTTCCAGAGAGCCCCAAGGGCATTTCTTTTTACACTGTAGCATAGTCTTGTTAGCAATTCAGGTGGAATAAAACCACTCAGCTTCACTTTATGGTTTTGTGCCCTGAATTTTTTCGCATGGCACCCTTTCAAACATAAGGAACAATATTGCAGAATGACATTAAAATCTTATGCTGTTACTACAGGATTCCACTAGCACATTAAGCAGCATTGTATTTGTAGCCTCTTTCTTTCATGACTTCTGTACTTAGTAGCATTTTACAATTATCTTTAAAACAGCCTGAACAGTCAGTTCAGAACCAGCCTTAATTTTTTTCTATTCTGTTAATATACACCAAAAATGCTACTACTTTTTTTTTTTTTCCAATTTCTCTGGAAACAAGACCATAAAGAATCTCTCATGCAGTTGCAAATTAGGAAATTTGCATTTATTTTCTGATAAGGACGTTTATTGCAGTGTTTCATTTATTATCAATTCTTGCAAAGGCCAGTGGGAACTGACGCCACTTGCCATCTCCTGTAAGTATTCAAATCTGAAAAGACTGAGCCTCATGGGAAGCAGAGATCATTTATGAGCCAAGTCCTCCTGTATACAGGAAACATGGACGACCCTGGATGATTTCTCTGATACCTCACCTTTGTCACTGTAACTCACTGGCCGTGCAGTACAGAAGCTGGCAAAACCCCACTATGTTTTCTAAGATGAGGGTAAAGACACTAATGAAACAGCTGGATTTAGGGAAAACACTGCAAAATAATATTGACGTGGGGGATAAAAATCTGTAGCCGTTGCAGGATCCTTACTCTAAAACAGCCAGGTATTTTTATACCTTAGCTGCTGCATCAAGACTGAAAATTTAATATTACCTTTTCTATCAGTTCTTTTTGACAAGCACTTACATGGTGGTGACACACCTAGAAAGAAAAGCCTTTTGTTTTCTAAAAGTCTCTGGTTTAAAAGAAGAAATTTTGCATTCACACAGACTTTTCCAACCTGAAAGCCACAACCATTTTTCCCTCTGTATAAAATTAGTAGACAACTAGAAGTTTGCTCCTTCAAAATGGCACTGAGGTGCACTTTTGTTTTACATGTAGGCTATCCCATGGAAAAATGACTTCTACTGCTAGGCTTTTTGTTTCAATCTCTCCCTTTCTCTTTTATTAATTGGGATAATATTTCTTGTTGTGGAAACTGATTTGCTGCTACATCACTTCCAAGTCATAGGTCACCAACATGAGTCATATTCATAGAAAAGGTACAGTCAATAAGGCAAACTGCTAACAAGCTCTGATTCATAGAATCACAGAATGGTAGGGGTTGGAAGAGACCTCTGAAGATCATCTGGTCCAGCCCCCCTGCCAAGGCAGAATCACCCAAGGCAGGCTGCACAGGAACACGTCCAGTCGGGTTTTGAAGGTCTCCAGAGAAGGAGACTCCACAACCGCTCTGGGCAGCCTGTTCCAGTGCTCTGTCACCCCCACAGTAAAGAAGTTTTTCCTCATGTTGAGGTGGAACTTTCTGTGCTGCAGTTTGTGCCCATTGCCCCTTGTCCCATCACTGGGCACTACTACAAAAAGGCTGGCTCCATCTCCTGACAGCCACCCCTCAGATATTTATAGACACTGATAAGGTCCCCTCTCAGCCTTCTCTTCTGCAGACTGAACAGCCCCAGGTCTCTCAGCCTTGCCTCATACGAGAGATATTTCAGTCCCTTAATCATCCTTGTAGCCCTCCATTGGACCCTCTCCAAAAGTTCCCTGTCTCTCTTGAACTGGGAAGCCCAGAACTGGACACAATACTCCAGATGAGGCCTCACCAGCACAGAGTAGAGGGGGAGGATAACCATCTGCTCATCACACTCTTCTTAATGCACCCCAGGGTGCCATTGGCCCTCTTGGCCACCAGGGCACATTGCTGTCCCATGGATAACTTATTGTCTACCAGGACTCCAAGCTCCTTCTCCATGGAGCTGCCTACCAGCAGGTCAACCCCTAACCTGTACTGGTGCATGGGGTTGTTCCTCCCCAGGTGCAGAACTCTACACTTGTCCTTGTTAAATTTCATGAGGTTCCCCTCCGCCCAGCTCTACAGTCTGTCCAGATCCCATTACAGCAGCACAGCCTCCTGGTGTATCAGCCACTCCTCCCCGTTTTGTACCATCAGCAAACTTGCTGAGGGTACATTCCAACCCTTCATCTAGGTCATTGATGAAGATGTTGAACAAAACCAGAGCCAGTACTGATCCCTGGGGAACACCACTAGCTACAGGCCTCCAACCGGACTCTGCAGCACTGACCACAACCCTTTGGGCTCTGTTGCTTAGCCAGTTCTCAATCCATCTCACAGTCCACTCATCCACCCCATACTTCCTGAGCTTCACTATGAGGACGTTATGGGAGAGTGTCAAAAGCCTTACTGAAGTCAAGGTAAACCACATCCACTGCTCTCCCGTCATCTACACAGCTAGTCACTCCATCATAGGCGGCTATCAGATTGGTCAAGCATGATCTCTCCTTGCTGAATCCATGCTGACTACTCCTGATAACTTTCTTTTCATCCATGTGCATGGAGATAGCCTCCAGAAAGAGCTGTTCCATCACCTTCCCAGGGGATGGAGGTGAGGCTGACTAGTCTATAATTTCCTGGGTCTTCCTTCTTGCCCTTTTTGAAGACTGGGGTGACATTGGCTTTCCTCCAGTCCTCAGGCATCTCTCCCGTTCTCCATGATTTTTCAAAAATGATGGAGAGAGGTGTTGCAACATCAGCCAGCTTCCTCAGCACGCGCGGGTGCACCCCATCAGGGCCCATGGATTTTTGAGTGTTTAGCTCAGCCAAATGATCTCTAACCCAAACCTCGTTGACCAGTGGAGAGTCTTCCTCCCTCCAGGCTTTTCCTCTTACCTCCAATGTCTGGGATTCCTGAGGAGTAGTCTCAGCAGTAAAGACTGAAGTGAAAAAGGCATTCAGTAACTCTGCCTTCTCTGCCTCCTCTGTCACCAGGGCTCCCACTTCACTCAGCAAAGGTCCCACATTTTCCCTAGTCTTCCTCTACCATTTATACACCTGTAGAAGCTCTTCTTGTCCTCTTCTACTTCCTTCGTCAGATTTAGTTCCAAGAGGGCCTTGGCCTTCCTTGTTGCATCCCTGCATATCCTGACAACATTCCTATAGCCCTCCCAAGCGACCAGTCTCTTTTTCATCTTAAATCACACAGAAAAAGTATACTGCACCAAAGAATTAACCACACAAAGTGAATACTTCTGTATATAAAAAAAGAAAAATCATTATCAGCTTCCACATTTCCTTCCCTTTCAGAAGAAATGAACATAATCTGTCAGAAACTCCTAACACATGAATGTGCCCAGTTGCCATGTGAGAAGGATCAGCTCACCTCACTGTTGGTGGGAAGCATGACTTCAAGAAATAAGCAGATTTTGGGAACGTGCAACCCCCAAAAGGCATATTATCAGTTCTTCAACCCCAGCTGTAAAATGTCTTCACCACAGTGCCATTGCCTGGTTATAAGCTGTGAAGTACTAGAGGTGCAGCTAACAGTTGAGCAGCAATAATGCAAGCACACCTGTGCAAAGGTGCTGTGAAGCTGCACTGCAACACCCATTTCTCCTCTGATTCGGGGTCTTAAATGAATTTCTTGATGATAAAGCAGCAGACTGCAAAGAGACAGCAATGCCCTAGCCAGGTCTCTTTCCTGCCATCCTTGAACAATGAAACTGATGGCACAGGAACAGAACACACAACAGGATACAGAATCTTTCTCTTTGCTCATAACATGGCTTTGGGGCTTCAAAGGACAAATAACGCACCCCGGAAAATCTGTGACTTAAGAGGCAAAAACATGCAACATCTATTACAACTGCAATAGATGTAACTATGATCTTTCTGGCAGGAAAACAGAAGTTTGTTTTTCAGATAACTTCTTTCTGAACATAACTTATATGCACTCTTAAAACTTACCTATCTTTCATACCGTATACAGCATCCCACCATACAGAGAGGTGTGACTCGTTTTTCTATTAGTGAATTTGCAAGAAAATTGGTACATTGACTGACATTTTCTACATGCCTGTGTTTAAAGCAGTCTGATCCTACTGCCTGAACTGTCATTACTTCCCATAACGCATCAAATCCTCCTGAAGGAAGCATAGTGGTGGCTCACTTGTTATGACAATTTAAGTCAGTAAGCATCTGAGTGTGGGCACAGGTAAATTACTGCCCTCATTTTACTGTCGGTATAGTGCATATTACTTTCAGAAACATTTAGCGCGCCAGTTCACTAATGATAACAGTATGCATTAGGATTTGTTCCAAGTATCTCCGTTTTTCAGTTGAGACTTAGCAAACCTGCCCTCTCATTTTGTTGGAGTTTGAAAGGTAGGTCTGGTAAATTAACTAAAATAATAATCGGAATCAACTCTTAACTATTAAACAGTAATAAATAAGAAGACCCCACTGACAACTGGGCATTAAAAGACTAGCTAAGAGAAAAAAAATCTGCACATTTTGACTGCCTTTGTGTCTAGACTTCTGCCCATTATCTCATTGATAGTGAATAAAATAGCATAAAAAGCTTTCACTCTGCTTCTGAAGACCATAACCCAATTACTATCTCATGATTATGCTACACAAATCCACTCACCAGTAATTTTAAAAATTACTTATCAAAAGTATCTTCCCTGAGTTATAGGGCTATTCCATCAGTCCAATAACCTTTTTTTCTCAAATCCACATGAGGAATAAAATCAGCTCCAAAAGACACCACCTTCTCCTCTCTTACAGTCACTTTTTCCTCACAGTAGAGGGTTCAGAAGCATAAAGATTTACTATTTTATAAAGAATATATTTCATTCTTCCACCATTCTGGAGAAGCAAATTTTTCATTCCGTTTACCCAATGAGATTTTTTTTTTAAGTATTCTGAAATAAAGTTGTATTTGGTAATCAATGAGTAATGAGATTTTAGCCGATTTAAGCTGTTGAACCGTGTGGTATTTCACCATTTGCCTTAATAAATCCTGCCACGTGTTCCCGAGTCTTTATTCCTGTAGATACCTTCTTTATGGACATAACCAAACTTGCTGTAGCAGGAGAAATATCATCCACAGTTCTATTTCACTTATTTCAACCCAGACAGAATTCTATATGTACATATTGTCACACTTAAAAGACAGTGTGTCTCATTCTAATGAACCATTTTTTAGCTTTTCAGTTTTCTCTTGGGTTACCTTACACATTCTTGGTAGGGCAAATAAAAATCATTAACAAAAATAAGATCTAGTTTCTCATTTGGTAAAAAATTCAGTGTCTGATCTCTTAAAGCTTCCAGCAGTTCCTGGAGCTAGATAAGGCTGCTGCCCAGGTTAGGCAAATGTTCTTTGTATTTATGTGGTAGAGCTGAGCAGGCCTTTATATTGAGCTGTATGCTGGGAAAAATGAGCCAAAAGATTTTTTCCAGTGTTTCTTCTGATTCACTCTGTTTCCTTTCCTCTGTCCATTCCAAAGTTCCTGCCTTCAAAATCTACTTACTGACATGCAATTCAAATTCATTACAAAAAATTTTAGTAGTCTTAGTGAGAAAAAATCAGCTGAGTAGCTTGTTGCTTTCCAAATATTTTGTACAGTACGTCTACACATCTCTAAATGCACATCTCTAAATCTGTGGTGTTAGGCTTATCACACATTACAGACCTTTTATTTTTCAGTCCTTTGTCTACTCTCAGTTTAGCTTTTTTTTGTGTGTGTGTATTGCTTATTCCTTGATCCTGTGGCATGTATCATATCTGGCCCAAGTAGAAATGCAACATCTGCAGTCTCTTGGAAGGCACAGGGTCCTCTGAGTGAAGTCTTCAGTACGAAGCAATTAATTAATTTTTTAAGAGCCTACAACATTGTTCTAAAATGTCTGTTTTCTCTAAATCCTGCCATTGGCTTCCTTGGACTGGAAGGACCATTGGCTGGACTTGGCTTCCTTTCTTGGGAGGCAATCTCTTCTTCTGACATGTGCAGACTACAAGACTCTCTTCCACCATAAAACAAACAGAAATGTGACTACCAGAGTTTTCTGCAACTGGGACAACAGAACTCTTACACATACAATGGCACAAAGCGGACCGGGACTGCTTGCCACTAATATTAACCCTTCCTTAATAGAAATAAAGAAGCGTCAAGGTAACAAGGCCTTGGACAAACACACAAAGAAACAAGCTTCAGAACTCAGGTAGAGAAACAGAAGCTGCACAAGTCACTGCTGGAAAGTCACCTCTGGAAACTAACTTGACCATCTCAGGAGAATGACAGTTCCCCTCTCTGCACAAAGCCACCCTCCCTGCACATGTGCTTAAGGCACTTCTTAATCTGCTTACTTCAGACGGGAAGGCATTAGGTGGTGCGTTAGCGTGTGTTTAAGCATATTGAAACTACAAAAAGTACCAGCATGGAACGTGCTACAGGAAGTATTTACTAGGGGGGGGGCAACTGGACCAGTGAAGGATGAGCTGCTGACACAAGTGGTAAAAATGTTCTCCAATAATTTGTTTCCACCTGTACTTTGAATACAGCTCCTAGTACTACGTGCCTGTTAGAAAACGAAAAACTGAGAAAATACGATTATAAACCCATACCTAAACATGAGGGTATTAGTCAAGTTGGTTAGAACAGGGACACACGCCTGGAAGAAAAGCACAGGGAGCGAAGCTGGAAAGCATCTGCAAATGATCTTAGTTTACCTAAATCAAAACGAGGCCACTGTACCTGGAGTCGTATCAAATGTCGGTTCAAGCAACTGAGTGCTGCACACCATTTCAACAGAACGAGTAAGAGCATAGCCTACCTGTTGAATAACACCTTTTGTTATTTGTTTAAAACCAGTCATTTCAAGACAATCCTCTGTATTTGTTAATGAGTAATACAAAGTGAGAGGCCTTCATGCAAGTCCTAGATTCCAGTATTTACTTAGATCCATCAATGTGAAAGCACTGACGTTACACTTAAAGGTATAACCACAGGATAAGAACTTCAAACTTCTCATTGAGAAGACATGGAATTAATTGAAAAGTTCATGCTGCTTATTACCAAGATCCAGGTCATATCACAGTGATTTTTTTTGTGTGTAAAACAAGAAATCTCTGCTATGTCTCATTCTTACAAGTTCAGGCAAAGGTGTATCCTTGAACTTAATGATGTCATTTAGTTCTTTTATTCCGGTAGACTAAAATAAAGCATGGAAATGAAAAAGGCACAACGATATTTTATATTCTCTTACTCTTAATGAATTGACAACGTACATTGAAATAGAGTTTGGCATAGATAAAGCTGATAATAATAAAAGTATTCCATTACATATCAGCTTTTGTAGTTTATTCTGTTATTGAGGGCATTCTCTGCAGAGAAAGGCTGTATAAAAAAAAGGGTCTACTGGATGTCTACTGGGAAACAATAAGAGCACTTAATCCCTTTGGAAACTGGGCAATTTAAAAATGAGCTTAGATTATTGCAGTTGCCTTTCCAACGTTTGTGGATTTACAAGAGCACCTCAATTAGAAAAAAAACCAAGGGTTTCTTCTTTATATTTTGGAGAAAGATGCAAAAGAGAGAAGAATACAGACACCCTTCTGTTGAGTGAATTTATATACATAAAAATCTTCAAATTCCCAGAACAAAACCAGGAGAATATTTATACTGCTTATATGGTAATTTAAAGCTGCTGTTAATCACACTCTTTCCTTAAGAGCTCTTCATGACAGGAGAATTCCTCCTATTGTATCTTTTGGGGAATTAGGACAATGGGGTCCTGCTCTTAAGCTAATCACTTGCTTTGAACACATTAAATAATAAAAGACAAAGATAAGAAGTATATATTGGAAGCAAAAAGCTGATTTGGAGCCTTAAAGATGCTGACATATGCATTTCCCTCTCCAATCAACCAGCTCTGCTCAGCAGTTCAGGAAGGTGCTGGAGTCCCACCTCCTTTGCTGTGGTGTCTCACATACCTCGCACAGCCCTCCGCGCAGAGGTTGCTTATCTCCAGGTATTTGCCCAGCTCCTGTTAACTCTGCAAGGGTCCACTCCCCATCTTGCTCTAAAAGGTTACAGCTGTAGCTTCAGAAAATCATTTTTAATCAGCTCTTTCAATAATTAACCATAATGTTCACCCTTAAAACGTGCAATGAAGAGGAGCCATACACAGGGGGCAACATTTGTCTGCCAAAAAAAGAAATATTGCAGACTTTTTTTTTTCCCCTGATATTGAGAACGATAATAAAATTCCCCACATTTGAGTTCTCACACCTCAGGAAAATTATGTTTTCCTGAATGTATCAGACTTGTAAAGTATGGATATTCTGATGCGTGCCTCTGGAGCAGTGGGGGCAAGCCTTTGCAAGAGAATCAAGACCACTTTCTGATTTGTTCCGTATTAATTATATTTTGATTTTTCAGCATTCTAAGTTTTACCTTTCTTCTGTTCTTTGGAGCTGCTCACAATGTACCTCCCAGCAGCCACACCTCTGGTTTGGAAACAGAAATATTTTTCTACAGTAGCCCCTTTCTGTCAGGATGTGACAAATACCTTCTATGATACACAGTATGGTCACTTGTGCATCACATACGCAGTAACTATACATGCAATAAATGTCTGCTAAGTGCACTATCATAATCATACACTACACTACTGTTCAAATATGTTGCATTAGTAAGGACTGACCTAATTTCAAACCTACCCACACAAAATCAAACGGTTACATCAAACATTACCTTCTAGTACACTGTTAGAGTAGCCATATTTTACCTGGATGCATATTAATTTCAGAGCCAAACTACCAAGTACTAAGATGAACTGAGGTAATTAGTGTCATGAATCCAACATTTTGTAAAATATATTACAGGTGCAGAAGCCTAGAGGGTCCTGACCATATTGTTTAAATTTTCATTGTATAATCCAATTAATTAAGACGTTCTAAGAACGAAGACGAGTTTTCAGTTTAATGTAACCTTTTTTTCACCAAAAAGTTGATTCAAGAGCTATTGTTTTCCAGCTACAAATGCCTCCAAAACGGCTTCAGTGGGACACGCAGTAGTAGCGGTACTTTACATGCCGAGATTAAGATCCCTCCGCTGTCTATAATCACAAATAATTCTTTCAAAGCATTAATAATCATCTCCCAGGAAAGCACATTTAAAAACACCTTCAAAAGCACCTCCGAAACTGTGCCACTTCGTTTAAACAAAAAAAAATCATGATCAGAAAGTTTCACTGATGCTGTCTGCACTGCCAGTCTTTAAACTGACCCTGTTCCATGCACAGCTTTCAACAAGCCAAGATAATTTTTGCCCACTCACACACTGCTCCCCTTCCAAATTTGTCTGCAGTAGTACTTGGACCTTCGGGTGTCTCCTACGGACCAGGTAACCCCAAAGAACAGACAGCAGAGGACTGCTCAACAAAGGCACACGCCTTAGGAACAAGGCTCCTTCTTCATCGCTGGAAGTTCACGGCTTGCTTGTCTAAAGACAAGGCAGCTAGAAGCACGGGTGATACCCACCATCCCTTACTCCCCTCTCACCCCTCTCAGCGACCTTTCCCGACAGAAAAACATGCCGAACTGGAGTACGGGCTCACAATTTTGGAATCGCCAGGTACCAGCAAGGGGGTTTAAAGGTAGCAGGGAAGCTAATTAACAGTAAAGTTGGGACCATTTCTGAATTAACTTTCCAGCAGCGGCGCCTGCAGCCCTCCGGGCAGGTGCCGAGCGGCGGGGAGCGGGCTGTCACCGTACCTTAAGCAGCCGGACGGAGGGGAGGAAGGCGGCATGGCACAGCTTCCGGATGGTCCAGTTGAGCGGCCGCGGAGCGTCGGTCTGATTCATGACCCTCCACAAATCCCACCGGGCCACCAGCCGCAGAGCCGACAGCGCCTACCGCGGAAACCGCCCGCCCGGGCGCGGGCATCCCACGCGCGGCGCCTCCCGCCCGCGCCCGCGGTGCGGCAGGGCCGGCGCGGCGCGGCGCGGGCAGAGGGCTGGGCTGGGCGGGCGGCGCGGCGGCGGCCGCCGGGCCTCCTTAAGAAAGCAGCCTCCTGCGTGGGAACGGCAGTGCTCATGCATACCAAATGTGGCTGAGTGGAGGCGATCCGCCGGCTGCTCGGGGCAGGCTGCGCCGGTGGGGCGGAACGGGGCAGCCCGCGGTACGGGAAAACGGCTGCAGTGAGAGACGCTGCGCGGCTCTCCCCCTCCTGCCCTCCTCGGAGAGCCGGCGGGCTGGCCTCTGCCAGGCAGGCTGAGCCATCCGCCTCGCCCCGCCGCTTCCCCGGGCGAAGAGCTAGGGCAGAAAGGAGGTAATTTCAATCAAGCAAGCGGAGGGGTGCTTGCACTTTCTTCCCCAAAGCACTGCTAGGAGAGGGAAACCGGCATGAGGGGAGGGGCCAGCGCTCAGACAGCAAGGATTGAGGAGGGGGGAAATGAATTAATTCTTGATTTACTGAGACAATGGACCTAGAAAGCATAGCTTCATTGATCCGGCATAGTACTGGTGCGCTAGCAGCGAGTGGCAGCGGTTGGAAGCTGTGCTCTGACGAGTATGCGTGTTAATATGCACATTCGGGGCGGGGGGGTGAGGGGGGAGGAGGGAACCACACCAGAAAACCCCAAACCCAGTTCAGAATTCAGCTCATTTTAATAGTAAAACTATGTGGAGAATAATACTTTTAAAGACACGCAAGCACGTGAAGTAGTAGTGCTGGGGCACTCAAGTATAGCAAAGCTTGTTTCCGTTTGGGGCAGTAACTGGCTTTCCCAGGTGATGGAGATAGTCTTAATGCCAGCTCTCCAGCTAAAAGAGAAATACCAAAAGGTATTGTTTTGAGGGGATGAAGATTACATGAGGGAAGAGTTAGAAAGTGCAAAAGCAAACATCTGAGAAAGTGATGGGAATTTTTCATTTTACCAGTAATGACCAGTTTTTACTCAGATTATAGAGGAAAATAGCAACTTTTCAGTAAAGTTTCAATCTCTCCTAACTCAGATTAGAAAATACACATTCAATTTACTTCACTAGATTTCATTGATCTGCCATTTTCATATTTCCTTTTAGTCCCCATAGTGCACATATTTTTCTCCTCTATGGTTTATTCTTATTATTGTGTCTACATTCATCAGCAAAAGCTGAATAATTTGGCAAATGAGAGGAAAAAGATGAAGAATATTGCTTCCATGAGGCTATGCTAATCTGCCTGTTTTACCTATTACTGTCCATAATGATTTGCAGTAGGGTAGCAAATCTAAAACTCTCTAACATGAAACAGTACTTCTGGTTTGCTTTTTAAAGTTTGTTTAAGGACAGACAACTCTGGGGAGAACAAGGAAACTCCGTACCTCAAGTCAATATCATCAGATCCTGCAAGGTAAACGGAGGATCTTAAAATCACTGGTGTTATCCCGGTAGAGCAGGGTAAGAATCAGTGTTTACACCCAAATTTTCCTCTCCAAAGGAAGTCTTGCCCATCTACATAGATCAGTATGCTCCAAAGCCTATATATTGGGGCCCGTGTAGAAGGAGCCCGTATGCATTGAGGTAGAAGCCCACTAGCTTTATGCTTCTCTTGAGCATATGCATGCCAGCCAGCTCCTCACTGTACCCTCTCAAGAATTGTGTGAATGTTCTTATTCAACCTCAGTGTTTGTTAGATAAAAAATTCTTCTGTCCAGAATATAATTTCCCAGAACTCAGTGCAAGGCTGACTATGAACCAAAGGAGTTCTCTCACATGTTCCACCCCACTGTACATGGCAAAATTATAAAACTTCGAAGGTGCAGAGACCAGACCGTGGTTTGTCTGTGGAACAGGACATGTAGAACACCAGGAACCATTCCCTCGTGAGAAAATTTGTGCAGATGAGTTTCTGGTTATGACTGGGCTGCAAGTTTAAATTATATGTATTTAAATGCCTTCTTGCTCAACCTCTGAATGTATTTGTTTCATAAAAGGAGGAAAAAACCTTGCTGTTGATAGTGAAATGGAACATGAGTAAGTAAGTATGATTTTCTGAAACTATTTTTCTAAGGGTCCATTAAAGAGACAAAATTAAGTAGGTAGAAAAAAAAAATCTTGACTTTCAAGAGCATGCACCTTAAAACGTGTGCATGGCATGATAACTTTGCTCTGTTATAAAGGTAGTAATATCCAATGATTAGGCTTTTGGGGTTCATAGTAAAGAAAATAAAAGATTCAAACAGGCGGACTCCCAACACTCCCAAGACCATGCCTTTTCCCTGTGCCCCACCCTCCAAGCCATTCCGATAATTTTTCTTTGCCCTTGAAGATCAGGAAAGAGTTGCTTCGGAAGGTGACAGACTCATCATTACCTTGACCCTTTCACATCTGTTTTGCGTTAGGCATCTGCCATAAACCAAAATATTCAGCCTACACACTAGGGACAAAGATGACAGAGGAATCATAGCATGCTCCCTTCTTTTCAATGAGTTGAGTAACAAATCTCTGAGGAGGATAGGGAGCTGAAGACAATAAAGAAACATAACAGATAGCTTTAATAAACTAAAAATAGTGAGCCCAATGTATCTTCTAGCTTCCACAGAGCTTCCTATCTTTGAGATGAGCTCTATCATTGCCTTCTTCTGCAAACAGTACCTTAGGGACAAGAGCTGTTATGTGCTACAGTGTTTAATACACACCAGCCTTCTTTCACAGGCCTGTTTTCCATGGCTTTGTGCCTTGCCTAGTCATTTGTATTTGCAGAAAGTGAGTGCAAAAGTACTAACTTCTGTCAGTGGCTGCAAGGAAGGTCTGATGGACAGGACATTGCCATGACATGGGGGCTTCACTTCCACAGCAAAGTCCTTGGGTGCCTTTGGATAGATCATTTAATCCCTACTTAGTCTTCATTTTAATTAATTTTAACTTCAGTGTATGTGTCTTACCTAGAAGCAATACTGCAGTGATTTTGAGTCTCTTGAGTGTAAATTTGACAAAAATCAACCAAGGAGATTTTTTTGTCTTGGGAGCAGCCTCCACCAATTTTTGGTAAGCATAAATGGTGAAGTATTAGGAAGCAAAGAAGCAAATTCTGAAAAGGTTTTTTTTTTCAGTGATGCTGACAACAATGGTTAAAAAATATAGTGGAATATTAGGGAGATGTTGCTTTTTGTTTTGTGGGGCTTTTTATCATTGCAGTGAAAAAGTCAGAGTTCGAATTCTTACTCTATCCTGTTGGAAAACACAAGTGCTCAGCTCAGCTCTTCTACAATCTGAGGCCCATTAGGAGATGCAAAGATGTATCAATCCCGCTAGGATTTAAGTTCCTACTTTGCTAGAGCTAAAAGACAGAGCTGCCAGTTTCATATTAAAACACTTTGTCCCTGAAGCATGCTCACTGCACCATCAGTATTCACATCTAGTTCCTTGTCTCTTGCCAAGGAGCACCTTTGGTACCACAGGAAGGCATGGCGAGTAGAAGACAAATTCCATTGCTTCCTGCAGTACAGAGAGATTTCTATTCTTCTTAAACCTGTTGTTCATGGAAAACATTTTAAAGAGCACCTCTTTGTAGATTCCTGCCATCTAACTTGATCATAATCTTAACACTTAGAAAGCTCTGATACAGTAAACTTCAACAACTCTGGGAATACTACAGAATGAAAACTTGCTGAGAAGCCCGTTAACACCCAGACCACTCTTAGCACACCAGAAATGTCCAATATTTTCAGCCTGAGAGCAAACATTTAACAAAAAGATATTATGGACTACAAACCCAGCCACTGCTCTCCTGTCCTGCCCAGTTAACAATTCCTTTATGAAATAAGAGACGCTGTGTAAATGAAAAGCAGAAAGGGCAGGACAAGGAAACCAGAAAGGTGTATTTGTCAACATGGTAGAAAGCAACCTCTTCTGCGTGGCTGCTGCCTAACCTGGGACAAGCATAGAGGCAGGAGAGTTTTCCCATGGTATCACACCTTTTTTTCCCATGTACATCAATAGATGTGAGAAGAAGGATACGTCTTCTTCAGAGTGCAGTTATAGAGCCACTTTGCCAAGGCTTCCTTGCTCTTGGAGCACCCTTCCTGCTTCCCCAAGGGCTTGCACTGCCCGGTGGGGCAGCACATACCAGAGAAAATGGAGCTGCCCTTGTGCCTCTTTGCTTGCAGTGCTCGTCATGGGAGTACTACAGAGAGATGCTGAAGCAGAGGTGGCAGCTCTTCATTACACACTTTGGCCATCTCCTAGGTTTGTGGAGGAAATGGAAGGATAGCGATAGAAAAAGAAGTTGTCAGAAGCTCTTATTTAAAAGTCAGAGCTAACAAAGCATTTCACAGATATAGTTAAGAAGTATTGGTCATCTTAATATCCAGCCACTTCACAGGTCTGTACGCTAAACAGAGTACATCAATGAACAAAAACCTGTATTTATAATAGGAATAGCATTTTGTTCAACACACTCGTATTTCAATTTATTTACCTTCATTTTGTATGATTTCTTGCAAAAATCAGAGAATAGAAAGTATGTTATATTATAAAGTTTGGATAAACTATGCTTAATTTTATGCCTGCCATAACATCTTAATGGACCCAGATTTTCTTGAAGCTTAACTCAACTGATAATTAATTTATAAAATTCTCCACTGCTCTCGCGTCTTTTCTATTCACATGCCTGAGGTAGATTTTCCTGCTGTTATCTTTGCTAAGGTATGGCACAGGTCTTCATGCTCATATCTGTTGCCCCTTCTCCCCCAGACAGAGACATACACATATTAATGTAACATCTATCTACTTACTAAATGTTAAGTAATTTGTCCTAGTTGCAGGCAATTCTGTAGATGGTTTCAAGCACATACATAAACAGTACTGTATATAGCTATAAATTATGTCTTTTGGCAACTGACTCAAAAGGCAGAATAAAGAGTATACGTTCTATTAGCTTAAGTTTTACGGGGGTGTGATGAATATCAAATACAATTAAATTATTTTTATGTACCTACTTACTATCACCTTGAGGTCATCTTTAACTGATCTGCATCTGGCTTTTGCTGGGGAAAGCACCTAGCGGGGCTACCCCAGGAGATCTCAGGGGTACACAGCACACAGCCACTGCAGAGAACCAGGGGAAGTGGCCTTGCGAGGCAGCAGGTGATCTGGGCAGTACAGACACACCCAGTGCTCCGTGGGCAGGGATATTTTCCTAGATACCCCATTAGGTTGTTCCCAGTTCCAAAATAAGCAAATGGAGGTGCAGACTCTGTGTCAGATACAGAAAATGGAAGTTTGAGCAGGTGTGTCACAGGAAGCCTTCACCATCATCTGTGGCTTCACTTCTGCAGCTACTGGCATAAGAGTCCTAATAATTAGTGCCATTTTACCTTCAGTTGCTCTCCAGGTACTTGTAAATCTGCCTACCCTTAATTATTGAAGCTGTATCCTTGAATGGTGTGTTTCACCACACATTCCTCTTTAATCGCAGTTTGCAGCCTTCTAGAGTTTATCTTTGAAATGGATTAAAACACATGGGCATATAACACTTTTATTTTGGGAATAGAAATGTCCATGGTTGATTGTTACTTAGAAACAAATACTGCATTTTAAAGTACAATCTATCTTAATTTAAACTGACTTTCAAGTGTAGGCAAGCTGTTAGTTCTGTAACCTCTACAGCATATGACAGAAATTAGGCTGCTCAAACATTCATATTTCTGTTTATGCTAAAAGTTTCTCTTCATCTTAGCCATCATGTTCTTATCTGCACTGCTTAACTTTGTGTTAATGTTTTCTCAGTTTTGACCTGTAACCTCATTTTCTCTATTATTTCCAGTTCAGATATCAACTTTACTGGGTTATGTTGGTGTAATATTTTCCTATAGATAAATGGGAAACATTTACTAGTCTTGATTATCCTGGTAAATAAAATGCAGAAAAAACCATGAAACTTCATTAAAGGGAGCAGGTCACCCTGGCTGTTAAGCATTTCAACAAAGACCCTACATTGCAATTGTTGGAATAGGGCACTTCTCTTCATTTGCCACTGCCAGATGCGGTGTGCAACAAGAGCATCTTTCTCACCTCAGCTCATAGTACTCCAGAACTGGAAAGTAGTTTAGTATCCTTTGAAACTGGCAAAGAGTTAAAAAAATCTCAAATGCCTTCTGCCATTGGGTTATAAAGACCCAAGATAACCAAACGGTATTTTCCACATGTTAGCTTAAGTTTTACGGGGGTGTGATGAATATCAAATACGATTAAATTATTTTATGTACCTACTTACTACCACTCTGAGGTTACCTTTAACTGATCTGCATCTGGCTTTTGCTGGGGAAAGCACCTAGCTGGGCTACCACAGGAGATCTCAGGGGTACCACAGCACACAGCCACGGCATCTCTGCCTGCATCCCCCATGGCAACTTTACCCTCCTCCCAAAGGCAAAGGCCTTACACTAGAGCAGACACCATCTCTGGTGGTTAAGGCTCCTGCAACCACTTGGCTCACACTTGCAGGGTTGAGCACATTTGGTGTTTCATTGCTGACCCACCTGCTTTCCTGAGAATTCCCTTCCATCAAGTTTTTATCATCTTCAGCATGCATCAGTGCAGACAGCTAATCCTGCGCTGCCCTTAGTACTTTCCCCAGCTGCTCAGTGAGCTGTGCACCAGTATTCATATCAATTTGAGTAACTAATCTGGCCACCGAGTGCTTGTGGTGAAGGGTGTCTGCCACTGGATGGTTCAGTCACTAAAACTCACCATCCTGGGGCACCCTCACTTGTGAGGAAACACCCCGGTGACTGGTGGCCCAGAAGAGAGAAACACAGCAGGCAGCAGCACAGAGGCAGCTGCAGGAAATTGTCAAATCAATTTAACACAAACAGGTGTAGTGCTAGCAATTAACAGCAAAAAGTCCTTGGTAAAGAGCTAAAATTATGCTATTACACAGGTGCTACGAATTAGCTAACTGTACACTTGAACTTTTATTAGGAAATCCTTCACAGAAGTTTCGGACATGCTGGAAAGTAAAGCTTGCACAAGAGTTGTAAGTATTTTTTCCTCACACATCTTGAGCAGCAATCTGTCAGGCAATGGGTAGACGACTTACAGAGCTGCTGATCCTCTGCATCTCCTGAGCAATTTGTGTTTTTCTTTTAAAAAATAACACAAGAAAAAGTGTAAGATTGGCATCTTCATGAAATTAAATGAGAGAGGAATGGCAAAAGCTGGACCAACTTGTGCAACAAAAAATATTATTCAAAACCACACTTTTCAAGTAGATATACATGACTCCTTAACTGACCACTTTAATCAAGTCTATTTTTAGCACTTTACAGGTTTTGTTTTTATTTATTTTTAAAGTCACATACCAAGTTCACATACATTCTTGGCATATCCTGGGCTCACAAACACCTGCAATTTTACACCTACATTTTTGCTGGGACAATTATAAGCACATCTGGACAGCAACAAACTCTGGATGGTGCAGTATCGGTGTTTTCCATAGTGTCTGTTGTATTTACTATGTATTAGTATTCAGTGGCACACTGGGGACAAAATCAAAGTTTGGGGCCTTTTAGACTGATCACTGATGAAAGCTGTAGGAAAAGTAGTTAATGCCTTCCGGAGACAATAATCTAGTTTCCTACCCAGACACAACAGATGGGTGACATGAGAAGTGCCAGATGAGGACAACAGTAAAAAGAGCATCAGTTGTATCAAATAAGCTGTAGTCTCAGCTTGCACTTGCCTAACCACTTCCTGGGGATGCTGTTTGAAGGCACCAAGGCAGATGCCTGTAAAAATTAACGAAAAGGTCTGCACTGACTTGCTAAAAATCCTTCTATCTCTGACAGAAGACTCAAACCTATCAAGCACATATACCGTCATTAAAGATGAGACTATGAGACGTTCTCTCATAGTGCTTATATTACAGGCAATTTTTTACTGGAGTCTGATCTTGCATGTAAATGATACATTTCTGAAGTCCCGTGACTGTAGATACCTGGGAAATTACTGAAAAAATTTGCTCATCAGGACAAAACATTTTCCAGTATTTTTTTCTTGGAAAGATACAAAAAACTCTGCTTGTCTTTTTAAAATCCCTTTTATTGTTGTTATTATAGGATTTAAACCCTATTCCTGCTTAGATGCAAAGCATATAAAGTTTAGTTCCTCAAAAGAAACCACAGAAATTAGGAAATCAGAAACTAAATCCTCATTGTTATTTTTACATTGCATGACATCTGTTTCACAGGTTATAAATTAATTAAATCAGTCCATTCGAAGAGCCATTACTCATACTCCAAAAATGCCTGGCCAGACTGTATTACTTTTGGGGGAGACCTTTAAATATTTATTTGAGAAGTGAATACCAACAATAGTCCCCTGCTCATGCAGTTCCAAACTCTCAAACCAGACAGAAGAGTGGAACTGAAGTAAAGAGCTGCAGAAGAATCTATCTTTTTTGGTAGAGCACAACCGTAGTGCTACTCATGACGGACTAACTACTCGTTTATTTGGGGAGACAAAGCTGCCTGTGCTTTTCTGCATATCCAAAGAGAATGCACATAACTATTCAGACGTGGCAACAGCAGAATACGCAGGAGCAGGAAAACAGAGCAAAAGAAAAGGGAAGAGGATTATTTTTCTTGAAAATGTCACTCAGTTATGCAATTTGTCTCTGCGATAGCCTTCCAGCACGTGTTTTCTAACACTGCGCTGTGCTCATGGCTCGCCTATCACTACTATGAAGTTCCAGCCACTCGTACCAGCGCTAAATGGACAGATCCCACTAGCAATACAGAGCTGCTGGGAGGCTTTTCTGGAGGAGCTTTTTTGGCTTGCCTAGCAAATCTTTGTCAGGCTAATGTCCTCATTGCAGCCTGTCCTGTACCATCCAACAGGCATAGCATATTAGTTATTTTTAAAGCACTCTGTTATTTGAGCCCCATTCTACTAATTCTACTCCTATTTGTGAATCTTTATTAGTAAGATTTTCAAATCACGAGCAAAGATACTACATATATATTGTATTTTATGCCCTTCCTCTACCACTAGAACCTGAAAATAAATTTAAGACACGGCAATTTCCTCAGGTAGTAATCCCATGTTTTATTTCCTCAAAAAATGGTGATGCTGGCAGCCTTAACAAATGACAGATTCTCTCCAAGACTGCGTGATTTCACCCTCTCTTTCATGTTTTTGACACTTTCTTAATAAGCTAGGTCAGAAATTTTGTCTTTGTGATTTATACCTTAGTCCCAGAAGGCAAACAAACAGATTCTTCCTGGTTTGCTGGCACTAGATTTCATGCCTCTGTTGTGTTACGTATAAAGTATCTGTTATATTTAGGGCACAAGTCATGAATTATTTTTCAGACTCATAAAAAAGACTTTCTGATTCTAAATGGAAGGAAGCATCTATGGATATGATTTATGTATCATTTTTCTACAGATGTTAAGCTAATTCAGAGGAGAAAAAACTGAAAACTGACTATTGAAGCTCGACAAACATAAGCAAGTTAGAAATTCTTGGGAGAAAGCCTTCTGGAAAATAACAATGAACGTCTGTACAAGTATTTGCATCAACATCTTTGATACCTGTTTTTCAAAATTATTTGATGTTTGATACAAACTTCAAACAAGTCAGCTCTTGGGAGTATATTTTCGTATGTGGAATTTTTCATAGATTTTTAGCTAGCATAATGTTTCCATGAAAAAGGACTGGAGAAATTCTAAATGCAATCTGGTTTTCCACTACAGTTCATGCAAGAAGTAGGAGACCAATATTTTTGTACTCTTGGAAGAAATGTGATTTTCTAAATAATTGTTAATATTTTGTGCTAGTTCTATGGAATCTATCTAATTTCCATAGTTCTATGGAAATTCTCCATTTATGCTCTTTATGGTTTTGCTTTATTTTATTTTGTTTTACTTTATATCAAGACACAGCCATTTTGAGACCTATAAACTAGCATTTCCTCTGTTTGGTGCTCTAAAAAAAATCTACAGACCAAAAGTGATAAAAGCATAATTTGTTTATGTAGTTTTATTACTGAGAATTATTCTCAGCAATCTATTTTCCTATTTTATCTTTTTTTTTTTTTATCACAGGCTTACCCTTTTTTATCACAGGCTTATAACTCCCTGTTTTATAATCACCAGTAACAGATAATCACAATTAGGGCATTGCCTCTTGCACTACTGATGTCGCAGAGAAAGGGGAGCAAAATTTTTTTTTTCCTCTGATATATATTATACCAGAAGGTATCTACTGACTTGAAAGTTCCATGAATTATTTAGCTTATCCAGCTACATATTATAATTAGTGTATCCAGTTTAACTACTGGAAGAGAAAAATGCCGGCTGAAATATCTTCAGACCTGAAAGCAGTGCTGGACCCCCTGCTAGATAAAAAAGACGAACGTTCTGACTGGTGGTGAGCAATACACAAATTCCACTTCAGGCATACTTGGTACAAAGCGGGGGTCAAACAGGTGAGAGAAAAGCCCAGGGATCTCATCAGCCATTTTGACATCCACATAAACCTCAAAGTTTAAAAATATTTTGAGAAGATGAACAGGAAGAAAAAGAAATTGTATTTAAGTGTAATCAGAGTAACCAATAATGACCCTAGTTACATACTACATCTTTTTTGGGAAAAGTCTACTTTTATGTACTAAAAATAAATTGTCAGACTCATAACTTATTTATAAAGAAAGCCTTCTCATGCGTGTATCCATGACAACCTAGATTTATATTTTGAGCTCCCAAAAGTTGTTACAGCACAGCTTACATAAATTACTTTACAGAATGTAACAAGATAAGATGGTTTGCTACCTGAGGTGTTTTATTTGGCATAATATGTAATATTTCAACTATATTGAAGCATACAGGAAAACAAAAGCTTTGTGGCAGTGGTTTGAAACCAGTCTTGTCATGGAGGAAACATACTTTTAATACAAGGAAAATGTAGAAGCTCTTTGTGACAAAAGCACACTGGAAATTAAAAAATCCCTGAAGATTTAGTAATTGAATGTTAGCATGCCATAGTTTGGAAAGCAACGAAACATAACAGAAATGTGAAGTGTACATTGCCTGAAATAAATAAAACTCCGTTCATTTACACTGGTATGCTGCCTACTGGGATTCCATCTGGACTGCTTTGGGCACAGGCAACCTATTTTTTTTTCGCCTCTTACCTACGGAAAAGGGCCTGCTTTCACTATACTAAGCATTACTAAAACTGTATTTCTGTTATACATACTTTCTTTTTGCATTTGACTTGAGAGGCATAGTATATTATTTATATAGTGGATCAACACAGGAGGCAATTTCCAAGAAAAAAAATGGAAACAGTGAGAAGATACTTAATGAGATTTTCCAAAACAAGTATCAGTGACTTCCCTAGCATTTTGTTGTCAAATAAATGTATTATCTACCTTGGAAAGAGACTTTGAGAGAAGAAAGATACAATAATTTCGATAACAGTTTAATACGCTGCTAAGAATTCAAGTGCTGTTAACAACAACTATAGCCTCTGTGAAAATTGTACTGAGAAGAGCCCACTGCTTTAGACTCTGAGCCAGGAAAGCAAAAAAGCAGACAAGCTCATAACAGAGTCATCCCTTGAACTCTCTGTGGAGAGAAGTTCTTGCCATCAGCGGTGCAATGCTTGGGTGACACGCTGCCAAGCACTGGGTGGATTCATTATTTCTATGCCCACACTTGGGGGGCCTTGGGGACTCTGTTCGTGGGGGATCCCCAGTGCAGAGGTATCTAGCTGAGGGCTGCCCAACAAGATTAAAGTGAAATTCAATACCTCCATCAAACGCAGCAACACCAAGTTCCTCTGTAAGCCCCATGCAACAGGGGACTTCAAGGGCTTCAAGGACTGCAACGCAGCCATGAGCTGTGCTTTGCAAAATTCTCTTACAACCACAGAAAAGTGACAGAGGTTAGGCTGATACTGGGCTTTGCAGCCCATGCCCCTGCAGCAAAAAAGAGCGGGTGAGAGTTTATCCTGCAGGTGTCCACCCCAGCTGGTCAGCTGTGGCCTTTTGTGCACGTTGTCTCCTCCCTCATTCCCTGATGAGTGGGAAATAGCAACTCTATGGCTCTCCCTTCTTACCTGGAACAACGGCCTGGATGTGCAACAGAGGAACCAAGGGGGTCCTGGCAGCTCCTCTGCTCCTTTTTCTAGCTGTTAGGGCAACCTGAAGACTGATTTTCTGTATAAGGCAAATGTAATTTTAGTCCTTGCATAAATATTTGTGGTCACAGCTCATGCAATTCAGCAGTACTGTAAGAGCCTTAAGCGGGCTGAGATACTGCTTTTATGGGAAGAATTCTGTACCAAAACATCATTATAAACGTATAAAACATTCACTGAATTTCTTTTTCTTGGCATATTACACTACATATGTTTCTACAGCCCAGTACTACATTTTATTTAATGAAATATCATTTATTGACACTACTCAACACTTTCCAACTTAACTAACAGAGTACAAACTTGAGTCTGCCTTCAGCTTCTTTCGGTTCTCCATGAAAGAGCAGAAAATGTGCAGCAGAAATTAAATCCCTCAATCAAGGGCCATCAGCATTAATAATCTCTCCTGAAATTTTGTGACAGTAACGTGCAAATATGTAATAGCTCCCGTGATGTATAACAAAAGGCCCTTGAGTGACTGGATTACCAGCGAAAGAATTAGATTTTAACTAAAAGTGTTGAGAATGCTGATACTTCATACATGTGCAACAAGATGATCTCAGGAGACCTATGTCCCATCCTGCCCCAACTTTACTGAACTAGACACCTATACCTATAATGAAAAGGTGATCCTTTCTAAAGAGCCTATATCAAAAAACATATAGAAAGGCATCACAAAGGCAACATAACCATATTTGAATGTGGTATTAGTCAGATATAATCATAAGGGGTAAATAAACTTTACAGTGGTAAAAAGGTTATACAATTGCTAGATGTTTGGTAAGCTTCTTACTAAAGGAAAATTTTAGAATATGTTTGTGCAACTTTTATTCTTCATATATGAGATGGTAGGTTTACCATAACTTGTTAAACAATCTGTTCCTCTGATATCCAATGGTTTTCCATGGAAATTAATTTGTGGCCCATTAAACATGTTATCTAACGTATGCCCATCAAACAACACATATGACGTATGTATTTTTGTGTAGATAGCCATGGCTCATGGGCCATTTTGTGTAAATACTTATGTGGGTTAACACCTAGAACAGATGTCATGCCATGCAAGTGTGATGCTACATAAAATTATGTGAAATTTAAATGTATTAATTGAAACTCTTAAATAAAGTCATTTGCTGGGTTCCCTCTGGTGTTGATTAAAGAGAGTGTCAAGCAATTGTACATGGAGGGGTGGAAAATCAGTGTTTTATACCAACATTTAGATACCATGACATTACATCTATATCTGTTGTCTATAGTTATCTTCTACATAGCAAATGAAGAGCTTTTCTTTGGCACTATTTCAATTACAAGAAAAAATTACCTTGATCATTACAATTTCTCAATGACCACCTTAAAATACGGTTCTTGTCTAACAGTTCTTATGAAGCAAGCTTGAACAATGTCACATGGCAAAGGCTGGACACAATGAAATGTAAAATGGAAATAAGTGTTATTAGTACAAATTTCAGAGCCCATTATTTTGCCTTGGTGCTGCTTTTCCATGTTCATCTGAGTTAGAAAGACCAACTCCGTGAAGTTACACCTGGCTTAAAGATTGTATCTTTACGTATTTAGGATACTTTTCATGTAACCAAAGATATAACTAAATCATACTGATTCATATGCCTATTTGATCCACTGGTCAAGTTATTTGATCATTTGATCAGCCAATAATGGAAAAAATTGACTCTTCAAAATAATAATTTTCTTGATGAACAATTGATCCTCCAAAATGCTCACTCACGGTTGTGACTGAGCAGTAATTGAGTGCATCCAAAACACCTAAGTATAGCGTACTTAACACAGGCACAGAGAAGGCTCAGCAGGTTACCCATGACTGCGTCCAGGTAAGTCTTGCAATGGAATCAACCAGCTCCCTCAGCAGTTGCTGGTGCATCCCCTCAGGGCCCATGGACTCGCGTGTGTTCAATCTGTTTTAAATGCTCCCTAACCTGATCCTTCTCCACTAAGATAAGTCTTCCTCCTCTGGACTTTCCCACTGGTCTCTGTGGCCTTGGACTCCTGAAAGCAAGTCTTACCCGTAAAAAGTATAACACACAAAGCACATTGTCACCAGGTTCTCTGCCCCATTCACCAATGGGCCCACACACTTCTTATTCTTCTGTTTGCTGATATACCCATAAAAACCTTTCTTTTTACCCTTCACTTTCTTCAACAGATTCGATTCCAAATGGACTTTGGCTTTTCTAACCCCATCCCTGCATACTTAGAGTGTGTCTCTGAATTCCTCCTGGGCCACCAGACCCTACTTCTACCTCTTGTGCACTTCTTTTTTATGTCTGAGTTTTGTCAGGAGTAACTTGTTTATCCAGGTAGGCCTCCTGCTTGAGTTCCAGCTTGTCAGGAGAAGACCATTCTTGATCTTGGGGGTGGATCATCTTGAAAATCAACCTGCTCGCGTGAGCCTTTCTTCTGTCCAAGACCATTTCCCATAGGATTCTTCCAAGAAAGTCCCTGAACAGGCCAAACTCTGTGCTCCTGAAATCCAGGCTTGTGATCCTGCTTTTTGCTTTTTTCCTTTCTCTTGAGTCTGTTGATGAACATTTGGAGACAAACAAATACTCCTTCACTCACAGCAATGATATCTGAGTTCTGGAGTAGTTTGCCTCTTGCCATTGCAAGACCGTAAGTTCTAAGATGAGATACAGTCAGGTACATTCACATTGGTGAAGCCCTCGTTCTTATTTTACAAACTAAAACCATGTTTTGTAACTGGTAGACTTTACACAAAGTCCATTTCAACTCATGAAGTAAATGTTTTACATAAGAACATTTTTGGGTTTGGTTTGGCTTACAGCAACTCCAGGTACTTAAACAGCCTCTTTAGAAAAACTAGAATGGTAAAATTTCTAACTGACAGTGGCACTTAACTGGCTAAATTTATGTTCATATAATGTTTTTCTTCCTGAAAAAGTAAAAAAATTAACAATTTAAATTTTATTTTTTTAAAGTCCTGTTTAATCATCTCACATCCGCTTTGACTGAAATGTAGACTTATCCATAGGATATGAACGACTAGTTAGCTTTTCACAGTAACTGTATGCAACAGATAAGGAAAGAAAATGAATCCAGTAAATAAATCCTTTCCCATAGTGCATTATAACTGGGAGGTAAACAACACGCAAATACTTACACAAGACAGGAATGGTGAAGGTAGCGACACTCTTAAGAGATTGCTATGAAAGTATAAATAACCACACAGGGGAACTTCTCTTTATGCCTTATGCACTAGGTCTGCAAACCACTCTCCTGGCATATCTGCATTAAAAAAGGATCAATGCAGCCACACTAAGAACTTTCAGAGGTTTCAATATCAGAAGATGCTGTGTTTTATTAAATAGCTATCATGTAATAAAGACCAGTGAGGATTATATACACTTTGACTTTTTTGAGGAGTGGAATTAGTATAAATAAGTCTAAATGGGGGCCTATAAATTTATCATTACTCTTATGCACTGGCTTATTAAAAATGTACATAGTGAAAAATAATATAGATGATTTTATTAACTTCGGAGCCCTAACTGACTGATTATAATCGTAGAGCTGCTTCTGTTATTCTATTCTGTTTTGCTATTCTCAAATAATCACTGAGGGTGTTTTGTAAAAAGTGGGGTTTTGCCTTACAGAGTGTGTTTCATGTTTTCAAACAAGGAGAAAGTATTCATAGCTTCCCAAGATCTAACCAGTTTTGGAATTATTATCATTTGCCCCCGCAGTTCCTTGGGAGTTACAGACCACTCCTGGTACATAAAGCATACCTCTTGTCGGCAAAACTCATTCCCACACAGCGCTCACTGTGTTAGTATAGCCCGTGTCTGGCATAGCTACCAGAGCACATACTCTCAAGGGACTTCTGCCTCTGTAATCCAGCTGTTTGTGTTAGCAGTAAGTGCCCACGCCAAAGACGCCTTCACCCACTGTAATCCTGCGAGCTAGAGTCACACCTCCATTTTCTCTCTCAGTTGTATTCTACAGGTAAGGACTTAACAGCTGAGAAATTCATGGACATGAAGAGGAGTATGCGTCTTACATTAGCCAGAAGTGGTCACCAGCAGCAGCACACAAGGTCTCTGTGTATGTGGTACATCGCGGCAATGGCTGAGCTAGTTCTGCTGCATTGCTGTGCGCAAGGATGGGCACACACGGAGCAAAGACAGACTCCAGCGTGAACGTGGTGTCCAGGAAAAAAAGCAGAGAACCAGCAGGACGAATGCTGTGGTCTGTCACCGTTTCAATACAGTGACCTCTACAAGCACTTCTCTGTGTTTATCCATAAGATAAATGACTAGCAGGTACATATGTTTCAGCATTTGAGCTATTAACCAGTAATAAAATACTACTGAAGACACGTTTAAATGGTAATGTGTACTTAATTTTTCATAAATAGGAATACAAGAAATGTGCTAAAAGAAGAATTTTGAGACTAGTTAAATTTCCCCGTCTACTGCCTATTTTATCTTAATGGATTATTGATATCCAGATAGGTGGAACAAATTGTGTCCTGAAATTTAGTTTTTTAGATTTAGATTTTAAATCATTGTGAGTGAGATAAATTCTCATGGTAACATTAATTTTATCTCTGTACGATTAAGATAAGCAAAGTAACTTTTGTGCATATACAATCTTCTTATCCTCCTACCAAGATAGGAACAGTGATGTCCCTGCTTATTGCAGGGGGGGTTGGACTAGATGACCTTTAAAGGTCCCTTCCAACCCAAACTATTCTATGATTCTATGAGTCTAAGACTCATTTAGGGAGATCAGTGTGTCTGGGAGGGCAAGAAACATGATAACAACAGAAGACTGTGACTATCTCCCGTTAGATTCAGTCCATAAAAAACCAAATCCTGCCAAGGCAGAATTAAAAGGGGAACCTAGAAGAGAAAAAGCTATCCTGAGTAGCACACAGAACATTATTCAAAATGTTCTTAGTGAAAAGTTTTCCAAAGGTGTCAAAAATATACTTTGATTCGGCTTCCTTGCATAAGAAATAAAAGCCAACATCTTCATTATGGTAGTGCTTTAAAGAGGAAACTCTCTAAAAAGAAACAATGAAGAACAACTAGAAGAGAAATGTGTTTGAAAACAGCACAGAAAGTATTTATTATCAATTTGGGTCAAATGCATATCATCTGTCCAAGAAGATTTTAGCAAGACCAATGTCTGCATGGCATTACAGGGTAGAAGAGGAACTTTGAAATATAAAGGCATCTTTTAAAAGCCAAAGTCATGTTTAAGGAAGGGTAATAAAAAGAATTTTAAACTCTGGCAGGTTAAAAACACAAGGCAGCAAAAAGAGAGTTTGAGAAGCAATTGCAGAGGGTATAAACACGTGTGTGTGTGTGTGTGTGTGTATATATATGTATATGTAAGCACACTAGGGGGAGGAAGTCTGACAGAGTTTGTAAAGCCAGAATATGACTGACAAAACATAAAAGACCTCCCAGAGAAGATAAGCTTACAACAGAAAGCAAACACATTTTTTATAGCTGTGGTCACCATGGACAGCAGAAGGAGGTTTCTCATGTTGGAATCCTTTCTGAGGAATTCTCTCTACCTTGAAATGAAGTCAAATGAAATAGAAAATAGATTGACAAAATGAACAATAATATAACACTAGGGACAGATTACATTCAATATAAATTTATCTGGCTTGAAACTACATGACATCAGAAAAAATAGAAGACATCAAATCTGATGGTAAAATTTTCACAGGGTTCAGGAAAAGATTCAGGGAAGGAAAGGCCAGAAGGCCTTGTGAGATAAACTACTCTAGAACAGAATCAATGGAAACACAGGTACAGTAAAATCATCAATACACTTTTCTGAAGCAAAGACATTCCTTGCAAACACAAGTTCTTCAGGATGTTTGATATGTACATGGAAAAAGAGGGTGGGGTTGATACTTCTTATCTTTTCAAAAGGCACTTGAGAGAGATTTCAGATTACAAATCCTTAAAGAAACTAAACCGGGAAAGCTTAAATGGAAAACTAGCAGCTAAACACTGCTGGAAACAAAGAACTGAGTTGAAGGGCAAGTTTTTGCACTATCGAAAGGTCAGCAATGTTCCACAGTGTGTTTTGGTCTTATGCTATTCATCAGATTTATGAATACTCTAGAAAAGTGAAAAATAGTGACAAAGTTTACTGATATTTGCTATTAAGCAACAAAATTAAAGATGATGCCCTAACATGGAGAAAGGCAAAAAGACTCTTCAAGACTGAATTATTGATAAAATGATGAACTTCCATGCAGACAATGTAATGCATACAAATAAATCCCGATCCCACATTTATATACTTAATGATCGTCTCTGAGGTGGCTTTTATTGCATAAAAATGAGATTTCAAGACTAGAATAGATAGTTCCATGAAAATGTTATCTCAGACCTCAGCAGACATAAAAAAAGCAAATCAGATGCTAGGATTTATTAGGAAAGGAAAAAACTTAAGAGCATGATGATATTTTCTGCCCTATAAATCCATAGTACATTTCATGTTCAACATTTTGTAGGGTTTGATTCTTCATCTTAAAACAGTGTATAGACTGGAAAAGTTCTGAGGAAGGTGACATTGATGATTGTATAAAGTATAAGTATAAATGGGAATGATTAAACTGACAAGGAGTAATTGCCCTGGGAAAGAAAAAAGCAGAACAGGTGTGATAGAAAGACATAAAATTGCAAATGGAATAGCAAAAGTGAATAGGAAACAATTGTTCAGTTGTTTTTTCTTTACAAGAACTAAGAGATATTAAAGAAAGCTAACTGGTACAAAATAAACAAAAAACCTGCTCCTCTGCACAGCCTGTACTTAGTGTGGAATGCGTTGTCCCAGGATATCAGAAAAAATTTAACAAATTCATGGGGGAATGAAAAAGTCCATCTATGTCTGTTAAATACCAAGAGACTACATCTAAGTCTGAATGGCTTTGTGCCAAAATGCTGCAGGGTGGAGAGTGTCCTTAATAAGTCTCACTGTATGGTTGTCCTGTCCTCAGTCTTCCCTAATGGCCAGGGGCAGACAAATGGTGTGGGTGGACCTTGGGACTGACATAGAAGAAGCTATTCTTAGCTGTGATATGATAACCTTTATAAACTAACATTTCAGGATACACAACCTTGACTGCTGTACAAACTTGCCTTTAACAGCTCTAGAAATTTCTAGCCATATCAATATTTAAAGCAAAAAATCCCACCAAGCAGTATGCTGATTTAAAATAATAAAAATGAAGGAAGCTTGAAAGCTCTTTGCCTACAGAGGGAATTAAATATTTTCCAACACCTTCTCTTCCACTATTTAAAGGAACTGTAGGTTACAATTACATTACAGACCACCAACAATGGGAAACTGTGGTGCCCACATCAGAGGATAAAACAACACTATGTAGTAGTAAAAACATCTAAAATGTCAGTGTTACAGTAAAGCTTTAAGATCTGCAGTGGTCAGCGGCATTAAATTTTATTTGCAAGTTGTGTAACAGCAAGCTTAGGAAATTTCTGTCA